>NC_073249.2:59380000-60005000 GCF_029289425.2 Pan paniscus | reverse complement strand
TTGCATTTTGCTATTGTGAATAGTGCTGCAATGAACATGTAACATGTCTTTTTAGTAGAATGATTTATATTCCTTAGGGTATATACCCAGTAAAGGGATAACTGGATTAAAGGGTGGTTCTGTTTGTAGTTCTTTGAGGAACTGCCACACTGTTTTCCACAGTAGTTAAACTAATTTACGTTAACACCAGTAATGTATAAGTGTTTCTTTTTCTCTGCCACTTCGCCAGCATCTGTTACTTTGGGCTTGTTAATAATAGCCATTCTGACTTGTGTGAGATGATGTCTCGTTGTGGTTTTGGTTTGTATACCTGGTTACAATTTTATTGTTTTTTTGCTTTAGTTTGTATTGTTTCTTTTCTTCTGATTGCTTTAGGTTTAAATTGCTTTACTCTGTTTAGTTCTCAAAGACAGAAGCTTACATTATTGATTTTAGGTCTTGCTTGTTTTTTTAACGTACACATTTAATATTATCAATTTCCCTTAAGTCATGTTTTTGCAGTATTACAAATACTATATGTTGCTGTATTACAGTATTGAATTTTAAATTGCATTTTCATTTCACTTAGTGTAATTTTTTTAAAATATATATTTTGAGTCTTCTTTGACACATGTTATTTACAACTGTGTTTTAGAATTCCCAAATATTTGGAGATTTTCCAGCTAATTTTCTCTTACTTCTAGCTTAATATAATTGTGGTCTGATAATATACTTTTTATGATTTCTATGTTTTTTTAAATATGTGAAGGTGAGCTTTATGGCCCAGTATGTCAAACCTTGGTGAATATCCCATGCTAGCTTGAGAAGAATGTATATTCTGATTTTGTTGGGGGTAGTATTTCCTGAATGTTAACTAGATCAAGTTATTGATAGTGATCTTCAGGTTAACTATATCCTTACTTATTTTCTGCCTGGATTATCAATAAGTTATTGAAAGATTGGTATTGAAGGCTTCAACTATAATAGTGATTTGTTTGTTCCTCCTTTTAGTTATATCAGCTTATTATTTCTCCTGCAAATATTTTGAAAGTCTGTGTTAAGTTCATACACATTTAGGATTCTTATATATTCCTAGAGAAATAATTTATTTATTATAATGTATTGACCCTCTATATGTATGATAATTTTCTTTTCTAAAGTCTGATTTATATGAAAGTAACATAAATCATCCAGCTTTCTTTTAATTTTATTGTATTATTTAATTTTTATTTATTTTTCTTTTTATTTATTTTTGTGTGAAAGTAACATAAATTATCCAGCTTTCTCTTTATAAATATGCTATGTTTTTTATTCTTTTTATTTTTGACATATATAACTTTTAACCTTTAAAATGAGTTCCTTGCACAGAACATATATATGCATCTTGGTGTTATATTCACTCTGAAGTTTTCTGTCTTTAAATTTAAGTATTTAAACTAATCACATTTAAAGTGATTATTGATACAGTTGGACCTAACCAATTTGTAGCTGTTTTCTATTCATTGCACTGGTTCTTCGTTGGTGTTGCTTCTGCTGCTTCTTGTTTTTCTCTTCTATTTTTTTTTAAATCTTCTATCTTCTCTTTATCTCTTGTCTAGTTTTAACTGGGGAGTGTATGTGATTTAATTTTCTCTTCTCTCTTAGTATATAAACTATCTTTCCTTTTAAAATAAATTAGTGGTTATTTTAGAGTTTACAATATACATTTTTAACTACCTAGTTATACCTTCGAATATCACTGTATTACTCTGTATGTAGGGCAAGGATCTTAAAACATAATATTCTCAATTCCTTTCTTCATTCCTTTTGATGTTGCTGTCATTCATTTCACTTAATCATGAACTATCATGACTCAGTACAGTGTGACTACTATTGCTTTAAACTAACACTTATTTAAGTCAACTAGGAATATAAAAATTAAAAGTTTTATTTGAACTTTTAATTATTCTTTATTGTTTTTGTCAGTTGAAGAGAGGAGTCTCTTGAGGCATATCCATTAGATGCAAGTTTTTCGTCTA
Source organism: Pan paniscus (assembly GCF_029289425.2). Classification (NCBI taxonomy): domain Eukaryota; kingdom Metazoa; phylum Chordata; class Mammalia; order Primates; family Hominidae; genus Pan; species Pan paniscus. The sequence goes on along the minus strand of NC_073249.2, from coordinate 60,003,003 downwards.
TATAATTTTATTCTCAATGAATTTTTTTCTTTTAAATTTTTTCTGGGCATGTCTGCTGGCAATAAATAGTCTTTCTTTCTTTCCTCTTTTGGTCTGAGATAGCATTTATTCAGTTTAAAAGGATAATTTTACTGGATATAAAATTCTGTTTTTTAAAAATATTAAATGATTTACAGATTTTATTCCAATTTATCCTTACTTACATCATTTTTCACCAGAAATCAATTGTAATTCTTATCCTTTTTTTTTTTTTTTTTTTTTTGCAGGTAAATGTTCCCTGACTTCTTAGAAGATTCCCGTTTTGGTTTCGTGCAGTTTGAATATAGCTTTAGGTGTAGAATTTTGGAATTTATCCTACTTGTTCTGTAACATTCTTAGATCTATAGTCTTGTATCTATAATTAATTTTGGAAAATTCTTAGCCATTGTTGCTTCAAATATTTCTTAGGCTCCATTGTCTCTTTATTTTTCTGAATGTTCCAATTATGAATTTGTTACAACATTCGAAAGTTTCCCACAGTTTTGGGGTGTTCTGTTCTGCTTTTTAAACATTCTTTTTTCCTTTCAGTTTTGGAAGTTTCTATTCACCTAGCTTCATGTTCACTGATTCATTCATCAACTGATGATCTCCTGATGATCTCCTGAAAGGTTTTCTTCATTTATAGTACAAAGTTTTAAAAAAAATTCTAACATTTTTCTTTGACTAATTCATAGCATTTCCATCTATCTGCTTACATTGTTCTGTTCTTTCTTGTCTATTTTTGCCTTAGAGCCTATAGCTAATTAATCACACTTATTTTAAAATCCCCAATCTAATAATTCCCAAATCTCCATCATATCTGAATCTGGTTCTTGTGCTTGCTTGGTCTCTTCAGGCTGTGTTTTTTCTTGTCTTTTAGCATGTTTAGAATGTTTTATTGAAAGCCAAACATAATGGTGATAAGAACTGAAATGAATAGGTCTTCAGTGTGAGGTCATATGTTAGCTAGCCAGAAGTTGGGCAGTGTCTAATGTTTGCTGTAGCTGTGTCCAAGGCTTCAAATTCCTTTTTTGCTTTCCCTCTCTCTCCCTTTTTTTTTTGTTTTTGTTTTTGTAATGTGCTTTATTACAGACTTCTACTTAGACTCATGCACTTTAAAAATTTAAACTTAATCCATTGTTATACTGTTGCCCTTCTTTTTGTGATGATAAGATACAGGGGAGGATAAATTCTGTAATCTTATCCTTAAGTCTCAGTTTTCTAGTGACCTTGAGTCCCTGGGTTGTTGCCTTCAAAAGAATTTCTTAGCTTTCCTTCAAACCCGCAAGCAAAACAAGTAAACTACAGGGAACTGCGGCCAGAGAAATATCCTTCCTTCAGGTGGTATTAGGTTCTGGAAAGTCTTTGCCCCTGGGGATTAGGTCTTTAGTAGGATGAATGCTCTGGACATTCATAGTTCACAATTGTTACCTTTCCCCTCCTCCCACTAAAGGAGAGATTTCTTGGCTTTTACTGTGAGACACTGGCAGGGTTCCTGGAGGTCATATCTAGGATATTTGAGGGATCCTGTTAAAGACTGTGGCCCAGAGAAGTTTGTTACTTTCAAGCTAGCCCACACTCAGTCTTCAGGTATGATAGATTCTTCAAAATCACCATTTAAGAGTGCTTGTCAGTTTACTGCTCCAGCAGCTTCTGCTCCAGTTTAGAAAATCTCAACTGGGACTTTATGGATTCACCTGTCTCCCCAGATTTCAGAGTGGCAGTTTGCTGTAGAACTCCAGTTCTTTCATATGTCCAAGAAGAGTAATTGATTTTCAGCCTGTACAGTGTGTTTCTTGCTATCAGAGCAGAAGTTATGACATCTATGCTCTTTACATGTCAGAGATGAAACAAGACACCATCTCCCTCATTTTTCATGAGCATATTTGCAATCTCTAACCTTTAACCCTCCATTCTGTCAGTATTATACTAAACAATAAACAAAATTCAAAGGGTACTTTTAAATTCCTGTTTTTCATGAAAATACTTCTTTCCTTGTCATTTTACCTCCACATGTGTAGCATATCTATCTACTACGTGGTAGGCAGCTACATATACCTACAAGTGAATGGATGGAGTGTGACACTTGGACATAAGTTCCCTTACCAAAATTCCTGTTTGTACTTTGTGCTTATTTCAGTCTGCACAATGAGCTCATCATCTCACGCATTAAAGGTCTTCTCCTGTGATATGAGCCATCCTGTAAGTTGACTAATTTGATACAAAGTACTTTGAAAGTAGTAATTGTGCAGTTATTAAACTAATAACTTTTTGTTGATAGTGGCTGACAATATTTTGATATAGGGTCAAGGACATTTCTGTAACTACGGATACACATTTCAGGCTAGCATTGTTTCATTAACAGAAAACACAGCCATACTCATCTTAATAATTGTTTATTTTAACCTATTTTAAATAAAATAAAAACATGATGATTTATGAATCAAAATGAATGCATCCTCTTTTTAGATTTTCACATAAAATTTTCTACTATTATTGTCATTGGTACAACTAATTTGCAAAATATTTGTATAAACAAACTGAATTTATAAAACGTTTTCAAAGAAAATTTTTTCAAAGCATTTGGACTTAAAGAGATTACATTCATTTTTGTTCTCATATTTCCTTGGTGATATTTAAGTGCTATGAGTATAACCAGTATACATAACTTTGTGAACAAATGGCATTAATTTGAGGAAAGCAAAGTTAATTTTCAGAATAGTGAAGATACTGTAGAGTATACCCTGAAAGCCACAACTACTTTAGCATTATGAGTACGTTGAGTAGTATGTTTATAGAGGGAATGGAGAGTAACATTTTATGGAGTGTGTTTGTTAAATAAACAATGGTAAAAAGACTTCCTCCATTTTTCTCCAGTAGTTCATGTAACAACATCCTTTTATTCCTAGAGTAGAGATTTATGGATTTGAATATGATAGCAAGAGATTAATTGTGATAATTACTTTCCAATCAATTAACCTGTGTTACAGTTCTAGAAAATAAAAGCATTTTCAAATTTAGAAAGATAGCCAGTGGTATCAGCAATAAGTTATAACTCTATTTCTTAAAATGAAGGTTAAGTAATAGCTATTCTTTCTTGGATTAAAAAAAAAACATACTGGGGGAGGAGCCAAGATGGCCGAATAGGAACAGCTCTGGTCTACAGCTCCCAGCATGAGCAACACAGAAGACGGGTGATTTCTGCATTTCCATCTGAGGTACCGGGTTCATCTCACTAGGGAGTACCAGACAGTGGGCGCAGGACAGTGGGTGCAGCCCACTGTGCGTGAGCCGAAGCAGGGCGAGGCATTGCCTCACTCGGGAAGTGCAAGGGGTCAGGGAGTTCCGTTTCCTGGTCAAGGAAAGGGGTGACAGATGGGACCTGGAAAATCGGGTCACTCCCACCCGAGTACTGCGCTTTTCCGACGGGCTTAGGAAATGGCACACCAGGAGATTATATCCCGCACATGGCTCAGAGGGTCCTGTGCCCATGGAGTCTCACTGATTGCTAGCACAGCAGTCTGAGGACAAACTGCAAGGCAGCAGCGAGGCTGGGGGAGGGGCGCCCGCCATTGCCCAGGCTTGCTTAAGTAAACAAAGCAGCCAGGAAGCTGGAACTGGGTGGAGCCCACCACAGCTCAAGGAGGCCTGCCTGCCTCTATAGGCTCCACCTCTCGGGGCAAGGCACAGACAAACAAAAAGACAGCAGTAACCTCTGCAGACTTAAATGCCCCTGTCTGACAGCTTTGAAGAGAGTAGTGGTTCTCCCAGCATGCAGCTGGAGATCTGAGAATGGGCAGACTACCTCCTCAAGTGGGTCCCTGACCCCTGACCCCCGAGCAGCCTAACTGGGAGGCACCCCCCAGTAGGGGCAGACTGACACCTCACACGGCCAGGTACTCCTCTGAAACAAAACTTCCAGAGGAATGATCAGACAGCAGCATTTGCAGTTCACAAAAATCCTCTGTTCTGCAGCCACTGCTGCTGATACCCAGGTAAACAGCATCTGGAGTGGACCTCTAGCAAACTCCAACAGACCTGCAGCTGAGGGTCCTGTCTGTTAGAAGGAAAACTAACAAACAGAAAGGACATCCACACCAAAAACCCATCTGTACATCACCATCATCAAAGACCAAAAGTAGATAAAACCACAAAGATGGGGAAAAAACACAGCAGAAAAACTGGAAACTAAAAAGCAGAGCACCTCTCCTCCTCCAAAGGAATGCAGTTCTTCACCAGCAACGGAACAAAGCTGGACAGAGAATGACTTTGACGAGTTGAGAGAAGAAGGCTTCAGATGATCAAACTACTCCGAGCTACAGGAGGAAATTCAAACCAAAGACAAAGAAGTTGAAAACTTTGAAAAAAATTTAGATGAATGTATAACTAGAATAACCAATACAGAGAAGTGCTTAAAGGAGCCGATGGAGCTGAAAGCCAAGGCTCGAGAACTACGTGAAGAATGCAGAAGCCTCAGGAGCCAATGAGATCAACTGGAAGAAAGGGTATCAGTGATGAAAGATGAAATGAATGAAATGAAGCGAGAAGGGAAGTTTAGAGGAAAAAGAATAAAAAGAAACGAACAAAGCCTCCAAGAAATATGGGACTATGTGAAAAGACCAAATCTACGTCTGATTGGTGTACCTGAAAGTGATGGGGAGAATGGAACCAAGTTGGAAAACACTCTGCAGGATATTATCCAGGAGAACTTCCCCAATCTAGCAAGGCAGGCCAACACTCAGATTCAGGAAATACAGAGAACACCACAGAGATACTCCTCGAGAAGGGCAACTCCAAGACACATAATTGTCAGATTCACCAAAGTTGAAATGAAGGAAAAAATGTTAAGGGCAGCCAGAGAGAAACGTCTGGTTACCCACAAAGGAAAGCCCATCAGACAAACAGCAGATCTCTCGGCAGAAACCCTACAAGCCAGAAGAGAGTGGGGGCCAATATTCAACATTCTTAAAGAAAATAATTTTCAACCCAGAATTTCATATCCAGCCAAACTAAGCTTCATAAGTGAAGGAGAAATGAAACACTTTACAGACAAGCAAATGCTGAGAGATTTTGTCACCACCAGGCCTGTCCTAAAAGAGCTCCTGAAGGAAGTGCTAAACATGGAAAGGAACAACTGGTACCAGCCACTGCAAAATCATGCCAAAATGTAAAGACCATCGAGATTAGGAAGAAACTGCATCAACTAACGAGCAAAACAACCAGCTAACATCATAATGACAGGATCAAATTCACACACAACAATATTAAATTTAAATGTAAATGGACTAAATGCACCAATTAAAAGACACAGACTGGCAAATTGGATAAACAGTCAAGACCCATCAGTGTGCTGTATTCAGGAAAACCATCTCACGTGCAGAGGCACACATAGGCTCAAAATAAAAGGGTGGAGGAAGATCTACCAAGCAAATGGAAAACAAAAAAAGGCAGGGGTTGCAATCCTAGTCTCTGATAAAACAGACTTTAAACCAACAAAGATCAAAAGAGACAAAGAAGGCCATTACATAATGGTAAAGGGATCAATTCAACAAGAAGAGCTAACTATCCTAAATATATATGCACCCAATACAGGAGCACCCAGATTCATAAAGCAAGTCCTGAGTGACCTACAAAGAGACTTAGACTCCCACACAATAATAATGGGAGACTTTAACACCCCACTGTCAACATTAGACAGATCAATGAGACAGAAAGTTAACAAGGATACCCAGGAATTGAACTCAGCTCTGCACCAAGCAGACTTAATAGACATCTACAGAACTCTCCACCCCAAAGCAACAGAATATACGTTTTTTTAAGCACCACACCACACCTATTCCAAAATTGACCACATAGTTGGAAGTAAAGCTCTCCTCAGCAAATGTAAAAGAACATAAATTATAACAAACTGTCTCTCAGACCACAGTGCACTCAAACTAGAACTCAGGATTAAGAAACTCACTCAAAACTGCTCAACTACATGGAAACCGAACAACCTGCTCCTGAATGACTACTGGGTACATAACGAAATGAAGGCAGAAATAAAGATGTTCTTTGAAACCAACGTGAACAAAGACACAACATACCAGAATCTCTGGGACACATTCAAAGCAGTGTGTAGAGGGAAATTTATAGCACTAAATGCCCGCAAGAGAAAGCAGGAAAGATCCAGAATTGACACCCTAACATCACAATTAAAAGAACTAGAAAAGCAAGAGCAAACACATTCAAAAGCTAGCAGAAGGCAAGAAATAACTAAAATCAGAGCAGAACTGAAGGAAATGGAGACACAAAAAACCCTTCAAAAAATTAATGAATACAGGAGCTGGTTTTTTGAAAGGATCAACAAAATTGATAGACTGCTAGCAAGACTAATAAAGAAAAAGAGAGAGAAGAATCAAATAGACGCAATAAAAAATGATAAAGGGGATATCACCACCAATCCCACAGAAATACAAACTACCATTAGAAAATACTACAGACACCTCTACGCAAATAAACTATAAAATCTAGAAGAAATGGATAAATTCCTCAACACATACACTCTCCCAAGACTAAACCAGGAAGAAGTTGAATCTCTGAATAGACCAATAATAGGCTCTGAAATTGTGGCAATAATTAATAGCTTACCAACGAAAAAGAGTCCAGGACCAGATGAATTCACAGCCGAATTCTACCAGAGGCACAAAGAGGAACTGGTACCATTCCTTCTGAACCTATTCCAATCAATAGAAAAAGAGGGAATCCTCCCTAACTCATTTTATGAGGCCAGCATCATCCTGATACCAAAGCCAGGCAGAGACACAACCAAAAAAGAGAATTTTAGACCAATATCCTTGATGAACATTGATGCAAAAATCCTCAATGAAATACTGGCAAACCGAATCCAGCAGCACATCAATAAGCTTATCCACCATGATCAAGTGGGCTTCATCCCTGGGATGCAAGGCTGGTTCAATATATGCAAATCAATAAATGTAATCCAACATATAAACAGAACCAAAGACAAAAACCACATGATTATCTCAATAGATGCAGAAAAGGCCTTTGACAAAATTCAGCAACGCTTCATGCTAAAAACTCTCAATAAATTAGGTATTAATGGGACGTATCTCAAAATAATAAGAGCTATCTATGACAAACCCACAGCCAATATCATACTGAATGGGCAAAAACTGGAAGCATTCCCTTTGAAAAGTGGCACAAGACAGGGATGCCCTCTCTCACCACTCCTATTCAACACAGTGTTGGAAGTTCTGGCCAGGGCAATTAGGTAGGAGAAGGAAATAAATGGTATTCAATTAGGAAAAGAGGAAGTCAAATTGTCCCTGTTTGCAGATGACATGTTTGTATATCTAGAAAACCCCATTATCTCAGCCCAAAATCTCCTTAAGCTGATAAGCAACTTCAGCAAAGTCTCACGATACAAAATCAATGTACAAAAATCACAAGCATTCTTATACACCAATAACAGACAAACAGAGAGCCAAATCATGAGTGAACTCCCATTCACAATTGCTTCAAAGAGAATAAAATACTTAGGAATCCAACTTACAAGGGACATGAAGGACCTCTTCAAGGAGAACTACAAACCACTGCTCAATGAAATAAAAGAGGATACTAACAAATGGAAGAACATTCCATGCTCATGGGTAGGAAGAATCAATATCGTGAAAATGGCCATACTGCCCAAGGTAATTTATAGATTCAATGCCATCCCCATCAAGCTACCAATGCCTTTCTTCACAGAACTGGAAAAAACTACTTTCAAGTTCATATGGAACCAAAAAAGAGCCTGCATCGCCAAGTCAATCCTAAGCCAAAAGAACAAAGCTGGAGGAATCATGCTACCTAAACTTCAAACTATACTACAAGGCTACAGTAACCAAAACTGCATGGTACTGGTACCAAAACAGAGATACAGATCAATGGAACAGAACAGAGCCCTCAGAAATAACGCCACATATCTACAACTACCTGATCTTTGACAAACCTGAGAAAAACAAGGAATGGGGAAAGGATTCCCTATTTAATAAATGGTGCTGGGAAAGCTGGCTAGCCATATGTAGAAAGCTGAAACTGGATCCCTTCCTTACACCTTATACAAAAATTAATTCAAGATGGATTAAAGACTTAAATGTTAGACCTAAAACCATAAAAACCCTAGAAGAAAACCTAGGCATTACAATTCAGGACATGGGCATGGGCAAGGACTTCATGTCTAAAACACCAAAAGCAATGGCAACAAAAGACAAAATTGACAAATGGGATCTAATTAAATGAAAGAGCTTCAGCCCAGCAAAAGAAACTGCCATCAGAGTGAACAGGCAACTTACAAAATGGGAGAAAATTTTCGCAACCTACTCATCTGACAAAGGGCTAATATCCAGAATCTACAATGAACTCAAACAAATTTACAAGAAAAAAAACAAACAACCCCATCAAAAGTGGGGAAAGGACATGAACAGACACTTCTGAAAAGAAGACATTTATGCAGCCAAAAAACACATGAAAAAATGCTCACCATCACTGGCCATCAGAGAAATGCAAATCAAAACCACAATGAGATACCATCTCACACCAGTTAGAATGGCAATCATTAAAAAGTCAGGAAACAACAGGTGTTGGAAAGGATGTGGAGAAATAGGAACACTTTTACACTGTTGGTGGGACTGTAAACTGGTTCAACCCTTGTGGAAGTCAGTGTGGCGAGTCCTCAGGGATCTAGAACTAGAAATACCATTTGACCCAGCCATCCCATTACTGGGTATATACTCATAGGACTATAAATCATGCTGCTATAAAGACACATGCACACGTATGTTTATTGTGGCACTATTCACAATAGCAAAGACTTGGAACCAAGCCAAATGTCCAACAATGATAGACTGGATTAAGAAAATGTGGCACATATACACCATGGAATACTATGCAGCCATAAAAAGTGATGAGTTCATGTCCTTTGTAGTGACATGCATGAAATTGGAAATCATAATTCTCAGTAAACTATCGCAAGGACAAAAAACCAAACACCACATGTTCTCACTCATAGATGGGAATTGAACAATAAGAACACATGGACACAGGAAGGGGAACATCACACTCTGGGGACTGTTGTGGGGTGGGGGGTGGGGGAGGGATAGCATTGGGAGATATACCTAATGGTAAATGACGAGTTAATGGGTGCAGCACGCCAGCATGGCACATGTATACATATGTAACTAACCTGCACATTGTGCACATGCACCCTAAAACTTAAAGTATAATAATAATTAAAAAAAACATATTGTTTAAGGATGGATACATCAATGTAACATTAGTTATCAGAAAGAAGTAAGATTCTTACCAAGCAAGCAGATAATACCTTATGTTGATAATTCAGTATAAAATACATTTTAAACACAAAACGTGAATAACTTAACATATTGTTATTATCTAATTGTTAAGCTTTACATAGTTTATTGAATAAACTATTTATTCATATTTGCTTACCCTGCCACATATATATTAGGATAACATAAAAAAAAGACTAACTTTTCTAAAAGAAACATATTTTTTCTCGTATTTTGAAAATACAGTGTAAGTATTAATTAAAACAATTTTTGCCACAGAAAGGAGCAGTTCCAGAATATTGAGAAACAAGTTGTTAAAACAGTTTTAATTGGGAGCTCATTTAATATGAAGAAATTAAGGAAATACGTGCGCTGTTGTGTTTGAAGACATTAAAATGTTTAAGAAGAAAGGTTATAGCAACTCTCATCTTGATACATTTGGCGAAACATCTAACAGATGTTAGAAAACTTGCAGTTTCTAATTAAAAATTTTAAGCACCCTTAAAGAGGATAACATGTTTTGTTTTTAATTAGTTAGAAAGTCATTATTTTGGTTGAGTTGTTTTGTTTTGTATAACTTTAAAGGCAAGCCATTTTGTGTTGCAGAATAAAGTTTCTCCTGTACCATTAGCAGCTTTGTTCCAATTTTAATGATCTAAAAGGTGTCTTTTGACCAGACTCATGTTTCTTCCTTGGTTTCTCATATTTCCTCATGCTGCCTCACTCACCCAACATGAGCTTTTATCTCAACCCCCAAGAACAACAGTTTGCTCTGGGCCATTGCCTATTTATTTCTTCTATCATCTGCTGTGTTCAAATACTGTGTTCATTTCCATAAGTAATTTTGTTCTGCCTAGTCCTACCTGATTCTTACCTCTTTTTGGCTTCAGGGAAGCAGTTTTCCTCTAAGTGAAAAACATTAGTTTTCAAATGGTTGCTTGTGAATGCATACTTTATAGGAGTTAAAGAGATTTTTAAAGTGCAAAGTTACTTTAAAGGATTAAATTTTGGCATCCGATTTAATGATTTATTCTCACTAAGTTAGGGGATTCCATTTCTCAAACCTTAAGAAAAAATAACAATCTCCCTTTTTTGGTGTATTTGTGTCGGCTTTCTCTATTCCTCTGCTCAAATAGATTAGTTTCTATTAGTTTGAAAAACAGTACATTTACATAGTACTGAAATGGGAAAAGTTGCCCTGCTGCTCAAACCTGTAGGGGAGCATACAGAAGGGCAGGCTGTGGAGCTCTGACCCCACGGCAGTGTCTAGCGGTGAATGTTTACAACTCCTGAAGTCCCAGTGGGCGTGTGGTACAGGGTGTTCTTTTAGCTTTGCCATTTATAGGTGGCTTGTGTCAACCAGCTCAATTAGACCCTCTACCTTGTTTCAAGGACAGAGGGCTTTCTCTATCCCTGGTTCTTGCCTTGGTGTACCAGAATAATTGGATCACATCTGGGCTTGGAGAATGACTGTAAGGTTTTATTAAGTGAAAGTAGCTCTCAGCAGATGGAGGAGCCAGAAGGCAAACAGTTTTCCCCTGGATTCGGGGCACTCAGTGTTCAGGCTCTCTTCCGACTGCCCTGAGAGACTCTGCCTCGTTCTGCTGGTCGATGGCCTGCTAGCAGGCCTGTGCCTGTCAGTGTGCTCCTGGCATCCTTTTAATGTCCAGCTGCTTTTATCTTCTTCCGCAGATCCGCTCCTCTCGATGTCCAGCCACTTGTGTCTGCCCGTTAGGGGCTCGGGTTTTTATAGGCACAGGGTGAAGGCATGGCTGGCCAGGGTAATCTTGGGAAATGCAACATTTGGGCATGAAGGCAGGAGTGCCTGTCCTCGCCTAGGTCCGTGGGCATAGGCCCTAGCCAGGAACCCGGCCCTCCTCTACCCAACACTTCTCTTCCCACCTTCCCTGTCATTTAAAGGGACAACGGTCTTCCCTTCCCATCACTCCCGTATCAGTATCTTCAGAATTATAATCCAGGAAAGTATTTTCTCAACTTAAATCACCAGTCACGGGGCTTCTGTATTCTTTTTTGATTAGAGAAAAATGTGTGGCTTGCTACAGACCTGTTTAATTTGCTGTTTTATCAAGTTTAGTCTTAACTGTATAAATAATAGATAAATAATAGCTTAACTTTTTCTGAATAAATATATGTATGATTAAATTACTATGCTCATTAATGAAATTTTATTCAGAAATTTTTACATAATAGGCATAGTTTTATGTTTTCATGTACAAGTTCAATTAATCGTCACAAAAACACAGTATGATTGATATCATTATCTCCACTGAAGAAAGGAAGAAACTGGGGTTAGAACACTCCTAGGGAGGGGTAAGGGAGCATTTTAAGGGTAGAGACAAATCAAAAAAGAAATGAAAACTAGCCTATTCACAAGAAGGAAAGAGACTCGTCCCCACTCCCTTTCTTATAGCATTTATCTTAGAAAACAAGTAAGTCCTTTCTCTGTCTCTTTAAAATGTATATAAATCTTTTTAAAAGCTAAATAAACATCTTTCCAGCTTTTAGATCCAGAGAACATTTCTTTTGAGATGTATACATCAAGGAAGATAGCTCCCTATCTTCTAATTTTCTGCATAATAGGATCCTAACTTTGACAAGCTTATTTTTCCTTTGGATTAAACCTAGTTAACACAGATGGTCAATCCCATTATCAACTGAATTTAGGATGAAATACCTGTAACAAATTCTACCATCAATCCTCTAACATGAGGACTAGTTATTGTTTGTCTTGAGAATATGTATGTAATGAGTTATATCAGCCATTTCTTGGCTGGATAACAGGGAGATTCCTTTCTGTCTTTATAATCTCTTAGCAGATTGTCTGCAAAGTTGATCGCATTCTAGCTTAATGCTTATTGAATAGTACAATGTTTTTTCTTTATCTTCTCCTTTCGTGTAGAGGTTAGTAGGTAAGCAAGGGATTTTGTTTTTACTTATATCTTCCCAACTGGAAAGAGTTGGTCAAGAAGAACCACCATAGCCTCATATATTTGAAATAAGGATTGTCTCCATCTTTCCTCTTGACTCCCTAACATTCTCAAATACCTTCCTTGCTCAGTTGCCTTTATAAAAACCAAGACTTTTTTGCTTTTTTTTTTTGACACATTCCTGATTAATAAAAGTTCTCCCAATTGCAGCAGCCTGAATAAAATCATTTCCTTAATGGTCCAGTGCATTTTGTGTTTAACAATGCTAATCTTTTACCAACCCAGTGGAAAGTTGTTTTTGTTTGCTTGTTTCACTTTGTTAATCATTTTTCCTTAGTGTACTGAATAATGTGAATTGGAGTGCTACAGAAATTTGCAGTTTTTCTTCTTCAGAATGCTGTATTAAATATTGCATTGTCTATTAGGCAGACCTACATGGAGGTCTTAATACAACAACTAGTCAAATCTAAAAGTTACCTCATCACCTTGATTTTTTTTTTCTAAACTCAACTCCTTCTCTCTGTTGTGGAAATAAACAAGGACTACCCAAATGAGAACAAGCAATAGCTATTTATTCAGAGCTTGTGGAGAGTCAGGCCCTCACCACTTGTTATGTTAGAGGGTTAAAGGCAGGAAGAGGAGTGGGAAAGCTTTATTGTGGAAAAAGGGGAAGGCTTCAGGTATGCCCTGACTGGAGGTTGTTTGCATGAGAAAACTGAAGCAGAGCTAACTAGAAGTTATGTGATTTTTTTTTAGAGCAGCATATTTAGCTTTTAGAGTTAGTGATTTATGTGATTTTTTTAGAGCAGCATATTTAGCTTTTACAGTTAGTCCCAAGCTGGGGCAAAAATAGGGAAGCTGTCTATTATTAATCCAGTCTTGGCCACTGGGGCTAATTGCTACAAAGATTGTGGTTTGCCTTCCGTGACTGCTGCAGATTTGGGGTTCAGTTTCTGTCATTCTGTATAATTTGGCCACTGCTTGTTTGTATATTAGCTCTCATTGTTAATGTTATTTCCATTTTTTTTCTGTCACTCAGTTCAAAACAATGGAGTCATATATTTTTAAACTTTTCTTCATGAATTTTACTTTATTAATGATCTATTCATCTTTCTAAGCTATGAACTCCTAATACTCTTAGCATTGCCACACCTCCAACTCAGGCCTTTGGCTTCCTCATCTAGAAAATGTGCCAGTGTCCTCATGGGTATCCTGTTTGCAGCAACTTGTCTCAGCACTCTATTCTCTACACTGTTACTAAACAAATAAAGTTTAAGTTTAATCACCCTCTCTCCCCCTGCCCCAGTGAGTCTTTCCTCTTATGGCATAGCTATCAGTTCTGTGAAGATCCACTTCAGCTACCTTCCTTACATATATCATGAAATCAGTAAATGATATTTATTGAATGAGTGCTATGGAAGGAAATTATTAACCATGAATGATCTTCTTTTGCTCTCTGTCTCCAAATCACCACTTTTGTCATACTCAAAGCTTTTTAAATTAAAGTTTAATTTAGTTTATTAGCAATTAATAAAATAGCAATTAATAAAATTGCTATTTTTCAAAAGGTATAAACTTTTTTCTAATTTTTTTTTTTTTGATGGAGTCTCGCTCTGTCGCCAAGCTGGAGTGCAGTGGCATGATCTCGGCTCACTGCAACCTCCGCCTCCTGGGTTCAAGGGATTCTCCCGTCTCAGCATGGGTCTACAGGCACGCACCACCACGCCCAGCTAATTTTTTGCATTTTTAGTAGAGATGGGGTTTCACCATGATGGCTAGGAGGGTCTCTATCTCTTGACCTTATGATCTGCCTGCCTCGGACTCCCAAAGTGCTGGGATTACAGGCGTGAGCCACCGTTCCTGGCCAGATTTTTATTTTACATAATTTACTGACAGTTACATTTTTAGAAATAACTAATTATAAGTAAATAAAATATTTTGCCCAAGTAGTCAAACGATAATTATTGGATAATAATTACAATAATGCCAGCAGCAACTGGGTCCCATTGCCTCGACTCCTGAAGCTAGAGGTAGTCACTCTGAGGCATTAGTCCAGAACTGCTGTCAGTCATCCCAATGTTACCATTAAGAATAGAGTCCTGTTATTACTGTGGCAAGGAAGGGCAGCTGCCATGCTGTCTCTATTTAGTAGCACCCCAGGAGCAGTGCCCTCACCTCAGCAAGGTTTCATTTAACAAATTATACTTGCAGTGTACACTATCCTATCAAAAGATCCTCACTTTTAAAAAATAAATTCAATAGTGCACCTGCAAAATAGCTGTTACAACTGGACAGTAAGTTAAAAAGCATGCTCAGCCATTTTACAAATCTTGTGACATTTTGGTTTTTATTTTGGCCTAGAAACAAACTTGTTTATTTAAAATATCTGCTATTAAGACTATTCCTATTAATTAAAGAAAATAAGCAAGTCAATAAGGAAAAACTATATATTAAACTAATTATCCTATACTTTCTTATACATAAGCAAGTTGAGGTAAGCCAGAAGAAATGCTCCATTGGATTTTATGCCTAGCAAGAGGCAAAATCATTGCTACCTTATCTTGTGTCCTGTCAACACCCACCATGATGCTTTGAAAATAGCAGCTGCACATAATTTTTCATTAAATCGACTCAAATATAACTATTAATGATGCTGAATCTTTATGTAATACATATAATAGCTCCAAGTAGTCACTGACAGGGCTCAATCACTTAAGTGCTAGAAAACTTGAATTTAGAAATCTCTAAAACTTCATCAGGGTTATTTCAAGATTTAATCTTGGCACAACATTTTGCATGGGCAACGGAAGGAGACTTACATGACTATATGGATTCAAAGCTCATCATATGTGATCACTTCTAGAAGCACTTCTTGCCTCCACACTCTACCACATCAGTCAGGTTAGGAATCCCTCCCGTCCCCGGACCCTTTGCTCATAACTCTATCATAGCATTTATCACATTAATTCATCCTTGTCTCTCTGCTGTCTTTAGTTCTGTGTCTCTCTACTGTCTTTAGTTTAGTGAAGAAAAGGACTATATATTTTTTCTGGTTTTGATTGATATTATTTGCATGTAGATTACAGAGGAAACTAAATAATTAACATTAACAGTAGTGAGTATCTAATATATAAATGGAAAAAATTCTGGCAGGTTCAACAAGTCATTTCTCATATGAAAATTTGCAAAAACACGGGTTAATTTTTATAGAATATATATGAGGCATGACTTTTTTCCTATTTTTGTCTCTAAGACTCATCTATTTTAATTTTATAATGGCAGAAATAAAGAAAAATAAAACAACATTCAAGAAGACTGCGGGTTTGAACTTTGTGGAAAAAAAGTGAGCTTTGAAGAAGAATATGGTTTACATGTCTTTGTTTTCCAAACTAGAAATGTTAACCCTAATACAGTACATATACTACAATCTAACCCATAAAACTATGAAAGAAAAACAAGTGTAAATTCAATAACAATAAATAAATGAATGTCAAGTGTAGCCATGGCACACATTAATACTATGATGGTTTGGTAATTTTGTTCAAATACACTTTCTCAATGACAAGAAATCCATCACATTGATGAGGTTTACTATCCTTTGTGCTCTATTCTTTCTAGCTGTGACAAAACAAGTATTATGCTCTGAGATGCAATAATTATTCATGTATTCAAAACATATCTTAAATTAACTAAATGAAATTTCTTCAACCACCATCGCTAGATATAGTGTCTTTAATGTTATGTGCTATATTTGACAGTTTTAATCATACTGTTATCATAAGTTGGAACACAAAAATATTTAATTTAAAGGAGAGAAAAGGAAGCAGAATAATATGAAAAAACTTTAACATTTTCATCTTTGGTCTTGGCAAAATTAGGGTTGAGAAGAGTTAAAAATTACAGATGTATTTGTGGATTAAGTAAAAATAATATTTATTTAAATAATGTATTAAAAATTCAAAGCAATACTATTAGAACTGGCAAAGCTCAGAAAGGAAAAGAAAAGTAAAGGATATTTTGTCATCTTTAGAGAGTTTCAAAATTATTTCAGTGGGAAGACTTATGCATGCATGCAAAGATTTGATGTGACTTAATGTGTCAAAAACAGGCAGCGAAAGTCTAGTGCATACTAAAAAATAATGGGTGAGAGGCTGACAATGTGTAGAACAAGCATAACACCTGCCTGTAACAAGCTTATAGTCTGATAAGGTTGATAGACATATAATTATGACTGTAGCTATTGTCAGACAGAAGAAATTTGGGGTGTTTTGAAGATATATAAATGGAATATTTATGTTAATCTTTTTATATTGAGAAAACTCTTCTCTAAGGTAATATCAAGCAAAGATCTGAAAGAGGGGAAAGGGAGAAGAAAGGTGAAGCAGAGAGTAGGGCACTTTGTTTCAGGTTCAGAGCAGAGGATGTGTAAATGCTTTCATGTTAGAAAGGACACTAGTCTTTTAGGCAAGTGAAAATAGTTTGCTAAAGAAATAAATGTAAAAATAAAGGGTAATGGAACTAATATGTAATTATAGCAAATTATAGCAGGGTTATAGGATACAAGATGGACACAAAAGTTAATTTATTTCTCATATATCAGCAAGGGACAATTGAAATTTGAAATTAAAAACAATATCATTTAAATTAGCAGTAACAAAACTGAAATACTTAGATATCATTCTAAAAAGATATGTGTATGAAATATTGGAGGGAAACTACAAAACTGTGATGATACAAAGGAAATATCTAAATAAATAGAGGGATATTCCATGTATATGTTTAGGAAGATTTAATCTTGCCAAGATGTCAGTTCTTCCAAAATTGATCATGTCAAAACCCCATATTATTTTGTGAATATAGACAAACTGACTTAAAAGCTTTTATGAAAAGGCAAAAGACCCAGAATGGTCAAGAAAATATTGAAGGAAAAGAACAAGTTTGAAGGACTGACATTATCCAACTTCAAGATTTGATATAAAGCTAGAGTAATTAAGACCGTGTGGTAATGGTAAAATAATAAGCAAATCAATCAATGCTACAGAAGAGAGAGCCAAGAAATACACCTACACAAATATATTCAACTGATTTTTGACAGAGGAGCAAAGGCAGTTCAATGGGGAAAAAATAGCCTTCTCAAGAAATGGTTATACAACATCTGGACATCCACATGTCAAAAATGGATCTAGATACAGATCCTATGCCTTTCGCAAAAATTAACTCTAAATGAATCATCAATCTAGAAGCAAAACACAAAACTATACAGCTTCAAGATTATAACATAAAGGACAATCTAGGTGAACTTGGGTTTAACTAAGGTAGTATCAAGCAACAATGACTTTTTAGAAACAGTAACAAAATCACAGTACCAATCCGTGGAAGAAAAACTTGTTAAATTGCATGTCATTAAAATTAGAAACTTCTGCTTTACAAAGGGCACTGTCATAAGAATGAAAAGACAAACCATATATTGAGAGAGAATATTTGCATTTGCAAAGTGCAAATCTGTTAAAGGACTAGTATCTAAAATACACAAGGAACACTTTAAACTCAACCACAAGAGGACAGAAGACCCAATTTAAAAAAGGCGGGGGGAACTCTTAACAGACTCCTCACCAAAGAAAATAAACAAATGGAAACCTTTGAAAAGACACGACGCATTATAGCCATCAGGAAATTGCAAATCAAAACAATGAGATACCACTAGATAGCTATTAGAATGACTAAAATCTAAAACTCTTGCAACATCAAATGCTGGTGAGGATGGAGAGTAACAAGAACTTTCATCCACTCCTGGTGGTTTTGTAAAATGGTACAATCAATTTGGAAGACAGTTTGGAGGTGTCTTACAAGAATTAAACATGTTGTTACCATGTGGTTCAGCAATCATGCCCCTTGGTATTTATCTAAATGAGTTAAAACTTTTTGTCTACATAAAATCTGTAAGCAAATGTTTATAGCAGCTTTATTCATAATTGCCAAAACCTGGAAACAATAAAAAGGTCTTTCAAGATGTGAATGGAAAAGCAAACTGTGGTAGTTTCACATAATTGAATACTATTCATCAGTAAAAAGAAGTGAGCTATCAAATGAAGAAAAGACATGGAAGAGTTCTAAATGCATATTGCAAAGAAAACCAAGCTAATCTGAAAAGACTATAGTGTACTGTGTAACATTAACTATGCGGCCTTCTAACGTTCTAGAAAAGATAATGGACAAAATAAATACATCAGTGGTTATCAGAGGCTCTGGGAAACAGAGGGATGAATTGGTGGAGCAAGGACATTTTTAAAGAAGTGAAACTATGTTGTATGAATCTGTAATGGTGAATATATGCCATCAAACATTTGTCAAAACCCATAGGACTGTATAACCCAATGAATGAACCCATTGGAAACTATGACCTTTAGTTAATCAAAATGGTTCATCAATTGTAACAAATACATCACACTAATCCAAGGTGTTATTAAGAGGGAAAACTGGGGTGGGGAGATTGATAGGTATATGAGAACTTTCCACCTTTCCACTCAATATTTTTTCTGTAAACCTAAAAGTGCAAAAAAAGTATATTAATTAAAAATAAATTTTTTTAATGATATGGGAGTGGAATGAGATAAACTAAAAGATAGATGTAGAGGCTAGGACATGCAGGCCAAGGGGGTCATGCTAAGGTATGAATTTGTTCCCCCAAAATAATGTAAATCCATTGAAATGTCTAAAAAGAGGGAATACACATTAGATGCCAAATAAACATGTATTTATTAAGGTATGGCCAAATTTGACTTACATAAACTAGAGATTTGCCAAGTTTAAGTTTTACCTAGTAATTCAAAACTCAAGTAAATATGAGCCACTGGCAAAGTAGGGCATAGGCAAAGCAGTTAGTCCAGGACGAACTTTGCAATTCAACAAATTTTTTCTTGCCACATCTCATTCAGGTTGACATATGATTTCCCCATCATTTATGCAGTTGCATTGCTTAATCACAAAATATCTGTCTTTCTCATTAAGCACCTCCAATTTAAACTCATAAAGATAAAAAAAAACATTATCTAGAGTAATTCCCCAATAAGACCCCAAAATTTGTTTTCCCCAATATAAACATATCAAATAAATCTTAAAATCTGAATGCTCAGAGAATTGTGGGGAACTTATGTCAGTTTGAGCTCCAAAGCAATAAAGAAAGGTTTATGTGAGAAAACCAAATAAAAGTGGAAATGAAGTTTGTTGGTCCTCATTCAAAAGAGATCTAGATTAGTCTGCAAAGAAAACTAAACCAAAAAGAAATTAGAGATGTCACATTGGCTTGACATTACATCAAAACTGTTAAATTAATATATTTTTATTTGTATCATCCTGAATTTTTAAAATATTTCTTGATTTTATAAAGATAATTTAGATGCTGAAAAAAACAACAATATCAATGTACCCTGGCATCATTTAAATTATATCATTCTTTAAGTTTTACTTGAGTTGGGAACTTGGTCATATTTAACTATCAGTGTAGTAAATTTAAGTTTCAGATTTCCATATATGTTAATCGAAGTTGTTTATTTGTTCATTATATTTTAGGAAAAATAATTCAATATGAATAATTTTTATATTTACCATTTTTATAACATTCAAATACTTTTTCTCAATAAATGGGTTCAAATATCCAAAATCTTGTCTATATGTTTCATAATACAAAAAACAAGATACATATATTTTATCAGAAAAAGGCTATTATAATTTCAAGCTCAAAATCTACATTTGACTCTGTTTTTATACATATATTTAGTAATACTATATATTTTTATATTTGGTAAAAGTAAAATTTTTCAGCTGAAAATGTGACTATTCTCTGATTGTGCACAAATAAAAAACTTTATGTCCACATGTTTAACTCGGCAAACACAATTTACTACAGATTTTGGTGTTTTGATTCTGGTGCAGCCTGGAGAACTGTGAGCCAATTAAACCTCTTTTCTTTATAAATTGCCCAATCTTAAGTATTTCTTTATAGCAACGCAAAAATAGCCTAACACAGTAAGTGACCTATAAAGTTGTTTATGGACTCCTGGGCTCATCTCCAAGCTTCACGCATGGATTCCATACTAAAACAAATCACAAAAATGCTTTAGAATTGAACTAAAAGCTAAATCACTGCCCAGGTCCCAGACTGGCCACTGTGTATGTTACATGCAGACCACATTCAAACAGCAAAGTAAAGATTTTGAAAACTATTATTGCAAACACAACACAAAAAAAGCTTGTCAGAACTTATAGCCTGATTCCAACTGGGTTGATTGACTTCTAAACTAGAAATATCAGTCTCCACAGAATTTAAGGAAGAAGCAGAACCTCATAACATTATATACAAAATATCTAGATATAATCCAAAATTACTTGTAATGTGAAGAATCAGAAAAACTCCACCTGATGTGAAAAAACCATCAATATTTGCCAAGACTGAAGAAACATAGATGTTGTAACTATTATTACAAGGGTTTTGTAAGCAACTATTTAAAAATGCCCCAAAAACCAAGGATGAATAAGAAATAACAACAATAACATAACCTTCATGGTATGAGCTCATTAGCAAAGTGGAGATGAAAAAGGAAAGTCAGTGAACTTGAAAGTAGATCAATAGAAATTATCCAATATGGTCAATAAATACAGATGATCAAAAAATAAACAGTGCTCTCAGAGACATACGGGACAATTGTAGAATATCTAAATTTTGTGTCATCAGAGTCCTAGAAAGAGAGGAAAACTGTGCAGAAAATAATAAAGAAATAATTGCCAAAAACTTTCTCAAATTAGTGAAACTTATAAACATACAGGCTCAAGAAGTTCAGAGAAACCCTAAATAAGATAACCTCAAAGAAATCCACATCCAAACACACTTAATTAAACTATTGAAAACTAGATAGAAAAAAAGTCCCAAAGGCAGCCAGAGAAAAGTGAGGCTCCTAGAGGCAAAAACAATTGGAACAACTATGGATTTATCATCACAATTCACGGAAGACAGAAACAAGTGGAACATTTTTCCTAAAATGCTGATGGAAATAATTTCAATCTAATATTATATCCGTGAAAATATTCTTCATGCATGAACAGGAATCAAGGCAGGAATCAAGGCATTCTCAGATTACGGAAAATTCACTGTGTATAGGCTTGCTCTAGAAAATTTCTAAACAATGTCTTTAGGCAGAAAGAAAATGTTACCACTAGGAAACTTGGAACATCAAGGATGAAAAATAGTAGTAAAAATGGTAAACGTATGGCTATATGGAATTAACTATTGTTCTCCTCTTTCGTTATTAAAATATGTTTTATGTTTAAAAGCAAATATTATAATTTTGTTGAATGTGTTTTAAATGTATGTGGATGTCATATATAAGACAGCAGTAATCTAAACTAGGGACAATAAAGGTACCTGTATGGTGATAAGGTTTCTATATTGTCCTTGAAGGGGTAAAATATTGAATCAAGTTTGATTTTGGAAAGTTAAATATGCATATAGTAATCATGATATCAAAGACTAAAAATAAATTGTACAAACAGCTATAATAAAAAATATAGTTGACAAATTGAAATGAGATACAAAAAAGGTTGAAATAATCCCAAGGAAAGCAGGAAAGAGAAAACAGAGGAATCAAAAGAAAAAAAAAAGAAAGAAGAAACAGAGAGAACAAGAATAAAACAAATAAAAAATGATAGAACTAAATTCAAATTAATTATATTAGAAGTTTAATTGGACAAGCTGAAGCACAAACATTAAAAGACAGATTGTCGGAATAGATTAAGAAATGCCCAACTGTATGTTATCTGTGAGAAACTTACTTTGAATATAATGATATTTGTAGGTTAAAAGTAAAAGGATAAAAATAAATACATATATCATGCAAATACTAATCAAAAGAATGATGGAGTGGCTATAGCAATATCAAACAGATTTCAGAACAAAGAATAAACATAAATCACATCAAATTACTTTCTAGTTAAAAACCTTTGAATAGTTTCCAATTCCTCAGAATCATATTCGAATCCCTTATCTTGACCTAACAAAAACCATCTAAAAACCATATTTATACTCCTACCCAGACACCTCTTATCCATTTATAAACTGTTTCACTTAATAGCTCTTAAAACTACCTGAAATTTTCTTATAAATTGTATTTGTTTATTCCCAGGAGAATATAAACTCCATAACAGAAATGTCTTTGTCTTGTTCACTCTAATGTCCTTGGTGTCTATAAACAGTGCTTGATATAGAATAGATATCCAATAAATAAATTTTAGGTGCTTACATTAATTTTTTATGAATTCTTTTAAAAATGAGAATTTTTACCATTATATAATACTTATAAAGTCCCCGAACAACCACAAATATAATTTTACCACCACTTCTTGATTTTAAACTAATTGGCAGAAGTTTATCTTTCATTAGTATTCTTCCACAAGTAAAAATTTATTGACTTCATATGAATGTCTATGGATGATGTAAGGAGAATTCTCAAATGTTGATGCTTTTTACTCTGGGCAGTTCTTCACATTATGAGACTATGGATTTTCCAAATATGAGTGAAACAAGCAAAAATTATGTAAGCTTTCTTGAAAATCAGAAAACATCCTGAATTTTGTTCACTAATAAATTCCAAGAAAATTCAAGACAAACTGGTCTAATGTAATTAAAATAAATAAGGAGGACAAAGAAGAGTAGGAGGAGAAAAAGAGGGAGAAAAGTTATTAATAGCCTTGTAATTTTAAGTTTGGAGAATTACAGAATCTGAAATGGAGAGAAATTGAAAGGCTAATATTAACCTTATTCAGCTATATTTAATTTGGTAAACATATGAAAATGTGCTTTCAGATAGTAGGCAGTGAATGATGACAGATATATACAGGTCTGTTTGGCCAAGAGTGAGTATCCAGACGATCTTGGCATGCAGTGTCAGGTTGAAGTGCAAATAAATGTGAGATGCCAGAGCACTCATCACATCTAGGCCTTCAGTAAATATTTGTTGAATGGATGAAATGTAAACTAAATACATATTTTTAGAGATTTTTGGAGGCTGCTTTCCTGTGGACTCAGAACTGTTACTTCACATTTTTTTCCTATAAAGATATTCTGCTTCTCTTCTCTCAGAGGTAAACATGAAACCCAGCCTCACCAATGATAATTATCTCACTCAGATGTACACAGTGACTCTTCAAGGGATAAGCACATAATCCAAGTTAAGCAAATCAACATTTTCTATAGAAATATTTAATTTGGAACTGAGAAAAGCACATTTTCTGATGTGGTTTTTTCTTCTGTTTTGCTTTGGAGTTTTGAGATTGTGAATAGTGTGTTGCGAGTTGTCACACCTCCTTCAATACATGCTGATCATCAGAGAATAAGCATGACATATAGAAATAAACCAAAATATCACATGTTGGGGAACCACCTCCCCCCAATTCATGTTCTTTTCATTTGAAAAAGAAAATTCAATTAATGTAACTCAAAGTCTCTTCTGTCCTCCTACACAGAAAAACAGAATGACTCATCCACTGACATGTTTGGAAAGATTAAATTGGACATACTCATTTCAGCTCTACGACTTTTTCTGGAATGGAGCAGCTTGTAAGAGGTATGAAAAGAATTCCACCATCATTGCCTGTGACTGGAAGATAAGTCTGTCTAAATCAGTGGTTCACTTAACAAGTCCACTTGGCTGTGCTATCTAAGCTATATCTTTCAACTTAGCATTATCAGTAATAATGTTGACTGCCGTGACTTATTCTCAATTGATTCAGTAACTTGACTGATAAGAGGAGTAACAAGTGCTTGGTCTTTTCAGAATATCACAGAAAGTAAAGCCTAGAGAAACAATTTTCTTGCTGTTTAAATTTTTGATCCTCTCTATCCTTCAGGCCAGCTATCACCCTACTTATAGGTAGAATAAATATGCTAATACATCTCTTCTCTTCTCAATTGAATTCCATTTGTATTTCTGTCACATGCTAAATTGATAAACCTGAAGAAAATGATCATGTTTATTCATTATGTTCTCTTGCACAGACTAGTTAAAATATCACCATATTTATATAATGAGAGTGATAGGTTGGCTTACTTTTCTCATATGAACTCTAAATATATAATGTTATCAGTGCCAAAATGTAAATCTGTTTTCTTTCTTCGTGGGACTCACAAATGTGGTATGCTTGAGTGCAATATTTACTGTATAGACTTTAATACCGTTTTTAGTATAAATTGAAAAACAAATATTTTATAAGCTACCATTTTCTGAAATACAGGTCCTTTTGCCTGGTGCCTCAAATGATCAGAATAAATATGAATTGTTCTCATATTCACCAATTCTATTAATCATTGATAATACGTGTAATTGTCATCAAAGAATGTTTTCTCAGGCTCATTTATTTCTAATTTTTTCCAGATGCTTTTTTCTTTATTTGAGTATAACTTGCCTGACACAATTTGCTTGTGTATTATCAATGTGCATAAATAATAACATTGATCAATGTAGCATTTCCACAAATTTTATTGTTTGATTAAAATTTTACTTTGGAAACATTATGAACAAACTTACAGAATTTATTAATCTAATTGTGATATTTTAGATGTCATATTTATAATTTTTACCAATAAAATTTCCTAAAATCTTCCTTAAATTCATGAAAAATTGTGTACTGATATTTGACCAACATTAACTATATATTCACGGTTACAAATAATACTTGTATAGCTGTTCTTGGCCATTTTAGGAGTCACAGACTAATATGAATGTCTAGAGAAAGCTCTCTCTCCCTTCTCTACATTATTACACATTTATAGATTTTAAAAAATGTATTGACTTTCCTGATGCCCACCCATACACCATTTTTAATTTACACATCCCGAGGTAAGGAAAGAACCTCAGGCAAGTATATGATATGGGCACTTGCCTTATTCAAACTTCAGCTTATATTTGTATAATCTTTTTCCTAATGTAGTTGTGAAAACTTTACCAAGGTAGCAAATATAGTGTTGAACTTTTCCTTTCATTCTCTTGGTTCAATTTTATGTATATGCTTTAGGTTTTCTCATCTTGGTAACAAGCAACTTATATCAATTGCAAAAAAAAATCTGTCTTTTGATTGGTAATGTCTCAAAATTTACTGTAGGAACCTTCATCTGCAGCATTTCTGAAATGTAAAAATTCTGGTTACAAGTAGCTATTGTATTGATCCATATAAAGCTGAAACATTCAACTTAGAGTCTGCTAAGTTGTTACTTCTTATTTTGGTATAAGAATGACTTTTCTCTCTGTAAACTTCTCTTCAGGACATCATTGATTATTCTGCATGTTCTAAGATATGTGCTATGGAATGGAAGTGGATTTATTTTGCAGCCTGAATTAAGGTAAAGTGAGAGGAGCCTTCAAATTGGTAGAATCTGAAAATGTTTCTCTCTTGCATGATGGTTTTGCCTGTCTTACAGTCATCGCCTATTTACTGCATCAGCCTGAGATTTTACTACCATAAAACTTCATGTCCAGTACCTTAAGGATTACATTAGCACAAAGCTAATTTTATTGTTTTGAAATTATCATTGGGACAAGCAGAATGTTCTCCCTTCTCTGAATAGTTTTCAACAGTGAATTAATTGCCAAAGAATTCTTAGTGCAACCATCTAGTTGTTGACAGTAATTAAGCTTAAGTATTTCTTGGATTTACTAAGTGCCGATTGTATGCATCAAAAAGTCCTAATTCCTCAGCCAAGATTTCAGAATCTTCATATTCTGTTGCCAGTAAACTTATCCAAACTTATTTTTTCTCTACTTAAAAAAGTTACCTTAAATGATCAGCAAATTTAACATCCCCTATTTATTAAATGTGTTACTTTTGCCAAGCAATGGGTTAAGTGTTTTATTTTTATATGCTATACACTCTTTGAAATAAGAACTATTATCGTTCCCATTGTACATATAAAGACTAATAGGTCAGACAAGATGGGACACATTCATGGTGGTATGGCCATAGACAGAAGGGTAAATTAGTTTAACTGTTGTGGAAGACAGTGTGGTGATTCCTCAAAGACCTAGATGCAGAAATAGCATTTGACCCAGCAATCCCATTACTGGTTATATACCCAAAGGAATATAAATGATTCTGATATAACGATACACGCATGTGTATGTCCATTGCAGCACTATTCACAATAGCAAAAACATGGAATCAACCTAAATACCTATTGATGATAGACTGGATAAAGAAAATGTGGTGCATATACACTACAGAATACCATGCAGACATAAAAAGGAACAAGATTATGCCTTTTGCAGAAACATGGATGGAGCTGGAAGCCATTATCTTCAGCATACTCATGCAAGAACAGAAAACCAAATACTGCATGTTCTCACTTATAAGTGGTAGCTGAATTGTGAGAACACACGGACACATCAGGGGTGGGGCCTGTCGGAGGTTGGGGTGTTGGAGGAGGGAGAGCATCAGGAAGAATAGCTATTGGATGCTGGGCTTAATACATCATTGATGGGAGGATCTGTGCAGCAAACCACCAAGGCAGACATTTACCTATGTAACGAACCTGCACATCCTGCTCATGTGCCCCTGAACTTAAAATAAAAGTTGGAAATTTTTTAAAAAAAGATACGTAGGGCTAAATGGGTAAAGTGAATTTTCTAAGATCACAAAAACACTCTTGCCCACTTCAATACAAAAAATATGAATGATTTTTGTTGGACTGATTCAATGATGGATCCTAAAAATATGCCAGTTTTAGTGTGTTTGATATTCTTTATTTGTTCTTCCAATCTAGTATCCACCATTCTTACCTTCCTTGTTTCATGGGTATGAATGCGGTGACTTTATGAATGACATTAACTGATTTCTCTTGATTTCTAGCTTCCTGTTGTGGTCAGCTAATAGTGTCACTGAAAGAGATCTAGGCTACCATGAAGCTATTCTGCCAGTTTGTCATTGTGGCACAGTAGATCTAATGGTATTGAAAGTACCTATTGTAGATAAGAATGCTGTAAGGAGCCATGAGCAGGACTCTATAAGGGAAATAAATGTAAATTTTTAGGGTTTCAAAGCAAAGTTGTACCATTCTGCTTCTACAAAATAGCCGCTGGCTTGACTATGAGCCAGCCAGGTTACCATGGGACCTGATATGCTCAGCATGAACTGAGTATTGTCTAATCCAATATACTGTAAGATTGGCAAGCAGACTCAGTAGCATCCCATCATTAAATGGAAGTGCTATATATGCTATTGGGCTTGAAGAGATTCTGAGGGAATAAGTAAGTCATGTGACCAAATGGCACATGACCAAATTCCCATGCCTCCTACTCTAAGTTGCCTCCTCCCTATAAATCTGCAACTATGGACTCCTAGGTGATACCTATAATAGGTTGACTGGGAAAAAAATAATAGGTCTGGTTGACAGATTATTTTTTACAAATATGCTATTACCTCTTGTAAATAGGTGGCTGAAGTATTATTTGCCTCTTCATGATGTCTCCAAGAAAAAGGATCAGAGATTTAAGCCTTGCTGAAAGCTAAGCATTTTGCTCACAGAGAGAGAGAACTAGCAAATGAATTTACACTGTGTAATGAGAGTGGCTAATATTTTGGCTGGATAATCAGAGAACTGAAAAGACAAAGTTGGAAAGTTTGGAGGTCTAGAAAAGAAGGTCTAGGGAAGAGGTACATATTAGACATCTCCGAATGGGCATAGAGTGTGAAGCTACTTGGGTTTCATGAGCAGCTCACTAAGAAGCAACCATAGAAGAGTAAAATGTTAATAATCAGGTGGACAAGTTGAAATGTTCTGTAATAGGTGCTGATCTTTTCCTTGTCATATAGACTCACAAACAAAGCAGCATGGTGTTGGGAATGGAGGTTTTGCATGGGTTCAGCAACAGGAATGTTCACTTGCTAAACCCTTCCCACACTGCCAGGGGCAGAGGCAAATACTGCATTCCCAACATGGCATCACTGCCCTGGAAATACGGGAAAAAAATCATCCAGCCACTTCTATCATGAAAAGAGAAATGCTTACTTTTATTTGAAATAATCCTTTGCTCTGGATACAAATTTGCCTTTTTTGTTAGCAATGCTTATGCACAAGTCACCTTCTGTGGTCTTTGAAATATCTTTTTCAACATTATAGAATTACACATAGCATTACTTTTGACTGGGAAACTTCTGTTAGAGCAAATCATGTACGGCAATAGACTCAAAATCATGGAATTTAGTGGTCTTACCATGTTTCCCATCTGGAGCCTGAGATGGAAATAGAACGGCCTTAAGAAGGCATAGTTTTAATGCTAGCTGTATTGGCAACACCTTTTGGGGCCGAAGTAATGTCAAATGTTCTCCCAGAAGAGCTATATGCTCCAAATCAGCATCAAATATGGTATAATTTCTTCCATAGACAGAAATCATAGGTAAAGGAACCAAGATGTCACTATTCTCACTATTACTATTGGTGATTATTTTACTTTTGTGAAATGTTTGCTTCCCATTTTCACAATTTGGGGGTCTACTGATTTTGAAGTTTTAGTTCCCAAAGAGGAATGCTTTAATGAGGGTACCAAGCTTCAGGTATGTATTTGTTATATCGCTGAAATAGGAAAAACTGTCAGCAGAGGAGGCTGAGAGAACTACAGATTTAACTGAAAAAGAGAGAGAGAGAAAGAGAGGTGATAAAAGAAGGAAGGAAGGAAGGGAGGGAGGGATGGAGGGAAGAAGGAGGGAGGAGCTTAAAGAAATAAGTGGTGGTCAAGTATGGAAGATTTTGTTTTTCCTATTGAGCAATGATTCACCATTTTTAGGTACCTAAAGATTTTTCATTGAGGATGACCCTGCAGTTGGTACTGTACAACCAGTAGTCAGGCAGTTATTCAAGGTGCTCATCATGCCCTTACCCTAGGAAATGTATGGCTTTATAACCCAAACTGGATTACAAAGGCTGGAAAGGTCAATTCAACCTTGCCCCTGTAACTTTAAACCTTTCCAGAAAAACATGTAGATGGGAAATTGTCATTAATTTTTCTTTATTATTTTATTGGCAATGTACTGAACAGATAGTTACTAGTTTTTGCTACTTATATCTAACAAGCATCCATGGTTTCACTTCTTTTCTGGAACATAGGTAGTTAACATTTCTTTTAATTTTATGAAATATATTTATTTTTGCACTTTGCTGAAATCACCTGGGTAATTTTTTATGGCTTACAAACACTGAATTAAAAGATTACCTAAAATGAGGATAATATATAGAATTTGGCAACTTGTAAACTAGCATTGATCTTGAAAAAAGATGTTTGACTTGTTTCATGAGTACTGACATGAGGTTAGAAATTGAGGAAATGCAGGCCAGGCGCGGTGGCTCGTGCCTGTAATCCCAGCACTTTGGGAGGCCGAGGCGGGCGGATCACGAGATCAGGAGATCAGGACCATCCTGGCTAACACGGTGAAACTCCATCTCTACTAAAAATACAAAAAATCAGCCAGGCGTGGTGGCGGGCGCCTGTAGTCCCAGATACTCAGGAGGTTGAGGCAGAGCTTGCAGCGAGCTGAGATCGTGCCACTGCACTCCAGCCTGGGTGACAGAGAGAGACTCTGTCTCAAAAAAAAAAAAAAAAAAAAAAAAAGAAAGGAAAAAGAAATTGAGGAAATAAAGACATTGAGTATAAACTTTTTTGAGAAATCTTTCTGTGAAGGAGAGTGACTTAGTCCAAATTGTGCTACTATAAGAGAATACTTTAGACTGGGTAATTAATAAAGAACAGAAGTGTATTTAGCTCATGGTTCTGAAATCTGGGAAGTTCAAGATTGGGTGGCAGCATTTGGCAGTTGGTGGTGAGGCCTTCTCCTGTGCCAAAATATGACAGAGAAATGGAAGGGGAACCAGCCACATGGGAAAAGTTCAAAACAGGAGCAGCACACTTGCTTATAACAACCTGCTCTCACAGGAACCAATGCATTCCGGTAAGAAGAAAAATTCTCTTCCACCTGTGAGATGGCATTAATCTATTCAGAAGGGCAGTGCCCTCATAATCTAAACAACCCCCACTATGCCCTACCTTCCACCACTGCCAGACTGGGGGTAAAATTTCAACATGAGTTTTAGAGGAGACACACTCAAACCATAGCAGGGAGCAAAGAGATTGTGCGGGAGTTGAAGAAAGAAGTTATATCAAAGAGAGATTTATTTCCCTCTTTTTCTTTCAAATAAAAGAGCAGAATGTGTTTTTGTATTGATATAAACAAAATTTTAGTCTTTTTTTCAAAATTAATAAACCTTACAAATTTAAAACATAAAGGTCTTTAATTAAACATACAAATCATATGCTTTTATTTATGAATCTTGCAAGTTTTAACATTCACTGTTAATATTCACTGTTACTTTGAGTAAGCCTAAAGCCTAACTCCCATGTTTTTAATAATGAGACTGATTGAATTAGTGTAATAGGCCTGTGTGCTCGGTTTTTCCATCAGCTCAGATTTGCATGCTTGCTTTGCTTTCTAGCCTGAGCAGCTTCAGCAAGTTTGTGCTGTTCCCATGACACTGAAACCTAATCACTGCATTGCCAGATTGAGGAGCCCACTACTGGAGCTGCTCAGACACCCCCCAGTTGCTCCTCTGAGAATACAGTCCCCCACCTCTTGCTGTCTGCCTTCAGGCTCTCCTTGGACTGTGGCAGCAGATGCCAAGAATACCCTCTGGAACCTACAAGCAAAGCCTCAGTGAAGTTCATGGCTGGCGGAGTAGACTTTGGGCAATGAGAGACAGGAGTCTGTGGATAAATTCTTTTCCCTTCCAATTGCCAGATAGACTGATTGGAGCTATGGTAGTTCTATATAACTCCACATAACATTTTCTCTTTCTCTATCTCACTTTCATTTTCCTTTATTTCTGTTTCCTAAATAATGCAGTCCATGCCGCAGGGTTATCCCCTAAGATTATGCCTCAAGTCTGTTTTCTGGGAAATGAATCCTATGACAGCAAGAATGTCATAAATATGACATGCACGTAAAATTCCATATTTGCACAGATTTCTTAAAAAATGTTTTAACTTTCATTCTCTTAAGTATTTGTATATGTAAATCTAAATTTTCTTCTGGATAAAATATGTTTAACCACTACACAGCTCATTCTTATGATCACCCACA
Source organism: Pan paniscus (assembly GCF_029289425.2). Taxonomy (NCBI): domain Eukaryota; kingdom Metazoa; phylum Chordata; class Mammalia; order Primates; family Hominidae; genus Pan; species Pan paniscus. The sequence goes on along the minus strand of NC_073249.2, from coordinate 59,971,538 downwards.
TTTTGAGGAACATTTACCATAGATTTTGGGGAATTACTTTCTAAATTTGCATAACTGTCTTGAAGACCATTTTTGATAACCGTGATGAAGATTAAATTCTGGTTTTGTAGCACTAATAGGATTTATTAGCCAAATTTATAGTCTATAACAGATAAACAATAATTCAAAGAAAGAAGTGACCATATAGCCATGCCTTTGTGTGTCATATATGTATACTATGTTTTTTCTTCTCTTAACCCTGGCTGCTGTATTATTTGATTGGATTTATATTTCTTTAGATTTTTAGATATTTTAAGTCTTCTCTCATAGCTCAAAAACATGCTTGCTCTTGGTGAAAAAACTTTTCTTTTTATTTTCTTACCTGTTAAAGCCATAAAATCTATAAATCTTTGAGATTCTCACTTGGCTTTGCCTGATTACATAATTGTAGAGCTCTAATAAAATCCTTCCCAAACTTAAGCGTATATGAGAATCATCAGGGATTACTGTTAACACATAGATTGTTGAACCTAGTCCCCAGGGTTTTTGATTCAGTAGGTTTGGGGATGGGGCCAAGAATTTTAATTTCTTACAAATTCCAAGAGGATACTGGTGTTTCTGGACTGCCAATTTAACCTTGGAAACTACTGTTCTAAAATAATGTCAGTGACATGTACCTTAAGAAATCTTACTACAGAACTTTAAGATAAAAGTGGCCACATACTCCTGTCTCTCATTGACTAAAGTTTATGCTGTCAGCCATGAACTCCAAGGCTTTGCTTATATAAGGATATTGATATGGTATAGTCAAGTAAACAAGCAAAACAGAAAAATCTATAGGGAAAAAATGTAACAGGATATTTGATGATAGAAAATTACATTTCTTTCTCATATAAGACACAATAAATATAAAGACTGATCAATTTAACCTTTTTATTATAACTACTCTGCTTGATAAAAGTTTCCATAATTAAATTGAATTGACATTTTCAAGTATTGAGTGAACATTTGCAACACATATAACTAACAGTAGAATACTATTCAAAATATAGAAACAACTTATATGTCACAAACAAAATTATCAATTAATCAATAGAAAAATAGAAAATGAATATAAAAATTAAATATACAGGAGTAAATATCCCAAGTTTCTATGAAGCTAAAGAGATAATCACATTAATAAGAAGAATGCAAACTAAAGTAGCAAGACACTGCTCCACATTCATAGATCAGTGAAAATTTCACAATTTTTTTTTACATCAAGTATTGATAAAAATGAGGAGAAACACTTTAATATTGCAAGTGGATTATTACTTGAATTATGACTTGAATGGAATGTAGGGAGGGTTTTTTGTTTATTTTTTAGCCATTCTGGTGGGTGGGTAGTGATATCTCAATGTGGTTTAATTGTTGGGTTTTGATGACTATCTAATGATTTTTAAATAATTTAAAATTTTCATTGATGTACTACATTTATAAAATAAGCATAGCTACATAAATTCAATGAACAAGTTTAGTCTTAAGATCAAGCTTTGTGGTAAAAGTTGAACTCTAAAATACTAAATAAGATATGGTTGGTGCTCTATTCATTATTACTCATATACATTTTGGAATAATTTTGTGAACGTCTTGGAAATGCATGTGTCTGTACAGAGGTTGAGACCATAATTCTTGTTAGAGGTGTTGAATTTTCTTATATGAACTGACACTGCTAGAATATCTTTGCGAGCTATAATGATTTAAGTAATGTAGATGTTTGTAGTGGTAACAATATTTTTTGAGGATTTACAAACTGCTACTAAGTTATGTGATTTTAATGATTAATTTGTTTATCTCTTACAACAACAGTATTAGGTTTCTTTTTCTTCAACAACCCATATAGAACTTACCATGTGCTAGGCACAGTTTTCAGAACTTTACGCCACTAAACCCCTTCAATATTCATAACCACACTGTTGGGTAGTACTGTTATATGTATTTTGCACCTTTGTAAAGGGAGCCACAGAGGTTTGAGCAGGTAACATGCTTAACACACTACTAATAACGTGAGAGCCAGAGTTCAAAACCAGCAGTCTGGCTCCAAAGTCTGTTCACGTAACTCCTATGCCAAACTTCCTATGAGAAAAGAATTCTAACACAAACAAGAAGAACAAGGCCAATATAAATCAGTAGCGTTAAAAAGCAAACTCTAAAGTAGGCAGTTTCATTCCCAAATTTGTTCTTTTAACCATGCACAGTGGCTAATAATAGTTTTCATAATAATAGCTAATGTGTAATCAGAAGTCATGATGCTCCAATCACTGCACTCAACACTTCACATGAATTATCTAATTTAATACTTAAAAAGTGAAGTATACCTAATGCTTAAAACAGTATTATTCATATTTTACAGATAAGAAAACTGGGCATTAAAGCAAATTAAGCAATTTACACAGGTAATAAAACTGGTGATTTTCCTAACCAAATACAGACACAATTATGCTATATAGTTCAAAATTTATTTTAAATTCTACAACCCTAGGTTCAGATAAAACAAGATTGGTAAAACAAACATTCAAAAATTCCTCTTTTAAAACTTCTGTTGACAACTCCTTTTTGTTGGATACATCATAAACAATTTGTTATGATCTAAGCTTCATGAGCTCAAGAGACCTTATTCATCCCAGTGATTTCTTCATTTATTCAACAATCGCTGATTGACACTTGCTATTCATTCTTTCATTTATTCTTCAACATAATTTGCTGAGTGCCTAGAATATCCCAAGAACTCTTCAACATACTGTGGATGTGAAGTGAATAAAAGAAAAAAGGACCCTGGTTCCATGGCACTTATATAGTAGTGAGTGGTTTAAGGGGAGAAGGCTGGTAAATAAACAACACCTGAAGAAGCAAGATCATTTCAGAAAATGGTAGTTACTACAAATTCAATCCAATAGGGTAGTTTGTATAAAATGAAAGTTGTAATGGCAGTTGTAAGGACAAGCCTTTTCAAGACAACATTTGAGATAAAACATGGATGCTGGGAAGGAACCAGTCACGTAAAGATTTCATTCCAGGGCGAGGAAACATGAGGAAACATGAAGAAACAGGCCCCTGCAAGCACTGTGGGGATAATTTCTTTTTATTCCTATTTCCATCTTTCTTATCCTGGACTTCATTGTTGGAACTAAATCTTCTTGTAGTTTCCTAACTGATCTTTCTACCTTCATTCTCTCTCATTTCCATTTTAGCATTTACTCATCTGACAGACTTAACTTTTTGAAGCATGACTATTACCATTTAATTCACTTGTTTGAATATTCTCATTATTTTCTGTCAGCCTGTAGTGTCACAACCAAATTCTGTAGACTATCATTATAATCTTTACTTGTTCTTATGGCAATCTGCATTTCCAGCCATATTTTTTTAGCATTCCCCTTCATCTCCACTTACCTCAGTCAAAATAATGTATTCAGTGTTCTTTTACATCACTTCATATCTTAGATTTTGCTCTTTTTGTTCTCTTATCCTAAATTCCCTTCTACCCTGAATCTACACATGTCCAAAATGTACCCGTATTTAAATGGCTAATAGAAATTCTAACCCTATTCTACGGTTTTCCCAAATGAGTAAATTATTTGAAATATTTTGCCATGATTTCCATTCCAGAAATGTAAAAAGGACTAGAGAAATGATTTTTTAAAATAGACATTTAAGAAGATACATGATATAATGCATATTTGTTAAGTTTTCTTTCTGCCCAGCTTCTCTTTTTAATGACTGGAGGATTTATCTCTTTATAAATAATGCATCTTCTACGCAGGAGCCTTCATCCTCACTGCTGTGAGTCCTTTGAAGTCAAGTAAAGGCTTCTGACCTTTGATTTCAACCGAGGAAGCATTTGATTCTAAATGAATGGGGTATAGTTTCTGGGTGGAAACACACACACACACACACACACACACACACACACACACTTAAATTCTTATTGCCAATTTGACATCCTTCAAAAATTGTAACAGTCATTTCAAGCTTAAGGAAATGCGTATTATTTTATGTATTCTCCAACTGATGTCACCACTAAAACTCAAAGTTAAAAAAAAAAGAAAAATTGACATCTATATTCTCACCTTTGTAAAAACTGTCTTAATGCACCTGCACTATCTTCAGGAAATATGGGGAATTATACAAAGTTTTAACATCTTACTATTTTTTAAAATTAGAAATGACTCTGAATGAAGCATGATTTCGTTCTCTGTGAAACTGCTTTGAACTTACTCCACTAACGCGGATTCCGCCGCTTCGTTGCTAGGCAACCAAGTTCAGATTGCTACTTTGCCTTTGCGCTAAGAGTAAACAGGGCCACATGATCACTTTGCATTTTTTTAAGCATAATGCACATTTTTTTCTTTTTTTTCCCCTCAAGATCTGTTTGTGGAAGCATAAAGAATTTTTTAAAACTTTTCTTTTTGAAGCAGTTTTATCTATTATATCTGCGTCCTTGATGAATCGACTTTACAAACTATTTACGTTCTACATCTTATACCTTACAATTTTTCTACTTTGTAAATTTTGGAACTTGGCGTTTATATCTACTTTTTATTCTCAGTTTAGCAGGATTTTAGTTCTTTCTTTCTTTTCTTTCTTTCTTTTTTTTTTTTTTTTTCTGAGATTGAGCCTCGCTCTGTCACCTAGGCTGGAGTGCAGTGGTGCAATCTCGGCTCACTGTAACCTCTGCCTCCCGGTTTCAAGCGATTCTTCTGCCTCAGCCTCCTGAGTAGCTGGGAATACAGGTGCGTGACACCACACCCAGCTAATTTTTGTATTTTTAGTAGAGACAGGGTTTCACCATATTGGCCAAGCTGGTCTCAAACTCCTGACCTCGTGATCTGCCTCCCTCTGCCTCCCAAATTGCTGGAATTACAGGCATGAGCTACCATGCCTGGCCAGTTGTTTCTTCATTTAATAATAAAACATTACAACATTAATAATGGAGATAAGTTTGAGAAACAAGAAATAATTCATCAAATGTTTGCCATATTCAAGTTATTCCTTGTGAGACAGAGAACACAGCGTGACTAAAGCAAACAAGAATCCCTTCCCTTATGATTTGGTTTGGCTGTTTCCCCACCCAAACTTCATCTTGAATTGTAGTTCCTATAATCCCCACTTGTTAGGGTAGGGACTTCCTGGGAGGTGATTAGATTGTAGGAATGGCTTCCCCATGCTCTTCTCATGATAATGAGTGAGTTCTCACGAGATCTGATGGTTTTATGAGGGGCTCCCTGCCACCTTTCTTCTGCACTTCTCTCTCCTGCTGCCTTGTGAAGAAACACGTTTCCTTCCTCTTCCGCCATGATTGTAAGTTTCCTGAGGCCTACTCCACCATGCATAACTCTAAGCCAATTAAACCTCTCTCCTTTAGAAATTACCCAGTCTCAGACAATTCTTTATAGCCGCATAAGAATGGATTAATGCACCTTATGAAGTTTGCATTCTACTGAGGGAAGTTAGACAATACATATGTGAAAAAACAAAAAGATAACTATATAGTTGGTATTGATAAGTTTTAAGCAGGAGAAGATCCAAATTTTGTGGATTATATAACTCTTCTATACTTTGATGGTAATTTTTTAAAGAAATTATAAATATTGTGGATACAAAATTAGTTAGAAGTTCTTTGAAAGAGCCAGTGCAAATGAGGAACTAGGAATTGTAAGCATCATCAGTTTCACCATACATCCACCATCTCTGCTATTGTGGAATACAAACTCAGAAGAGAGCTATGGAACTCAACGTAGGTGGGCAGTTGCAATTTTGTACCCTGTGGCCAAAGAAAGCTTCAATGAGAACATGACACTTAAATAATAATAATAATTGAGGAAAATGATGTGGTTGATAAGTGGTTATAATTGCTTGGTACTAAAAGATAGGAAGCTGAGCTGGAAAGACAAGATAGAAGGTGGTTGTTGCAGAGTGGAATGCTTGAAATTGAGATCACAAATGATGACGATGTTATTAACAACAAAGGACAGACTTTTCTGTGGGAATGGACAACTGAAGTAGAATGAAGGACATGATTATTGGATAAATGGAGGTCAAGAAACTGAGTAGCGAAGTTATTAGATAATTTCCATGAATATTATGGTAACCTGGAATAAAGCAATATTAACTTTAGATGGCATAACAGCCAGGTGCTAAAGCTTTTTATTCGTGGTGAAAAATGGGCTGGTAGATTGTGATGGTGAGGTTGAAATATAGTGGGAAGGGGAGCAGGGACTGAAGTCTCTACAGGAACACTCAGAGTTACACGTGTATGTATTCCTATGTGCATGACAGCAAAAAAAGGATAGAAAGTGAGTGGTGTAATCTGGTGTCAAAATTTATGACTGGAGTAATTTAGTGACAAGAGAAGAATAATATTCTGCAAACCATAACAGAGAGCATGAGTGTTACCAAGTCCACCTTCAAGATCTTTAATTTGTAGTTTGTGTGGAAGAAAAGGACTGTCACTTGGGAGTACTATGAGGGAAGCAGTAGCCTCAGTAAGATCTGGGTTTCAGTTCCACTAAGAAGGTGAAGGCAATTTTTCAAAAAAGATACTTAGAATGTAATGTATTTATCTGATGACCAAGCATGATTCCCTGAAGATATAATGGAAAAATTTCAAAGTTGAAGAGCAGCTGACAGTAAATGACAGGCACATCTTTAGGACAAATAGATTCTCCATGATGATGAATAATATGAGATTCCTGGTCTATTGATTAGGAATGGTGTACAATGGAATCATGGAAATTTGTCTTGATGGTCACAGTGAAGATTCAGGGTTACATACACATATGCATTTATTGTATCTGCATGTAGGTCATACATAATCATTATAGATGTATGAGCATATTTGCACACAATCACAAAAAAATAGGCATTGACACTTGCAGACTAAAGGCTAAAGATGAAACAGTTATATCGTATATGTTACTTACCACTAGCTTATTTCCTCTGGAGTCCCATAAACACTCCTCCCATGAGTTACCCCTAGCAATAGGAGTCTATTATTACACCCACATTTCAGAAGTCTGAAGGAAGTGAAAAATTCTGTTATATCCCATTAGATCCAATGAATACCATAATTTACTACACTGCTATATTTGGTGATCAAAACATTAAAATGTGTATCTACTTCATATAATTTTTCATTAAGATTTATTCAAATGAAGTGATTTATTCATTAACGGAAATAATATTAAGTAGAAGAAAAACAGGAAACAACACAACACACTCTCACATTTACAGAGCTAGCTCATGAATTCTACCCATCTACTAATGGTAGATTTTACTGAGCAAACGTTGAATCTATGTTTTGTGAATTCTTGCGTTTAAAAGGAAAAGGACTGTTTCATAAAATCATCTTGTACTCCCTAATTAAATTATGAATTTCAGAGGTAGTTCATTGTATGACTCATTGGCCTTTATCTCTCTGGTTCTCTAATTTAAATTGAATTCACATAAGCATTCCTAAAAACTGATACTGGTAATTTGTTAGTAAAAATTCGCTTTGGAAAAGGATTTTGTAAATGTCTTTATCTCATTTGAAACATAAAGTAATTTAAGTGTTTCCAAAAACTCAGAATAAATGACAGTTTCAATAAGTATTTTTTATTTATGTATGTGAGTGAAAACTTATTTTCATTTTCAGAAATAAGCATTTTATAGAGTTGGCACTTTTTAAAAACTTTTAAAACAAATCAAATTGTCTGCTCTAAGATTTTGAATAGAGGGATATAGGCCAGAAGGATCACTGTGCACGTGAGGCATGGGCAAGAAAACTATGGGGCATGATAGCATTGAAGCTCAACTGTGGTTTTAATTTTTAGGTTCTTTTGCCAGAAATTATTTCATAAGTCTATGGGAGATGTTTGTCTAGAAGGACATTTATAATTTTATAGAGAAATACTTCCACATCCTCAGATAATCTAAACAAATTGTTTATGTGACTAAGTGTTGGGGCTGCAATTGGAAGGGTCATGCTAAGTTCTTTCTGAAGAATAATTTAAGCCTTAACTAAAGAAGAGAAAATGAAAAATAGGAATGTTTTCGGAGGAGCTGGATCAAAAGGAGGAGTCTCAGGAGAAAAGGAGGGAAGAGAAGTGTGCTATCGGGTTCGAGTTTAGAATCAAGAATCCTTTCTGTGACAGGAACCCTATTTATTTAATCAGTTTGAAGCTTAAGAAGCACCAAGTCCAGCAGATGGAAAAAAAGTTTTCCGCTGAGGAACACAATCTGAGTTTTCAGGGTCTATGGTGAATAAAAATTTTCATCTCAGCACTTCAGCCAAGAATGTTTTGCACCCATTTCCTGAGATTAGTATTCTCTTATGTCTGTCCTGGGTAAACTCTACTGGAAATCTTCGAATTATTTCAAACTTCAGATATTCAAAGACACTTTGGAACTTTGAACTGTCATGTGTGAAATCCTTTTGTTCACAGGTGGGATGCCTTACTACCTGTATCCAGAAGCTTGTACCTCTCACCTTAGGGAATGGAGAACAGCTTCCTTACCCATGTCCTGTCACTAAAATAGAGCAACTGAGTACAGTAATGCCCCCTTGTCCATGGTGGTTTCATTTTCCACGGTTACAGTTATGCACAGCCAACTGCATTCAGAAAATAAGTGAGTACATTCTATTAACATATTTTGAAATCAGAGACCACATTCATGTAGCTTTTATTGCTGTAATTGTATTTATTATTGTTTGTTATGGTTCATCTCTTACTGAGCCTAATGTATAAATGAAACTTTTCATAGGTGTCTATGTATAGGAAAATACATAGCATATGTAGGGTTAGGTACCGTCCAAGGCTTCAGACATTCACTGGGGGTCTTGGAACATATCCCTAGTGGATAAAGAGGGACTACAAAATAACTGAGATAGAACTCTAGTGGAACAAATAATGCTTTTGCACCATTGTTAATTTACATTCTTTTTCTTTCTGTATCAACTAATAATAGCAAAAGACAGATGTTGCACATGAATAATGTTGATGGAAATCTCAAATCACCAATATATGAGAAACAAAATGCTGAATTTATTTTTAATTTGTTAGTTTTTTTCTTGACTGAGGGAGAACTGTTTGTAAATAGAAAAATTCAGCTACTCACTGAACAAAGAAAATGAGAAGATTTTGGTATTTAGGATTAGGAAGAAAACTGGAGCTTGAATTATATTTAAACAAAGCAGTATTTTGATTAGAGCTTATTATTGAAATAATACATTCTACAATCCAGAGTGGTGCAGTCCTAGGGCACCAACTCATTGAGAAAAGTTTAATGCAAAAAAAATCTTTGAACACACTTGCAGCTTCCTGCGAATATGAGACATATCCTTCAGGACAGCAGAATTTATAGATTTCTATGTAGGTACAAAAATGTCTTAAAGCAAGTGTGGAATTTCTTTGTTTTCATTCCCTCCCTTTGTCCTTTCTTGGCTAAGTCACAGGGGAGACCACTACATATTGTCCAGATCTCTATACTGTCATGATTCTCCTTAGGAAATAACACTTAGAGTATAATACAGGTAGGACAAGTGATTCTGGAACTTTCACTTGTATTAGTGAATCAAGGTGACAATGTGGAATGACAGTACTTCATCAAGGAAGAAAAATGTTATCACAACTTTATTTCAATTTACAATTCTGGGAGGCTCAAGAGTTAAATCAAGCTCTGTCCTGTTCCCTGGTCTGACAGTTCTCCTCTCTCCACAGCATCAAACAATTTGCTAACAACTTTGCACTTATTAACTGATTTAAACTTTATAAGAATTCTATTAGTTAAGCAAGTTATTACCCTCTTTATAAATTAAGAAAATAAGCCAGGGAGATATTGAAGAATTTGTTCAAGCTAACACAGTTCTAAATATTCAAGTAATATGTGAAAGTCAAGAAGAAATTAAAGATCAGGGAAAAAAATAAATATTTGCTATTATGGGGTTCCACCACTTGAATGTCTAAATATTGTACAATGATGAAAGCTATATATCTTGCATTAATGTCCAACACATTTAAATGGCTTGCCATTTTTGTATTCCACCTAATTGCCTTAATAATGAAATTTGAGTTTCTATGGCATTTTATTTTTTGCAAGTTATTTTACACTTTGAATGTGTGAACACACACACAATGTAGCAACATATTATTATCAATATTATTCACTTCAGAAAACAAACTTTGAAATGCGAATTAACAATATGGCATTTATTCTCTTCCTATTAGGAATTTATATGTATAATTCATTTATTAATCATGTATCAAATTATACAATAACTTACTAAATAGTTTTAAAAGGTGGTTTCCATGAACTTTAAAATTATATAACCACTCATACCTTTTTTGTGTCTGTAACTAGAGAATGCATTGATTATATTTTTAGATTAATGACTTGTATGGACATTTAACAGGCAGAAATGAGGGAGTTGCTGGCATTTTTTTTTCAACTTTTATTTTAGGTTCAGGGAGTGCATGTGAAGGTTTGTTATATGGGTAGATTGCATGTCACTGGGGTTTGGTGTACAAATGATTTTGTTACCCAGATAGTGAGTATAGTACCTGATAGGCAGTTCTTTGGTCCTCAGCCTATTCCCACCCTCCACCCTCAAGTAGGCCCTGGTGTCTGTTGTTCCCCTCTTTGTGTTCATGTGTCCTTAATGTTTACTTCTCACTTATAAGGGAGAAGCTGTATTTGGTTTTCTATTCCTGTGTTAATCCACTTAGGACAATGACCTCCAGCTCCATCCATGTATTTGGAAAGAACATGATTTCCTTCTTTTTATGGCTGTGTTGTATTCCATAGTTTGTATATACCATATTTCTTTATCCAGTCCACTGTTGATGGGCATCTAGGTTGATACCATGTCTGTTACTGTAATTGGTGCTGGGATGAACACAGGAGTGCATGTGTCTTTTTGGTAGAATGATTTATATGCCTTTGAATATATACCTGGTAGTAGGATTGGTGGGTTGAGTCTGTTCTACATTCTTGAGGAAATGTCCAAACTGCTTTCCACAGTGGTTGAACTAATTTACATTCACAACAGCAGTGTGTAAATGTTCCTCTTCTCTACAAACTTGCCAATATGAGTTATGTTCTATTTAATAGCCGTTCTTACTGGTGTGAGGTGATATCCATTGTGGTCTTGATATGCATTTCTGTAGTGATGAGTGATGTTGAGCATTTTGTCATATGCTTAGTGGCTGCATGTATGCCTTCTTTTGAAAAGTGTCTGTTCATGTCCTTTGCACTTTTTTTAAGTGGGTTGTTTGATTTTTGCTTTTTGATTTGTTTAAGGTAATTTTAATACCTGGACATTAGGCCTTTGTCAGATGCATAGTTTGCAAACATATTTTAAAATTCTGTAGGTTTTCTGTTTACTCTGTTGACGATTTATTTTGCTGTCCAGAAGCTCTTTAGTTTAATTAGGTCTCACTTGTTTTTTTTTTTTTTTTATTTGTTGCAATTGTTTTTGGAGTCTTCGTTATGGAATCTTTGCCAATGCTTATGTTCAGAATGTTATTTCCTAGGTTTTCTTCTAGGTTTTTTGTTGTTGTTGTTGTTGTTGTTTTTTTGAGACAGAGTCTAACTCTTGTTACCCAGGCTGGAGTGCAATGGTGCGTGATCTCGGCTCACTGCAACGTCTGCCTCCCGGTTTCAAGCAATTCTCCCGCCTCAGCCTCCCAAGTAGCTGGGATTACAGGCATGTGCCAACATGCCCGGCTAATTTTGTATTTTTTTAGTAGAGATGGGATTTCAACATGTTGGTCAGGCTGGTCTTGAACTGGCCTCAAGTGATCCGCCTGCCTCTGCCTCACAAAATGCTGGAATTACAGGCGTGAGCCACTGCACCCAAATATTCTTCTAGGGTTCTAGGCACTAGGCCCAGCCATTCTTCTAGAGTTCTCGTAGTTTTATGTCTTATATTTAAATATTTAATCTATCGAGTTGATTTCTGCATATGGTAAAAGGAATGGGTCCAGTTTCAATCTTCTGCATATGGCTAGCCTGTTATCCCAGCACTATTTATTGAATTGGGAGTGCTTTGTTCATTGCCTGTTTTATTGACTTTGTCAAAGATCAGATGGTGGTAGGTTTGTGGCTTTATTTATTTATTTATTACTTGTTCCATTGGTCTATGTGCCTGTTTTTGTACCACTACTATGCTGTGTTGGTTACTGTAGCCTTACAGTATAGTTTGAAGTAGAGTAATATGATGTCTCTGGCTTTGTTCTTTTTGCATAGGATGGCTTGGGTTATTCAGGTTCTTTTTTGCTTCCATTTGACTTTAGAATAGTTTTTTCTAATTCTTTGAAAAATGATGTTGGTAGTTTGATAGGAATAGCATGAAATCTGTAAGTTTCTTTGGGCAGTATGGCCGTTTTAAAAATATTGATGGTTTCTATCCATGAGCATGGAATGTTATTCCGCTTGTTTTTGTTATCTCTGATTTCTTTTGTTTTTAGTTCCATTTATGTGATACATTATATTTATTGATTTCCATATGTTAAACTAACCTTGCATCCCAGGAATAAAGTTTACCTGAATGTGGTGTATTGACTTTTTGATGTGTTACTAGATTTGATTTGCTAGTATTTTGTTGAGAATTTTTGCATCTATGTTCATCAAGGATAGTAGCCTGACTTTTTTTCTTTTTCTTTTTATCTCTCTCAGTTTTTGATATCTGAATGATACTGGTCTCTTAGAATGAGTTAGGGAGGAGTCCCTCCTTCTCACATTTCTGAAATAATTTTAGTAAGACTGGTACCAGCTCTTCTTTATACATCTGGTAGAATGCGGACTGTGAATTCATCTGTTCCAGAGCTTTTCCTTCTTGGTAGGTGTTTTATAACTGATTGAATTTTGGAACTTATTCTTGGTCTGCTCAGTATTTTTATGTCTTCCTGGTCCAATCTTGAGCAGTTGTATGTTTCCAGGAATTTATCATTTTTTTCCAGGTTTTCTAGTTGTTGTCCAGAGTGTTCATAAAAGCCTCGCAGGGATTTTTGTATTTCTGTGGCATCAGTGGTAATGTCACTTGTGTCATTTCTCATTATGTTTATTTGGATCTTCTTTTTTTCTTTATTAATCTGGATGGTGGTCTATAAATCTGATCTATTCTTTCATAAAAACAACTTTTATTTTTGTTGATTTTTCCCTATGGATTTTTGCACTACAATTTCTTTCAGGTCAGCTGATTGTGGTGGTTTATTTTCTTCTACTAGCTTTAGGCTTGGTTTGCTCTTGGTTTTTCTAGTTCCTCTAGGTGTGATATTAAGTTATTAACTTGAGATTTTTCTAACTTCTTGATGTAATTATGTAGTGCTATAAACATTTCTTTTAATGCTGCTTTAGCTGTGTCCCAGAAATTCTAGAATGTTTTGCCTTTGCTTTTTTGTTTTAAATAATTATTTTGATTTCTGCCTCAATTTTTTTTATGCAGAAGTAATTCAAGAGCAGGTTGTTTAATTTCCATGGATCTGCTTAATTCCCATGGATGTGTTTGGAGAATGCCAGTGTACTAGACGGTCTGTTCTCCCTTGGTGGGAAAGCTCTTCCTGGCTACATCTAGTAGGCCATCTTGGCTCTTCCCCTCCCCATTTTTTGGGGGAGGATATTGTTTATTTGGTGCTACATAAATTACTACAAATAGCAACATATTAGAATCTCTGGAACACAACTAAAGTAGCATTAAGAGGAAAATTTATAGCACTACATGATTACACCAAGAAGTTAGAAAAATCTCAAGTTAATATTTTTATGGGGTTTTAAAGTGTATTGGTGGAAAAAATGCTCTAAAAATACATCCATAAAAAGAAAATATACTTTTGGCTTTATTTCTCAAATGTATGTAGTATAGAGCATAGTATTCTTTTAATGGAAAAAAAACTATATATATGTGTGTGTGTATATATATATATATACACACACATATATATATAGCTATGTGTAAACTCACATACTTCTTATCTTGAATTAAACTATTCATTTTATAATTGTTTAAGAAAGTTAAAACATAGTCCTATGTATAAACTCCCATTGCTCATAAAGATATACAACCAAAACTAATTTAAAAATAAATTATAAACACTATAAAATTAATATTATTCAAATCACCAACATTAATTTAATGTCAGAAATAATATTTTAAGGACATAATTGAAATAACCAACAGTGATAGGTAAAGTTTATTTTTTAATTCAATATGCCTACAGGTTATGCCCTATGATAGCTAAATTTTCATACCCATATTTCTACTCAAACACTGGTGGATACTTCACTAATCTAAATCATTTGGCAAGAATGCAGAATTTACATTTAATATGATCCTGTTGTTGTATCACTAAGAGTAGGGTGTGGTATCATTTCTCTCTCATTAAATGGATATTGAGTGGATTAATAGTATATTTAAAGCCAAAACTCAAACTAGCAATTTTCAGCTTCTATTTTTAAAGGTATTTAAAATTTATTTGTTTCAAATAATAATGTTTGTGAAATATTTAAATTTTAAATAAAGATATTTAAAAATTATTTAATAATGGCCTACTATATACCAAGCACTGACTGGTTACAGAGGATAATTTATACAATGTCCTACTGGTTACAGAGGATAATTTATGCAATGCCCATACTTTCATAGAGCTTACCTTCTAATGTAGGAAGATATGTGCCTGTTTTTAAATCTATATATTTGTGTTGTGTTTGTGTCTATGTATATCTATATCCACATCTGTATCTATGGATGTTGAATGAAAAAGTCAGGGTGAAGGGTGAATAAGGGTGGAAACGCCAGGGTGCATTGTGAGATATGCTAGTGTCGACAGTTATAATTGCTCATGTATTGTGCCCATGTATAAATAAATATAATGATATTTAGTGTAGTATTAACATTAATAGCAAAATATGAAAAATATCCTAAATGCCCATCAGTATGAGACTAGTTAGCTAAATGTCAATGAAATAAAATATAACACAACATAATAAAATGGTGAATTTTCTATTTATGTAACAAAATGGAAAGTATATAAGCTACATTAATAAATGAAAAGGCAAAGAGCAGATTATTCAATATTTTATGCCATAATCTGCCAAAAAAACTAATATCTACTGAACTATTTATCTAGACTTTTAGAGGGAAACATAAGAAATAAAATAATAGCAGTGGTTATCAGCTTGCAAGATAAAGTATCTTATATAGGTATCAATATTTCACTGCATATGCCTTTTTCTACTTTTTGATTTGAGAATCATGAGAATATTCTGTAATACCTATTCAGAAAATTGTATTAAAATGTCATTACATGATGTGTTAGGCCATTCCCATATTGTTATAAGGAAACACCTGAGACTGCTCGGGTGCAGTGGCTCACGCCTGTAATCCCAGCATTTTGGAAGGCCCAGGCAGGCGGATCACCTGAGGTTGGGAATTCAAGATCAGCCTGACCAACATGGTCTCTACAAAAAATAGAAAAAGTTAGCCAAGTGTGGTGGCCCATGCCTGTAATCCCAGCTACTCAGGAGGCTGAGGCAGGAGAATTGCTCCAACCTGAGAGGCAGAGGTTGCTGTGAGCCAAGATCGCACCATTGCACTCCAGCCTGGGCAACAAGATCGAGCTCCGTTTCAAAAAAAAAAGAAAGAGAGAAGGAAGGAAGGAAGGAAAAAGAAAAGAAAGAAAGGGAAGGAAGGAAGGAAAGAAAGAAAGAAAGGTCCTGAGACTGAGTTATTTATAAAGAAAAGAAAGAGGTTCAGTTGGCTCATGGTTCCACATGCTGTACAGAATGCATGGCTGGGAGGCCTCAGGAAATTTACAGTCATGGCAGAAGGCAAAGGGGCAGTGAGGCATCTCACATGGAAGAGCAGCAGCAAGATGGGGTGACATGCTACATACTTTTACACAACCAGATGTCATGAGAATTCACTCACTATCACAAGAACAGCACCAAGAGAATGGTGCTAAAGCAGTCATAAGAAATTGCCCGCATGATCTAATCAACTGTCTCCAGGCCCCACCTCTAACACTGGGAATTACAATTTGACATGAGATTTGGGTGAGAACACAGATCCAAGCCAATCTCATTTAAAAATGTTCTGATGGGCTTACATTGGTGTATTGGGTTCAGAGAGACCAGATGGGATAGTAGCATAGTGTTTGTTTTGAAATATGAGGGAGTTAACCACGTGTATGTTAAAAAGAGGTTTTCACATTCAGGCTACATTTAAGAAGCCATTAAAAGAGTTAGCAAACTATAGCTCTTGGTTGAAACCATAACTTTGTCTAAATTTTTGTAAATCAGATTTCATTAGAACACAGCTATACCCATTCTTTTACATATTGTCTAGTGCTGCTTTCACATTGTAATAGCAGAGTTGAGTGGTTATAACAATGGTTATATTGCATACAAAGACTATAACACTTAAAATCTTCCCCTTTAGAGAAAACATTTGCTGGTTCCTCATATAGACCAGAGGATTTTCCAATGAACAGCTTGTGTGGTATTAAATAATGATGAGAGTAAAGGATAACATTGCCATTTTTAGCCTGAGCAACTAGCAAATTTGAAATTTGAATTGCCATTTACTGCCATTTATTGAAATATGGATCACTTAGAATGCAACAAAGTCAGGGTGATGAAGACTAAAAGATTCAGTAGAATATAGGATAATTCCCTGAGTATGTCTGCAAGACTACATGTCCACAGATCCCAGTTTGAGAAACAGTTGTGGAGTAGGATAGGAGCAGTAGGATAGGAGGAGGGTAATTCTAAAGTTCTAAAACTAACAAACCTTTGACCAAATTGTTTAAACTTTCTGATTCTTGACTTTCTCACAAATAAAATCATACGTTCATCTTGGTAATCACTGGCCTTTTTCTAAACAAAATTCCGAGAAAGAGTTATGAAAATTTTACTACATGCATACAAATTCATTAGGTGTTCCTTTTAAGGGGTTTAAAGTTAAAGAATGATGCAGGGTAATCTACTTAAAATAACAGGTAATCTGCCCACTGAAGGTCTTAAGGTAGATGTTAATAAATGATTGTGAAATGAATGAATCAGTTTGCTACAATTTGCACATTACATGCTATTATATTCATAAAAGAATGGGAAATTAATATTCATATGTGTTTGTCATTTACATCTTATTTGAAATCCATATAATGCAATTCTATTTCAGTATAAAATAGCTTAGTTAATATATCACTATGTATATTTTGTATAAATATAAAAGCATAATACACATAGAAATGTCACACATACATTTGCTTTTGATTCAAATAAAGATATCATCAAAAATTTAAAATTTTTGTTTATTAAATTGTATGGCATTGAACTTTAGGAACACTTACACGTCAAAGCTTATTAAGAGGGAAAATAACCAGTCTAGGTGTCATATAGATGTCCATCAAACTATCATCACACCTCCACTTTGCATTTTAGGTTGATAATTTAGCATCAACATAGAGGACTTTGATGACAAACAATTTCAGGGAGTGAAACTGGCAAAGAACATAAGGTATTCTTTTTCAAGTTTAACATCTTACCGTGATGTTTGACTTCAAATATAAATGTAGCTACAGTGTAATAAAAAAACAATTTTTTCAGTTGTTTACTATCTCTTCTCTTTATACATTAGAAACTTCCAATTTCTTTAATTTCACATTTAAAGGAAGCTTTGATATGAAGAATTGAAGATACAGATATGAAGTACAATAGTCAGTTTCAGCATTTTTAATTGCCAGTCTGTTTCTCTTATGTTACAATTTTCAGGTCATTTTTAGGCCTTTCCAAATTACTAAATGCATTAAAAATTACCTGATCTGCTTTTTTTAATTGCTACCTATTTTTTTTAAGTAATGCTGTCTCTATGATTTCTTCTTTGCCCATGTGCATATTCTCTTATTTCACTATAGGAATGGTGAAACTATGGATCTAGAATTTAACTATATCCAATTTTCATGAGAGTAGAAATGTATATTATTCTATTAAAGCTCTATAAAGACTAAATTTGCATCCCTCCAAAAAATGTAAAGTAGCAATGTCATCACTCTTGCACATCCTCTTTGAAACTTCGTTTTCATAATCTGTGAAATTGTTTTGTGTTTTTTTTTCTCTGCTTTATCAAATTACGTTCTCAGGTCAGTCAACAATTGAAATTGCATAGAACTTGGCATGATCTAATCGTATGAGTTTTGAAATTGCACCTGTGTTTTAGCTAAAAATTTGTTGTGCATGTAAATAAATTATATAAAACAAGTTTATAAACATATATGCATGTATAATTATTTGTTCTTCTAATCCATATTCCTTACTTTATTATCTTATGTATAAATTATGTAAAGATAGCATCAGAATATGTAATATAAATTTTTTAAAGCAATCCTGCCCACACTCTAGAAAAGTGAGCTTACAGGTATGCTATTAAAAAACTACTTATCCTCTTCATCCTCTAGGTCCCACAAGCAACAGAAATATGTATGTTATTATTTCATAAGTAAAGCATAACTGTCTTATATTTAAAAACAATGAAATACTTTTCTCTATTAATAAGCAAAAATATCAACCAATAATTTTTCTTACATTTTATTTTTATTACAACACTAAATAAGAAAACAGCCTTTCTTAAAAAAAAAAAAATGTCCGGGCGCGGTGGCTCACGCCTGTAATCCCAGCACTTCGGGATGCTGAGGCGGGTGGATCACGAGGTCAGGAGACCGAGACCATCCTGGCTAACACAGTGAAACCCCTTCTCTACTAAAAATACAAAAAATTATCCAGGCGTGGTGGCGGGCGCCTGTAGTCCCAGCTACTCAGGAGGCTGTTGGAGGAGAATGCCGTGAACCCGGGAGGCGGAGCTTGCAGTGAGCCGAGATTGCGCCACTGCACTCCAGCCTGGGCGACAGAGCAAGACTCCGTCTCAAAATAAATAAATAAATAAATAAATAAATAAATAAATAATAAGCCAAACCAAGTATTAGAGTAACATAACTCAGTTTTCCATTCCTCTATTCTCTTGACCCCCATACCCTAAACTCAGCATCCTACTACCCTCCTTCAGGTAACCAATGTATCCTTTCAGAAATTTTTGTTATTGTTGTTGTTGTTGTTTCGAGACAGAGTTTTGCTCATGTTGCCCAGGCTGGAGTGCAATGGCACGATCTCAGCTCACCACAGCCTCCACCTCCTGGGTTCAAGCAATTCTTCTGCCTCAGCCTCCCAAGTAGCTGGGATTACAGGCATACACCACCATGCCTGGCTAATTTTGTATTTTTAGTAGAGACAGGGTTTCTCCACGTTGGTCAGGCTGGTCTCGAACTCCCGACCTCAGGTAATGCGCCCGTCTTGGCCTCCAAAGTGCTGGGATTGCAGGCATGAGCCACCGTGCCCGGCCTCCTTCCAGAAATTTTGCTATGAATTTACATATTTACTTCTCATACATATATCTAGTTATTTCCATTACATATTGCTCTGCAACTTGCTTTTAGTTTTACACTTAGCAGTATGTCAAAAGTGTTTGCATGTGGATACATTTAAGTCTACCACATTCAAATAGCTGCACGGTTTCTCATATTAAGGATTGCCTTGGTCAATTTCTACTGCTATTACAGGATATCATAGACTAGATGGCTTGAACAACAAACATCTATTTCTCACAGTTCTGGAGGCTAAGAAGTATAAGATCAAGGTGCTGGCAAATCAGGTGTCTGGTGAGGACCTGCTTACTAATTTGCAGATTGCCATCTTCTTCTGGAGCCTCACACAGCAGAGAGCAGAGAGAGGAAGTAAACTGTCCAGTTTCTTCTTATAGTGTCACTAGTATCATTAATGAAGCCTCTATCCACTGACTTAATTACCTGCCAAAGTACCACCTCCAAAATTTAACATATGAATTCTGTGAGGACATAAATATGGAGTCCATAGTAACGATAAATCATAAGTAATTTAAGTTTTACTATTTTAGGACATTTCAAAAATTGCAAATAATATCTAATAAATGTTCTTATATAATGCAGGGTACTGAGTAAGAGTATGGGCTCCAGATTCAGACTTCACTGATACACAGTGAAGTCTGTAAAAATCAGTATAAGAGTGTATACCTCATACTTGTTTCGACAATTAGAAAATACAATGCAAATAAAGTACTTTAGCAGGACCTGGAATATACTACGTTTTCAATAATGTGAGCTACAACTATGGTTATATTCACAATATAAAAACTATTTCATGAACACAGAAACACATAGTTAAACTATTTGAGAATTTCTACAGTATTTGGTAGTCATCATTGCTCTGAATCCTACAAAGCCTACCCAGGTTTTTCAGTGGCTTCCCTATCAGAAGGCCCTAGATGAGTATCACCTGCAAAGATCCTTGCTTTCTGCTATACCCCCAAACTACCACCGGTCTCCAAGGCTCCCATGTAAGCCCCACTTCACAGAGAGCCTTTCCATCGGAAACTGACAAGATAGATGGTATATTTGTGGGGGCAAATTTCTGGGCTGTAATGCACCGTCAGTCACTTGTGGGAACTGTAGCCTAAATAGTGTACTATTTTAATATTAAATAACTCTCTAGTACCCCTTAAGATTATTCTTGCTATTATTAAATATAGTAATTAATTAATGCAAAAACAATTATTAATATATTGCTATTATTACACACATTTTGCATGGAAAATTTATGTGAGAAATTATACTTTTTAAGGATATTTTATAGATATATAAGTAGTCAGGTGTCTTATAGTAGTTTTAAGATACCATTTCATTTGGGGTGAGGACAGGCTTTTTTGTTTTTCTCTATTGCAAGGAAACTTAACATTGTCATATTGAAGTAAACTGTCTCATTTATTTAGTTGCTTTTAATTGTTTTTTAACCTTTTTACTATTTTTTAATCAGTTTTACTATGATGTTCCTATTTGTTGCTTTTTTAAAATTTATTTTTCTCATGATTCCTAGCTCTTTAAAAATCAGTGAATGGAAGTCTTTCAGCAGTTTTGGATAACAAGTTGACATCATGTCATCAGCTGTTTCTGCTTCCATTTCTGTATCTTCCTATTCTGGGCTCTGTTTTAGGTAGAATTCTAAGATGGCCCCATGATATTTATTCTCTGTTGTTAGTACCATAATTATATAATGTGTATGGCAAAAGGGATTTTGTACTTTTATTTAAGCTCGCTTATCAGTTAACCATAAGATACGGAGATTATTCACATAGGCCAGACATTTACATGAACACACTAAAAGTAGAGTTTTCTGGGGTCACAGAGAGAAAGTCAGAGGTAGGAAGCATGATGGAAATTTCACATGAGACATCCTGCTACAGACTATGGCATGAGAAAGCATGTGAGAGAGCCTGTGAGAAGGCGCATGGCCCAGAACTGCAAGTAGCCAGGAGCTGAGAGTGTTTTCCACTTCACAGCCAGCAAGAAAAAGGAGTCTGCATTCCTACCACAGCAAGGAACTAAATTCTCACAACTAGCTGAATGAGCTTGTTAGCAAATATTTATCCAGAATCTCTAAGTAAGAATCCAGTTTGGCCATATCTTATTAATGTCAGCCTGTGGGACACTAAGAAGAGGATCTTGTGGAGAACACCTCGATTGCTAATCTGCAAAACTGTAAGATAATAAATGGTTTTAAGCTTCTAAGTATATGGTAATTTGTTTTGCAAATTTGCAGCAATAGAAGACTAATACAGAGTTTGTTACCAAGAGTTGGGTACTATGCTTAAGAATATCTAAAAATGTGGAAATGGCTTTGTAGTCAGGAAGTAGGTGGATGCTGGAAGAAAATTTGAAAAAAAAAGTTTGGGGAGACTACTAGAAAAATCACAGATTGGCTCAAACAGACTATTAGTAGAAAAGTAGACATCAAAGACCATGCTGGTGAGGGCTCAGAAGAAAAGTAAAGGAGCATTATGAAGAAATCATAAATTGCCTAACAGAAAGCTTAAATCACAGTGAACAGAATATTACCACAAATCTGGACATTAAGAACATTGCCAATGATGGCTCAGAAGGAAGTAAGAAACATATTATTAGAAACTGAAGGAAGGAATCATTTTGTTTTATAGTGGCAGAATCTTAGTAACATTGTGTTCTCCAATTATTTGGAAAGCTAAACTTGTGAGTGATGAACCTGGGTATATAGCTAAAAAGATTTCTAAACAAAGCTGGTTTCTTCTTGCTGCTCATGGTATAAAGCAACAGAGGAGAGAAAATCGAGAGGACTTTTGAGCAGAAATAAGCCAGGATATAATATTTTATAAATCTCAGACTCTTCTGAAGGCAAAGGGCCAAAAGTCAAAAATTGCTGCCGAAAGTTTGTTATAGAGAAAAGGCTGAGTGTGTGACTATAATAATCTTTTGCTGAGATCTCAGAAAGACCAAAAGGTTAGAGTGCACACTCTGTTTTAAGAGATTAAGGATATTTTTCGGAGTTCTCAATGAAATCAGGGAACCTCTAGGAGAAGGTAAAAGGTGTTGTCCCTCTGCCAACTGAACAGAAGCCAAAAATAGAAGATAAATTATATCAGACAAACATGTAGATATGGCTTTTGTCTAATAAAATAAAATTCAATGTAATTAATGCAATACCCCAAAATTCTTGAGAAATTTATTGAAGTAGACATACTGTCAGTGTAGACTGAAAGGGACAGAGAGAGTACCAAATGAAGGAAGGCTACTAGATAACCTAAATTCTACAGCCAGGAATCAAACTGATAAAACCACTCAGCTGTAATGCTACAAAAAGGAAAAGGAAAAGGAAAGATGACTCAGCAGATGGAGTCAAAATCCCAGTGGCCAAAGACTAGAGCTAATGAAGATTATTTGCAGACTTTGAAATCTAATTGAAGAAATATTGCTGGAATTAGTCCAGCAATATTTTTTACGGTTGAAAAATTGTGATATACTTCGAATGTTTGTCACTAACAAAATAAAAGTTTTGACACAGAAAAACACAATGCAAAATAATTGTGTTATTCACAAGCTATAATATTAACAATGTTTAAGAGAAAGGGCTCCTGTCATCTTAGGCACCTTCATGAAAATAAAGTTCTTTTCATTCGCTTAAATGAACTTAAGCAAAAGTTGTGTTGACGTACACATTCTTTAGTCATTTTAAATAATTATATGCAACATTATTTAAAGATAATAGCATAATTTAAATGTGAGGACCTGCTTGCATGCCCTTTGATAGGCTCAAGTAAGAGACTATTATAGGAAGGTGCCCTTGAAGGGCTCCGTAGGGCTCCAGTATAACCTCAACCTACCACACATGGCCATCACTCAGAAATTAGCTCTTGAATTGGAAGGAGCACTAGAAAAGTATTTGTTTAAAATACACTGGAATGAATAATTTTTTTCCTAGAGTATTTTTAACTTTGTTTAATTGTGGTAAAATAGTCATAATGCAAAATTTACTATTGTAACCATTTTTAAATTTACAATTCAGGGCATTATGTATATTCACATTTTTGAATATGCTATTAGCACCATCCATCTCTAGAAACTTTTTATCATTTCGAACTGAAAATTTATACCCAAAAAACGGTAAATCTTCATCCCCCTCTCTTCCCAATATCTGGTAAACACTATTCTACTTTCTATCTCTATGTATTTGCCTTTTCTATGTACCTCAGATAAATAAAATTATACAATATTTGCTCTTTCTTTGTGGCTAATTTCACTTAGCATATTTTCAAGGTTCATCCATGTTAAAACATGTATTAGAAGTTTATTCCTTTTAAAGTCTGGATTATATTCCTGTGTGTGTGTATGTGTGTGTGTATACAATATTTTATATTTGTGTGCACAACTGAATTCTAAAGAATTTAATTTTGCAATTACTAATTTTCCTGAGATCCTAAAGGGTTAATGTGCTTTTGGAATTTTCTCTGGGTTTTTGGTTTTGTTTTGTTGGTTGGTTGATTGGTTTTAATTTCAACTTTTATTTTCAATTCAGGGGGTACATATACACACACAACACAACATGCATTTATCCATTCATCTTGTCATGACCACTTAGGTTGATTCCACCTTGTAGCTATTATGAATAATGCTGCTATAAACATTTTATGCAAATATCTATTCAGGTGTTCGCTTTCATTACTTTTAGGTATATGCACAGAAGTTGAATTGCTGGCTCATATGCTAATTCTATAATTATTTGAGCAAACAAATTATTTGAGGAAACATACACTTTCTACAGTGGCTGCCTAATTTTACTGTCCTACCAGCAATGCACAAGGCTACTAAATTCTTCACATTAGTGCCAACATTTGTTTTCCATTTGTTTTTGTTCTTATAATAGCAATCCACTTGTGAAGTGGTATCTCATTTTGCTTTGATTTGCATTTCCTTAATGATTAATAACACTGAATATCTTTTCATGTGCTTATTGAACATTTATGTATTTTTCTGTGTTTTTTCCTGGTAAGAACATTTGTTGAGAGAAAATGTTCAATATTTGCACTAAAAGATTAGCAGTCTTTGTGGATTTTATATTTGTGTGCAAAACTGAATTCTAAATAATTTAATTTTGCAATTACTGCTTTTCCTGAGATCTTAAAGGGTTAATATGCTTTTGGAATTTTCTCTGGGTTTTTTGGTTTTGTTTTGTTGGTTGGTTGATTGGTTTTAATTTCAACTTTTATTTTAAATTCAGGGGATACATGTACAGTTTTTTTTTAAATGGGTATATTGTGTGATGCTGAGGTTTATGGCATGGAGGTAGTGGATTATTCTCAGGTAATCAGAATAGTACCCAATAGGTAGTTTTCCAATCCATGCCCCACTTCCTCCTTCTCTCATCTAGTAGTCTGCAGTGTCTACTGTTTCCATGTTTATGTCCACATATATATATACTCTATGGTTTTGGAGAACCGATCACTAAAATTGGTTGCCCTTTTGAAAAATAGGTTGTTTGGGTTTTTGTGTTGCTGATGACCTATAGGAGTTTTTTTTATATATATATTCTAAATATTAACTCTTTATAAGATATACGATTAGCAAATATTTTCTCTCATTCCATGTGTTGCCTTTTCACTCTGTTTTTAGTATCCTTTAAAAAATGTTGATCAAGTCCAATATATCTAATTTTTCTTATATTACCTGTGCTTTTGATTTTCTTTCAAGAAGTAATTATTGCCAAATCGAATGACATGAAGAATTTTCCCTATTTTTTGAAGATTTTTATACTTTTAACTCTTATGCTTAAATCTTTAAAATATTTTGAGTTTTCTATATATAAGGAAAAGACTCATCTTTCTTATTTTGCATGTGGTTATATCATTTTCCTTTTCTGAGAAGACTGCTATTTTCCTTATTGAATGTTCTTGTCACTTTTGTTGAAAACCCTTTGACCATATATGTGAGGTTTTATTTCTGGGCTCTCTATTCAACTTCATTGGTCTATATGTTTGTCTTTATGCCAGTAATTCACTGTTTTGATTACTATAACAACTTTGTAGTAAGTATTGAAATCATGAAGTGAGAGTACTCCAACTTTGTTATTTATTTTCAGTATTGTTAGGGTTACTTGGGTTCCTTAAGAATCCAAATGAACTTTAGGAAGAATGTTTCTATTTCTGCAAAAATTATCCTTGGGATTTGATAGAAATTGCATTGAATCTGTAGAATGCATTTGGTCATGCTCACAATATTAAGTCTTTCCATCTATGAGCACAAATGTCTTTGAGCTTACTTGTGTCTTCTTTAGTTACTTTCACCAACATTTTGTAATTTTCAATGTACAAGTATTTTATCTCCTTAAGTTTTTTCTAGGTATTTTATTCTTTTTATTGTTATATAAAATGGACTTTTTTCTTATTTTTATTTTTATTGTTACTATACAGAAATACAACTTTTTTGTTCATATTGTATCATGCAACATTGTTGAATTTTTAAATTAGTTCTAACAGTTTGGTTTTTTGTGGACTCTTGAGTTTTTTTCGTACAGCATCATGCCATCTCTGAACAGAAATCATTTTACTTTTTCTTTCCAATTTAATTGCCTTTTACTTTTATTTCTTTCTGAATTTCTGTGGCTATAACTTTCAATACTGTGTTAGAAACTTTCCATATTGTGTTACTGAACTGGTGAAAGCAGGCATCCTTATCTTCTTCCTTTTCCTAGCATAAAAGCTTTCAGGATTTTATCATTGCATATGATATTACCTGTAGGCTTCTCATATATGTTCATTATTATGATGAAAAAGTTTCCTTGTAATCCTGGTGTGTTGGGCATTAAAAAAACCACAAAAGTGAACTAAATTTTGTCAAATGCTTTATCTAATAAACTACCTTTCTCTTTGATTACATGCTTTGCTTGATTTTTAATCTTATTAAGTGTTTTTACATCAGTCTTACTGCTTATCAGTCTATCCTGGAGAATATTTCGTATGTTCTCAAAAAAAAAAACCCATAATTTTCTGTTAGTTGGTGAAGTAATTACAAATACCATCTTATGTTAGTTAGTAGTTTATTATTATTATATATTGCAGCCACTCTGGATTCTGATTTTTCTCCAAGGGGGTTGTGTTCATTGCTGCTTTACTTGTTTCTTTGTTTAGTAATTTGCCTGGATTCCATTTGTGAATTGTGCCTTTCTCACAGAGTAAAAATGCCGATGTCACTGATTATTTTTTATTATTCTTGTTTTAACTTTAAGTTTGTTTTCCTACAGGTCACTTCAGTATCAGTACAAATTAGTGGTCGGTTCATGATTTGTGGTTGACTTTAAATACCATGAACAAGTAAAGTTTCCATTCTCTGCTGATAAATCTTGTTTAGGATGGAACTACAATAAAAAATTAGGAGGTTTACATATCTAATTTGATTTCTGCTTTCCTTCAGGCCCTCTCTATCCCCTCTGTGTATGTGCACGGCTTCAAGTTTAGCTGTGGAAGTTTAGATTGCAAGACCACTCCCAAATCTCTCCTATGTAGCCTTATTTGTTCATGCAGCATTCCAGACTGCCAGCGATATATAGCATCTTTAGACGCTCCTTTTTACTGTTTCATTTCCCAGATTTCCCTGTTAAGCTTCAGTGCAGTCTGCCTGGTTGTTACTTTCCCCAACCAGGACTGCAATAGGAGAATTACTGTGATGGCCCTTTCCCCTTTCATTTGCCACTGATATTGTTACATTTTCAGGCAATTCCTCAGCCATGAGATTATTTTCATTCTTCACTACAAATCAAGCAAGCACACCTCAGCAGCAGAGATGCCAGTTTTCATAGCTTGTCCTTCCCTGACAGGAATTCTAAACACACAGAGTGAGGTGTAGGAGAGTAAGGAAAGGTCCTGCTAAGAATGCTATGACTCCCATGGTTCTTACCCAAGGTATAGTAGTTTTTCTTGAATAAATGCTTTTTAGTTTGTTGTATTCTTTTAGTCAATTTCCAGAATTCTTTTCTTTTTTCCTTTTATTTATTTTTGTGTGTGTGTGTGTGGAATGGAGTTTCATTTTGTCGCCCAGGCTGGAGTGCAGTGGCATGATCTCTGCTCACTGCAGCCTCCACCTCCTGGGTTCAAGCGATTCTCCTGCCTCAGCCCTCCTGAGCAGCTGGGATTACAGGGGCCCACCACCATGCCAGCCTAATTTTTGTATTTTTAGTAGAGACAGGGTTTCACCGTGTTGGCCAGGCACGTCTCCAACTACTAACCTCAAGTGATCCACCACCCTCGGCCTCCGAAAGTACTGGGATTACAGGCCTGAGCCACTGCACCCGGCCAATATCCGGCCAGTTTCTGGAGTTCTGAAATGGTTGTTTTTGACAACTTGGTCTGGTTTGATTATTCTGTTCTGAGATACAAAATTGTCCAACCCTTCGCCTCACTAATCCAGAAGTCCTGTCAAAACACCAGCTAAAACACACTTGAAATATTCCATTTCATCACCAAAGAAAGGGAAGTAATCTCAAATTTGTATTATCCTCAGCTTCACAAAACTAAAGTATCTTATACTGAGTTAACACAACTGACATCTTTTAATCATAGGTGAGGGATTCATGACAAAGTGAAGATTTAGTGATATTAAAGATAGAACTATAAATATTGCATTACAGTATTAGAGACAATAATTATAATAACTATTTTTACTAGTGCTCAAATGTACTTTAATTGAATAATGTCACATTGGCTCTGGATATTACTGAAATAACATGAAATAAGGAAGATAGGAATATAAACTACAGAAAATGCACATTAAAGCATCAAGTCAAAAGTTTTTTTTTTTTTTTAGAAGGCAAATCTTTGTGACTCAGAGACAATAAAAGAACCAATCAAGAGGCCGGTGGCTCACGCATGTAATCCCAGCACTTTGGGAGGCTGAGCGGGGCAGATCACAAGGTCAAGAGATGGAAATCATTTTGACCAAATGGTGAAACCCCGTCTCTCCTAAAAATACAAAAATTAGCTGAGCATGGTGGCGCACACCTGTAGTCCCAGTTACTCAGAAGGCTGAGGCAAGAGAATCACTTGAACCTAGGAGGCAGAGGGTACAGTGAGCCGAGATCGTGCCACTGCACTCCAGCCTGGTGACAGAGCAAGAATCAAAAAAAAAAAAAAAAAAAAAGCAATCTTCTTGATTTTGCTTTAAAAGGAAAATAAATTTAAACTGCAACAGTAGTTGTTTTAACATTATATAGTTTAGGAAACTCTAATTTTAAAGTGTACATGGTTCAACTATGTAAATAAAATGAATAATACTGAACACAGAGGGTGTTTCCTATAAACAGCAACTACAACTCAGCTCTGACTACTTTTCCTCAGGCAAGAGGCCTGTCACACTATTAGAGAGATCTGATTCTTTTATGAGAAGACAGTAAGTCAGATCTTTAAAATGTGAAATGTCCTGAAAAAAATGCATTACATGTATATTTCTAAGTGTGTATATATAGATACACACATACTTAACCAGATTTTACACCTCTAATATAGACATGTATATATTTTTTCGAGCAGCTTCAAAAACATGTATCCTCATGAACATCTCAATGTCATGTAGTCAATGAAATTGAACTATAACATTTTAGACAGCTGTCAAAATCAGCTCAATCCAAATTATGAGTTAGCATAATATTAAGTTTTACATTCCTCAAGAAATAAGGCAGAATGACTTATTGATAAATAAAAATTAGTCAGTTTTTATAACCGATTTATAAGAATACTGTTAAATGGAAGAATTTTCGATAAAATTATTAGAATAAATACCACTTAGCTATATCATCTCCAAAATAGAGGTTTAAGTTAAAGAAACCACCTAATAAAACAAACATTTGTTAAACTTTTACTATGTTCCAGGCACTCTGCTAAACAACAGACATATAAATGTGAAAAGGCCATGGTTAATGAGATGTATAGTACTGCATATGTTTTTTAAAAAAATTATTCTTTTGTATATACATATACTGCAGACAGAGGAAGAAAGTCGTTTAAATTTTCAATAGTGTGATTAGGCAAGGCATTTCAAGAACAATTCTATTTCTGGTAATTTGTTTTTCATTGATAATTAGAGTTATAGGCAAGAAGGTTGTTACAAGAAACTTATTCATAATATAGATACGTAATTTAATATTCAACATGGAAAAATTTATGAACTGCATAAATAAGATTGAACACGCTGACATTAAAATTATGCTTTCAGGTATATTAAATGATAAATAAATATTCACAATAATATTGTGAGGTGAACACAGTGTGTAAATATATAAAGTGTGGTTCCTACTTGATGTTTTTATAGAAAAGTAGATAAGGGAGTATGAAGAAATGTGGGTGGAATTATAGATAGATAAGTAAACATATAGATATGGATAGAGTAAGCAGCCATTGCAAATATTTTGTTGTATATCTGATTAATATGATTATATAAGATTTCTTTCTTTATACACTGCTGGAATGTTTAAATGTTTATATGGAGATTCCATATTAAATTCCTAATCAGAACATAAAATTAAAGACCTTTCTCTGGCTACCTACTCTCTAGCCCACTTCCCCATTCTGTGAGAGTTATATGCTTCCTTTGAATTCAGTACCCGCATAAACATCTTTGCATTAAAAATAATCATAAGTGATCATGACTTTATCACCTTTAAGAGACTGTAACCTCTTGAAAAGCAGAAATCTTTTAAGAAGTGTCTGTTCATATCCTTCACCCACTTTTTGATGGGGTTGTTTGATTTTCATTGTAAATTTGTTTAAGTTCCTTGTAGATTCTGGATGTTAGACCTTTGCCAGGTGGATAGATTGCAAAAATTTTCTTCTATTCTGTAGGTTACCTGTTCACTATGATGGTAGTTTATTTTGCTATGCAGAAGCTCTTTAGTTTAATTAGATCCCATTTGTCAATTTTGGCTTTTGTTGCCATTGCTTTTGGTGTTTGAGTCATGAAGTCTTTGCCCATGCTTATGTCCTGAATGATATTGCCTAGGTTTTCTTCCAGGGTTTTTATGGTTTTAGGTCTTACATTTAAGTCTTTAATCCATCTTGAGTTAATTTTTGTATAAGGTGTAAGGAAGGGGTCCAGTTTCAGTTTTCTGCTTATGACTAGCCAGTTTTTGCAGCACCATTTATTAAATAGGGAATCTTTTCTACATTGCTTGATTTTTGTCAGGTTTGTCAAAGATCAGATGGTTGTAGATGTGTGGTGTTATTTCTGAGGCCTCTGTTCTGTTCCATTGGGCTATATACCTGTTTTGGTACCAGTATCATGCTGTTTTGGTTACTGTAGCCTTGTAGTATAGTTTGAAGTCAGGTAGTGTGATGCCTCCAGCTTTGTTCTTTTTGCTTAGGATTGTCTTTGCTATATGGGCTCTTTTTTGTTTCCATATGAAATTTAAAGTAGTTTATTCTAATTCTGTGAGGAAAGTCAGTGGTAGTTTGATGGGAATAGCAGTGAATCCATAAATTACTTGGGCCAGTATGGCCATTTTCATGATATTGATTCTTCCTATCCATGAGCATGGAATGTTTTTCTATTTGTTTGCGTCCTCTCTTATTTCCGTGAGCAGTGGTTTGTAGTTCTCCTTGAAGAAGTCCTTTACGTCCCTTGTAAGTTGTATTTCTAGATATTTTATTCTGAACAATGAGAACACATGGACGCAGGGAGGGGAACATCACACACCGGGGCCTGTCAGGGGGTGGAGTGCAAGGGGAGGGAGAGCATTAGGACAAATACCTAATGCATGCAGGGCTAAAAGCCTACATGATTGGTTTATGGGTGCGTGCGGCAAGTGACTATGGCACATTTATATCTATGTAACAAAGCTGCACATTCTGCACATGTATCCCAGAACTTAAAGTATTATAATAATAATAATGATTAAAAACAGAGCATGTGAGAGAAATAGAGAAGGAAAGAGAGAAAGTGAAGGGGAGATCTTAATTCTCCAGATATTTTCCATAAACTTTAAACATGTTTCTGTCTTCTTTCAGTTTTTTGCCATAGTAAAGTCTGAAAGGTAACCTGGACATATAATCTACAAGACAAAGCTCTTATTTAATCACCCATCCCACAGCTGCTGGCCTGTGTCTGACGAAGAAACGTAATTCTTATATTATCATCCTTACAATGAACTAAAACTTGTAAAATTTATCCTTGTATCTTATTGAAATAATATGTAAGTTATTATATTTTTCTTTAATGACAAAATTGTGATGGCTTTCTTGTTTTGTTTTTCTCTGCAGCCTCTTTATAGACTCATCATTGAGATGCCAAATTATCACCTATGTTCTCTGTACAGCTGGATATTAAAAAAAAAAAAAGCAGGAACCATGATCTTCACTTTTTCTCTAGAAAAATATGTGTATATATACTTTATAAAGTGTGTGTATATATATATAGAAAGTGTGTATATATATACTTTAGAAACTAGAAATAGAATGTAAAGCAATGGACACTATAATTTTAAATTTATTTTCTTTTAAATTGGAAACAATAAAATTCCATATTGTGATGTATAATTTTACCAATTTTGACAAAAGCATAGAGTCATATATCTACCACCACAATCATGATACGTAACAGTTTAATTACCCTAAAAAATGATCTTGTGCTGCTCCTTTGTAGTTAACCTGTTTCCTCATCCTCATCCTTAATCCAAAAATTAACTGATCTAATCTCAAAAACTATAGTTTTTGTAATTCACAAAAGTCATATATACAAAAGTTATTTTGAATAGCTTAATGGTTTTTAACACTAGTTTTTTTTCTTATAAAATATAATGCCTGTTACTGTACATATCCATAGTGCCTTTTATTTCTGAATATTTCTTTTCTGGGCTTCATGGATCTGTGCTTCGTGCCATTATTAATTTGTAAAATTCTTAGACCATATTATTCTAATATTCCTTTTGCTCTTCTCTCTTTCTGTTATTCTTCTGGAACTCCAAGTATAAGTATACTTGATAATTCAGTATACAAACAATTATATTATATATAATGTTCAGATGTTTCAAATTCCTTATGACTATATTATTATAGCAGTCAAGAGAGTTCATATAGCCCTAGGGTAAGGCAGAAAACATATATTTTTGCTCTTATCATATGCATACAAATCATTTCCGGTGCTTCTTTTTGATTAGGATTGGAAAAGTGCATTTGGCAGTTCAAAGGTACGAGCATTATATTGGAGGCTGTGTTAATCAACTCTGAGTTAATCTTCTCATCTCTGACACCATAGCTAAAATTGGTCTGCTAATTATCTGAATTAACTTACTGTAATCCTCATACCTAGTTTTTGCAGGTACAAGACTATTAAATAAATTTGGATGAGATAGGTGCAACTACTCCTGATTCTTTCAGGTTTTTAAAGGAGGTATTCATCTATGCTGTTCTACCAGGGAGGTGACATTGTATTGTATTTACTAATTTTCTTCAGGCTACATGTATGTGTGTGGAGATTGGGGTAGGAAGAGTGTCTTAGAAGTTTCCACTTGGCTTTTAATGCTGTGATAACTCTTACCCTATGGACCAAGGAACTAAGAAATGTGTGGTTTCTATCAACTAACAAATATATCTATTCCAATCGTCTATTTAGGAACTAGAAAAATGGTGTGAGTAGACCAGCAGAGTCTCCTGTAAGCCAGATATAAGGCAGGATTCCATTTATTACTTGATCTTGTATGTCTTCACTATAAAAGAAGGTCTATGGTAATATGAGCCTGGATATCAATGACATCTCAGATTCTGTGCCAAATATTCTGAAAATGGTTATGTGTTTACCTTTTCTTACATTACAGGTACCAGAGTAAATAGCCATAAGTCTCTGATGAATGAACATTAAAATATTTACCGTAAATAATTCCTGTGGTGTTAGAAGGTCGTACCTTCCCTTCGATGTAGTTCTAATAACTGACTCAGGTTTGACAACTGGGCAAGAGGTCATTACTTGTTATTCAGACGATTACCATCAGTCCTGATGATAAATCCTTGTATTATCACGTTTAAGCCTTTTATTTGTAAGGATTGAGAAATGTTATAGTTGGAGGTCACTCTATCTTGCTTCTGTAATGCTATTTTCTAATAACTCCAAAATTCCATATATATGTTGTTACCTGATGTTAATTATTGATCTGCTGGCAGAGGAGGATGGTGAAAATAGTTCCTGTTGCATTGCATGGCAGAAGCTTCTGCAACCTATATAAGCAAGAAGGGGAAGTAGCTTTTAACAGGAAAAAAAAAGGGGGGCTTCTTTTGCAGACCTATAGATCTCAGGAGGATCGAGAATTTCAAGATTGTAAAGGGTACTGATTTCAGACAACCCTATCCAGAGATTTTGTTTGATATTCTTTCCCAGTCAAGCAGTCAAGACTTTGACCTTGATGTAGCAGTCTGGTTAGTGTAGAAGATGCAATAAATTTCTGTGACTTAGGCCACCCAGTGTGTGGTATGTTATTGCTGGAGCCCTAACAAACATAGAGGGAACCAACTGTGACTATTAATTTTCTACATTAGGATTCTTGGTTAGAAGTTGAAAAATTCATTTTACCTACCTTAAAAACAGAACGCAACTTAAAACCAAAGATTCAATAGTGTGTCAAGGAAGACAAGGGAAGTGAGGTGGGACATTGTGAGTGAATAGGTTCTGGGAACAAATACACAGATACAGGTCTCCTTGAATCTCTTTGTCCACCTCTTCTGTTGTTTCATTATCTGTCTCTGCTAATCGACTTCCTTTGAACTAATAGGCCCACATGGTGAGAAGCATGGCATCTAAATACCTCTGGGAAACAGAATCCTATCTCTCTCTTTCTCTCCCTCATTTGCTTTATAAATTTCAATTCCAGGAAAAGGGTTTTTGATTAAGCAAGTGCCCCTACCTCAGCTATTGAACTGTGCCCTGAGGTGTTGCCAGTAAGTCTTATGTATTACAGATTAAGAGAAAGGACAGGTCTCCTTCAAAAAGGGAGAGAGGAAGACTTTGGGTAATCTGCTAGATGTACACTACTTACACTGTGTTTGGTTGAAAGATTTATTGAGTAGTCATTTTTTACTTATTCCCAGCACCAGTAACTTGAAAACTTTGAAGAATAAACCTTTAGAAGGCCATAGTAATAACAACAGCAATAATGCTATATCTTTCTATCTATCGTCTATCCATCCACCTAATTATGTTTATTCACTTCAGTGCACTTATGTTTGTGTCATCTAATTTAATTCTAGCCAAAAACTGATGAAACCTTTAAAACAATTATAATCATTATGCTGGTGAAAAGACTGGGCTCATATACACACATATATGTCTCCAAAAGATCTGTTTAGAATGAGGCATTGTGAAGAATAAAGGTTTCAAGTATCTTACTCAAGTAATTAGCCCAGAAATAGTGGAACTGCACCGTATTAGGATTCTAGAGACCTTGATTATGACACCAATCATGACAGTATTTATAAAACTGTAACATCTGTCTTTATAAAATAATGTCTGTTTATGACTCTTTAAATCATTTCTTTTGGCATTCTCACTGACTCTTGTGTACCTTAACTTTTTTTATTTTCAAACATTAGTCTAGTTTATATTAAAACATATTATAAATTATCACCAATGGATGCTTTTATACTATATCTTCACTGGAATTTTCTCATTTGTTTTATGTTTAAACAATTTTGTGCCTGCATCAACTGGAGATAAACACATCTCTGTTAACTAATATTTTAGAGGCATTTGAATGTCATTTGAGTTTTTATTTATAAAACAAGAAAATAATAGAAAACTCAACCCAAGTTCATGGAATATTTATATTCTCCATCTGCATGCCACTCATTGTGTAAACACAGAAATTGTCAAATGAAGCAGCAAAACATAGGGCCTTTATAAAGTGCTATTCCCTGCTGAGCAGATTCTTGGAAACACTGCGAGTCTTGCAAGAAATATGAAGGGAGTCTTCTTTGAAACAAGCATGATATTCCATGCTGAGACAAATCACACTCACAGGGTATATGAACATTGAAATTAGAATTACAAACCAGAAACAAGAAACTCTAGCTAGAGATTCTACATCCAAATAAATATGAAGAAAAATGTTAGTGTTTAGAAAAATGTAAAACACAAAATAAAGCAAATAGAACAACAACAACAAAAATACTAAGGGTTATATATTGTTATCACTTAAAAAATAAAAGATATCCTGTTCTGACTATGTTGATAAGTGCACGCCTATAAAATGTGAATATTGAAGGTATAACAATTGCAAACCTAATTAGATGAACCAGATGTGAATATGGTAAAAGCCATTTCAGGAAAAACTAGTTTCGGCATGCTTGCTGTTCAAACCTTCCTATCTCCTCTTTCTGAAGTGAATGTCAAATATAGAAAAGTATAGCTCATATTGTTTTAGAGCATTTTTTTGTTTATGGTCTCTGCATAGATTTGTATGTTTTTAAGTGACTGAAGTTTTGTAAAATATTGTCTTCCCAGAGTTCTATGTAACTTGCAGTAATATTAAACCTACACACTCCTGCAAATGAAAGATGAAAAATAAGTGAATCATAAAAGCTTAAAAACTAATTATAACAGAATGGATTCCAAACAAAATTATCAAATTAGAAGATAAGTAGATATAATGATACATTTATTTTTACCATAAAGCTTCTTCACATAAGGAGTATAATTTTTTTTTATATTCTCCACAAATACATCAAACTTCAGTGTAACATATGGACTAAGTGGAACAAATAAAATCTAAACATGTATCTAATATGTTATATGTGACAAAGCTGTGAGAAATTAATTCCAGTATTGTGATTTATCTGAGAAATTATACAAATATTGCTCATTATAATCAATTATTAGAAATGTCTAACTTATAACAAGGGCAAAAAATTGTGAAAAAAATAATAATATAATTATGGTTTACACTTATGACATAAGCTAGGCAACCAGGATAATTTATTTTCCTGTTTAATTGTATGCTATTACTTTAGGATTGTATGAATAAAGCAATAAAAAATAAGGTGCACTGGAAAATATTTCAACTACTAACTGAATGTAAGAAACGTTTGTATGCAATTTGAATGATTTAAAGGCATTACTATCAGAGTGTTTTAAATATAATAGAGTTTTATATAATCAAGGTCAATCACAATAAATATTAAAATAATATGTAAGGTTACATAGTAAAAAAAACATTTCTTTATTGTTTCTTGAGAATTAACGTCTGTTCACTTATCCAATCTTTACAGACTCTTTAACACAGAATTTCTTCTAGTGACTATGGGAAATAAGGTACAGCCTTGTCTTCAATGTACATATGGTAAAGTTAGAAAGATAATTTAAAATTTTAATTTTTGATTTTTTAGAGACAGGGTCTCACTCTCTCACACAGATAAGAGTACAGTGGCGTGAACATGGCTCACTGGAGCCTCAACCTCCTGGACTCAACCGTTCTGCCTGCAGAGCCTCCCAAGTAGCTAGGACTATGGGTACACTCCATGACTGGCCTTTTTTTTTTTTTTTTTTTTTTTTTTGTCTGCAGAGATGAGGGGTCTCACTGTGTTGCACAGGCTGGTCTCAAACTCCTGTCCTCAGGCATTCCCACTGTCTTAGCCACCCAAAGTGCTGGGATTATAGGCATGAGCCAGCAGGCCCAGCCAATTTATACAATATAATGATGTTCTATGGATTGCTATGAATAAATGTTATCTTGAAATTATACAGTATTTAGGAAAGCATGTAAAGAGACAATAGAGTATAGGTTGTGAGGGTAACATTTACAAAGACAGTGCAGTTGGTGAAATAAAGCATGAAAGAGGCATTGGGCATAAGCAAAATGGACTGGAAGAGAAGCGATCTGGATAACACCAAAGATTATGTTAGACCAAAGTGTGATACACCTGAGAGGGAAGAAGAAAAGCAGCATGTGGTAATATAGAAGACATTATGGTTATTCACACAGGTTCTGAAAATATATTTCCTGGTTTCAGATCAGGCTCTCCGTCTTACTGACGTTGATTAGTCAGCTTAAACTCTATATGGTTTGGTTTTCTCCTGTATAAAATGGGGGTAATATTTTCTGTCTCATGGGATAGTTGTGAAGATTAAAGTTTATATATATATATATATATATATATATGTTACATATATGTGTGCATATATACACACTCATATATATACATATATATAAACATAAAATGCTTATACCACTAAGTGACATACTGTAATTATCTGGTAGTCTATAATAAATTATTAACATCATTATTAAATTATTTATTTATTTTGACACAGAGTTTCACTCTGTCTCCCAGGCTGGAGGGCAATGGTGCTATCTCGGCTCATTGCAACCTCTGCCTCCTGGGTTCAAATGATTCTCCTGCTTTAGCCTCCTGAGTAGCTGGGATTACAGGCACCTGCCACCATGCGCAGCTAATTTTTTTATATTTTTAGTAGAGATGGTGCTTCGCCATGTTGGCCAGGCTGGTCTCGAACTCCTGACCTCAGGTGATCCACCAGCTTTGGCCTCCTAAAATGCTGGGATTACAGGCATGAGCCACCATGCCCAGCTCGTATGCTATAACGAATTATTAAATATAATGTAGTTTGACGGAGGCAGAACTTCCTTTAATGGCAAAGTGAAGATATCTGTAAATTTTCTCCCCCATATTATTAACAAAAATTCTTAAAGAATTATCAAAGCCATTTTTTTCAGATCTCCAAAAATTAACCAAAGTTTAAAACAATTTAAAAATGATTTATTCAAGAAAAAAGCTAAACTACAGTACAAACACAGGGATTTGTGATACTTTAACTTGGCCTACTACTGCTTTGCTCTTCCCAGCTCTGTGACAGCCTTGAAAATTAGCAGTTTTATGACAGCAATAGTTATAAACAGCATTAGCTTCAGAGCCATAGGCAAGGTTAGATGGGTTCAGAGTTCTCTAAAATACCTATTCAATATCTGGCCTATCACACAGTTCCTGAAAAATCTCTACTGAGAGAGCACTGTGATTATTTGACCTAACCCAGAGCTTGCTGAATAAGAAAAGCCTTACCCTCCGTGTGGTAGCTGAAAACAATCAGCTGCAACTTTTTTTTTTTAATTTCCACTTTTTAATGGTATAAGATGATCAACTAGATATGGTCAGGAAACGCTTCTATTACTAAGAGACAAGACCACCAAGAATACTGGCACAATCCAAACAGATCTTTGAAATCAAGGCATTGAGAGTCATTGAAGGGATGCAGATCCCAGATTCAAAGGGGAAGAAGCTGGGAACCCTACATGTGGTTGCCAAGCATGAGGGCTTGTTCCGGACCCTGAGCAGTTTCTGGGGATGTGGTGAGTGAAAGAGGTGTGGAGTGGCACATTCTTGCCATGGACCTTCAGAATCTTAGCTGCAGGAAACCCCATGACCCATATGAACACTTGAGTGGGTAGGGAGAACTGCCCAGAAAATTGACAAGAGACAGAGCTCCAGCTTGAACAGAGCCAACAGAGCTGGGCGAAGGAACGACTGCAGTGGAGCATGGCCAAGGGCACCTATCCCTCAAAGATTGCCATGCTCCTCTAGGTGGCTTTATCATTTGTTGGATGCCAGACCTGGTCAGAGCAGGGCTATCTTGCCTGTGGGGTGGGGCCAATCTGATCCGAGTTCTCCCCATGTCTGCTGGCCTCTCCAAGGGTTCCTGCTTGGCTGCTTGTAGCAGTTTCGGCTGCCCAGAGGAAGCACTTGCCAGAGGCCACTACCATACCTCTTTCACCAGCAGACACCACCTAACATTTGAAGACCTTCTGCACAGGGGCCTCCACTGGCACACGTGTGCCTGCAGCCCTCTCCATGCTACTTTGCTAGTGTGAGCTCATGAGCTGTCACCACCACTGTCCCCCTGCTGACGTACACTCATGTGAGGAAATCTCTCCATCGTGCTGCTGCTTCACCAAGTGCATTTGTAGGCACATCTGATCAGAGTTTGTCACCAGTGGACTGGAAACACCTCGAACCTTTAGGCACAGCAGATGTTTAACACGAAGGGGCAAGAGAAAAAGCCATAGGCATGGGTTCCAGCTCCCGGAGTTAGAGCACACAGCCCAGGAGTGCTTAGCTGAGCCCAGGCTCCATCCAGATATAAAGCCATTAAGGAAACCCAACTTATACCACAGTGAAACCCTCAGGGCATCAAAGAATACAAAAGCAAAAAGACTTATTCAAAGGACAGTAACATCAAATATTAAAGAAATATCAGGGCACACAGATGAGAAAGGACCAATGCAAAACCTCTAGCATCTCTAAAAACCACAGTGCCTTCTTACCTCCAAACCATAGTCTCCCCAGCAATTGTTCTTAACCAGACTGAAATGGCCAAAAGGACAGACATAGAATTCAGGATCTGGATGACAATGAAGATCATTGAGATTAAGAGGAAAATTAAAAGCCAATCCAAGGAATCTAAGGAATTCAATAAAACAATACAAGAGATGAAAGATGAAATAGCCATTTTAAGAAAGAACCACACAATGATAGTGAGAGTAGTGAGAGACTTCAACACCCCACTGACAATGTTAGACTAACCATCAAAGCAGAAAATTAACAAAGATATTTGAGACCTAAACTTTGACACTTGGCCAAAGGGACCTAACAGAAATCTATAGAATATTCTAACCAACATCAATGTAATATATATTTATTTCATCTGTGCATGACACATACTTTAAGATTCACCACACACTGGTCTATAAAGCAATTCTAAAACAAACAAACAAATAAAAAACCCCAAATCAGAACAACCCAGATCATAGTGCAATAAAAATTGAAGTCAATGGCAGTAAGATCTCTCAAAACCATGCAACTAAACAGAAATTAAACAACCTGTTCCTGAATGGCTTTTGAGTAAACGATGAATTTAAGGCAGAAATCAACAAATTCTTTGAAATTAATGAAAACAAACATACAACATACCAGAATCTCTGGGAGACAGGTAAAAAAGTGTTAGAAGGAAAGCTTATAGCACTAAATGCCTATATCGAAAAGTTAGAAATCTCAAATTAACAACTTAACATCACACATAGAGAAACTAGAAAAATAAGAGGAAACCAAGCCCAAAGCTAGCAAAAGAAGTAACCAAAATCAGAGCTAAATGTAATGAAATTGATGGAAAAATCCACATGAAACATCAATAAAATCAAAAGTTTATTATTTGAAAGAATAGGCCGGGCATGGTAGCTCAGGCGTGTAATCCCAGCACTTTGGGAGGCCAAGGCGGGCGGATCATGAGGTCAGGAGTTCAAGACCAGCATGACCAACATGGAGAAACCTCGTAACTACTAAAAAATACAAAAAATAGCAAGGCGTGGTGGGGTGCAACTGTAATCCCAGCTGCTCAGGAGGCTGAGGCAGAAGAATCGCTTGAACCCAGGAGGCGGAGGTTGCAGTGAGTGGAGAACACATCATTGCACTCCAGTCTGGGCAACAGAGCAAGACTCTGTCTCAGGGAAAAAAAAAAAAAAAAAAAAAGAGTGGCTCACGCTTGTAATCCCAGCACTTTGGGAGGCCAAGGCGGGTGGATCATGAGGTCAGGCGATCGAGACCATCCTGGCTAACATGGCGAAACCCCGTCTCTACTAAAAATACGAAAAATTAGCTGGGCGTGGTGGCGGGCGCCTGTAGTCCCAGCTACTCGGGAGGCTGAGGCAGGAGAATGGCATGAACCTGGGAGGTGGAGCTTGCAGTGAGCCTCGATCGTGCCACTGCACTCCAGCGACAGAGCAAGACTCCGTCTCAAAAAAAAAAAAGAAAGAAAGAAAGAAAGAAAGAATAAGTAAGACTGAAAGATCACTAGGAGACTAATGAAGAAAAAGAGAGGCAAATCAAATAAACACATCAGAAATAACAAAGGTAATTTTTATACTAATCACACAAAAATAAAAAAGTAAATCCTTAAAGAGTTTTGTGAACATCATTTATGCACACAATCCAGAAAACCTACAAGAAAAGGATAGATTCCTGGAAAACATACAGCCTCCCAAGACTGAACTATAAAGAAATTGAATACCTGAACAGAACAACAATGACTTCCAAAAATGAAGAGGTAATAAAAAACATATCAAGGAGAAAAAAACCTGGAACATACAGATTCACAGTTGAATTCTACCAGACATATAAACAATTGCTGATACAAATCCTACTGAAAATCTTCTCCAAAAATCAATGAAGGAGGACTCCTTCCTAACTCATTCTATGAAGCCAGCGTCATTCATGTGTAGAGAAACAACACAAACAAAACTTCAGGTCAATATCCTTGTTGAACATAGATGCAAAAATCCTCAACAAAATACTAACAAATTGACTTCAGCAGCACATCAAAAAGCTAATGCACCACATTCAAGTT
The DNA here is from genome assembly GCF_029289425.2 of Pan paniscus. Classification (NCBI taxonomy): domain Eukaryota; kingdom Metazoa; phylum Chordata; class Mammalia; order Primates; family Hominidae; genus Pan; species Pan paniscus. The sequence goes on along the minus strand of NC_073249.2, from coordinate 59,929,719 downwards.
GGTTTTATTCCTGGGATGCAAAGTTGGTTAAACATACGGAATAACAGTGGAAATCAATAAATGTGATTCAACACATAAGCAGAACAAACAACAACAACTACAACAAAAAACCCACAGAAACCACATGATCATTTCAATAGACTCAGAAAAGGCTTTTGACAAAAGTCAATATATCTTCGTGTTAAAAATCCTCAACAAACTAAGCATCAAAGGAACCTACCTCAAATTAATAAGAGCCATCTATGACAAAACCACAGCCAACGTCATAATGAAGTGGCAAAAGCTGGATTCATTCTCCCTGAGAACCAGAACAAGGTAAGCATCCCTACTGTCATCATTTCTATTCAACATAGTACTGGAAGTCCTACCCAGAGCAATTAAGCAAGGGAAAAAAAATTAAAAAGCATCCAAATATGAGGACAGAAAGTCAGACTATCTCTCTTTGCATATGACATGATTCTATAGCTAGAAAATCCCATAGTCTCTGCTCAAAGTTTTCTAGAACTGATAAACAACTTCAATAAAGTTTCAGGATACAAAGTCAATGTACAAAAATCAATAACATTTCTACATATCTAAAATGTCCAAGGTGAGATCTAAATCAAGAACACAATCCCTTTCACAATAGCAACAAATAAATAATATATCTAGAAAGACAACTAACCAGGAGGTGAAAGATCTCTTCAATGAGAATTGCAAAACAAAGAAATCAAAGATGATACAAACAAATAGGAAAACATTCCATGCTCATGGATAGAAATCAACAATATTGTTGAAAAAGCCATACTGCTCAAAGCAACTTACAGATTCAATGCTATTCCTATCAAACTACCAACATTATTTTTCAAAGAATTAGAGAAAATGATTCTAAAGCATATGGAACACCAAAAGAGCCTAATAGCCACAGCAATCATAAGCAAAAAGAACAAAGCCAGAGCCATTACACTACTCTAATTCAAACTATACCACAAGGCTACCATAACCAAAACGCATGGTACTGCTATAAACACAGACATATAGACAAATGAAACAGGTTAGAGGACCAGAAATAATGTGTTACACCCACAGTCATCTGTTTTCTGACACAGTAAAAAATAACAAGCAATGGAGAAAGAAATCCCTATATTAATAAATCATGCTGGAATAACTGGCCAGACATATTCAGAAGATTGAAACTGGAACCCTTACACTCACCATGTGAAATATTAACTCCAAGTGCATTTAAGATTTGAATATAAGACAAAAACTATGAAAACCTTAGCAAAAACCCAAGGAAATAGCATTCTGGCTATAAATGTTGGCAAAGATTTCATGAGAAAGACTTCAAAAGCAATTGCAATAAAAACAAAAATAGACACGTGGGACCTAATTAGACTAAAGAGCTTTAGCATAGCAAAAGAAACTATCAACAGAGTAAACAACATACATAAGAAGAGAAATTACTTGCAAACTATGATCTGACAAAGGTCTAATATCCAGAATCTATAAGGAACAAATCAATGTGCAAAACACAAGCAACCTTATTAAAAAATGGGCAAAGGATATAAATAGACTATTCTCAAAAGAAGGCATGCACATGGCCACCAAGCACAAAAAATGCTCAACATTACTAATTAGGAGCAAATGCAAAAGAACAGAGCAAATGCAAATGCAAAAGAAAGAACAGAAATCATAACAAACAGTCTCTCGGGCCACAGGGGAATAAAATTAGAACTCGGGATAAAGAAACTCACTCAAAACCACACAACTACAAGGAAACTGAACAACCTGCTCCTGAATGACTACTGGTTAAATAACGAAATGAAGGCAGAAATAAAGGTGTTCTTTGAAACTAATGAGAACAAAGACACAAAGTACCAGAATCTCTGGATCTCTGGGGTACATTTATTTCTGCCTCTAGTTTTTTTTTTTTTTTTTTTTTTTTTTTTTAGTTGTTGTTGTTTTTGTTTTGTTTTGTTTTGAGACGGAGTCTCCCTCTGTTGCCCAGGCTGGAGTGCAGTGGCACAATCTTGGTTCACTGCAAGCTCCACCTCCTGGGTTCACGCCATTCTCCTGCCTCAGCCTCCCGAGTAGCTGGGACTACAGGCGCCTGCCACCACGCCCGGCTAATTTTGTTCTTGTATTTTTAGTACAGATGGGGTTTCACAGTGTTAGCCAGGATGGTCTTCATCTCCTGACCTCGTGATCCGCCTGCCTCGGCCTCCCAAAGTGCTGAGATTACAGGCGTGAGCCACAGCGCCCGGCCTGCCTCTAGGTGTTTGTTTTGTTTTGTTTTGTTTGGGGGGGTGGGGAGGAACAGAGTTTCGCTCTTGGTGCCCAGGCTGGAGTGCAGTGGCATGATCTTTGCTCACCGCAACCTCCGCCTACTGGGTTCAAGTGATTCTCCTGCCTCAGGCTCCCGAGTAGCTGAGATTACAGGCATGTGCCACCAAGCCTGGCTAATGTATTTTTAGTAGAGACGGGGTTTCTCCATGTTGGTCAGACTGGTCTTGAACTCCCGACCTCAGGTGATCCGCCCGCCTCGGCCTCCCTAAGTGCTGGGATTACAGGCGTGAGCCACCACGCCCGGCCTGCCTCTAGGTTTTAAGGAATCACCACACTGTCTTCCACAATGGTTGAACTAATTTACACTCCCACCAAAAAGGAGAAATACCATTTGACTCAGGAATCTCATTACTGCATATAAACCCAAAGGAATATAAATCATTCTGTCATAAAGACACATGAACGTGTATGTTCATTGTAGCACTATTCAGATTAGCAAAGATATAGAATCAACCTAAATGGCCCTATATAGGTGGGATGAAGAAAATGTGGCATACATACTCCATGAAATACTATGTGATCATAAAAAAAGAATAAGATTATGTCCTTTGCAGCAGCGTGGATGTACTCGAAGGCCATTATCCTTAGCAAAATAATGCAGAAACAGAAAAGCAAATACCACATGTTCTCACTTATAAAATAGAGTATCAATATTTGTTGCAGTTTTGGCTTTGTTTGTATTTAATTTTATTGCTTTTAAAAATATATAAATACTTAATTTTTGTGCAGATAAACTTATCCAGTAGTTGCATAGATTAATTTTATACCTCTTTGGGGTTTTCTCATTCTTCAATCAGCAAAACAGTCATCTATATTTTATTACTTTTTATTAATGTATACTTATTTATAAATATTCCATATACATGGAACTTTATAATGGTATGATGTAGACCTCTGTAAATATCATTGCGTCGGTTTCCTATAACTGCTATAACAAATTATCAGGAATTATTTGGCTTAAAACACCACCAATTTATTCTCTTGTGGATCTAGATGCCAGAAGTTTATGATAAGGTTTACTTCATTGAAATCAGGTTTTCAGCACCATAGAGCTAGCTCTGGAGGTTCTAAAAGAGAATCTGTTTCCTTGACTTTTTCAGTTTCGGGAAGCTGTCTTCATTCCTTTGCTCGTGCTCCCAAACTATGTTACATATATGGATTTTTCCTCTTCAGTCTTCAAATCTCCCTCTGCCTTCCTCTTATAAGGACAGTGATTCCATTTAGGACCCATCCTGATAATTCAGAATGATATACCTATACCAAGATCCTTAACATAATTACATATGCAAGTCCTAGCAACTATATATAGTGACTTTCACAGGTTCCAGGAATTACAACCTGGATATCTTTTGGGGCCAGTATTTAATCTACCACAATCATCTTCTTGAGGAGGGAGAAATATGAACTAGAATATACAACATTACCAATACACTTGAAAAACCATCTACCAACTGCATCTAGTGATTTAATTCAAATTTAACATAATTTAGTAATTATGAAAAATAGAAATATAAATTATTTTCCCATATAATTACTTCTCCAGCAATTTATACAAGGTAATTGCTCATCTTCCCACAATTTGAAATGCCATTACTAACATAAACAAGTATATAGTAAGTCCTTATTTAACATTATCGATAGGTTTTTGGAAACAGCAGCTTTAAATGAAATTATGTATAAGAAAACCAGTTTTACCATAGGCTACTTGATATAAACAAGAGTTTAATTCCTATGGCATATTTCTGGTCATAAAAACATTGCAAAACTGCTAAGTGAAGACCAAAGCACTTCTAATATTAAACATTGAAAAAATGTGAGTTATACATACATTTAAGAAAGATTCATAAAAACAAGATAATTACTTACCTTCTTATTCCAGTTCAGGGTTGTGGCGGCAGGAGTCCATCAAGGAAGCTCAGGGTACACTGTTGGAACCCACCCTGGAGAGGCTGCAATTCCATTGCAGGGTACACTTACAGACATACCCACACACACTCAGGTTACTCACTCACTCACTCACTCAGCCAGGCCAACTAACCACACCAGAGAAAACCAGAGCACCCAGAGAAAAGTCACACATACATGGGGAAAACATACAAGCTCTTCACAGACAGGGTCCTTGGCTGCAAAGTGATTTTTATCAAATCAACTTTATGAGGAACCAATATTTGAGTATAATGTTTGAGGACTTGCTATACTTGCATAGTAGTCTTCCTATTTTTGTAACTCAGTTTGGGCATGGAATTTGAAGTTCAGAATTCGATGGCAAAGAATTTTTCCAGGCCTGATCCCCTTCAAATACTTTGCCTGAAGCTTATGCTCCAGACAGTCTAGAAAACTTGTAATTACAAAAAGTAAGACCTTTCCTCTTTACTTGTCCTTGCTCAGACTGTTATATTTTCTTGAAGTAAGTTTTCTTTTTTCATAATCCAGCTTGAAGAAATTCTGCCTCCTTAAACTGCAGCTGAAATGCCAGCTGTTTGTTCTGTCCCTCTCTCAATGTATCTCTATTCTCTTTTGTGCTACTAGATGCTTATAAGCACTTAACATATTTTGCGTTTTATTAGTCTAAGGTTACTAAATGCATGCTGGAGACAGGTTTGCATTCTGACTCGATCACTTACTAGTTGTTAAGACTTTGTGAAAATTATTTTTCTTTTTTGTGATTTATTTTCCTCAATCATAAAATGATGCAAACGATAGTTTATACTTCACAGAGGGAGTGAAAGGAATAAATAAAATAATTCATGTAAAGCATTGATTGTATTTAATACCAGACAATAGTAAGCTTTCAATAGATATTATTTATTACTGTACATTTTCTATATTCATTTTTACCATTAGGTAGATTATTTAGATTATAAGCTTCATAATGTCAGGGCTCACAGGAGTGATTTGCAAAATTTATAGACAATATTTATTTAACCCATTTTCCATTTAGAAAAAAAAGTACAGCTTGCTGCCAACGCTCATTTAATTTTACATAACTCCATTTTGAGGCTTAAGTAAATCTGACTGATTTTTCACTGTGAAAATAAAATATGAAACTGTTATTGGAGTTATTTCTAAGCAGAACTTGTCTCTAATTCTAATGTAACATTATATACATTCCTGTTACAGAATACTCTTTTCCCTAATCCTAATGCAACATCACATACATCTCTGTTACAGAATGTAACGTCATATTCCATCACAGAACGTAGCATGACATACATTTCTCTAACAGATAATACTTTAGGATTAGAGACAAGAGTATTCTTTGGGCAAATTGCAAATGGGTTAATAAATTTACATTCAATTCGACTATGTATCCATATCCCCTTAGTATATCCATCTTTATAAAACAATCATATTCTTTAAAAAGCACAACCTTCCTCTATTCTTAGTTTATTTTTATGTGACTTGTTAAATGTATATAAATTCCCTTTGTCTAACTTTCTCACAACAGTGAGACTTACCCGATAAATTACAATCTATGATCAATTTTATTTCAGGGAAAATTCTTAATTGTGTAAGGTAAAATTAAAAGTTCAGCAGATAGATGTTTTCTCGACCCAGCCACAGGATCCAGTTGACTGTCTTGATTATATGTGTGAATAAGTGCATTTAGAAAACAAATTGTAAAATTGTGTTCCAACTTAAGGCAAATATTTACAAACAGGTTTCCCTGCTGGATGAAAATAATATGTTGATTTGTAGAAATTTTACTCTCTGAAATATTATACAATTGTATTTGTTTTTATATCCAAAGTTATAGGGAATTAATTGCATATTTTTGAGTTAAAACCATCATATATACTCTCAGGCTTTTTCCGGGTTCTCCCCTGACTTATCCACTGTTTTTTTTTTCCACAAATTAAACATTTTGCATAATTTTGATAACTTTTCCTGGCAAAATGTATAATTTTGTTATAGTCTCTTTCATGTATTCTTTTCTGTTGCCTCTCAACATGGGTTAAAAGAACAAAAGGACAGCTCCAGGTGACGTATGACTTCCATGACAAAAAGTATAGATAATTTGCTTATTTTCTCAGAGAAGCAGGCAGGCAGCCAAACTTCACAACCAAAATTAGTTCTCAATTTAATGTTCGATGTCATTTCACAAGGACTAGAATGATAAATGAGACATTGGAGATGTTAACTCTGAGGAAAATTATCACTTCACCTTGTATAGGGCGTCTTTACGGGATGAAATCAGAAGAGATAAATCACCACACTCTGTGACAGATCTGCCTGTCATTTGGGGAAAGATGTCCCCCACTGAGAGGGCAGGCACTGTGTGTTTCCCTTAGGCTATAACCAGATATATTTTATGCCTCAAAATAATTATAGAAATTTTAAAATGAAGATGATGTATGCAGGACACACAACCCAGGTCGATTTTTCCAAGTGACATTTTAAGCGTGTGTGTGTATATAAATAGAAATAGAGATGCAGACACATTTGTGAACTGCATAATATCCTTGAAATGGTTTCTGAATAAATAAAATGTTTACTGAGTGCCTACAATGTGCAGTGCGGCCTGTGATTATCAATATAAGTAAATGCATATGCCCAAATTTGAGGCACTGAGAATTTTGTTCCTCAAAGTTTTCTTCAGAAAACAGGAAATAGCTTATATTTAAGTCCCTACAAAGTCAGTCATATCACAGCAAAATCTATCGCATATCCTATTATGAAATCTCCAATACTTATTAGAAAAGGCACATTGACTAGAAGTGATAACACTCCAAATCAAATTTTGAATTGACACAAAAGTGAACTTATAAAATGCATCAAATTGGAGGCAAATATATTTTTATGCAGATTTTGTGCTTATTCCACAGTCATACCATCACAACTGAGAATTTTGTTTAACGTTAAATTTAAAGAATTTTCAAAAGTAAGAGAAAAAGTGTTAAGTAATGGGAATTGTAAATATATGCTTTCAGAAATAATGGAAAAATAACTACCTAAATATTCCATGAATGAGTCTATGAATGGGTCTATGAATTGAGCATCTGAAGTAAAATGCTCAATGGCAGAATCATAAACATTTTAAAAGGGCTGTTATCAGACATTTTCAAGGGAGGTCATAATCTCAAAACTATAGGAAAATGCAAAAGTACCTCTAGTGTTAGTACTATTAAAGTTAAAAAGTACTAGATCATTGAAAAAGTAGTTCTACATTAGCAAAGTTAAAGGTAAAAATCTGCTGGATAACTCTAAATGCAGCTCTAGGTTTAACAGAGCTAAAGCTATATAAACTGTTAACAATCTAAAAATATAGTATTATAAATTTAAAGCTATATTCTGAAGAATGTAAATCTAATGTTTCAATTTCTTCTAAATCTCTACTCTAGTTTTACCAAAGAAAAAATCTTTTTTAAATCATCTTTTAGAAAATCAATCACTTATTTTTGGTTGACTGATTTTTATAAAAATAAAATTTTGCAAATCAATCAATGTTGATAATGTAAAACTCTGTAATTCATTAAAATTATATGAAATTTAACATTGGATAACATATTTGTAATTAAGAAATTAACAATTCAAAATAATCATTTAAGCTTGACCTTCCAAGGAAAATCAAACGTGATAAGCCTTTCAGTGATTTTTATTAATTCCTGTCTTTTGCATAGTAAAATAGATCAGCAAATGTTTGCTCATTTACTCATTTATTCATCATGCATTTATTGAACACATCTCTTGCCTGGGTCTTGGGCTAGACACTAGAGGTACAGTGTTAAACAAAGCAGATGGTATCTCAGAGCTTGAATCCTGGTGATCATAGATTTAGTTTGTGTAGCTGATTGTTCAGGACTGTTTTAACAACAGTATGTTAGTGCCACATGAGCCAGGCATGGAAAAAGTGTGAACTGGGAACATATAGATCTGCAGGAATAATGCAAATGATAAGAGGTGCTCAAAAGTTAAAGGATCATCAACAAAGAAAGGATTGCCACTATTTTTTTTTTTAAATAGACAATCTGAACATAAAGGTTGTGGTTCAGGGTGTGCATTAATACCCACACAACTGTTAGAGGAGGATAGTTCAGGAACTGACTCAGAGATAAGCTAGAAGAAAATACCTTTACTGGCTGTGTCATCTGACTAGAGTAAAAATTATATCTAATTGTATTTATTCACTTTTTTAGTCAGTCATCCATTTATTCATTTAAAATTTATTGAGTAGCCTCTATATATCAGGAATTCTTCTATTTTATAGGTATAGAGTGGTAAAACAAACTAGAAAGAGTCCATGCCCTTATGAAGCTTATATTCTACTAAAGATAATAAACATCATAAAATAGAATGTGTATAGATGTAGATTATGTGTAGTATGTATTCTATACCTACTTATGAATGGTATGTTGTCTACATCTATACTGATCTACATTCATATCTCTATATAGCTCTCAACTCTTTTTAGGTACAGAGAAATAATAAAAAAGAAAAATGGAAATTGAAATGGTAGATGAGATGAAGAGTTAGAAGGTTTAATAAGCTCTTACTGATTCACTTTTTAGATACAGCTTCTTTCCTAGAAATCTTGAACATGATGCTTCCCGTGTTCTCAGTTCCTTAATGCTCTCTCTATCCTCCATGCCTTTAATTATACTGCTGTGTCTACTTGGATGTTATTCTTAAACTCCTTTAATTTGAGATTTAAAAAGACTTGTTTTGTTTGAAAGCCTTCATTAACATAACACACTCTGTACCTTTTTTTTTCCCCAGGTGGGTTACCAGCTCCTTCTTTTATTGTGCCCAAGAGCATTTAATGTGTTCTTATATGACCACATTATTTCCCTGCCATGAGAATTCCCCAACTCTTTCACATTGAAGTAAAACAGTTTTAACATTTTACTAAATATTTATTTACTGCCTAACATCATCAAATCCTCTTTGAATTTTTTTTCTTCATTATGTGAATTCTCTTAGTTCAAAATTAATTTTTTGTGGAAGCTGGCTTCGTGTTTGAAGGATAGCATTTTACTCCAGATATCATCCTAGGTTGACATCCTGGTTGAAAAATCTGGAGCAAGGGGAAAATGTTCCTAATACAGAAGAGTTTTCTAAAATAGAAGAGGGAAACTTATCTTCCTTATTTTATAAAAGTAGTTTTATTACCGTATATTTATAAAAAAGCTCAATTAGTGTTATGGATGTTGAAAGATGTTTTTTAAAACATTGACCCACAGCTATAAAAAATCCCTCTTAGCAGTAAGGCAATGAATATATAGCATGATGGAGGCATTTATGACCATTGTTAGCAAAGGCAATAATTAATAGAAGTTAGCAGTATAGCCTCTAGTCTTAATTTGCATATATGCAGCAGAAAAATGGTTGCTGTTAGTTTTACTAGCAACTTTAGTGTATGGGACAAGTGTTCACAGGGCTTTAAGAATTCTTTTTACATACAATATTTCATGAAAAAATATACTGCTTTGCATCACTCTGCAAGTAATATTCCACTGGCAATTTATCTCGGCCTTCTGAAGCATACCATCTGAATCTGAAGTCCATCTATCTAAAAGACTGACCTAAAATGCAGATTTGATCATTGTTCAATATAAATAAAACTTTAGTATCTCCAAATATCAGAAAAAAAATCAAAACTTTTTTCTTTAATTCCTATCAACATAACACCTATTGTACTTAACCTTGCCACCTGCATTTCTTTTCAATGTAAGAGAAATAGTTCTATTTGCAGTCTTACTACAGTTATGCAATTGCATGTAATTAAGGTATTCATGTCTTTACATATGATATTCCATAGGCTTAAAGTTTATCCTCCATTTCTTATTAATCTATCTCCCATTCCCCATAATTTAATATTGGCTGACATTTTTCTTATCTTCAGGATAGAATTCCTCCTCTGTTAACAACCTGCCAGTCCCAGACTGGGGGAATGTCAAACTCTCCTGGTATCTTTTGTATAATTTTAGTTTGACTTTTGTCACAAGTACGATTTCTGTATTGGCCTTAATATATTTACATGTTCATCTCCAGCATTGTTGTATGATGCCCTGTAGCCTTAGTTTGTGATTCTTGGCTTAGAATTTTTTTAGGATTCATGCCTCTCTCCCATCCCCAAAGTTCGTGATTAACCAGGTTTTAAAATAGTCCTAAGTCATGATTTTAAAAGAAAAGCGAAAGAAGAAAGACAGAAACAAAGAAATATTGAAAGTAGTTGACTTTAATTTAGTGCATCAAATGTTTAGAGTTACTGTCCTGAAAGGAATTCTATAATCCCCATGCATTACTTTGTTCCTGGAACATTGTAAGAAGAGAAAAAAAATCTGAAAAATAAATTATGTAAGACTTGCTTCAGAATAAGCATGAACTTGAAAAAGCTTGATAACGTCTCAGTTGAATAAAGGATATTAAAATATTGGATTATCTTGTTTCCCACCTTTATTCATAACTCTGTGACCAGTAGTGCCTACATTCCATGGTGTTTTCCAAAGTATGTCAATAAGGCAGGATAATAAAAAACAACAAAATTTTTTATAAGGCCATCCAGGACATGATTGTCATATGGATAAAGGGATATAGATAACCCCAGGCTTCTCCCCTGCTTCCAAGACCACATAATTCTAGGTGTACAGTGTTCACAGGTCTCTAGTCCTATCATCACAGGCCATCAGCAATTTCTCATCTCTCTACTTCTCATCACAATTCACCTCTCTTATGCTTATTCCTCTAGAGTTCTGGTCTCTGTTTTGACAAGCAGCTTATGTAATAAATGTAGAAGTAAAGTATACCAAAGGCATACGTAGGATACTTTCCTTGTCCTACTTTTATTATCTCCCATTTATACTTTAACAAGAAATTTCTGAAATTATAATGGCTTAGTGGAAATCAGTGACATAAATGATAATTTCAGGAGTGAGATAGGATGTTGAGTTTTTTGAGAGGAAAAAACTTCAGGTTGACAGTCACCTAAAACGATGTATGTGGCCATAACGAAAATAATATTTGAATGTTCTTAATTATTTATGTTTTGAAGAAGAATGAGATCAACTTTAAATCATGAATTTTATAGGATTACTGTGTGTTTCACATAATTGAATATCAGCCTTTCTACATGGCACCATTGCTTGGTGTTTGGTTTGGCAGGAAAGTAACAGAGCACAGCGGATGGTACAATAAAGTGCTAGTTAACTTTTAGCCATCTTGTAGAAGTTAAATTTAATTTAATTCCAAGCTAGGGAACATTAAAATGTCTCAATTAACTTAGCATTGAGTAATTAAGAATATGAATCTTTTTAATATAAAAAGCACCAGGATCCATTTTATAAAAGTTTTTTAAATATAATAACAGTCAACATAAAAATAGATTATCTCATAGAAGGCATGCAGGGCATACTAAACACTATAAAATATAATTATAACAATCATAATAATACTGTAAAGCTAAAACGTTTTAAAATTAGGAATATAAATTCATCCTGTAATATACAAAATTAACATATTTCACCATGTTGTCACTGGTTTATCTTTTACTTTAGATCAAAAGTTCAACATTATACATAATTACAGCTATTCAATAAACATTAATACTAAAACATATTGACTTAATTCTCTTTTAATAAGGTTATGATATCAGCCAAATATAACACATGTCTCATAGATGGAAATTGAAAAAGAAAAAAATACATTAAAGCAGAAAATGAAACCCATAACTCTTGGCTCAAAATGCATTATATGTCAGAGTTTGAGGAATAAATTTGTTTGTTGAAAACGTATGAAATATACAGGAAACTACATAACTCTACTGCTTGGTATTTTAACTATTAACATTTCATTACTCACCTTAAAAGAGCTTTATTTCTTTTTTTTTTTTTAATTTGCTTGCTTGTTGGCTTGTTGCTAATGTTCTAGAAAGTATTATGGACAGGTTATTCCAATTTTCTTTGGCATCTGGTAATCACATATTTAATCACTAAGGTCATTTTGCTTCCACCAGTTCTTATTACCTCTTAAAAAATGTTTATTCACACATCCTTCAGTTCATATTCTTCAAATAAAGTAGTGCAATTTAAAGCTATGACCTAATATGTCTCTGATGCCAATCAGGAAACTAAATTTCCTAGCTAAATACTGTATTAAATAAAAACATTCTCCATCAGCCTTATCACTTACAGCATACTGTTCTTCACTCAAACACAGAAATTTCATTATAAAGAATTCTTGCCAAATATACAACTCAGCCTTAATTTTATTTAAATTGCATACGTTGGATAGATAGAAGTAATCTGTAGATAATTTCCCATTTATATCTAGGTAGAGGACATTTTGGGCACTTAAGGAGTATTTGATTCAACTGATAGTTTCCTATGACATATTTCTTGTATATGCCTTACATGAAAATTTTCAACTTTCCTTTCATTAACACATTTTTCAGTAAAATGCAGACCTCAATTTTTTTTATAGTTTGTTTTTAACTACTACTTCTTTTTAATTTGCTTATTTATAATTAAGAACTTTTAGCTTGGGCATTTTCAGTTTCAAAGTAACAGAAATTAGCTTGTAGTAGCTTTAAAAAGTGGGGCATTTTTTAAAGTACAAGGAGATATTTTACATCAGGTCATTTAAGCAGCTGGGCTTTAGGAAAGTCTATTTAAAAAAAGAGCTATCAGAAACTCAGAACATGCAAATTTTGTTTTGCCATTTAAATTCACAGATGAAAAATGTAAAACATAATATTTGCAAGTGTATATATATATATATATATATATATATACATTGTGCAATGGCTAAATCTGGCTAACACACACATTACCTTACATATCATTTTTGTGGTAAGAACATTTTAAATCTAGCATTTTTCAAGAATAGAATATTTTATCAACTATAGTAGCCATACTATACAATAGATCTCTTGAACTTATTCCTCCTATCTAACTAAAATTTTATATCCTTTGGCCAAAATTTTCCCTAGCTGACCTCCACCAACCTCACCAGGACCTGGTAACCACCATTCTACTCTCTACTTCTATAAAAACAACTTTTTATGATTTCACATATGATCGAGATTATGTGGTATTTGTCTTTATGGTCCTTATTTTTTTCACTTAACATAATGTACTCCAGTTTCATCTATGTTGTCAAAAATTACAGGATTTTCTTCCTTTTTATGTGTGAATAGTATTTCATTATGCATATGTAACACATTTTCTTTCTCCATTCATTGATATGCACTTAGGTTAAACGCTCGGGTTAAACAACAAATATTTACAACTATTGTAAATAATGCCACAGTAAACATGAGAGTACAGCTATCTCTTCAACATACTGATTTCATTTCCTTTGGATGTATGCCCAGTACTGAGATTACCAGATCATATGGTAATTTTATTTTTACCTTAAGGAACCTCATACTGTTTTCCGTAGTGGCTGTACTAATTTACATTCCCACCAACAGTGTGCAAGACTTGTCTTTTCTCTAAATCTTGGCCAACACTTGTTATCTTTTGCCTTTTTGATAGTAGCCATTTTAAGAGTTGTGAGGTGATATCTAATTGTGATTTTAATCTACATTTCTGATGATTAATGATGTCGAGCATATTTTTATATACCAGTTGGCCAGTCGCATTTCTTCTTTTGAGAAATGTCTTTTCAGGTCCTTTCCCCATTTTCTCATCATATTATTTGTTTTCTTACTATTGAATTGCTTAAGTTAACTCCTCATTAGATGTATAGCTTGCAAATATTTTATCACATTGTTCCATTTGTCTCTTCATTCTGTCAACTGTTTATTTTGCTGTGTAGAAGCTTTTTAGTTTCATGTAATTTCATTTGTCTATTTTCACTGTATTAACTGTGCTTTTGGGGTAATATTTTCTAAAAGAATCATCGCCCAGAACAATGACATGGAGCTTTTCTCTTGTGTTTTATTATAGTAGTTTTAGAGTTGAGTTTCAGGTCACACATTGAAGTCTTTAATCCATTTCAGTTTGATTTTTATGCTTGGTTGGGATAAGGGTCATTTTTCTGCATGTTGATACTCAGTTTTGCAAATATCATTTATTGAAGATGGTGTCTCTTTTTCCTATTGTGCGTCCTTGTCTCTTTTATCAAAAATCAATTGGCTGTAAATATACAAATTTATTTCTGGGCTCTCTATTCTATTCCATTGGTCTATGTGTCTGTTTTTATGCAAGTACTATGTTGTTTTGGTTACTGCAGCTTTGTAGTATATTTTGAATTCAGATAGTGTGATGCCTCCAACTTTGTTCTATTTGCTCAAGATTACTTTGGCTACTTTAGAAATTTTCTGAATTTCTTTGTCAGATAGTTATCTGTTCATTTATAAAAGACTACTAATTTTTGTTAATTTTGCACCCTTCAACTTTGTTGACATTTTTTATTAGCTCTCATAATTTTTGGTTGAGTCTCTAGGGTTTTCTGTTTATAAGATCATGGCTTGCGCAAATAAGGACACATTAATTTCATTCTTAAACGTTAGATGTCTTTTATTTATTCTTCATGCCCAATTGATCTGGCTAAGACTTCTAGTACTGTGTTGAATAAAAGTGGCGAAATGGTTATTATTGTATTTTCCAGATCTTAGAGGAAAACTTTTAAACTTATCTCTAAGTGTGATATTAGCTGTGGGTTTGTTACATATAGCCTATTTTTGAGTTCAGGTACGTTCCTTCTACAACAAGTGTTTTGAGGGTTTTATCATTAAATTATGATAAATTTTGTCAATTTTTTTCTGCATCTATTGAAATGTTTTTTATTTTTAATTATGTAACTGTCATGTATTACATTTATCAATTTGCCCATGTTTAACTATCCCTATGTTTCTAGGATGAATCCAACTTAATCACAGTAAATGATCTTTTCAAAGTACAGTTGAATTCAGTTTGCTGATATTTTGTTAAGGATTTCTGTTTTTAGATCTATATGGAATATTGACCTGTAATTTTTCTTTCTTCCTTTTTTATTTTTATATTTTGTAGCTTCTTTGTCTAGCTTTGGGATCAAAATAATGCGGGCTTCATGACATCAGTTTGGAGTATTCCCTGTTCTTCTATTTTTGCAAGAGTTTTAGAAGAATTTGTATTGTTCCTCTTTCAAATGTTTGGTAGAATAGAGCAGTAAAGTCATCAGGTCCTTGTCTTTTCTTTGATGGGAGACTTTTAGTACTAACTCAGTCTCCTTACTCATTATTAGTCTGTTCATGCTTTTTACTTTTTTGTAATTCAGTCTTGGTTGACTGTATGTTTCCACAATTTATTGCTTTCTTTTCGAGTTATCCAATTTGTTAGCAAATGGTTGTTTATAATAGTCTCGTATGATCACATCTATTCATTCATCCACTCGATGTCTTTTAATTGGAAATCTTAATACATTTAATACGTTGAGGGGAAATATTTTTTCTTCTGGCGGAGGGGATGGAGTCTTCCTCTGTTATCCAAACTGGAGTACAGTGGTATGATCATGGTTCACTTCAGCCTCAAACTCCTTTGCTAAAGCAATCCTCCTGCCTTGGCCTCCTTAGTAGCTGAGACTACAGGTGTGTGCCACCATGGTCAACTATTTTTTTATTTTTTATTTTTTGTAGAGACAGGGTATTGCTATGTTAACTAGGCTGGTCTCAAACTCCTAGTCTCAAGTGAACTTCTTACCTCAGCCTCCCAAAGTGCAGAGATTAATTACAAGCGTGAGCCATCACACCTGGCTACATTCACAGAAATTATGGATAGGTCAGGACTTCCCACTGCCATTTTGTTCATTGTTTTCTAATCTGTTTTCTAGATCCTTTTTTTCCTTCTTCCTCTCTTGCTACCTTCCTTTGTGGGTAAGTGATTTTATCTAGTGGTAAGTTTTGATTCCTCCCTTTTTATTTTTTGCATACCTATTATGAGTTTTTGCTTCATGGTTACAATGAAGCTTTAAAAGTACATCATATAGTCATAACAGGTTAGTTTAAGCTGTTATCAATTTATCTTTATTCACAAATAAACTTTTACACTTTCATTCCACTCTCCCCACTCCTCACATTTTGATGTTTTATGTCATCATTAATATTTTTATATTGCCTACAGATTTTATTATCAGTAAAACCTGCAATCAAATCCCGGTTATTCCATTTTATAGTTGCATGGTCTTGTGCATGGCATTTAATTTATCTGAGCATCATTTCCTCAAATGTACAAAAATATCTACATCATACCATTGTTCTGTGGATTTCATAGCATGTAAGTTACTTAATGGAGCACATCAATTTGGCTAATCCTGCCAATGGTTTTGGTCTCACTCTTATAAAATCTCTGAGATAATTATTCCCAGATAATCTAACCCCTTGTTCTACTTTATTTTATTACACAGTTTATAATATTATTTAAGTTAGTTATTTCTGTTTGTTTTCATTTATTAGCTGTCTCTTCCATCAGATTGTAGACTTCATGATAGCTGGTTATTTGTTCAAATTATTCACTAACATAATCCCACTTCCTGAAACAAAGTCTGGTAAGTACAAATTTGTTTAATGAAGGAAATATTTGCTAAACTCGTGGGAGCTACTATATTTCAGTGAAATGATATAGCACATAATTTTATTCTAGATCTTTGAATATATGGTGACATGACAAGCAATATTTGTAAATTAATTTCTAATAATGTCTATTTAATTTCTTACAGTAAATATGAAGAGACTGTCTCCTAATAAAAATAAAGAGAAATAAAACAATGAAAGCAGTAATGGATTGGAAAATTAAGTCAGTATAATATTCATTATTTCAAAGCTGTGAGAAGTGAATAAAACTCTCTAAAATTGCTCTCTTTGCCTGTCTTTCAGCCTAAAGAAGATAACTTTGGATTGTGGTGTTATGGAAAATTTTTGACTATTTGTATAGCGTTCTGAACTCTATACATTTACAACATGAAAAATGTAGAACTGCTTTAAATTGGATTGAAGGTCATTTTGTTTTAAAGTATAGTGTATTTAAAATAATATTTTTATTTATAGTAAACTATTAAATTATCTAAAATCAAAAATTAAAAATCATCTGGTTAATACATTTTAAGGGATTAGCTAGACTTCTATGACTCTTTGCTCACAGGATGAAATAAAATATGTATAAATACAAAGAAAGAATACTTGGCATTAAGAAATGAGTAAGCATTTAAAAATGGGATTAAAAAGCATAGACATGGAGAAAAATAAAAATTAAGGTAGAGAAATGTAAGGTAGATACGGGCACTGAGAAATAAGTATTATCTATAATTGTGTGAAAGACTATTTACCCTGATTTGAAATGGGAAAATCCACCCTAAAATGTCCTGAAAGTTTCTCAGTAACTGGGTTCCGTATCTTAAATGGCTTCAAAAAGTCGATGCAAGCATAACTGAAGACACAGCAAATAATAAAAGACTGTAATAAATTAGTGGAGCAAGGTTTTCTTCAAAATTACAAAGTCAATCATGTGAAAATATTATCCCAAAGTATTTGTTATTGGTTGCTATTATGGCAACCAATATTTCATTGCTTTCAGACTTCTTTATTTTTTCTGAATCTGACCTTCAAACACTATCTTCTTCAAGTTCAATGTGGCTACCTAAAAATGTTCCCATCTTGCTCTGAGAAGTAAGGCTCTAGGGAAAAATTCATTGGAATGTCAGCCACAGTATGCAAAAGTGGATGAAGAAATACAGAATGAAGAAAAGGACATGAAATTAGTCTCTAGAAATGTATGAATTAAACTGGATTAATCACAATATATACTATATAAAAAAGTATGCAGTACATAAATACACAGATACAAAATATAGGCATCATTTTTGAAGTTATGTTATAATATATTGAAGCTATTTTATTAGAAAATGAACTTTATGCTAACTGTATAAAGGAAAAAAGAATAATTGCAGAAGAAATAATTTATAATTTGCTTTTCCTTGGTTTTATTTAAAAATTAAATTAATTAAATTATAAGTATATTGTTTCCATATAATTTATAATAAATAAGGCATATAGGCCAGGCACAGTGGCTCATGCCTGTAATCCCAGCACTTTGGGAGGCAGAGGTGGGTAGATCGCCTGAGGTCAGGCGTTCAAGACCAGCCTGGCCAACATGGTGAAACCTCGTCTCTACAAAAAATACAAAAATCAGCTGGGCGTGGTGTCAGATGCCTGTAATCCCAGGTACTTGGGAGGCTGAGGCAGGAGAATCTCTGGAACCCAGGAGGCAGAGGTTGCCGTGAGCCGAGATCATACCATTGCACTCCTGCCTGGGGGACAAGAGCGAGACTTCGTCTCAAAAACAAAACAAAACAAAACAAAAACAAAAAAACACAAAGAAACAAAAAAAATTTAAAGCAACAAATTATTCATTTCTTAGCTGTATTCTGTTTAATTAAAAAATAGGATATCCTCTATATAAAGAAAAATATAATGTTATTGAGCCATTTTCTTCAGAAGAACAAGCTACTCTACCTATGTAGAGTGATAATGTATCCTCAGGATTGAAGATCAAAAGAGGTAATATATACAAACATTCTTTGAAAGGTGCTTTATAAAACAAAAAATTGTTTTATCATAAAAATTTAAGGTAGTGCAGAGAGCTAACATGAAAAATGTAAACATTGGCAATAAGAACAAAGATATACTATGTTTGAAAAATGGTTAAAGTCCCTTTCGAATATCTATGTCAACATTCATTTTATGTAGACATAAACAGGTGTCAAAATTATTTCTGTTCTGCCAACATTATTTTTCTGGAAATAATTATTAGGAAGCACTAAACTGTATTTACACTAACCATCTGTTTATACAGTTGCCTTACAAAGACAATATTAGAATAAAAAAAGCCTCAGGCACTTCTATTATAATAATGAATGTCTCATGAGATGGGATGATGTGCAGGTTACAACATTCTGATAGTAATTTCTAATGCATTACAGTAGAGCATGGACTCTTGAGAATCAGATGAAATTTTCTTCCATCTAGATTACATTTTCTCACTGTCCCAATGTGCTTGATATGAACTGACACCACCACAAATACTTTTATCTGAATGGCAGCACTGTCATAGTTAGACAGAGAAATATATAGCGTTGAGTGAAAAATAATTTTAGATACTTTCCAAGTGCTTTTTGCTGTTGTAACAGTAATTCCTGCAAAGTACATACTAAACCATGTAAAATTACAATCCTGACTATTGAGTTAGTGAATTATGTATTCTTTGAGGAAAGCGGAAAATGTGTATTCAGATAATATGTAAGATAGCTTCGCCTTCTGGAGGCTTATAGATCTCCATATTGCCTATGTAATCACTCGAGGAAGGAAACCAAGTGCTCTTGCCCTTCTAATGAATTTTGAATGCATCAGTAATCACTGTATTATGTATCTCCAATTAACTAGAGAAACAGGTTCACAATATTCTAAATTTGTACACTAAGGAAGTACATAACACTGTGTTGTTAATTGAGAAAATACTCATTCCAACAAGGTTAACAACCCTAAAGGAGTTAAAATTTATCAAGTGCTTGAACAATGCATAGCACTTATTAAGTGCTAAACAATTTGTTGACAATTAAATATTCACTGTTTGAAATTTGTAAATTGCATTTTCTTCATAAAACACTGCATAAATTTGTCTCATATTTTAAATTATGACATTCCTTTTTTTCTTTAATGAGTGTGAATAACATTGGTGGTGTTAGATATGATTGAACTCTATTATTGATTGAATTCACTAAGCAAATTATCCAGCTTTTTTAAATAGTCAGATGATATTTTGAAGACTTTGCCATGTTGTATGATTACTCTAATTGCTTAAATATTTTAGTAACATAAAAACAAGTTGTAGCAGTAGTGATGAATTGTATATCCAACAAGATTTCAATGCAACGTTATGTAACTTTATGTCACATCCTCGACCACTATGCTTGCTGTATTTCTAAACAATTTAACTTACTATTATTTAAAGTCTGATTAAAATATAAACTCTCGATAAAGTGTTCCCAAACTCTGTGCTAAATTTCTTCTTAACCCAGTGCCAAATGTAAAGGCAGAAGAGACATTTTGAAAAATTTTTACCTTCCCTCATCAACTATCTCTTCAATTATTTCTATCAATTTCCTAGGTACCATTGCTCAAGAAATTCAAGAACAATTATAAAGAAATTGAGAAAATAGATTCCAAATTTATATAAAAATTTAAAGTTCCAATAATGTCAAAGAATCTTGATGAAAGAATAATTTTGGACTTAAATTACTATCTTGAGATGTATTACATATATTCAGTAAAAGATTAGCCTTGCCCAAAGAAAGGTTTGTTGTTTTGCACTGATGTTCTGAGGGGTAATTTGAACTTACTGGAATGTACTGCCTGATAAGAGTGTCTTCATTTGCTGTAGGACCCTGTGCTATGCCACTTTACCTATGCTAACAATGTAGTTTATGTTGGGGACTTTGGACCGTATGGTGTCATCTCAATCTCTGGATGGTCTGGAGATGAAATTCAGCCATATGGGTGGTCAGCAGTGTCTACATGATAAAAAGTCTGGACACCAGTGCTTGTATGAATTTTCCTGGTTGGCAATGCTCCATGTGTATTGCCACACATTGTTGCTAGGAGGAATATGTTCACACAACTCCTTTAAGAGATGACAGCAGGAAGCTTCATGCTTGTTCTTTCCTGCACCATGCTCAATAAGCCTTTTTCTATTGCTTCTTTTAATCTGTATCCTTTCATCAATATGAAATGAAACCATGAGTATAACAACTTTGTTAAGACCTGTGAGCCTTTCTACAGATTTATTTAACCTAGAGGAGAGGTTTTAGAGAACTTCCTGACTGTATTTATACAACTATGATTTTAAATTTATTTTGAAACACACAGAAAAAAACCAATGGAAGAGAATGCACTATGTGATGCAATGTTGTTGCCAACAGCCACACAGCCATATGTTGCTATTTAAATTACATATAAATAAATTAAAATGAAATAAAATTAACTCTTCAGTTCCTCACATGCATTATATAAATATCCAGTGCTCAACAGCTGTAAGGCTTTTGGCTATTATGTAGAATTGCACAGATATAAAACATACCCATCATGAAAGAAACATATTGAACAGCACTTGAGTGAAAGTCCAACAAAAGAAAGGACAGGTTGATAAATATTGTGAAAGATAAATGTTTCAGATGAATTGTGCATTAACATTTGAGAGGTAAAAGTACAATACATCTAGAAAAGCACATGTGAAACAAATTAAAGGTTTACACACACATTTGGCAAAAATAATACACATAAATATAACTACAATAGTGGTATATGTTGTGAAACAGAAGTTTGCTCTGAAAGTATATAATAAAAATGCCTAGTGATGCTCAGGTTAATGCTAATTGTGAAAAAAAGAAAAACTTCCCTGAATTTCCCAGTGTTCTTGTAAAAAGCCCCAGCTTCCTAGAACCATGTTCGTATACCAGGAAATATGTAGACATTTGTCTAGTTGACTGCTGTGACCCCGAAGGGCAGTAAAATGTCTCTTATTACTTGGAGGTGCCCAAACAGTTACAGCACTGGACTAGGTCCCTAGTAAAGTACCAAAGGCTCCTGGAAAGATTGAAGCTTTATCTTTCTAGGTATTAGCATATCAATGAGGAATAAGACCCAACCACTTGGAGATAAATTTATGTCTTAAAAGCTGAGACATGCAGAGCTATCAGACTCCTGCAAAGATATTTTCACATCTTAAAGAGCTAGAAAATAAAAGTGGGACTATTGCATGGAGGAGACACTTTGAGGTAGTGAGAGAAATAGCTACCTCCTTCTACTCTATAAGTACAGGAAAATCATCCTCTAAACCTCTTATTTTTGGACTTACAACCACTCAGGCAGGAAAATTCCCACCACTGGCTCTCATGGTGTCACCCTAAGTGTAATGACTAGAGCAACGACGGCATGGAGATAGATACACATGTTATTTATTGTAAAGTTTAAAAAAATCTTTCTAATTCCACAGAGATTTTATTTGCACTCCTGATAAAATAAGTAGAGATGCATATTCAAAACCCAGCACTAACACATGTACTATATCTAAAATTTTTGAATGCTTTTATATCTTTTACATGACAGTAAGTGCTTATCCTCCAATTTACAAATGAGAAAATAAAGACGGAGAGAAATTAAATATCCTGTCTAACTACAAAGACCTATCTCATAAGTGGTAGAGCTATGCTTTAATAAAGGAATTTGATTCCAAAGTCCATGTGATTAAAATCTATGATATCAAATGAGGAGACCTTCTTAAGGAGCTTTCAGTTAAGATGCTACTTGAAAGCTTTAGGCAGGTGTAAGTGGGGTGATGATTGTCCAAAAAGAGAGAAAATAACTTGAAAAAAGAGATTTGGCATATTAAAAGAAGAGAGAAAATGCTGAACCAAAGAAGAAGACTCATAATTAGTATAGATCTACTGACAAGACACCATTACAGTTTTTATTTTGTAGACTCCTACTAAGGGTAACGTACACACATTATTGCTTCAACATTGTGTAGATATTCCTGAATAATCTCATACTTCACTAAATTGCAAGCTAAAATATCAAGGCTTACAAATAAAGATAAAGTCAGAAGCAGATTACTTCAAATATAGATTCCTAAAAAGATAACCATCCAAATAAAACCAGTAGCATAGCTAGCTCTCCCCTGACTTTCACACACAGAATCATATCCTTAGTAGCTCTAAAATGTAAACTCTGCTTTCTTCATTCACTGTGGATCCTTACAGGGATTCACTTTCAAAAAAGACCAGTGTTATCAAAATTCTAAACTTGAAATCAATAAACATTGATATGCAAATACTTAAAGAGATAAAGAGAGTGTGTAGTACTCTTTATCTTTGGTGTTTTTTTTTTTTTAATTTGGAGAAAATGTTTTCAACTTTTCCTCATTTATACTCTCTGCTTTCTGAAATAATTTAACAGAGTAGAATCAAAGAAGTTCTTGAAGCAATAAATCAACTACTACTTTCATTAAACAGAGGCATTTTCGTAGAGGCTTTAGTTATTCTTAAGGTTTTTATGTTGCCTAGGTTTGTCCTTTTGTTACTAAGCTAGCAATGCCCTTGCTTCCAAACATGCTTAGAAGCCAATACTATGGCACAGGCTTTTGAGAAAAGAAAGGTTTACTGTCAATCAACTGGAAAGGAGACAGAAGACAGCACTCAAACTTGCCTTCTTCAGCTAGAGACTGGGGTAGGTTTTATAGACAGAGGGTAATGAGGCATGATGTGATTAGATATTGCAATGAAGTGATGTCCGGAATCATGATCTAACTGGATTCTGCCACGGTGTGTTGCCAGGGCTCAGTCTAATTGGATGATGGATCATGAGGTGTGTGCTTCTTCATTCAGTCCCCTTTCCTTGGATTGAGCACTTAGGTTCTGCCTGTGGTTGCATGCCTGGTTAATCTGGGCACGCCTGGGTTACATAACTTGAAACCTGGGGTCCATGGCGACTGAAAAACAACTCACTATTTTATGATACAAAGTTAAACCAGATTGTGGTTCTGTGGTTACACTTTCCTGTGGGAAAACTTGTCAACTGAAGCTTTAAAATATTAATGTACCTGAACAAAATTACATATAAAACAAATCAGCTTCTAAGTTATACTAATATTGTTTCTTATTTACTGATATGGGAGCTAACACTCATTAAAGTAAAACATTTGAGAAAAAACAGACTTGACTCATAATAAATATTAAATGTGATACTTATTAGTCCTTTATGAAATAATTTATGTATTAAGAAATATCACCATTTTAATATTTTGTAGCTGACAGTTTACTTTGCAGTTGAAATTTGTGTCATTACTTTGAAATAGATCTTTCCTCAGTCATATGGAAACTGTTACAAACAACTTCAAGTTTTTGTCCTTATTTACTACTTTGCAATATGCATGGGAGTAAATTAAATTAACATGTCAGATCATCTCTTAGTTCATTTGTAAGTTGAAAAAGTTAGAATTACTAGGTATCTTGTGAACTTGACCAGCTCTGCAGCAAGTTTTAGAGAAAACAAACTCTAGCTTTAATTATTTGAGTTCATATTCTTTAGGAGAAAATTTCTAAGAGTTTCTCACAATATATCTCTACATATCATTTTATATATCTATAGTTTCTTTATGTAGAGATATAGATATATAGAGAAATTATAGATGCATATGTACACACATACCTATGTAGATACAGATAAACATACACGGAGAGACATATGTACATGCATACACACATATATATGTTTAGACAATTTTCATTTTTACTAAAGAACGTGTGTGTGTATGTGCATGAGTGTGTGTATACATATGCATATATATTTGTTTATACGTTTTATCAGGAAAACAAAGTGGTAGATGCCCCTTCTGAGAAATATGCTTAAAATCTTTTAATGGTCTCTGATTTCAGTTACCTTATCGTCCACACTCTTTACCATACCCTTGTTATAACTATGTGGGCAGTTTTATATTAAGAAATTTTGACTTATTAGATGAACCAAAAGGAACCCAAAAAGCATAAAAAATCATAAAATATATGGTATATTTTATTTTAAAAATAGTTTTATAGACTCACTGGGTATATGTGCAGGTTTGTTACATGAATATATTTTGTAGTGATGAGATTTGGAATTCTAGTGTACTTCTCACCCAAATAGTGAATATTGTACCCAACAGATAATTTTCAACACTCATTCTCATCCCATTCTCCCCCATTTTGGAGTCCCCAGTGTCTACTGTTTTTATCCATCACAGTGTGTACCATTGTTTAGCTCTTACTTATATGTGAGAACATGAAATATTTGATTTTCCGAATCTGAGTTATTTCACTTAGGATAATGGCCTCCAGCTCCATTTATGTTGTCTCTCAGGACATGACTTCATTATTTTTATGGTTACTTAGTGTTGCATTGTGTACATGTATCACACTTTGTTTATTCAATCGTCTACTGATATATACTTAGATTCCATGACTTTGCAATTGTGAGTAGTGAACTGTTTTGTGATAAACATATAAGTGTAGATGTCTTTTTGATATAACAATTTCTTTTTCTTTGAGTAGATATCAGTAGTGGGATTGCTGGGTCGAATGGTAGCTATATTTTCAGTGATTTGAGAAATCTCCATATTGTTTTTCACCGTGGTTGTGCTAATTTACATTCCCATGCACAGTATATAAGTGCTCCCTTTTTTTCTTCATCCTCACTGACATCTGTTGTTTTTTACTTGTTAATCAGAGCAATTCTGATGGCTGTGAGTAGGTATCTCATTGTGATTTTAATTTGTATTTCTCTGATGATTAGCAATGTAGAAAATTTTTTCATATGTTTGCTTTACACTTTTATGTCTTCTTTTTAGAAGTGTCTGTTCATGTCTTTGGCAGAGTTTTTAATTGAGATTTTATTTTTATCTTTTGAGTGGTTTGAGTTCCTTGTAAATTCTGGATATTACTCCTTTTCAGATGCATAATTGGTGCATATTTTCTCCCATTTTTATGTTGTCTGTTTACTCTCCTGATTATTACTTTGCTGTGCAGACACTTTCTACTTTAATTAAGTCTCATTGGTCTTTTTTATTTTTGTCACATTTACTTTTAATGTCTTAATTTGCCTTAGTGAATGTCCTGAAAAGCTTATTCTAGGTTTTCTTCTAGGTTGTTTATAGTTTCCAGTCTTACATTCAATTCTTTCTTTCCCTCTTTCTTTCTTTCTCTTTCTTTCTTTCTTTCTTTCTCTTTCTTTCTTTCTTTCTTTCTTTCTTTCTTTCTTTCTCTTTCTTTCTTTCTTTCTTTCTTTCTTTCTTTCTTTCTTTCTTTCTTCTTTCTTCTTTCTTTCTCTCTCTCTCTCTCTCTCTCTTTCTTTCTTTCTTTTTGTTCCAGGGTACATGTGCAGGATGTGCACATTTGTTTCATTGGAAAATGTGTGCTATGGTGGTTTGCTGCACCTATCAACCCATCACCTAAGTATTAAGCCCAGCATGCATTAGCTATTTTTCTTGATGTTCTCCCTCCCCCCTCACCTGCCCAACAAGCTCCAGTGTGTGTTGTTCTCTTCCCTGTGTCTATGTGTTCTCATTGATCAGCTCCCACTTGTAAGTGAGAACATGTAGTGTTTGGTTTTCTGTTCCTGCATTAGTTTGCTGAGGATAATGGCTTCCATCTCCATCCATGTCCCTGCAAAAGACATGATCTCATTCTTTTTTATGGCTGCATAGTATTCCATGATGTAATCAACACAAATGCCCATCAATGATAGACTGGATACATTTAAATTTTTAATCTACCTTAAGTTAATTTTTGTATATGCTGAGAGATAGGGGTCCAGTTTCATTTTTCTGCATATGGCTGTATAATTTTTCTGTCACCATTTATTAAATAGGATGCCCTTTTACCATTGTTTATTTTTGTCAACTTTGTCGAAAAAAAGTTTGTTGTACATATGTGGCTTTATTTCCGAGATATTTATTCTGTTCCAATGGCCCGTTTTCTTTTTTTGCAGTAGAATCTTGTTATGTTCATTACTATAGCCTTATGGTATAGTTTGAAGTGAGATAACACGATGACTCCAGCTTTATTCTTTTACTTACTTCTTTGACTACTTGGGCTCTTTGTGGTTGTATATGAATTTTAGGATTTTCTTCTAACTCTGTAAAAAATGACACTGGTAATTTGATTGGAATTGCTTTGGATCTGTAGATTGCTTTGGGCAGTATGATCATTTTAACAATATTGAGTCTTCCAATCCAGGAGGATGGGATACTTGTCTATTTGTTTGTGTCATCTGTTTCTTTCATCAGTATTTTCAGATCTCTTTGTATAGTTCTTTAACCTACTAGGCATTGTTTTTTGTATTGCAAATACGATTGAGTTTTGATTTGATTCTAACTTTTAATGTTATTGTTTTCTAGAAATAATACTGATTTTATATGTTGAGTTTGTATCCTGACAATTTACTGAATAATTTATCATGTCTTGGAGTCTTTAAGAGAAGTCTTTAGGGTTTTCTATGTATAAGATTACATCATCAGTTAATCGAGATAGTTTGCCTTAGTCTTTCATAATTTAATTTCTTTAATAACTTTAATTTCTTTCTCTTGACTGATTGCTCTATCTAGGACTTCCAGTACTGAGTTGAATAAGAGTGGTGAGAGTGAGTATCCTTGTCTTGTTCCAGTTCTTAGGGAGACTGCTTTCAACTTGTGCTCATTCAGTATGATGTTGACTCTGGGTTTATCATGCATAGCTTTTATTATTTTGAGGTATAGTTCATTTATTCCTAAATAGTAGAGGGTTTTATCATAAAGAGATGTTGGATCTTATCAAATGCTTTTTGCACATTGATTGAAATGTTCATATGGTTTTTGTTTTTAATTGTGTTTATGTGGTGAGTTACATTTATTGACTTGTGTATTTTGAAACTTCCTTGCATCCGTGGGATAAAATCCACTTCATCATGATGTATTATCTTTTTGAAATGCTGCCAGATTTGGTTTGCTAGTGTTGTGCTGAGGATATTTGTATCAATTTTCAACAGGTATATTGGTCTGTAGATTTCTCTCTTTTTTTTTTTTCTTCTTTGTATTGTTTTTTGGTATGTTCTTGCATACTTTTTGTATCAGGGTCACACTGGCTTCACGGAGTGAATTAGAGCAGAATCCCTCTTCCTAGATATTTTGAAATAGTTTCATGAAGATAGCCACCAACTCTTCTTTGTATGTCTGATAAAATTTGGCTATGAATCCATCTGGTCCTGGGCTTTTTGTTGGGAGATTTTTTTTTTAAATTATCGATTCAATTTTATTATTCTTCATTGGTCTGTTCAGAAGTTTTGCGTCTACTGAATCAATCTTGGGAAGTTGTGTCTTTCCAGAAATCTATTTCCTCCAAAGTTTTCTAGTCTGTGCATATAGATATATTCATAATCTCTCATAATCTTTTGTATTTCTATAGTATCAGTTGTGATATCATCTTTATCATTTCTAATTGTGCTTATTTGAAACTTCTGTCTTTTTTCTTGGTTAATCTAGCTAGCAGTCTAACAATTTTGTCTATCCTTTCAAAGAATGAACTTTTCATTCCATTGAGATTTTATATGATATTTTATTTCAATTTTATTTAGCTCTTTTCTGAACTTTGTTATTTCTTTTTCTCTGCTAGCTTCGGTTTTGGTTTATCCTTGCTTTTTTAGTTCTTTTGGTGTGTTGTTGAGTTCTTAATTTGAGGTATTTATATCTTTTCAATATAGGTATTTAACAATATAAAATTTCATTTTAAGGCTGCTTTTGCTGTGTCCCAAAGGTTTAGGTATGTTGAGTCTCTGTTTCTATTTATTTCAAATATTTTTTTTATTTCAGCCTTGATTTCTTTGTTTACCCCTGTCATTCAGAAACCAATTGTGTAATTTTAATTTATTTCTGTGGTTTTGAGTTTATTTTGGTGTTCATTTACAATTATTTGATTTTCTTGAATTTATTGAGACTCACTTTATGGTCAAGTATATGAACTACTTTGAAGAATATATACGGATTATTTTGAAGAATGATTAAAGAATGACAAAACAATTCTAGTTTTTTGTTTCATTTCATTTTGATACAGAGTCTCTCTCTGTTGGACAGGCTGGAGTGCAGTGGTGGGATCTTGGCTCACTGCAATCTCCATCTCCCAGGTTCAGGTTCAAGCAATTCTCCTGCCTCAACCTCCCAAGCAGCTGGGATTACAGGCGTGTGCCACCACACCTGGCTACAATTCTAGTTTTGTCTAAAATTTCTTTGTTGGTTTTCTGCTTCAGTGATCTATCTAATGCTGTCAATGAGGTATTGAAGTTCCACACTACCAGTGCATGGCTATCTATCTCTTTTTTTTTTGGTCCAGTAGTATTTGCTTTACGAATTTAGGTGCTCTGGTGTTGGATATATGTATATAAAGGATAGTTATAACTTCTTATTGGATGGAAATCATTATGATGACCTTGTTTGTATTTTTTTTTACTTTTTTTGATTTAAAGCCTGTTTGATCTCATATAAATATAGCAACTCCTGCTTGTCTTTGGTTTCCATTGTGTGGTATATTTTTTCCACCACACTTCTTTGACTCTGTGGGTGTTTTTACCCATTGCCTTTGTCTCCAGTAGGCAGCAAATGTTTGAATCTTGTTTTTTTTTTCATCCAATTTGCCAGTCTATATCTTTAAGTGGGGGCATTTATGTCAGTTATGTTTAAGGATAACATTGCTATGTGAGTCTCTGTTCCTGTCACAGTGTTCTTACATGGTTGATTTGTAATTTTAATTTTGTGATTGCCTTATAGGATTTGTGAGCTTTGTACTTACATGTTCTTTTATGAAAATCAGTATTGTCTTTCATTTCCATTTTTAGGTTTCCTTCACACATTTCTTGTAAGGCCACTCTAGTGATAACACATTCCCTTAGCATTTGCTTATCTGGGAAAGGCTTTCTTTCTCCTTCATTTATGAGACTTAATTTATAAGCTTACAAAATTCTTGTCTGGGAAATTTTTTCTTTAAGAAGACTGAAAATAGGACTACAGTTCCTTCTGGCTTGTAAGGTTTCTTCTGAGAGGTCTACTGTCAGTCTGATGGAACTCCTTCATGGGTGATTTGACACTTCTCTCTTGATACTTTCAACATTTTTTCTGTCTGTTGAATTTAAATGGTCTGATGATAATCTCTTGATGATGTTCATCATGCAAAATATCTTCCAGTTTATATTAGGCTTGTATTGCTACAAAGAAATACCTGAGATTGGGTAATTTGTAAAGGAAAGAGGTTTAATTGGCTTATAATTCTGCAGGCTTTACAGGAAGCATGGTGCTGGCATCTCCTCAGCTTCTGATGAAGCCTCAGGAAGCTTTCAATCATGGTAGAAGGTGAAGCAAGAATTAGCGTGTCACATGTCAAAAGCAGGGGTAAGTCAGAGAGAATTGGAGGGTGCTGCACACTTTTAAATAACAAAATCTTATGTGAACTCAGAGTGAGAGCTCATTTATCACCAAGGGGATAACCCAAGCCATTCATGAGTGAATCACCTGCATAAACCAAACACCTGTCATCAAGCCCCATCTCCAGCATGGGGGATTACAATTTAACATAACATTTGAGTGGGGATAAATATCCAGATTATATCAAAGTTGTACTCTGAGGTTCTTGAACCTGGATTTCTGCATCTCTATCAAAACCAGGGAAATTTTCCTGAGTTATTCCCTCACATAGGTTTACTAATCATTTTAATTTTTCTTCTTATACCTCAGAAATATCTATAACTCATAGGTTAGGTCACTTTCCATAATCTCATATTTCTAGAATGCTTTGTTTATCTTTGAAATTTTTTTTAAAAAAATTTGTCTGACTGGGTTTGTTGAAAAAAGCCTAACTTCGCACTCTGAGATTATTTCTTCTCTTTGGTGTAGCCTATTGTTAAAACTTTAAATGGTAATTTGTAACTCAATTTTTCATTTTCAGAAGTTATGTTGTACTTTTAAAAAAGATATCTATGTTTTCTTTCACATCTTGTACTATCTCTCTGATTTTTTTTGTGTGGTTTTTAATGATAATTGGGCTTCCTTATTATCTTTATTTTAAGATGTTTTTACCTATCATTTCAGAATTTTTATTTTAGTTATAATCCAGTGCTTGGGGATTGGTGTAGTTCTTTGAAGATATTGCAACTCTCTGTTGTTTACTGGTACCAGAGTTCTTACACTGATTTCTTCTCATCTGGGGAAGCTATCACTTCTGACTTTTACATTTACTCTCATTTGAATGTTTTTTTTTTTTTCACCTGAGGTTGCAAATGTAGCATATGTAGGAAGATTCTTTGGCTTTGCTTATTTAGCCTGTGCGCTTCTCTCAGTAGGTTTTTTTAGTGTGTCAGGCAGTTCAGCCTCCAGGCCAGCAGGTGGCACCTGTGAGCAACAACAAGGTGCCGCAGAAACACTTGGATGCATGCTGGACCTTTGTTTACTAGGATGTACTCTGTATTGTTCTGGTGATGGGCTAGTCTCTGTGTTCATCCTGGTGGGGAGGTCAAAACTAGGTGGAACTGGACTACCAAGATCACCTATGAATATCCCAATGACCAGCTCACACACCAGCCCTGATGCAAGTGTTTGAGGGAGCCCTTGGTGAAATGTGTTGAGGTTACAGTAGGTTGGGGAGGGAGCTGCACCAGATCCATATCCTGGGCAGGTAGGAATCTAATGTGTTTTCCTATCACACCTCTGTCCCAGGGCTCATGACTCTCAGATCAGACAGACAGTTTCCTATACCTCCAGTCCAGAATGTAGCTAATAGCCATGGAAAATGCCTGTCTCAAAGTACTCTGTGGTAGTGGGACAGGGTGAGACTTCTTCCCTCAGCCCGATACAGACAGCATTGTGGCTTGCCTGTTCTCCAGTGCAGATATGCTGCTACTTCATGTAGATAAAGGTAAGTGTTCTACCTTGTGGCACATATGTAGATCAAGGTAAGTGTTCTACCTTGTGGCACATATGAGTGGTAGTCAGCTATGGTGGTGTCAGATGGCTGGACTGGCCCAATCTCAGACCCCAGGAGCAGTGATCAGGTTCCAACAGTGGTGGACTGGACTAGGCAATCCCTCAATCTTTAGATTCCTAGATGGTCCCCCAGACCTTGTGCTTGAGTCCTAGAGTGTCTGGACTGGACTGGACTGGAGGACTTGTCCTCAGGTCCTCATGATCCAGGTGCTGACTGTGATTAAGATGGGCAGGTTGGCTCCAAGAGTGCTGGCCGAATGCTGAGGCAGCTAAAGCCTGAAGGTGGTAACAGCCAGGACAGATTGAAGGCTTCTGGGGCCTGAGATCCCAGGAGGGTGCTGGGCTGCAGCTTAAATGATTAGATAGGGGCAGGGCAGCTGCACTAGCATCTGTCCAGAGGGAATACAGACACCCCATCCACCAACTCCCCAGTCACTGGGAGTAGTGGGAGCAGCAGCTGTGAGATGCATGGCCCACTCACACCTCCCTCTTGCAGGATCAGTGGTGGTACATGTCATGGGGGTATGAGAAGGTGTCTGGTCTCCCCTCTCCCTCTCTACCCCAGTGGTGGGAGACCCTTGGCAGAGTTCAGGTCTCTGTGGGCTGGGCCCTCTGAAGGGCACCCAGCCACAGCTAAAATGCTTAGGCAGGGGCAAGATGGCTATGTGTCAATGGGGAGGGCAGGCCCCCACAGCACTAGCAATGGAAGCTGACGACTGTGGAGCATGCGGCCTGTTCACAGATAATTTGTTTTTAATTTAAAGGATATCTCAAAGATCAAGTGTATATTTCCTCCAAAGTTAAAATATAAAATATTTTAAAATATTCTGAACTTTTTTTGGTTAAAATGCTGACACATTCCTTAATGTGGACCCCTTCTCACTATGCTGGGCCACAGTAATGAACTGTAAATCCCAAGTTATAAAAAATGAAATTGTGCTGAAAGTATCTATCCTAGTAGATGAGGCAAAAGACATGCCCTGAAAATGCATGCTGACTTGTAAAGTCCTTTTTAATTGCACTGAGCATCATTTAACATATTCACTAAATACCATCCAATTATAAATAATGGAAAGCAAAGAATTATTCATTGTCAATATGCCATTATATATATATTTAAAAATGATAAACATTTAAATACTTTGATTTAACTAAAAACTGAGTATATATAATAATGTATAATTTCTAATAACATGACAAAATAAAAATTGTCATAATATGATACTTTGTTTTATATATTAATAACATAGTATATAACATAACACTACAATATTATGACTGTGGTTACATATATTAATTAAATCTAATGTTAATAATCCATTAAGACTATGGCTTTTTACTTCTTAAAAGTAATCTTCCCCCAATTCTGACTGTAGTTTTACAAAATGTTGTTATTAAGTACTTCCTAGATACTTTTTGGGGAGGTGAATGTATGTGAAGTAATGAGTAGAGTATGTTTGCAAATATCACTGATACCGGAAAAATAATCATTGGCCTAGGATAGTGACATCATCTGCTACCTTTTATACAATAATTTATTATTCATCCCATCCAGCAATATTTAGTTCAAATATCAAGTTCTCTAGCGACCCTCCCGTAAGACTGAGAAGTTCTTCTTGTAAATTAATATAGTACTCATCATAGCTCTCTTACAGTGCTTATACTTTATTGCAATTATACATTTATTTGCCTTTTTTTGTTAAATCTCAGTTTTCAGATGCTAAACAAATGGCTATAGTATCTGATGCTCATTAGCATTTTGATTCACTGTCTCTCCCAAAAAAGCCCTCTATTGCCCTCTTACTGCCTCACTTTCATTCTTTCTCTCTCTCTCTGTCTCAGAGTAGTATATATGTGAATATGTATGAAGATGGCTTATTGCCATGGGAAGGAGTGTAGGCCCGAGGAACATACCTGCAGTTTTCAAATGCGGGCTCCACTACAATTGCTCAGTTGATTTTTGTCAAGTTTCTGAACTTCTTTCTGTCTTAATTTTTTCATTTGTAAATTATGCATAATGATATAACTGGCCTCATACTGTTTTTGCAAAGATTAATTCTGATAGTAAATATGTAAATGCTTGTATTGCCTGACACATAATGAGTAATCAGTAAACATTTCTACATTCCGTTATTCATATCAACATTATTTATGAACCTTGTCTTTGTTCTAAACTTTCTATTCTAGTCTTATGCCTGTGCAAGTTTGCAATTTCACACATTATTTATATGTCAATGACTCACAAATTAAGACCTTACTTTGTCTCTACATCACATGTCCAAATGCCCATTTGACATTTTCATTTAATAGAAATTATTCAGGCTTCTTGATTATTTCTCTCTGCTCTCCAAAATAAACCAATTTCTAATCTTAGTTTCATCAACCTGAAATACCTCAACCATCTACATATAAGTTCAAATACTCAGCTTTATCATACCTTCATCTGATATATCCAATTCATTAATAAACTTATTCAAAATGTATCTCATATTCATTTATTTATCTCCATAATCTGTATTGTTACCTCCCTGGTAAAAGCCACCCTTAGTTCTCATCTAGACTACCATATTTTGGTCATTATTTTTCTCCTGGCTTTTTATTTCTCAATGCCTTATAATTATCCAATAATTATTAAACAATTAGAGTAAACTTTTAAATATATAAGTAAGATAAAATCCAAACATCATTAAGTCTTCAAGCCCTTTTCAGGTTGGGCTTCTGCCTACTAGCTGATTGCATATCTTGTACTCTCCCTCTCTCTAACTTATTAGGATCCAGTTATGCTAATGTGCCAGATCATGAACATACCAAGCCCTTATGCAAGCTATTTTATCTGCCTAGAATGTTCTTCCCTCATACTTACATCATATGTATATGTGTACCTGGAATATAGAACTATTAAATTAATATTTATTCAATTACTACTAATAGCTTAACAAAGAAAAATCATGTAAGAAGTTTATTTTGAAAATATAATAGAAGTTAAAGCCTTAAATTTTGTATTAGTAAAATTACAACGCAGAAAAAAATAAACATTCTAAAATAGCATATTCAAATAACCCCAAAACATATGTAAAGTTTAAACAATTTTAAAAAAATCATAAATGAAATTGATGTAGTAGATTTTTACATGTTCCTACTACTTCTGGTCTTTCAAAGATAAAATATAAATGAAAAGGATACTTTTAAAATGAGGTCTAATTTTAAAAAGATACAGAAATACAGAGAGTGAACACACTTTTTAAAACTATACAGAGACAACATCTCAGAAGCATCTATAAAATTATATTAAATTTTATCAACTATTGCATCAAATGTATTAATTAACTTTAAATACAGAAATGATTCAGGTCATTCTTTGTTCTTAAGACCATATAACTAGATAAAATTATAAAAGTTGCAAAAACACACATTTAATATATTCAGTCTTTCCAACTAATATTTATTTCATGATAATTAAATTTTCCTGATAAAAATCAATTAATTTCACATCTAATCTGTAAGAAAAGTCACATGAAAATTCTAATAGAAATTTAGAAGCTACAGGGTGGGCCCAGTGGCTCACGCCTGTAATCCCATCACTTTGGGAGGCCGAGATAGGCAGATCACCTGAGGTCAGGAGTTCAAGACCAGCCTGGCCAACATGGTAAAATCCCGTGTCTACTAAAAGTACAGGTGTGTGATGGCCGGTGCCTGTGATCTCAGCTACTTAGGAGGCTGAGGTAAGAAAATCCCTTGAGCCCAGGAGGCAGAGGTTGCAGTGAGCCGAGATCAGGCCACTGTACTCCAGCCTGGGTGACCATGAGAGACTATGTCTTAAAAAAAAAGAAGTTTGGATGTTATAATAAATATTTTTGCTCTCAGTTCTGATTATAACCATCTTCTAAAAACAGAATAAAAATGTACCTGCTTAGGTTAATTGAAAGTATCTGTGGTGTACCAGAATGAAAAATACACTGTTTGATTCATAACTGCATTGCTATTCACACAAAACAAATCCACTGTCCTTAAGAAAGTAAGAAAAACATGGGCTTTTTTCCACTGTTCACTCCTAGCTTAAAAACACACGCTGTGAACCACCTTGAAAACTGGTCCTTCTATATATGCTTGCTGTCCATTGAGTGCTAAAAACTTCTTATCTTTCTTTTAATGATTAGAAACTTTTATTTGAGATCATAACGCAAAGCCACCTATAAAGTACATATTATGCAGAAAAGATAGGAAGTTAGCCTGAATAAATACCTCATCATATTTTACTTTAGTTAGTACAAACAGTTTTAAATTTTTTACTCTTTAATATCTTTTTATGATTTATGCCACTAGGTACTATTATTCTGTATTAAACTGATCCCACATAGAAGAGTAAGGATGATTTTCTGCCTCTTCCCCCTTCCTCAATCTTGGAAAGGGTCACATAGGGAAACTAAATCTTGGCTCTGATTTGCTTATTGAAATACACTCTCCATCCTAGAAAAGACTTCAGAGGGGCTCTGAAAATTTGGGGAAACTAGGTAAGTTTCAAGCATCAATGTTTGTAAATTAAAGGTTATAATTCCTACTCCAGGAGTTATGGCAAAGGATATTTAACATAAATTCTGTATAGCATTGATTACAGTACTTAGGAATATAGGTAGAACCCAAAGTATAATATTCTCTTCTATTTCTCTATTATTAAAAGTTAATATTTCATTTAATTATTTATACATATTTTTATGGTTTAAAAGTAAGGAAATCATCCCTTCTAACCAGATGTATTACAAAAAGAGCTATTTTATTCTATATTTCCTGAGAGGAAAACAGAGACGCTTTGTTCAAATCGCTTCCCCGTCCTGTTTTTATAGTTTGGGAAGACAAGGAATCATTACAGCCAAGACTCAGTTTATTCTCTGAAGTGGGCCAGAGTTCATCTGTAGCTTTACCATATATGAAAGTGAACTGTTTACACCGCCAGTTGCCAACTGACACTTTCTACATTTGTGGATTCTACATGAGTGGTTTTCTTTTGCTCTCACTGAGCTCAAAATATCCTAACAGAGTAAAACATTGGTATGTATTTCAAAAGATGTATCAAGAAGAATTTTTGAATGAAGAAATGCTAGAATGACAAACATGGCCTATCTCATTTCCGCATGCTAATAAGGAAGTTCCTGTGATTTCATTGCTACAAGACCACTTGGATCCTTGGTCTGATTGACAACAATATAATCATTATAACTTAGACAATACAACAGGAATTTCAATTTAACCAACTCTGCATTACTGAGATACAGCTTATGATGTTTTAAATTGTAGTACTTCAGAAGAAAATGTCAAGACTGATTACAGGTTCTGAAGGTATCTTTTAATAGAGTACATGTCTATCCGGAGATAATTTTTAATGGGTTTTCTATTAAACATACAGTTGTTATCAATGCTGAAAAAAATTATCTGTGACAATAAAATATATTTAGAACAACTTATTATTAAAATTAACATTCTAAATTATCATCTTTATTACTTAATGGTATAGTATAAGATATGGATTGTTGGTAAATTAGTAAATGAAGCTAAAGATTATCATAACTCTGTAAAGAACAGAGCTAGATTGTTTATGTTCATTAAGAAAGAAAAGCAACTGATAAACTACTAAAAGTGGGAGTTTCTTTTTCAATATTAGCAATCTGAGTTCAAGGAATTACTTGTTCTCATATTTCAGTTGTTATTGAATTAGCCATAGACACACACAAGTAAGAGTGAATCTGTACCTGCATTAAAAAGGAGGACTGCAAACAAATGAAGAAAAGATGTGATTTCAATAACAGCATCAAAAACAGAAAGACCAGTGGTTCTAAATTAAAATGATAAGCAGAGTTTTTTGGGGAGTTTCATAAAAATACATTAGAATTTGGAAGTATATTATTTTATTCATTTTTGTATTTTTGCACTTTTCATTTATTTCACTGATCTGGCAACTTTGAGAATGGCTAGTACAATACAAAAATTGATTAATAAATTGAAAGTAAACCCAGAAAAAAATCTTTAGCTCTTATTAACATGAAGTTATTAAAATGTTTTAAAGTCCTAAGACACTTGTTGGTGGGAAGGCAAAATTTATTCCATGGACAGGTTTATAAAGAGAGCCTTGCACTATTGTCAACACAGCTGTTATCCCTTGAGGTACATGTTTTTAAGCCCTCCTTAAATTTCATGTAATTGGCAAATATTACTTGCTTTGGCTGACTAATAAGAAGGTAATCACATCTGTGAAGAGTAGCACATCACCAAGATTACTGGGTCTTCATGACAAATACAGAAATTAAATGTTGACAGAGGGGAAAGGTTGCTGCTCCTCTTTTTCATTCTTCCTTTACACCAGCATTGAGTCTTTAATCTTACATTATTAAACTGCAATAACTTTATTTACATTCTTTATCTGCCCTAAAATATTTTAAACAAGAATTCAAAAATTGTTAGCATAGCCTACGGAGTCAATACTGGACAAAAACAAATTCTCAACTCCCTCCAACATGCTCTTCTGAAAACTCTCAGAAATATAAAGTCATTAAGTAGTTTAAAAGAGAACCAATTTCAAAAATCAAACCAAGGTCCTCTAGTTAAACAGTTACTGAAAAGGAAAAGTTGGTATCTAGAATTCCTTTTTCTATTAAGTTGAGAAAGAATATTAAATCTACTAAGCAGAGATCAGTAGGTTAGATTGAAATTAAACTCCTAATTTTCAAATGTTAAATGTGTAAGAGATCCTAATTTTCAAATGTTAAATGTGTAAGAGGTAAGTGGAATATTGAATAATATAGGAAAAAAATCAGACATTGTGACGTTTGAAGAGTTCTATATAAAATGTTACACACGAAAAGATAAGAAATAACAGAGTGAAGGAAGAAACATCCATTTGTCAATTTCACAAGCATAAAAAGGTTCAGAAGAGAAAAAGTTCACAAGAGTAAAATGTGTAAAAGATGGCCAGAATAAAACTTTACTAGCACTTTTGCTTTACAGTAAAATGTGCTGAAAGTGATGAAAGGACAAAGGAAAATAATTAGCACAAGGACATAAAATTTCAAAATGCTCAAAGGATAGATCTGGAAGTTTTAATGTATGCTAGGAATAGTTTCAGGCTTAGGTAGGGAGAGCAGATAGAGAAATAAAAAGAAAAAACAGTCTTTAAAATGTCTAGGCAAATTTTCCAAGCAAACAAAACATTGTCTTTTTAAATAAAATATTATGTTATCACTAATTTTTAACAACTGTTTAATGCTTACACACAACTGATAATGTTTTCGTCTCTTAGATCATAGAAGTAAACAAGACATGTCCTTTGCTTTAGGTGGTGGAGTAAGGAACTTACAATACTGAAAAAAATTACTGTGCTGTTTAATAGCTGTGAAATATTGAACAACTTCACTGCGTTTTTGCTTCATTCACAAAATTTGATTTCTTCTTGTGATGTTTGGCTATTGTCAACTTGACATCATTACCGCAGCTTTCCAAGGTCTCCTCTGCATTTCCCAAAACCTTCTCTCCGTATGTTTCTATGTTAGGCTTTGCCAGCAAAAAACACTGGTGTGAGCTTTGGAAGACCGAAAATCTGGAGAAGCCATTATTCTCTGAAGGCAATCACAGCCAGACAAATGAACAGATGAGAGGTTTCACTGAACTGTTTCAAAGAGCACAGGGGAACTACCTGCTTGGCTGTTGCACACAAAGACAATTAGTGAGAGTTTCACATAGAACCGTTAGCACAGCAGCAGTTTCCAAGACAGTTACTGGGAGCTTCTGGCTGAGATCTCTGGTTGCTTTCCTGAAATTTTTGCTGAATTACTTACTGTTTAGAGTTAGCTTCCCTGACCTTTCCTCTCATAGTTCCTCTAATATTTCTATAAGCCTTTAATTCCGATATTAACTTCCAAACCTGGAAAACTTAAAGTGGCTTTTATTTACTGTTGGATGTTAGATTGACCATAGTTTTGGTAACAGGAGTGAGGTTGATTTGCCAACTCCTGGCACACATGTGCTATCAAAGCATCTGGGGTATTTAAAACTTTATGCTTACAAGTCAATCAGCAACCATAGACAAGTATGTCCATAGCTACCCACCAGATGTTAAGGGGCCATCCAGACTTAATGCTAGTAAAGAGGCCGGATTTGTAACAGTGACTCTAGTTTGAAACAATGTGGAATAGTTCATGATAACTCACTAATATCCTCCAAGGTCTCCCAAATCTCTCCACTTCTTTACTCTCCAAACAGGCTAAGTTCAACAGAGACATGATAAGACTCTTTATTCCCTCATCATTAACAAATTTGAAGGTGGTACTGAGTTTGCTGATTTCTCTAGATATATATTGTATTGCTTTTGGTTTAATATTTTGAAGAAAGAAGCAAGTCTAGGGGTTTCACTTGGCCCTTTTTACCATAATATTCCTCACTCCATATGTCAAGGGACCAACCTAAGTGTTCTGCCAATCCTTGTTCCAACTACATCTTCAAAACTAGGATGAAAAAAACACAGGTCAGGTGGATAGACTCAGTGGGCCCACTTTGAGACAGACTTGAACCAACAATAGATTATGACACTTTAAACAGGTAAATTTATTTAGTAAGGAATTATACAATACTTTAAAAAATTTATCATGGACCCCCCCCTAATGTTAGCATCAGCTCACAGCCGGTGATCAGTAATCTCTCAAAGTGCTGGTAGATGCCTACAGATATCTTTGGAAAATATTTTTGGCATAAGGTTTTTTGTTTGTTCATTTTTTTAGCATTTTAAAGTGTTTTGATTAAAACATCAGAAAATGGCCAGGCACGGTGGCTCACATCTGTAATCCCAGCACTTTGGGAGGCCGAGGCGGGGGGATCACGAGGTCAGGAGATCAAGACCATCCTGGCTAATACGGTGAAACCCCGTCTCTACTAAAATTACAAAAAATTAGCCAGGGGTGGTGACAGGCACCTGTAGTCCCAGCTACTCGGGAGGCTGAGGCAGGAGAATGGCGTGAACTTGGGAGGCGGAGCTTGCAGTGAGCTGAGATCGCGCAACTGCACTCCAGCCTGAGAGACAGAGCGAGGCTCTGGCTCCAAAAAAGAAAAAAAATCAGAAAATATATGTAAGTGCTTTCCTGTGTTACTACAAGTAAGTGCTCAGTATATTCTTATAATTATCCTTATTAATTTAAATTTTGCAATGAAAAAGTAAAACATTTATATATATGTGCATGTTTATGTATATATATAAGAAATCAATGAATTGATTTGTATAAATTAAGGAAACGCAATGTATTCTACACATTCAATAACTTAATATATATTATAATAATTGGTTTAAAAAATAAAACAAAACTTAAAGATATTAAATGTAAACATTTTCCAATTGTACATATAAATGCTATTTAACTTAGCTCAAGATACAGACTTTTAAAAACTTACATATTCCATGTAATGTAACATTAAGCAAAATTATCAGTTAAAACAATACTTATTAGCTTTTATAATCAAAAAATTAAATAATACATGATGACCTTGGAATAAGTATTTGCAAAAAGTAGGGAAAAAAGTTAATATATTTCACAAAGAATGGCTTTTAAAAACTAAAAGCCAAACAGTAACATCCTAAAGAAACTTGACATTTTCTAAGAATACATTATAAAAATAAGTGTAACTGGAAAATACACATATGAATAAATAAGATTCAATTTCCAAGCCATCAAATTGGTGAAGAGCAGAAAAATGACAACACTAGTTTTTGGTGTTCAGTGAAGTAGGAATTTTCATATAACAAATCATAAGAATGTAAATTAGTACAGACTTTGTTGAAACGCCATACTGATTGCCTTAAATTTTTAAATATTTATTTCTTTTATATAGGACCTGTATTTTCCAAAATTTTTATACTATACAATTAATAAAAGATATATTTTTTTAAAAAAGTGAACAACAACAACAAAAAAGCACAAAGACTTCCCTCTTAGGAAAAAAAAAAAGCAATAGAATTTATAAATGAAACTTCCTGAGCCAAAAAAGACTGGGAGAGAAAGAGCCACAAAAGACTGTCAATAGCTCAGCCAGGCTGGTCAAAGGAGAGTTGAGCTGCCAGGTATTAGAGTAGCCAACTAAAGCAACAAGTCAAAAAGAAATAATTAAACCCTTAGACAATTATTGGGATGGTGTAAGCAAGTGTCTAAAATCAGGAGAAACACCGAACTACCCTATTCCATTTCTCCCCAAGGAATGGCATACCCAGAGGGATCAGGAGGATCAACACATGTGGAGGTTGTCTCACTGCGGAAGGAGCCCCAAACAAAGGGCTTCAATGTCTCTATGGATTCTGGAGTAGAAGGATTGGGGAAGTAGAGGTGCAGAGAGCTTGGAACTGGCTGAGTTAGAGTACAGAAAAGTGTTTCCAAGACTCACCCTTCTACTCTAGAAAGAAGGCCTGAGCAGAGAGGCTCCTTAAAAATAGTTCTATTCAAGGCCTCAGATAGAGACCTCAGAATGAGGGTACCTGTCTAGGAATTCAAATATGTGATGAGCATGATCTGCTTGAGACATTGAATGTAACTTCCTTCAAAGACTGCAGTGTACTGGTTGTGCACTAGTCCTGGGGTGGGAGGGTAGCTTCCCTCTGAAGGGTCTGCCAGGAAAAGCCTTTGTAATTAATGCCTATAGGCAAGCCTATAAAATCACTTGTAGGTTTTAACCAGGAGCTCAACTCTTTAATTTCAGCCCTTAGTAGTTCAGATAATCTCAATAGATGCCAATTAAACATTTGACAAAATGTACCATATGTTCATGGTAACAGTTCTCAATAAACTAAAAATAGAACAGGCAGCTCAGAAAATAAATTAGGTAAAATTTATAATTCTTATATTTTTGTCTAGATTAACATTCCAGACTTTTGTATCAGTAGGCAGAATCCCATCATACAACACTAGTTTTTTTAGAATTAAGGAGAAAGTGATTGCAGTTCATAGAGACGAATACAGCTGGAATTCGCTGGGCATACCAGTAAGAAGGAGGCTTTTTAAAGGGAAATTCACCAACAGCTTTCTTTCAGGGTTTTTTTGTTTGTTTTTTGTTTTTGTAAATACACTAATCTGTTTGTACAAAGGTTAAAACTCTACAAAATAAGGCAGAGAACAATGTTCTGAAAACTATTAGCTAAGCAACACCCACAGCAACACAGGGCTTGAAAATATTTTAGTTCTGGTCTGCCAGATTGTACAGTCCTCATGGACACCCATGACAGTCAGTAAAGACACTTTTCGTAAGGAACGAGACACTGTAGGGGCAAATTATTTTTAGAGTTAACTCTAGATCTTCTCTAGCAAAACAGAAAAGAATAAAGCAACAAACAAAAGCAAAGTGAGAAAGGTCAAGGGGATCCACAAAACATCTAGAATAGCTAAAACAATTTTGTTTTTTTTAAAAAAGGACTTATACTACCTAATGTCAAGATTCATTATCAATGAACGGTTATCAAGACAACATGGTATTGACAAAAAATCAGAAAAAATAGATTAATGAAACACGAGAATATTCAGAAATAGGTGTATATTTATATAGTCAATTAATTTTTGAAAAAGTCACTAAACCCATTCAAGGGAGAAAGGGATGATTTTGAATCAAATTGCAATGCAGAAAATTTAAAAACACATAAAACACATGTAAAGAAATGAACCTTGGCACTAACTCATATTAAACGGAAGAGTTGTTTAGACATAAGTTAACTTAAAGCCTCTATGCAGCTATGGAGAGACAAAGTTTTATCAATATCTATAAATCAGTAACTATAAAACAACACAATGTGAATTGGATTTGATTAAAATTAAACTTCTAATGAATAGATAGTTCACAGATGGCAGGAAATAGTTTTAATACATATATCTGAAAACTACTAGTGTTCCAAATATATAAATAATTTTTATAACTGAACACTATAATAAAAAACAACCCCATTGACATAAGATTTGAAAAGATACTCTCCAAAGAAAACATACAAATGCTCAAGACAAACACAAAAAGGTGATCAATATCATTAGTTTTATGGGAGATACAAAATTCAACCATGGAGAAATACCACTTTGATTCCACTCAAATGGATAAAATTAAGAAGATTGTTAATACCAAATTTTGGTGAAAATGTGAAAATAATTGGTTGGTAGTGTTCAGTTCTCTGTAGGCCAAGAATGACATAGTCAAATATGCTATCACAATGGGCTCCTTTCATTCAATGATAATAATGGGATGCTGGACAAGCAGAGGTCAGGAGGCCACAATTAGCTGTGGTTATAAAGGAAAGCTAGTTGCTGTAATGAGGATAATAGAGCTGGGGCAATAATCAGAATTATTTTCCTCCACATAGATCTTTGGAAGTTCCTATGACTGAGATAGGAGGGTGTCCTACTTGAGGCTCACCTGATCTGTATAATTAAAACTCTTTTGCAATGGTAAATGCAGACCAGGCTTTAATTGC
Source organism: Pan paniscus (assembly GCF_029289425.2). Lineage (NCBI taxonomy): Eukaryota > Metazoa > Chordata > Mammalia > Primates > Hominidae > Pan > Pan paniscus. The sequence continues at coordinate 59,885,421 of NC_073249.2, read as the reverse complement.
TCCCAGAGAGTTGTGACTGCTCGTGAAATTATCAGATCTAGTTCACAGAAAAAGAACCCCTTGAATGAAAGGAAGGTAGACTGTGTCCTCTTGAGGTAAGATCCTTCTATGCTACCAAAAATTTAAAGTATAAATCTTATTTCATATGCTTCCTCCAAAGGGTATGTGGCTATTTACCAGGGTTATCTTTTGTTTTTGGGGGTAAAAATGTTCTGCATACACAAACTCACACACACACACACACACACACACAAAAAACCACACATGCATGTGCACACACACTATATATATATATATAATTACATATATGTTATATAAACTACAAAATTTACAGTCATGTTATATATAATTGTAAACTTTATATTTTAAAATATTATATAAATTGCCATTACATACATATATATGTGTAAACTGGCAGAATATGTGTATGTGTGTATATATACAGAAGCCAACAGTTTTTTAAGCAGGGTACATTACATCACAGGAGAAAGCTGTGTGGCAGATCCAGGCCATATCATAGTAGCTGTGACACTTACTCTTATGTATCCAGTAGATTCAAGGTACTTGCATATCTGTTACCAACACAGATGCTGTATGCAACCTTTGGCAGTCCCATACAGATTAATCACATATCAGGACTTTAAGATTTTAAAGTGCATGTTGATTTCTGAAGAGTATTATCTTTACTTTTACAAGCAACTTTCATCCTGCTGGGCCCTAGTAGAGATTGGTTGCTTGATTTTAGCCTTTAACCTCCAATGTGACCTGAACTGACATGATTAACTGGCTGTTATCTGACTCACCAAGCATGCATCAAGTGAAAGTCATATATAGGAGATCAAACTTGAGCAAGTGGAGGCACGAAAATGTTACATCAGCAAGTGGCTCAAACTTCCAAGGCACATACCTGGATGACTCCCTCTTTCTCCTCAAAATTATAGTCATATAGGGAAATCTATATGACTACTTAATTGAGGAAGAAAAATAATTTGGGACTGTGTTTCCAAATTTTGTGTATTAAGACAATTATTAGACAATTTGGAGTGTACTAAGGACTACATATCAGGAAATGGGAGCCCTTAAAATATACTTTATTGTAATCAGACTCCAAAAGAAAGGAAGACCCTATGCCATGGGGGCACATAGGGAATCACCAACGTTGATAACTCTAGTAATATAGGAGAAGAGAATTTTGTGGGCAAGAGCTGTTATTGTGATTTCCATGGAAAGGAACAGGTGAGGCAGGGATGCCGGTTTAGGATGGGCTAGTTTGAATAATTTCAGCAGGCTCTATGGAATAGAGGCTGTGTCTAGTTTTCTGTTACCTGGCCTTGGGGTAATTAGGACAAGTGTATCAAGGCCTAGGGTAAAATAGTAAGGTGGTTTGGGTTGTAGACTATATTAGTTGAAAGGAATGCCCATAGGAGGAAGATTGCTCCTGAAGAGTAAGTGAGAGACAAGGAGTCAGGAGTTCAAGGCAATGTGACTCAAGCATATTACTAGGTTGTCCAGATTAAGACATGTCAGACATACAGGGCAGATATTAAAGCATCAAGTTTTCAGAAGCTAGAACCATGGTTAATACACACTATTCTACAGTGTTTTGTGCAATTAACTGGGCCACTGGCCCATAGAAAGAAACAGTATTCACCCATTCAAGGGTGGCTCTGAAAAACTGTGTAAAGGGAGTCGTAGTTTGCATGTTTTTGTGCTGTATACCTGGTTTTCTACTTTGCCTGGAAGAGGAGATTGCTTGATGTACATAGATCTATGCTGATTCATTAGTTAATAAGTTTTTCTAAATGGGCAGGGATTTGTCATGAACAATAATAGTATAGCTAGATGGCAAAGGCTAACGGAACAAATTACAAGATGGATAACAAGAGAGCCTAGAAAAGATACATATGGATGAAACTTTAGGATTGATCAGAAAATATTAAAATAATCATGTCTCATGTAAATGCTTATCAAAGAAGAGCAGAGAAAGCTCTCAATCAGGTGGACTAGATTACTTGTACTGGGAATGTTGGTCAGTTTCTTTTTCCAGTGAGCTCATGAGGAAAGCTGCCATGGCAATAGTGATGGAAGTTTTTTGTGGATTCATCAGCATGGTTTTCCATTCAACAACAATGATCTGGCTGTAGTCACTCTTGAGTGCCTTTATCAGTTATCCATTACTAGGAAAAGTAAACATCCCCAAACTTGGTGCTTATAACAATCACCATTTACTTAACTTATGATTCTATGGGTTAGATGGCATTTCTTTTTATTTGAGAGGATTTGGCTGGTTCTGCTTGTCTGTCTGATAAACTCCTGTTTCTCTGACAGGTCAGCTGGAGTCAGAAGATCTAAGATGGCCTCACTCACATTTCTAGCAGTTGCCAGGCTGTTGGTTGAATTAACATGGGCAAATGGGCTACACGCCACTCATCACCTGCAGGCTATCCTGGGCTTCTTTACAAGGTGGCAGACATGTTCCAAAAATAGAAAGTGAGCAATCCTGAATTTGTTAACATCCCACTCTCCTAAGCAAATCACAGACCTGCCCAGAGTGAAGAGAAAGAAAAGTAGACTTTGCTTGAAAGGTAGAATTCAAAGTTACATTTCAAAGGAACATTCATATAGAGTTCAGTAAAACTCCTGATTTTTTCCCCAATTAATCACAGTTCTCAAATTTTAATTTACCATAGTGCCTAACCTGCCAACCTAAGCTCCCAACATGGTAATACTCACTGAAGGAAAAAGCAAGCTACTTTGTGGCATATTGATTACATTGGATTCATTCTATTAAGAAAGGGGCTGTGAATTTTTCCTTTCTTTTATAGATAACTAATCTACACATGGATTTGCCTTTTTGCTGATAATGTTTCTGCTAAAATCATATCTTTGAACTTATACAGGGACCTGTAATTCTGACCATGAACATAGTTTGTAGAAATTAGTGGCACCAGTGGTCTCATGACCATGAAATTCACTGGTTTTACTGTGCATCCCATTACCTTAATATAGCAAGAACCTGAATTGCATTGAAGATTCAAGGACTTCTTTTCAGCAGTCACTTGCCGTTGCATTCCAAAAGAGTTGGTAGATATTTCACAAGCCTCTTGAAAAATGCAGATGGTTTCCTGTGATTTTTTTTTTTGAGATTTATCCATTACGATTCTTTTACATTTTATTCAAATTGGATCCAAAATGATATAGTGTCCCAGTTAAATGAACATCATATGTTATAAAGTGGATAATACTCATGGCAGATGGAGTGAGTATGAATGTTTAGTAAGGGTTTCCATAAGCAGATGGTAACTGTTACAACTCACTCTTTTCCCCAGTCATGTCAGTGTTTGCTCACTGGATACATACACAATGGGCATAATGACAGAGAGGAAAGCTGTGCATAGGCTTAAATATTTGATATTCTTGCACCAGACTGATGGGGCTAATGTCACTGCTGAGTGCCTAACCTGTAAATGGCAGATGTCAATGGCAAGTGTATATATGTACTTGTATATATACGTGGTGCCCATATATGTATGTCTGTATATATATGGCTACTGTCGCTGCTGAGTGCTTAATCTGTGAATGACAAAGGTGAATGACAAGTGTATATACACTAGTATATGTATGTAGTGCATACATATATATGTATATATATGTGGTGTGTGTGTGTGTGTGTGTGTGTGTGTGTGTGTGTAAAAGCATCAGCCAGGCATCTGCTGACAGGCTGATTGCTTATTGCTTACATAATAAAGAGGGCAATGATTTGTCCTCACAGAGATGGAAATATATTCTAGGTACAGAATTTCCTGATTGCCCACAGTGTTTCTGCCAGCATCACAATTTATAAACTTAAAGAAAACTGTATCCGTGGCCACAATATCTCACACAGCATCTCTTATCTATCAAAGGACACTTTTCTTGGTGACAGAATTGAAGCAATTGGCTCACATACACAGTTCACTGATGCAACCATAAGTTTAATCAACCAAATTCAGTTTAAGAAAATTGTGGAATGGTGTGATACGTTCTTAATTATGAAGCCATCTTGAATAAAAATTCTTTAGGGTTATGATGCAGTCCTTATGGTGCTATACATGCCTTCATTAGTGCTCTTCATATGATGGTCTTTCTCTCATAAATGGAGTGCATGGGTTCATCAATTAAGAGTCTCACTTTATTGTGAGAAAATCTCATTTGACTTTATAGTGACACCTGCTGAAGTATTTATCCCCTTATTTACGTGATATTGAGCTCAATGAGTTATATTCTCAAGGGAGAAGTGATTCTGCCAGGAAACAGTCATGTTTCCATTAAATTGGATGTCAAGACTGTCCCAGGCCATTTTAATATCTTCATGCTGCTAAATCAGCAGAAAGTAATGGAGGGTTACTATGTAAGCTAGAAGATTGATCATTTTCAGGGAGTTAATTGATTCAATCTAGTAGCTGCCCAAATTGCCCTTCAGCTGTGTTGATTCTACTATCCAGCTCATTTACTGGATTTTCTCTTTCCACAGCCAGACAGCCATCTTGAGCCAATGCTAATCATATTTTTTTACTACTTTGAACCAATATTAATAAGTTCATTCTTGCTTTCTAGGTAGCAGTTCAGACAAAATGAGATAAACTAGAACATTAGCAATATTAATTCTAAGATGCTATCTGTTCCCAGCTAGGAGACCTTCTTCCTACCTATTTATAGTTATGAGGTATGAACTTCTCATGATACCAAATTGGTTGCTATCATTGCGGTTGAATCTGTCAAAGCAGTATATATGACCACTGATTGTTCAACAATTATTTTGCTACCTACTCTATGCCATTTACCCCTCTAAGTGTGTAGGACTCATCAGTAATCAAAATACTAGCCTGCATGGAGCTTGCAATCCAGTAGGGAGAAAGCAGAAAATAAATATAAAACAGCAAGATTTACAAGGGGATTGCAGAGTATATTATAAGATGTTAGATGCTATGGACAAAATGAAATAATATAATAGTTTAAGAAGACCCAGAACTTTTCTGTCCTTCCAATAAGGGCAAAGGAACTGCACAGACATGAGACTACTGAGAAACACCATATAAAGAAAGACAACAGTTGAGAAGCATTTTCTATTTACTTAAGGAAAAAGTGCCACTCAATTATATTTCATCCATAATACCATCCTTCAAATAACAAGGTTATAGAAAATTATTTGCTGCACCAGAACCCAAAAAATACCATACAACTGTGCTCTTTCCATGGAATCAAAAACAAGATGGCATTTATCCCAAAAAAGATAGTAGGGAAAACTTATGTTGAACATGTATATATATTTAGTGGCGGAGATAAGACTAAACAAGGTGGGGTCATGGACTGAAAATATATGTAAGCATTGTGTAGTCTGACAGACTAGAATGATATAAATAAAAGTGGTAGAAAGGAGGAGAGTAACAGGGGAAAGGCTAATAAGCTTATTGACTGCTCTTTAGATAACATTTGGGAGTCAAAGGCTTCCTTTTGAAACTGACAGATAGTAAAAGCTTAAGTGAGAAAATTAGATTAAGGTAAAATTAAAAATTATTACAAAAAAATAGAAAACTCATAAAATAAAAATACATACCTTCCCATATAAGTAACAATTTTAGAAAACAAACAGAACACACCAAATGGTGAAAGAAACACAGCACATCGTATATGGAACTGAGACCAACATAATAGTCATCAATAAATATGAATGAGCATACATGGTTTTCAAAGAGAAAAATATTTTCAAGTATGCTCAGAAATGAATTAAGAATACAGTGATTAAAAAACTAAAATTGTAGGCATGGAGAAATACTTGTCAGAAAAATATAAATAATAAGAAAAGCAAAATTTACCAATCCTGATACTCGATGATAGAGATTTCACTATGAAAAGCATTAAGTTAGACAAAAACAGTACTTTGCAATGATGAAATTGACATTTACAGTGAAGCTACAACATGTCATTTCTGACCAGACAAGACAAGTGAACAAAAACCAAGAAAGGATATAAATGTTTATTGCAGCACTATTCACAATACCAAAGACTTGGAACCAACCCAAATGCCCATCAATGATAGACTGGATAAAGAAAATGTGGTACATATACACCGTGGAATACTATGCAGTGATAAAAAAGGATGAGTTCATGTCCTTTGCAGGGACATGGATGAAGCTAGAAACCATCTTTCTCAGCAAACTAACACAGGAACAGAAAACCAAACAGTGCATGTTCTCACTCATAACTGGGAGCTGAAAAATGAGAACACATGGACACAGGTAGGGGAACAACACACACTGGAGCCTGTCGCAGGGTGGAGGGCTAGGGGAGGGATAGCATTAGGAGAAATACCTAATGTAGATGATGGGTTGATGGGTGCAGCAAACTACTATGGCACACGTATACCTATGTAACAAACCTGCACATTCTGCACATGTATCCCAGAACTTAAAGTATAGTAATTCAAAAAAAGACATAAATAAAACCATGAAGTAAATACTTGGAAATACATCAAATACTATACTATATCATAAGGAACATATCTTCTTCTAGAAAACATGTAGAATGATCCCTTAAATTGATCATATCATAGAGCAAAAAGTAATAAAAAGTTTCCATAAAATACACATTTACAAACAAAACAATGCAATGAAATGAGAAATGAAAAAATAAAACCTGTCTTTTAATTTTTAACCTGTCTTTTAATAATTTAAAAATATTTCATTAACCATTTTTTTTTTGGTAAAATAGGAAACAAAAACAGTAGTTACAGAGTTTCTAAAAATTAATGATAATAAAAACAAGATATCAAATTTATGGGGTATATTTAAACTAATGCTGAGAGGGAAATTTCTGCTAAAAGTATGTATCAATAAAAATGACACAAGCAATTGGTTTTTAAATTTTTCAGCTAATGTATTCCTAGTTTGAAATTTTCATTTTTAAACATCTTATTTTTCTGTTGAGATTCCTCATCCCCCTCTTTGGCGCAGTTGTGCTTTTCATGGTTTCAGTCACCTGTGTTCTAGGCACATTCAGAAAATATTAAATGGGAATTTTCAGAAATAATTCATAACTTCTGAGTAGTGTGATGAAATCTCACGCCTTCTGACTCTGTCCTGCCTGACATGTGAACCGTTCCTTTGTCCCGTGTATACGTGCTGTCTATTCTCCCTGCCCATTAGTCAGTCTGTAACCATCTCCGTTATCAGATCACCTGTCACAATATAACAGTGCTTTTGCTCAACTAATCCTTATTTTACTTAATAATGATCCCAATGCACAAGAGTAGTAATGCTGGCAATTTGACTAAAGATAAGCCATAAAGTACATCCTTTAAGTGAGAAAAAAGTGAATCAATAAAGAAAATAAATTGTTTGCTGAGGTTGCTAAGATCTGTGGTAAAAATGAATCGTCTATTCACAGAATTGTAAAGAAGATAAAATAAATCTGTGCTAGTTTTGTCATCACAGCTCAAACTGCAAAAGTTACCCCACAGACATTCACCTCAATTCATCTTATTATAGATATAGAACTAACCAGATTTCTTCTTTGTAGGTTGATTAAATTGTTTTCTTTTTTCCCAAAGGGTTCATCTGTCATTGCATTTGTCAATTTAATTAGCATAAATTTATTTATTTTATTCTTGCATTATCCATTTAGTGTCTATAGGATTGCAATTGAGGTTTCCTTTTACATCCCTGTTATTGATAATTTGTGTCTTCTGTTCTTGTTATTGTTTTTCTGTTTTGTTTTTCCTTTTTATCAGACTATTTAGGGGTCTATTAAATATATTAATCCTTTCAAAGAATCAACGTTTGTATTTGATGAAGAAGAAATAGAAGAAAATGTTGAAGATTCAACATTTTATTTCTCTATTGTCTATTTCATCTATATTATCTTATTGTTCTACATATAACTCAAACTTTTTTTTGCCTTTTTTTCTGCATATAGTTTCTGCTTCTAGTTGTTTAAGTTCACTAATATTTCCTTTCTAGTATCTAAGCTACTATTAGTTTCATACAATTAACCATTCATTTTAGAGATTAATTTCAACCATGTATTTTTATGAAAATACCAAATTTTTATATTGAGTCTTGATAATTGTTAACACGTTTTCTCGCATTACTTTTCTCCTTAAAGATTTCTTAGCTAGTTTAGACCTGAAATTACATATCAATTATAAAACCAAATTGCTAATATTTCTAAAAAGCATTAAAATTTTATTTGAATTGAATCTATAATGCAATTTGAAAAGACTTGACAGAAATTACAACATTCTCTTCCAATCAATGTACATGGCATTTACCTCTATTTATCCAGGTTTTTTTAATAATTACCTTTTTCCTCTCTGTTAGAATAGTAGTCACACATATAATTTTATAAATTTCTAACATTAATTGATATGTTTACCCTGATTCAAGGATATGAGCAGACTAACTCCCTTTATCATTTTCCAGGCCTATAAGCTTCTATTTTCTTTTCACATTATATAAGATATTAATTTTGTTATTTTGTGCAATAAATGCTTATTTAGATTTGTGAAAGTACTTGCTATTTTATTTATTCTTTATTTCTTTTTGTATCTCCAATTTTCTTTTGGGATACATACACATACACACATATACACATATGCAAACCCACACACACACACACACACACACACACATATATATATATATATTTTTTTACCTAGCTAACACTCTTCAGTATTTCCTTTAATGACTGATGATAATTTATTGTTTTCATATGTAATTTTTGTCTTTAAAATTATATATAGTTTTAATTTTAGAATATCATGTTATTTGATATAAATTTATAGGATGGACTTATTTTACCAACCTTACTTTTAAATAATATTTTAAGTTATTCTATATTCTACCAACATTATCTACATTAACATTGGTAATGTAGATTATTCAGTTTTATTTGTTGATCTTCCTTTGAAATATTCATTTTATTCTGACTTAAAGATTTTTTCTGTCTTTCAGCAATTTTACTATGTATGGATTTCTTTTATTTTTCCTGCTTGGATTTCATATAACACTTTTACTCTGGTTTGATATATTTTTAAAAAAGTACACACTTTTATTTATATATTCTAATATGGCTTTTCATTTTTCTCATTCTACATCTTCAAGTAAATATAAATCTAAGACAAATATATCTTTAAATATCTCTTAAGAATTTTTCCTTCTCTATTTCTTTGGTTCATTCTAGGCACTTATTTTTCATGACCATCTTTCTGTAAAGTTGTTATTTCTTCAGCTTTGGTGGGCACTGTTATTGCAATATTCTTTCCACAATAATTTAAGACCTAAAACTATTATATTTTTTCAGATAAAGTTTATGTTTACTTTCACCAGAGGATACGAACACTCAACTCAATCCAACTTCAGGAAATGGGACTTATCAAAAGAGACCTACTTCCTAATTCTCTCTTTTACCTACAAAAGAGCACTTTTAGATCTCAACACATAGCAATATGGTTACCTAAGTATCATTGCTCCTTAATGATTCTTGGGCTCTTTTTCCTTTCTTCCTAGTCCCAAGAGCCTCAAGAGTGCCTCTAAGTCTTTCTCTAAGTGATCTTTCCAGGATTGGAAAATGTTCTTAGAAAAATGTAATCCATTTACTTGTGCCTCTGACTTCTGTTGGATTCTGGACCAATAATTTTCACTGTATTATAATATCTCTAGCACTTCCAAATTGTTATCCACAACTGTTGATTTTTAGATGTGTGGTCCAGTTTTATCTAGTTTTTATCTGGGAGAGATTAGTTTTGGAATATCTATTCTGCTATTTCCAAAAGTGAGTGTCCTTATTTAAAATCTGTAATAAATAATGTTATTTATATTAAATTTTAAAATGTATATTTTACTAGAATGTTCATCAATTATAAAAGTGAGAATTAAGAAAAATAGATTGAATGTGCCAGAAATGATGGCTATTTTGCAAATGCAGTTGGGTGAGAATGGACATCAAAGAATGTATGAGGCTCCTTGGGAAGAGGCTCAAAATGGGGAATGTCATAGATATAAAGTTGATTAGGGTGCTGATATCCATTTTATACAGCTGCAACAAAATATGACATCAAAATGGCTTGTTAAAATTGGTCACATTAAAATACGCTTTTAACAGCCTTTATTCTCTCTGTTGTTAAAATTTAAAAAGTTAATAATCACCCTTTTTTCTCTGTCCAAGAGGTAATTAGTAATAAATATAGGGATAAAGTAGAGCATAATATCATCTATGATTCCAAGTATATTCGTTAATAGTTATCTCTGCATTAGTCAATGACCTAGCTGAACAATTGTAGTTTTCTTCCTATAGGGATTAGCCCTAATAAACTTAAAAAGGAAGTTGTAGGGAATGTAAGCTCTCTCCTTTTAAATCTCAAATATTATAAAAAGTAGAAAAAAATACCTTGGCTGAGTGAGCCAATCCCCACCTCCCACGATCTGCATCATATACATCACTCCTGGGTAAGAGAAAATGTCAGAGTGGAAATAAACTATAGTATTACTCTAGTGAGGCTCTCCAAGGGGGAATGTGAAAAGTAGGATAAATGTTCTTCCCTAAAATCTTTTATAATTTTTTTTTCAGAAAATATTGGATTTAGTCTGTTTCTACTAGCAGACAATAAATTATTTGAATATCATAGTAATTATTGAAAATTCTTTACCCCTTACTTCTTAAATTAATTCTTAATAGGATAAAGACATGTTTGTTGAAGTGTGGAAGGAAGGAAGAGTTTAGGGCAGATCAAAGCATAAAAGAAGAATGGAAGGAAGACATTGTTAAATTACAATATGTAAATTTTTGTAGATATTTATGATAGACTGTAGAACAACACAGAAAAAAAAATCTTGCCTTTGTAACTCACTTTCACTCACTATAACATAGATACAAAAAAAAAAAAAAAACTAATGAAAAATTTACTGTACACCCTAACTGCTTTTTGGTTTTCTTCCTATCCCCCGTGTTATATTCTCCTTCTTTGATCGTATTAATAGTGTTAATAATGCAGTCATTTGTTTTTGGACTATGGGTTGCTTAATTATGGCCATTTATCCAAGTTTTATATTAGGTATTTTGGTGGCAAGGAACAATTATACATTCGTATTACCTTAAAAAAATAAAACCTGAGGTCACAATCATGGTTCTGATATTAAGGCTTGGATGTTTCAATATCTCTCTCTCACTGTCTCTCTCGTATCTACCAGCAACATTTCCAACAACACTCTGCTAATCCCCTCACCCTCTTTATCCTCGTGATCTTATTTGGACTGTCTGTTATTTTGTGCCAAGCCACATCACAGATGACTGGATAGTTCTTCTTAGGTTAATTGTCCACTAGTGGACCAATCAAACCAGAATTATGTGGGTTTTCTGTTACTATGACATCATTAATGTCCAAATATTAAATATATATTTTATACAATAAACTAATGGGACTAAGATCTCAACATTTATTAGACAGCAGACAATTTCTCTCAATTCCGAAAAGTACAGACAAAAGAATCAATTAATAATACAATGCAATAAAAATATAAACAGTTCCTCAGGATTATAATGCAAATGTAACAAGAATCCTAAGGATATTTTACATATTTGAACCTGAATAATAGAAGGGCCTATAAAACATTGGCATAGAGAAAGTAAATTGTTTTAGATAACTTTGTATAGCTGAAAAGTGTTTGAGGAATCTTTCCAAATGCACTGATTAGTGAAATTACAACTGAAATATTCTGTATGAAGTAGATAATAAGCTTAAGGGCAAAGTTGTTCCTAATTGAAAAACTTGCCCTTAAGAGAAATGTAATACTTAATTAAGGAGAACAAAAGTAGCACACAATTCTTAATATTTCTAGAAAACTATAAAGAAAGGTTATTGTGCTTTAAAGGTACACTAAAGGAAAAAATTTAACTCATAGGAACTACTATGCTTATATTCCTCTATTTTAAAATGTGATTAAAACAACATAGAAGTTTAGAGTGATTGACTTACAAACTTATGTTTCTAAAAATATTTTTTTTGTTTGTATGCTTTTGCTTTCATTTATTGTTGCTCACAAATGATTACTAACAATGCCGGCCATTTGATTTTGCTATATTAGTTGTTTCTGATGATTATATTGTGTGTTAGATTGGCACAAGAGTAATTCAGGTTTTTGCATTACTTTTAATGGCAAAACCACAATTACTTTTGCACCAACCTAATAATTGATACACATTAAGATAATCATATAATTCCACATATTTTGTATGTTATTTTACAGGTTGTCTTGGAACATCTTCAAAAGTGCTCAATTAAAGTAAATTATGATAGAAAAGTGGTCATAGATCTTTCTTTCTTTCTTTGAGACCTTCTCTCTCTGTTGCCCAGGCTGGAGTGCAGTGGCGTGATCATGGCTCACTACAACTTCTGCCTGCCCGGTTCAAGCAATTCTTATGCCTCAGCCTCCTGAGTAGCTGGGATTACAGGTGTGTGCCACCACCCCCAGATAATTTGTGTGTTTTTATTAGAGATGGGGTTATGCGCCATGTTGGCCAGGCCAGTCTAGAACTCCTGGCCTCAAGCAATCTTCCTGCCTCGGCCTCCCAAATTGTTGGGTTAGAGGCATAAACCACCTTGTCTGGCCAATCATAGATCTTTATTAGGTAAGATCTTTATTACCTGAGGAAAAAAAAATTGACACAACATACAGATTATCCAATAATTGCAACGCAGATATTGAATCCTATATCTGCATTTATATTATTTATTATAAATGTCTTTAATTGTGAAAGCAATGCACATCAGTAGCTGAAAATTATTTTGTTCTTAATATTGCATACGTTTACAATTAATTAGGAAGAAAAAAATCAAGCACGGGAAAAAGTTTCACTATGCATGATAATAATGCCCATAAGCACACTACAGAAAACCGTATAATGTTAGTCAACATTTTATTTTTCTTTAATTTGGAAGTTTCTTAGAGCTAAATACATAAATGTGCTCAAATGTTGGTACAAACTAATGCAAATACTACTTTTGATGAAAATTCTTCATAATTTATTAAAGCTGGTCTTTCAGAATGGTAAATATTATAGCCTCTGAAAATTATTCCCAGGCACTAGCGTGCAGAAAACTATCATCAGTGTTATGAACAGGGTTGTTTAACAAATTGAAAGTTTGAGAGAACACAGTCAAATGTTCTACCTTTACAATTTTTTTACATTTTTCATGTCAGGTTGTGTTCTTTTGAAATTCATAATAAGCAAAAAGTACTTCTGGATTCTCTTAAGAATCTTGGAAGAGCTTACATGAGATGCCAGAGTCTTGAAAAAAAAAAAGAAAAAAAAATTAAACTAATCTGTAAAATAAAAATTTAAATATTGCATTCTTCACGGCTAGGGAGCCCAAGTGGCATAACCAAAGCAGCTTATATTTTACTTGCAAAATTTTCTTATTTTCTTAAAAATTAGTGTATGATATTTTACCTGATATTTCAAACATAGATCACACTGGCTCTCTCAAAGGAGAACATGAAATTTTTGAACTGTTAACAAAACTATGATCATAAAATTCAGAGTGCTAAGTGTTTCTTTGCTTATGATTGTATAAATATTTATGAGCTATTGTACATGTAACTATTCAAAAATAATTTCACATTTGAATACACTAAGCAAATGCTTCTTTCCTTGTTCTCAAAGTATGAATAATCTTATATAATAATGTATTTTTATGTAAATAATATGTTATAAATGTCAGTATCTTCAAGGTGAATTATGTTATTATAGCTAAATTTTAAATTTTAATAAAAGAAAATCATCAAAGAAAAGGCTAAGAGAAATATTTCATACTTTTGTGTATTTTACCAAATTATTTTTACTTGGTTTATACTATAGAGTTAAATATTTCTTTTGTAAAGGAAGAAATAAGCAGTAAGAAGAAAATTGTGTTACTGTATTGTAAACAATCACCTCCATACAAATATAATTGTTCACTCCTCCTTTTTATCAAAATCACTGTTTATGGCATTATATGTAGTATTAAAATATGAGCAACTCAAAACTAGTATAAAATTGTTGAAATCATTTTAATCTACAGTGTAGAATCTGTCTCTCAGAATGAACTAGTGTTAAGTAAATCGATGTTGCCTAGACCAGATTCCAGCAAGTTTATAGAGCATACACGTGAATGAAAGTTTTAGCACACTTGGCCAAGAGGGTGAGTAGGGTTGAATCTAGCCTCCCCTTTGCCAAGTCCAACACTCTGGGAGGGCTGTGACCACACAAATGGGACTTCCTTTTAAAATTTACAAAAAAAAAGCTGTGTGAGCTGGGGGCATCTTTTTGTGAAATAGAGTTTAAGTAAAAAGAAAATTGCTTTCAATTAAACTGGGCTATGCAAGGGAATGGATATGAAATATATCATGCTGTTTACTAAAATATACTAAGTAAATATTTAATGTAAAAAGATAGTGGTAGGGGAACTAATGATGAGACTGTGTCTAAAAGAAAGAGGATGTGCTTCTAGTCTAGCTATGAAACGTGGGAGCATACGTAGATTACCTAAATACCTTGGCAGGGCATGAGGCAGTAAGTTGACTAAAGACAGAATTCCATCTGTCAATCAAATGCCTATTTTGAAGGGAGGATAAAGGAAATAAAGATATTTTACAGGAATTAGTGTTCATTAGAAAAAAGGAATTTTATATTATTCTGGATTTGATGATTAATGGATCTTTAAACACATTTTAATTTAATAAAATATTTTTTTCATAGGAATTAGTGTATATTGTGCAATGCATCACATATAAATGGAAAAATGATTGTCTTTTCTATGAAATAAAATGCCAGTCATTAAATCATACCTAGATTTCCTATGACTTGAAAAAAATAGCCTTTTATTTATGTTAATCTTTTGGATTCTTGTCATACATTGTTAATAATATCATTTAGTTTATCAAAATAAATAAAATACTTTATTACAAAGTAAAGAATTTTATTAAAGAATGGATAGAGGAATCTTTGATCATTCTTCTTAAAATCAATTCTATATTTCAATGACATTTTCTGTAAAGATATTTGCATAACATTGTTTAATTTTCAATTTTATTTTATTTTATTATTATTACTTTTTGAGACAGGGTTTTGCTCTCTTGCCCAAGTTGGAGTGCAGTGGTGCTGTCTTGGTTCACTGCAACCTCTGCCTCCCTGGCCCAAGCGGTTCTTGTGCCTCAGCCTTCCGAGTAGCTGAGCTTACAGGTGGCCATCACCACTCCTGAATAATTTCTTTATTTTTAATAGAGATGGGGTTTCACCATGTTGGCCAGGCTGGTCTTGAACACCTGACCACAAGAGATCCACCTGTCTCGGCCTCCCAAAGTACTGGGATTACAGGCGTGAGCCACTGCACCTGGCCTAATTTTCAGTATTAGATGGTTCTAGTAATATTTTAGTACCTTGAATAAATTAACTAATAGATATTTCCTTATCCACAATATATATCTTTGATTAAGTTACCACTTACTATTGTAATTTGTCTTTATAATTAAATCCCTAGTGTCTTAATTATTATTTTCTGTTGTTCTTCTAATGAAAACATCAAAAAATAATATATGAGACAGATAACTTGATTTTCTAAGATTATTTAAATACAATTTTCTCAATTTTTATTGATAATTACTCAGAAATATGCCTTCCTTTAATTTTGGAGTATACAATTATTGATGTGGCCAAAAATTAGTCAGAATTGTCCACTAATCCTACAACATTCTGTGCATATGAAAAAAATCTTGTCAGAAAACACATGGTTTTTGTTAAAAGACCATATTATTTCTGATATATATTATTATATTTTAAAAGAAGGTCCATCACATTTTTATATTCAGAAGGTTTTTAATACATTACATAAAGCAATACACTGTCAGAAATGACAAGAAGAAAACAATAAAATACTGAACACTCTAAAGTGGATTTTGCAGATAACCGTTTTTACTCTCCAACTTATGTGTGTGTGTGTGTTTTATTTTCCCATGGACACTGTAAAAAATTAGAAATGTAGTAAGGCAAAAAAATAATTCCTCAGTCAAAGAGAAACCAAAACACTTTAATGAAAATACTAAAATGAAACAAGTATGGGGAGTAGAATAAGGTAAAAATACTAACAATAACCAAACAAATAAGAAAAATTCATCTATGTGAAAATTTTGATATGCACTTTTCTAAAGAATTCAGGCCAAAGATCAATCATCCAAGGGATGTTTGCACTCCCATGTTTATTGCAGCATGCTTCACAATAGCCAAGATTTGGAAGCAATCTAAGTGTCCATCAACAGAAAAATGGATAAAGAAAACGTGATACATATACACAATGGAGTACTATTCAGCCATAAAACACATAATGAAATCCTGTCATTTGCAAAAACATGGATGGAATTGGAGGTCATAATGTTAAGTGAAATAAGCCAGGCACAAAAAGATAAACTTTTTCTAAATTATTTGGGAAAGCCAAAAATTAAAATAATTGAACTCATGGAAATTTTGGGTATTGTAGAATGATGATTATCAGATATTGAGAAGGGTGGTGTGGGTGGGACAGGAAAGTCGGGATGGTTAATAGATACAAAAATGTAGTTAGGTAGAATGATAAGAGCTGGTACTTGATAGCACAACAAGGTAACTACAGTCAACAATATATTGTACATTTTTAAATGACTAAAAGATTATAATTGGATTGTTTTAACGCCAAGAAAGGATACATGCTTGAGGTGATACGTTTGCCCTGATGTGATTACAACATGTTGTATGCCTGTATCAAAATATTTCATGTATCCCATAAATATATACACCTGCTGTGCACCCACAAATATAAAATAAATGATAAAATAATAAATGCATAATGAAAACATATGGAATTATCTATACCACCCAAACTATGATGATGACTAATATCATATGTATATTCTCCTCCATCCACTGCTGGTAATAATAGAAAATGGTGTAACCTGTTAGGAAAACTATGATTTCTAAACATGTAAACAGATGTATAGCAAATCACTCAGCCATTCTACTTTTAAAATTTACTCTACAGGAGAGAAAGCTGGTGAGAGTTCTTACCTTCAAGTCATTTCCAGCCCAAGAGCTAGATACATAAGTAAAGAAACACCTTTTCCAGGCCAAATTCTTGAGTCACCACCAGCCTTCAAACTTTCTGAGCTGAGTATCCAGGCATTATGGCGTATAAATAATTATTCTTGCTGAATTGTGTCTGAATTCTTGATCCACAGAATCTGCGAGCATGATACAATATTGTTTTAAGCCACTGAGTTTTAGGGTAGTTTGTATTTAGTAACATTTTAACAACTCTGTAATGTAGTGGCTATTTTAATTCCAGTATTTATAATAGGTTTTCTTTTAGGATCTACAGTATTTAAAAATAATAATACTCAAGATTTGGATTTAAATATAGGCAGAAACTTTTGGATCCCCAGATGTTTGCAACTCTTTAAGCATGTGGATAAGCATGATTAGCAATGGTAGGAATTATTTTCATATTCTGGGACTGTGAAAATAATGGAAAAGTATGTTCCACTATGTGAGAACAGCTGCTGGCTTTAAAGAGTTAGGGTTGCACATATTTAATAGCAAAACTAATAATGACTTATTCAAAATACATTACTGCTTTGTTTTTTCTTTCCAGTGACAGGTGCAAAACAAATATGTCTTCATTTAGAATTCAGAGATTAAATAGGGTATTGAATATGCTGTCTAGAACTGTTTTAGATAAAAGTGCTGCTTTTTAATGCACCACAGATAAAATAGAAATACAGAGTTTGAGGATGTTCATAGGGAAAAATTCCATTTCCAAATATATTTTCTTTTTTTTTAGACGGAGTCTCGTTCTGTTTCCCAGGCTGGAGTGCAGTGGTGTGATCTTGGCTCACTGCAACCTCTGCCTCCCAGGTTCAAGTGATTCTTCTGCCTTAGCCTCCTGAGTAGCTGGGACTACAGGCACATGCCAACATGCCTGGCTAATTTTTGTATTTTTAGTAGAGATGGGGTTTCACCGTGTTGGTCAGGCTGGTCTCAAACTCCTGACCTCGTGATCCTCCTGCCTCGGTCTCCCAAAGTGCTGGGATTACAGGCGTGAGCCACTGGGCCTGGCCGATTTTACAGCTTTTCATAAATTATGGTGGCATAATGGTGGCTTAGTTAATGATTGATTATATTACAAAATTGAATAGGTTTGACACTGTATTAATCCATTAAGTAGCATCTGCCATATAGTTTTATCAACAATCTAACAGTACATTAGTAAAACAGACCATTCATAAAAAAAAAGAAACATAGCTTGTAACTTACTTCTTAATTGATGCTAAAGACCAAAATATAGAATTTAAACAGCCACAAAAATGCATATTCATTTTTCTTTGGTCAACATGTTTTATTTTCATTAAAGCTTGAATATATACTTTATTCTCAAGAATTGGTTCCAAATATTTTTTACTCTATCAGAATTCAAATTCAGGGTCAACATATAATCCTTTGAAAATATTGAGAATTATTAAAAATAATTTAAAAAACATTATTTTAAACTTCAAACATCTTAAACATTAATAAGAATACTTACATAAGGGCTTCTAAAGGAAGCAATTTTGAAGAGGAAGACTTACAGTACGTTTTAACAAAAGCAGTGATGTTAACTTAAGCTAAACATTATTTTTGGTATTTGAATTTCAGTTTACATTTCTATGTTGTAAAACCTCAAAAACATTACTATAATAATTAAAGAACTACAATCTTTGCTATTTACCCTGATTCACATTGACTTCAACAAAGATATCTAACAGATCAATGAGCTAAGTCACATCAAATATGGCACATGACTCAGCCTCACAGGAAGAGAATTAGAATTAATATAGTACTATCAAAGCTGGCAATGGAGATGGCCTCAGCATCAATGCTGGTAGTAACGGTCTCATCAGTATCATTGGGTAAACGTGCCAGTTATACTATCAGTCCTTTTTACTGTACTAAGTAATAGATAACTTGCAATGCAATTATATGCCTAAGAAACCTCATAAAATTACTTTTAAGATTTAGGAGATAATGATATAATATTAGTTTTTTGGAGGGGTTATCTTTTGAATCAAACAAAAATACAGAAAAAGAAGAGTTTAGTATTATTATGACTATGTTGATAATACGAGTTTTTATTTTTCTTTTCAAACAAAATCACAAAAGAATTTCTAAGAAGATTTTTTTTCTTGCTACCGCTTTTCAGAAAACAATACAGAAAGAGAAGCCAAATAATACCCTTCAAACTGAGGTTTATTTGATATTGTAAACCCTGAAACTCCTTTTGAATTAAATGCATAATAATGTCTTGGTATTTAATGTTATTTTACTTTTCCTTTCTTTCTCATCTGTTTTTAAGTAGGTTTTCAGACTAGCATTCAAAGCCAATTGAACAAGAAGATGAAAGTTTACAGAGATATAGAGGGAAGGAAAGAAAAGCTTTGTTGATTGCAGTTATAGAAGAGAATAGATTGAAACAACTAGTCAAACAGAACTAAAGAAAAGAGAAACAATCAGCCTGGAATTGAAAGGAGAGACAGTAATCTTGAGAATATATGACTACCATTATAATGGCTCAAAGTTTGACTATCAAGTGTTTAAAAATGAATTTAAAATGGTCGTGTTTAGAAGTTTTAGGACAGGAAGAAGAGGATTTTTAAAAATTGTTTCTGATATCATAGTATATTCTCAAATATTCAGAGGGACAAAGGTCTCTCCTCTTCCCTCCTGCTGTTTGCCTTCAGGCTATTTCACTGCTCATTAGCACCTTCACCAGAGAGTGTGCCAGGAAATAAAAGAGCTGAAACAGGAGTCAGTCAACTGCAGTTCTCATTAGGGGCTCTGGGAAAAAATCTACGGGTGGGCGGAGTCTGAATCTAATAGCTAAAGAGAGATGTGGGGATTATCCATGGTATTCTCTTGTCCAAATCATTCTGCTCCCTGAATATCAGAGATAATTGCATGTTGACTGTATTATAATACATTTCCATAGCAATTACTGACATGTTTGCAGAAGGGAAACAAAGCAAGAGGGTAATGTAATTATCTAGCTCAGTGGTTCTCAAACTTTAGCTTCCAACAGAATTACCTGCAGAGCTTTTTTTTCAAGGCAGATTATTGGGCTCCACCCATAGAGTTTCTGATTGAATAGGTGTGGGTTGGTGCCCAAGAATATGAATTTCTAACAAGTTTGTTGGTGATTCTGCTGCTGCTGATCCAAGGACTATATTTCAAAGACCAGTGATCTACATAATTCAGAAAACGTTACACAGTTGCTAACAAGCAATATAATTGACTGATTTTAATTTTGCCTTCTCATAGGATTTATGAATCATTATATGACTTCTTGCAAGAATTCTGGCAGCTATACCATCATTTTTGGACTTATCCTGAATTATACATACAAAAAGAACACTGAGTTGCCATTCAACTTCTACAATCACATCCTAAAATATAATGGCAAAACATGCAATATTTAGATATTTGCTTTCATTTTCATTCTATTGGGACATATTGTTTTCAATCTCAAACTGCTAATTTACCAGTTAAGTCTCTTGAAGGAATATTTTCTCTGTTTTTGTTTTAAATTATCAAAGTAGCATATGATACGTAAATAAGAATTGCACAGAAGTGTGAAGAAAAATGTAAAAGTCTCCTCTTCCACAAACTGCATCTTCTTATTCTGGAGACATGTCAATATATACTACTACTCATATGGAAACATACATTCAAAAATATAATAGCATATATTGATTTTTAGTCAATTATACATGATTATTATGTATTATGAATATTATGTAATCTTATAGAAATTATATTTTATAAATGTTAACATTCTGTTGTGGATGTAGCAAACTTTCTATTGCCCCCTTTATTCATTCTCTATTTTTTAATATACCTGTAAGAGTTTAGCTTTTCTTGTGGCTACCCAGAGTAGATTTTATTTTTTTAATTCTGATTTGCGGTTTGTCATGGTCATATGACAAATTCTGAACAATTGGAAGGCATTCTAAGTGTTTATAAAATTTCCCAGAACTATCTTTAGAACACTGAAAAATTACCTGTATCAGAATAATCTGGAAGGCTTGTTGAAACAAAGTAATAGGCCCCAACCCCAGAGTTTCTGATTCAAAAAGCCTGGGTTGGGGACTGAATATTTACATTTTAGACAAGTAAGCAGATGATGCTGACTTAATGGTTCAAAGGCTTTGAGAGCCAGTGACTTAGAGGAAGAAGATGTATACTTCTCTTTCCCCTTGCTTTTCCTAATGTCTATAATGCAGATGTTATTGTGTAAGCACAAGCAGCCATTGTGCTACATGTGATGAAACCCACATTTTGAGGATGGCAGAACAGTAAGATCTCTTGGTTATGGGACTTCAATACTACCTGTGCATTCTCTGCCTTTAGGTAGGAGAAGTATTTGTTGTGTTCTCTCTCATTTGCAGTCAAAGTTACATAGATTGCATGGACTTTGGTTAATGTAAATACACATAAATCTAATATATAATTTTCATTGCTTAATATTATTTTATAGATACATAATTTTTATGATCATTTTATTTCCTTTTTAATTAACAAATAATTGTATATATTCATAGGGTACAATGGAATTTATTTTTAAATGTATTATTGCTTTATAGAGAGAGGCTTTTTTTTCTAATTACAGACAATTTGCCAATAAAGATTTTAAAATATTACTTTGAGTAACTTCAGTATAAATTGTAAAGGTGAGTTGAGAAGTGAAGGAGTGTGCAGTTTTACTTTATTTTTATTTATTTATTTTTAGAGACAGAGTATCACACTGTCATCCAGACTGGTATAGTGGTGCTATCATGGCTTACTGCAGCCTTAATCTTCCAGGCTCAAGCGATCTGCCTGCCTCAGCTTTGCAAGTAGCTGTGCCCAGAGGTGCACACCACAATGCATAGCTAATTGAAAAAAAAAAAAAAAAAAAAAAAAAACTGTAGATACAGGGTCTCTGTATGTTGTCTAGGTTGTTGTTCAATCCCTGGGCTCAAGGGATCCTCCCACTTGTGCCTCCGAAAGTGCTGGGATTACAGGCATGAGCCACCATGCCCAGCCTGGCAGTTATATTTAAGATACAAATTGACAAATACTTCCCATATTTTTTTACTAAATCATACTGCATAAGAAAACTAGGTATTACCAATTGTCTCATAATTTTGCCCAAATTATAAACCTCTACAAAGACAATATTTCATGATGTTTAATTAGGCAGTAATTGGTGTCAAAGACTCAAGTTTAAATCCCAAATTTAAATCCCAGTTGAATCAGTTTCTAGTTATGTGACCCTGGGAAGTTAACCTCTCCATTCTTTAATTTCTGCACCTCATTCATTTACTCAACAATCCAAAATATACTGAGCAATCTTTTTAGGCCAAACCCTCCTTTGAGAATTGACAAGACACTTGAGAACAATTAAGGCATTAATGTTGCTTTGTGAAGACTAAATCAGATAATCTACTGAAAGCGCTTTATAAAGTACCTAGGACTCACTTGGACAAAATCAATGCTAGCTAATATTATAGAAGGACTGTTTTGCAGCTCTTGTGTTTATTAATATTTATTTACATTTATTTAATCAAAAGTGTGATTACACTTTTTTTAAACTTTTATTTTAGGTTCAGGAGTACATGTCCTGGTTTGTTATATAGGTCAATTTATGTCACAGAGGATAGTTGTATAGATTATTTCATCACCAGGAACTAAGCCTAGTAGCCAATAGTTATTTTTTCTGATTATCTCCCTCCTCCCACCCTTCACCCTCAAATAGTCTCTGTTGTTCTACCCTTTGTGTCCATGTATTCTCATAATTCAGCTCCAACTAATAAGTGAGAACATGCAGTATTTGCTTTTCTTGTCTGTTCAAGGAATCAGTTTCTTTCTGGTTCAGTCTTGGGTGGTTGTATGTATCCAGTAATTTAGCCTTACCTTCTAGGTTTTCTAGTTTATGTGCATAGAGGTGTTCATACTAGTCTTTGATGGTTGTTTGTATTTCTTTGTGATCAGTGGTGACATCCCCTTTGTCATTTCTAATTGTGTTTATTTGGATATTCTCTTTTCTTGTTTATTAGTCTTGCTAGTGGCCTATCTCTCTTATTAGTCTTCACAAAACCAAATCCTGGATTCGTTGATCTTTTGAATGGTTTTCTTCCTTTCTCTGTCTCCTTCAGTTCAACTCAGATTTTTGTTATACCTTGTTTCCTGCTAGCTTTGGAATTGGTTTGTTGTTGGTTTTCTAGTTCTTTTAGTTGTATGATTGTTAACTTGAGATCTTTCTAGCTTTATGATGTGGACATTTAGTGCTATAAATTTCCCTCTTCATAGTATCTTAGCTGTTGTGTCCCAGAGATTCTGGTGTGTTGTATCTTTGTTCTCATTAATTATTTTCTTATTTATTTATTTATTGAGCTGGATTCTCGCTCTGTCACCCAGGCTAGAGTGCAATGGCATCATCTCAGCTCACTGAAACCTCCACCTCCCAGGTTCAGATGATTCTCCTGCCTCAGCCTAATGAGTAGCTGGGGTTACAGGCGCAGGCCACCACACCTGGCTAATTTTTGTATTTTTAGTAGAGATGGGGTTTCACCATGTTGGCCAGGCTGGTCCTGAACTCCTGACCTCGTGGTCCACCCACCTCAGTCTCCCAAAGTGCTGGGATTACAGACGTGAGCCACCATGCCTGGCCTTGTTCTCATTATTTTCAAAGAACGTTTTGGTTTCTGCCTTAACTTCATTATTTACCCAAAGGTCATTAACAAGCATGTTGTTGTTTAGTTTTCATGTAATTGCATGGTTTTGAGAAACCTTCTTAGTCTTGACTTCTCTTTCTATTGTGCTGTGGTCTGAGAGTGTGTTTGGTGTGATTTCACTTATTTTGCATTTGCAGAGGATTGTTTATGTCCAAATATGTTGTCAATTTTAGAGTCTGTGCCATTGGCAATGAAAAGAATGTATATTCTGTCATTTTTGAATGGAGAGTTCTATAAGGTCTATCATATCCACTTGGTCCTGAATATCTTTGTTAATTTTCTGCCTTGATGATTTGTCTAATACTGCCAGTGGAGTGTTGAAGTCTCCCACTGTTATTGTGTGGGTGTCTATGTTACTTTGTAGATCTCTAAGAACTTGCTGTATGAATCTGGCTGCTCCTGTATTGAGTGCATATATATTTAGGATCATTAAGTCTTCTAGTTTAATTGAACCCTTTACCATTATGTAATGCCGGTCTTTGTCTTTTTTATCTTTGTAGACTTGAAGCCTGTTTTGTCAGAACCTAGAATTGCAGTCCCAGCGTTTTTCTCTTTTATGTTTGTGTGTTGATTTTCCTCCATCCCTTTATTTTTAGCCTATGTGTGTCATTATTGTGAGATGAGTATCTTGAAGCCAGCATATCATTGGTTCTTGCTTTTTTATCTAGCTTGCCATACTGTGTCTTTTAAATGGGACATTTAGCCTGTTTACATTCAAGGTTAGTATCGTTGTGTGTTGATTTGATTCTGTCATTGTGTTGTGAGCTGGTTATTATACCAGTTTGTTTGTGTCATTGCTTTATAGTGTCTCTGGTCTGTGTACTTAAGTATGTTTTCGTATTGGCTGGTAATGGTCTTTCCTTTACATATTTACTTCTTTTTTCAAGATCTCTTGTAAGGCAAGTCTGGTGGTAAAAAAAAAAAAATCTCCCTCAGCATTTGTTTATCTGAAGAGTATCTTATTTCTCCTTCACCAAGGAAGTTTAGTTTGGATGGGTATGAAATTCTTGGTTGAGGATTTTTTTGTTTAAGAATATTGAATATAGGCCCTGTATAGTCCATTCTCATGCTGCTATAAAGAAATACCTGAGAGTAGGTAACTTATAAAATAAAGAGTTTTAATCAACTCATAGTTTCTCATTTCTGGGGAGGCCTCAGGAAACATACAATCATAGTGAAAGACAAAGAAGCAGGCACCTTCTTCACAGGGTAGCAGGATGGAGTGAGTGCAAGCACTTATAAAGCATTTATAAA
Organism: Pan paniscus; assembly: GCF_029289425.2. Lineage (NCBI taxonomy): Eukaryota > Metazoa > Chordata > Mammalia > Primates > Hominidae > Pan > Pan paniscus. Next base: position 59,860,321 of record NC_073249.2, on the reverse strand, counting down.
GAGACACTTATAAAACCATCAGATCTTGTGAGACTCACTATCACGAGAACAGCATGGGGGAGACCACCCCCATGATCCAGTTACCTCCACCTGGTCCTACCCTTGACATGTGGGGATTACAATTCAAGAATAATTGTGAAGTTCCCATGCCCACTCCAATATCTCATGTCCTTACATTTCTAAACACAATCATGCCCTTCCAGCAGTCCCTCAAAGTCTTAACTCACTCCAGATTAAACCAAAAGTCCAAGTCCAAAGTCTTATCTGAGACAAGACAAATCTCTTCTGTCTGTGAGCCTGTAAAATTAAAAGCAAGTTTGTTACTTCCTAGATACAAAGGGGGTATGGTCCGCTTCCTCTTGAATGCTTTGCTACTTAGAAATTTCTTCTGCCAGATACCTTAAATCATCTCTTACAAGTTCAAATTTCCACAGATCTCTAGAGCAGGGGCAAAATGCTGCCAGTCTCTTTGCATAGCAAGAGTGACCTTTACTCCAGTTCTCAACAAGTTCCTCATCTCCATCTGAGACCAACTCATCCAAGACTTCATTGTCCATATCACTGTCAGCATTTTGGTCAAAGCCATTCAACAAGTCTCTAGGAAGTTCCAAACATTCACACATCTTACCTGTCTTCTGAGCCCTCCAAGTCTCTGGGAAGTTCCAAACTTTCCCACATTGTCTTCTTCTGAGCCCTCCAAATTGTCCCAACCTCTGCTTGTTACCCAGTTCTAAAGTTGCTTCCATATTTTCAGGCATCTTTATAACAGCACCCTACTCCCAGTACCAATTAACTTTATTAATCTGTTCTCATGCTGCTATGAAGAAATACCTAAGACTGGATAATTCATAAAGGAAAGAGGTTTATTTGACTCACAGTTCTGCATTGCTGAGGAGGCCTCAGGAAACTTACAATTGTGGTGGAAGGCAAGGGAAAAGCAGGCTCCTTCTTCACAGGGTAGCAGGAAGGAGTGAGTGCAAGCAGGGGAAATGCCAGATTCTTATGAAACCATCATATCTCATGAGACTCACTCACTATCACAAGAACAGCATGGAGGAAACCACCCCCATGATCAGATTACCTCTACCTGGTCCTGCCCTTGACATGTGGGAATTATAATTCCAGATGAGATTTTCGGTGGGGACACAGTTAAAACATATCAGTCCTTCGATATCTTCTGGTTTACAGGATTTAATCTGAGAGGTCTGCTGTTAGACTGATGGGGTTCCCTTTGTACATAATCTGCCCTTTCTCTTTAGCTTCCTTTAACATTTTTGCTTTCATTTTGACCTTGGAAAAATCTGATGATTATATGTCTTGAGGATCATCTTCTTGTGTAGGATATTGCAGGGCTTCTCTGTATTTCCTGAATTTGATGGTTGGTCTCTCTAGCAAGGCTGGAGAAGTTTTCATGAATGGCCTCCTAAAATATATTTTCAAAGTTGTTTGCTTTTTTTACATCCCTTTCAGGGATGCCAGTGATTCTTATATTTGGCTCTTTACATACTTTCATATTTCTCAGAGGTTTTATTAATTCCTTTTCCTTCTTTTTTTTTTTATTTTTGTCTGACTGTCTTATTTCAGAGAGCCAGTCTTTAAGTTCCGACATTATTTCCTCAGCTTGGTCTATTCTGCTGTTAATACTTTTGGTTGCATTCTGAAATTCTTATATTGTTTTTTACCTCCCTCAGTTAGGGTTGTTTTTATACTGGGTGTTTCATCTGTCATCTCCTATGTCATTATATTGTCAGTGTTAGTTTTCTGGTCTTCATTTCTATCCATATTATGTTTTCTTTTTCTGTCATTTCAGCCAACTCAGTCTGGTTAAGAACCTTTGTGAGATAACTAGTGCAGTTTTTTGGAGAACATAAGACACTCTGGTCATTTGAGTTGCCAGAATTTTTGTGTTGGTTCTTTTTCATCTCTGTATATGGGTGTTCCTTTAACTTTTGGGTTGCCTCTGATTGAAGTGCTCAGGCAGGAGCAGTGTGGTTTTGCTGGAGTCCTAGGTCGAGTGGCCCTGCCCAGTGTGGATAAGTGAAACTGGGACCTACCTGGAGAAGAGTTTGGCCACTTATTTTTGAGATAGGTGCTCTGTGCTGGGGATCTGGAATAGCCTCTGGTCCCTGTTGATTCTCCAGAGCCTGGAGACAAAAGCAATGGCTGTAGGCAGGAAAAATGGCAATCCGCCCCTCCCACTAGGATCTCTGTCCCAGGAAGTTGCAGACCTGCTACTGGCTCCATACCTCTGTGGGGAGGATGGCTGCAGACTCAGGCCAGGAGGACATATGCAGTGAGGAGATATGGGATCAGGGACCCACATCACAAATAGTCTGGCCACTTTTCCAAATGCCTCTGCCGTATGCTGCAGCTCTACTCTGATTCTTAGTCACCATCTCAGATTTTCTAGCACCTGAAGGTATCAACAGTGAAGGATGCAAAACAACAAAGATGGTGGTCTGTACTTCCCTCTCTCTGATAAGAGTTCATTTTTCATATGAAACATATGGCTTCAGAAAATAATTATTGATGATTATTGAAAAGGTATATGGATGTAGGCACACACTGAGGTCAGAAGTTAAGCTGATATTACTGGATTAATATCAATCATTGTGATTCAGTGAATAATAGTCATTCTGGTTACAGAGTCAGGGTGGGTAATTGTCAATTAACAAGCTTCCTTGAAATCAGAACTGATCAATTAAACTGATCAATTAATGATTAGTTGATCGGTTCTGATTTCAAGGTAGCTTGTTAATTAAGTTTGGCCTATTACAGAGATTGAAGTTTTGTGATCTCTTCTTTTGATAAAAGGGACCATAAGCTGCATTAAACATGTATTTTTGTCTTACAGCTATTTTGTAGTGATCAGCAGTTTTTAATGTATGATAAATGTTCAATAAATATGTATGAAGTGCTTAGGTATGTAATTTCACTAGACCAATGCTTGCCTAGGAAACACTGATATATTTTCTGTAAGTACCATACTCTTCTGGATATTCTAAAAATATCCTTAACAATTCTATGTATGGGTAATACTATTTAATATAACTGTATTTTCTAGTAGAAACTATCATTTTACAATCTGAAATTCCATGATTTGATCATCATATTGAAGAATTTTTGTACCTATTTTGTACATTTTATATCTTTTTATTTACTTTAGTTTGCCTTTTTCAAATAGACTCTAGTTTTGTTTTAGTGTTGTTGAGAAACTTTCTTTTCAAGAGTAAAGTTATTTGTATAATTATATAGATAATTTTAAATGTAACTTTAAATGATTGATAGTAAATGACCACTGATCAATCACAATAATGTACCTCATACAAAAGAGAAGAGTATAATTTCAAAACAGACTGTGAATAGTTCCTAAAATATTAGGTTCAACTGTATAAAATGACTGATAGTCAACTGTTTCTGATGGGCATAAATGGAAATTTTACATATCTAATATATTCCATTTATTTTTGTAGATGTTTACATCAAAATTTTGTTACTAGTTTATTTTCTGTAATGAATGTCTCATATATTTCTTGTTATACATATATCATAAAACTGTTTTCAATCTGTTGGGAGAGTTATATATACAAGTGAGTATCCTTTATTTAAAATGTTTGGGACTAGAGGTGTTTCAGGTTTTAGAATGTTTACATACACACAATGAGATACCTTGGGGATATCTTGTGTTTAGACTCTAAGTATAAACACAAAACTAATGTATATTTCATAGGCACCTCATACACTTTGCCTGGAGGTAATTTTATACAATATTTCTGTACAGTACATATTCTGTGCAATTGCAGATATGCAGAGTATTATTCAACGTTTGTTTGCCTTTTTCTTACCTAAATGGTATTATGTTCTATCTAATGTTCAGTAATTAATTGTTTTCATTTAATAAGATCTATGTCCAGCAATACAAAACTATCCCTTTTCTTTAACTGAAGCATAAACTGAACAATAGTTTATACCACATTTCCTCAATTTAGGGGCATTTAGATTGTTTCCAGGTTTGTCATGATTAGGAAATATACTGCAATGAGCAACTTTGTACAAATATTGTGTGAGTATTCATTTTCTCCAGTGTAGAGCCCACTAATAGAATTTCTAAGCCATAATGTGTGCATTTTTCTCAGTTTTATGCAAATAATATAAACCCTCAAAAATAGCTATAACAATGTATAAGTCCATAGGCTGCATGTAAAATTTCCTCTTGTTCCGATATATATACTGTATGATAAATGTATCTGATAGCAATGCCTTCAGCATACCCTGAGAATGACCTTGTATAGCAGATGCACCTGAATGTGTGTTCGAAGCTTGAGAATTGGGAGTGGCCAATCTGGAGTTACGTTCCTTGTCTATGAGGAAGTTCTGAGCCCTGGTCTGTCCCATGGAACCCGAGTGGATTGGGGCCCCAAGTGTTGGGTTGAATAAAGCTTGCTGATACAGTTTAGATATAAACTATATCAAGTTTATATATACAAGTCGAATTGTAATCCCCAAAGCTGGAGGTGTGGCTTGTGGGAGGTATTTTGGTTGTGGGGTGGATCTCTCATGGGTTGGTGTTGTCTTCACCACAGTGAAGGAGTTCTCAGGAGATCTGGTTGTTTAAAAGTGCATGACACCTTCCTGTCCCCCCAACTCTTTTTTGCTCCTGCTTTTGCCATATGATCTACTGCTCCCCCTTTGTCTTCTGTCCTGATTGGAAGCTACCTCAACAGAAGCAGATTCCGCTGTGCTTTCTGTACAGCCTGTGGAACCATGAACCAATTATACTTCTTTTCTTATAAATTACCCAGTCTCAGGTATTCATTCATAGCAATGCAAGAGTGGCCAAATACGTTTGTCAAAGGAGATTGTTAGGGAAATGGTCCTAATTGAAAATGTTATGTAAATGGCATGCCTTCTGCAAGTGGTTGCAGTTCTTGTGCTTTGCCACCACCACTGGGCCATGCAGTAATACTGCTCAACCCACAAACACTGGATTGTCTGCCCTGTATGTAAGCTCCCTATAAAACTTCACGTCTCATCTGCTTCCTCTAGGCCTTTTTTTTTTTTGCCTCTTAAACCAGGTACCATCTTCACTGTAGTCGACAGGAGTTTGACAAAATATGTATCAATAATCATTATTTTTACCTTCTAATTTTTGACAATCTGATGGTCAAATAAAGTTTCACTACTCTTTTAATTTGATTTGACCAATAACTAATAGAATCAAATATATTCTCATATATTTAATACTCATTTGTGTTTCTGTTTCTGTAAATGTCTGTTTAAATCTGGGCTTATATTTTCCTTGATAATGATATCACTGTCTTTAGATTTTTATTATTATTCAGCTATTATATTAAAATATTTTCTAATTGAGAGCCAATAGTCTTTAAAATCTATTAATAGTAATTTTTCTAATGAGGGGGTTTATAGTTTTAACTTGCTGAAATTTATCTCATTTCCCATTATAGCTTTTATTTTTCATGTCTTTTTGAAAAAATCCTCTCCTAGTCCAAGAGCACACTTTTGCTGTCCTTTTTTTTTTCTCTAATTAAAAAAAATTAAAAATATTTATGGTTTTAATACCCTATTAATTCTCTGTAAAATAGTGTGAGGTAGGGATTTAATGAATATACTTTTCTAAACACTTCCCAACATCATTTATTGAGTATTCTTTCCTCTCTGATTTGAAAGGTAACTTTTATTTCATAGTAAGTTTTCATATGTATTTCATTTTAACTTTAGGGTCCCTGCTTCTTTACAGAATAGCATATAAATATTAAGGTTCACAGAATTCCCCATCATTTTACAGCTTTGTGAGTTTAAATGTGCATTTCTTTCAGAGAGTAACCATAACTTTAATTAGACCCTTAAACAGCTACATGCACACATATACACATGTGCACACACACAGAGACACACACAGAGTGATACATTGACAGGCACTTGACTTGTATGAACAGGCAATATCTGTGGATCATTCCACCAGAATTGTAATAGAATCATGTTGAGCCACTATATAGGCAAAAATCAGAAAGTGTTAGAGATTATGTTGAAAGTTACTCTTTGCTCTGGAGGTTGTAAAATGTTCTATCATATGTAAGGAAAAGCTTTTTTAATGAGTACACTAAACTTTCTTTAAAACTTTTATAGTTTGCCCTGTAGCCATCTGGACTCAGAATTTTATTTCTTTTAAATTACTTGATCATTGCTTCTACCTCTAACACTGCAGGGGCAAGTAGGTGTTCTGCTTGCGCTCTTGAGCACCGAGAAAAAAACTGAATTAATCAAAAATTGGCATGTTCTAACGGGTAAACTTTCAAGGGAGTTTCTTGTATGTAAAGTGTTTGATAATATTGAAAACAGCATCTGTTACAGCTTTTGCTTTGTTTGCTGCTTTGTTGAGACGGGGGTATTGGTTCTTTGTTATTTTGTTGAGGCTTATTGTTTTCTTAATTGAAAGGCCAACATCTGGCTCTTTTTGTTACACTCTTTTCTTTACATTCTATTAAAATAATTCTTAATTTAAAATGCAAAGGTGCAATTATAAATACCTACAAACTATATCTCACTTATATGTGAATAGCAGAATGTTCTTATGCAAAATACAAGAGATATATATATTACATTTTGAATGCCACCTAAATATTGAGCACAGATTTTTTTTTAAATTTTACAATAAATGAATACCCTTTCTAATTAACATATTATAAAATGACTCTTTGAATTATTAATTAACCTTACATCTTCTGTCATATACACCACTCTACCCCTAAAGGAAGTGGAATATGTCATGGCAAATTTTCAGAAATTGTGTGATTATAACAATATAAAATATCAGCATGATTCTGGCTTTATAAAATGAGTTAAGGAGGAGTCCCTCCTCCTCAATTTTTTGGAATAGTTTTATTAGGAACAGTACCCACTCATCTTTGTACATCTGATAGAATTCAGCTGTGAATTTTTCTGGTCCCAAACTTTTTGTGGTTGGTAGGCTATTTATTAGTGACTAAATTTCAGATCTCATTATTGGTCAGTTTAGGGACTCAATTTCTTTGTGGTTCACTCTTGGGAGGGTGTATGTGTCCAGAAATTCATCCATTTCTTCTAGATTTTCTAATTTTATACATAGAAGTGTTCATAACATTCTCTGATGGTTATTTGTATTGTTGTTTCTGATTATGTTTCTTTGAATCTTTTTTCTTTATTAGTCTAACTAGCTGTCTATTCATTTTATTAAAGTTTTATTGAAAAAACTGCTCCTGGTTTCATTGATCCTTGAATGTTTACTTTATATCTCAATCTCCTTCATTTCAGCTCTGATTTTAATTAACACTTGTATTTGCTAACTTTAGCGTTGGTTTGTTCTTGGCTCTCTAGTTTTTTAGTTGTGATGTTAGGTTGTTAACTTGAGATCTTTCTAACTTTTTGATGTGAACGTATGCTATAAGTTTTCCTCTTAACACTGCATTAGCTGTGTTCCAGATATTCTGGTATGTTGTATCTTTGGTATTATTAGTTTCAAATAACTTATTGATTTCTTTCTTAATTTCATTATTTACCCAAACATCATTCAGGAGCAGGTTATTCAGTTTCCATGTAACTGTATGGTTTTAGGTTAATTCCTTAGTCTTGATTTCTAATTTGATTGCCTTTTTGTCTGAGATAACATAAGAAAAGTACATACGAGAAGCAGAAATACAAAGTACATTTTGAAATGAATTGTTGGTTTTGCATAATACTTAAATTGCAGTTTATCTAATTAAACATTTATAGAAGATCTTTTGACCACTTTTACTCATAGCAGTCTAGCTAGAGTTTTAACTGATTGGAACGAACATTCTCCATCTATTTGTATAACATCTGTAAAAGGACTTGAATCTATACTTATATTTTATTTCTGAAGCCTCCAGATTCACCTTGTGATGGTATATAATTTACTGAAAATAGTGAATTAAGTGTTAAAGAGGAAAAAAAAAACTAAAATAAATGAACTCATAAAATATGAAAGGAAGAAGCTCAATGCAAAGAACACTTACTAGAATTTGATTTTATTTTATAAAACAACAAAAAATCTATATTTAAGAACCAAAAATCATCTTTATTTTGCATGGAATTTTTGAATTAAAAAAACAATGTTTTGAAAAGTGTTCAACTTAATCTACATTATGTACAGTTAAGCATCTTGATAAGTAGACCTATTTACACATTCATTCCACTTATTTTCTCTAATGATTATTGATAGACTTATTAGAAGAAATGTTATTGCCTTTCTCTCCTCCTTTTTTCTTCCTTTCTTGCCCTCTCTCCTTCCTCCCCTAATTTTCTCTTCTCTTCTTCCTCCTTTGCCTTCTTTCCCTCTTTTTCTCTTCCTTCCTTCTTTTCTTCCTTCCTTCTTTCCTTCTTTCTTCCTTCTCTTTTTTTCTTGCTTTCTTTCTTATGTATTAGTCTCTTTTATTTTTTTTTTTGCTAGTGGCTACTGAGTTGAAAAATCAAACAAAAACAAAAAGTAAAGTGCACCACTTTTTATGATTTATCAGAGAAAAATCTAGCTGAATACAAGTTGTATTATGACCAAAAGTAAAATTTGCAGTCTACCCTTCATTGAGAACTTTAATAATAACTATTCTGTTATTACAATTTTAAAAATATTAATTTCCCTGATTGCAAATTCTAGTAAATAAAGGAACAATAACTATATGAGATAATAACAAAATATGTTGTAAATTTTTTAATTTTAGGTAGGAATTAATAGGTCATGCTAGTGTTACTTGCAGAAGAAAAAGGATTTGAATAAAGCATAAACACTAGTTTTAAAGGCGTCAGAGAAAAGTAGATGCCAAAAAATATTTTAAACTGAAATTTCAGAAAGGAAAGATTATCAAATGAGGAGAAATTTTCATTCAGGTTTTTTCCCAAAGAGCATTTGTCTATTTCAGGCCTGTGCTAAGGTTCAGCCCATACAAAAGTTTCAATGGGAAGGAGGGAACAGCAGATATTTTAGCAGATGTACGGACCTAGAGGACAACATTGAAAACTTGAGAGGCCTCAAACATATAGCCATTTTCTTCTATACACTATTTGGTAAGTTTGAGGGCTCTACAGGAGCATGGAGAGCTAAGCCAATAGCTTCTAAAACACAGAGTAAAAGTTCCCTGTTTTATTGTCATGGTTAGAAAACTCATGCCTGCCAGGAGGAGTAGGTCTGTACCCAAGCATTCTGCTCCTTTCTCCTTCAAGACCTTTGCCAGATTTTGGGGCTGAATAAAAAAGGTGGCTGATGAGCTGAGCTGGAGATCACTAAAGGACAGGGATGGACCTCCTTCAGTCTTTTAGTGCTATGGAGTTAAGGATGTGCCAGTCTTTCAAACAGAAATTGAGAAGCCACACTCAGGAGTACGTCAGATATAGATGATATATAGAAAGTCCTACCCAAAATGCAAGGGCACCAGAGACCAGATCAATGTAAGACTGAACTAACATGACTGGATCGCCTCCTCCTGTCTGCTTGCAGAAGAAAAAGGATTTGAATAAAGCATAAACAGAGGAGAGGACACCGTGCCAACACAACCTTTTCTGAAAACTCTATGTTTCTTTGATGTGTGATGTCTAGCAGAAGTAGACACATTTCACAAAATTCAATTTACATAATTAAACTGCATAACATCTTCATACTTTTTCTCTCTTGATTTTCCAGTCTTTGGATTTATCATAAATGAATGAATCACATATGAATCATAATCCAATCTGTAGAGCACTTGACACCTAAATCCTGAATAGACTCATATTTATTAACTTAAAATTCATAATGACAAATTCATTATTAAACATGTAATTTGAATGTAAATCAGAAAAAAATAGATAAATTAATTGATTCCAGGGATAAATTTTTAATTGGCTTTATGCAGATGCCTTTCTTTTTCAAATACAAAATTTGTGCAAGCCATTTCAATAGATATAAAAACATCTGTTTTGATAAGTGAAATCTTCTCTTAGGGAGAGGGAATTTAAGGTATAATTAATTTAGAGTGGTTCAATTTAGTTGATGGGATGCTGTTTTTGATTTTCCCCAAAATTAATCATGAGTGTAATAAAAAGATAACTTATTAAACTTAGAGAGGTCCCTTAAAATATTATATAGTTCAGATTAATTGGAGCATTACCCAAACCCTTCAAGTGTATTTTTTCAAGGATAAAGTAGTAGATAAATTATATTCAGGGCACCTGTCATCAAAAGTCTCTAGTCTCTGTAATTCTTTGCTCTACTTGCTGTCGGTAAGGTGTTAAATTTGAAATGCAACATTATCTTAATTTCTTTAGTTAAAATGTCATCTAATTTTAGGTTTTTACTTGCTTACATTGTTTCATTTTAATATAAATACTAACAAAGAAATATTGAGCATCTAACATACCCAGAATATAGATCTCAGCACTGGGAAAAAAAGCATTATAACATATAAGTCTAATGTATTTTAGGAGATTCTACATCCTCATTACCAGACAAGCTGGGTAGGTAACCTGTCTAATAAGAATAATATTTTTTTTCTAACAATGGTCAACAGCTTTTTACATTCTAGCTTATTCCTTCAAATATCTTGAACTCAACAAACCTTTCAATTAAGCATAACAACTGGCCACTTATTTAACTCACGATGTTAATTAAATGCAACTATCTGCTTATACTATAATGATACACTATTGTTAAATGTAGCTGAGGAAAAACATAAAGCCATATTGACTGTTTTCACTTTAAATTTATCACTGTGAAACTCAAATGTACCTTAATGCTTTGGAGAAATTATAGTTTTCTTTTTTTATTTACCCTCTTATTATTCTGAACAGCTATTTTACATGCTCTTTCCTTTTCTCAAGTAGCCTGCAACTTCTCTTTCATTCTCACTTTCAAATTATTTCTTTTTGATACACTGTCTTCACTTAACTCTTCAAATATATCTGCTATTTTCAAAATCACCAGTAATTGTATTTTTTCATTTTTTTAAATTTTAGATGCGGGGAGTCCCGGGGCATGTTCGTTATACGGGTATATTATGGGATGGTAAGGTTTGGAATTCTAGTGCATTCTAGTTTGTCTGTATACTCTCTGGTTTCTTTCGTTGTGTGGAAGCTGTTTAGTTACTTAAGTCTCATCAACCAAAATGGTGAACACTGAACACAGTAGGTAATATTTCAACCCTCATCACCCTCCCACCTTCTCCCTTTTTGGAGTCACCAGTGTCTATTATTTTCCTCTGCCCTTTTGTGTACCCATTGTTTAGATCCCACTTATAAGTGAGAAAATGCAGTACTTGATTTTCTGATTCTGAGTTATTTCATTTGGGATAATAGTCTCCTGTTCCATCCATGTTGCTTTTTAGGGCAGGCTTTTATACCTTTTTATAGCTGTATAGTATTCCATAGTGTACATAAACCACATTTTGTTTATCCAATCATCCTTTGATGTACACTTACATTGATTCCATGATTTTGCCCTTGTGAGTAATGAATAGAGCTGTGATAAGAATATGAATGTAGACATCTTTTTCATATAACAATGTCTTTTCCTTTTGGTAAGTATCCAGTAGTGAGTGTGCTAAGTCATATGGTAGCACTATTTTTAGTTCTTTGAGAAATCTCCATAATGTTTGCCATAGTGGTTGTACTAATTTACCTTCCCATACACAGTGTATAAGTGTTCCCTTTTTTCCCACATCCTCATTAATATCTATTGATTCTTGACTCTTTCATCATAGCCAATCTGACTAATGTGAGATGGTATCTCAATGTGGTTTTAATTTTCATTTCACTGGTGATTAGTGATGTTAACTCATTTTTCATGTTTGTTGACTGCTTCTATGCCTTTATTTGAGAAGTGTGTGTTCACATCCTTTGCTCACTTTTTAAAGGGATTAATTTTTTTCACTTCTTTGTTTAAGTGTTTTACAGAGCCTGGATATTAGTCCTTTGTCAGATATATAGTTTGCAAATATTTTCTCCCATTCCATTAGTTTTGTCTGTATACTCTGGTTTCTTTTGTTGTGTGGAAGCTCTTTAGTTACTTAAGTCCCATTTGTCTATCTCTGTCTTTATGGCATTTGCTTTTGATGTCTTAGTTATTAATGCTTTGCCTAGACCAATGTCCAGAAGAAATTTCTTCAGATTTCCTTCTAGGATTTTTGTAGTTTCAGGTCTTACATTAAAGTTTGTAACCCATCTTGAGTTAATTTGTATATGCTGAGAGATAAGGATCCAGTTTTATTCTTCTGCATGTGACTAACCAATTTTCCAAGAATCATTTATTGAATAGAGAGTGTCCTTTTCCTGTTGTTTATTTGTATTGACTTCATCAACGATCAGTTGGTGGTAGGTTTGTGCCCTTATTTCTGGGTTCTTTATTCTGTTCCATTGATCTACATGTTTATTTTTGTACTGCACCATGCTCTTTTGTTTGCTGTAGCTTTGTAGTATAGTTTGAAGTCAGGTAATGTGATGCTTCTGGAGTTCTTCTTGCTTATAATTTGTTTGTCTATCCTGGCTCTTTTTTGGTTCTATAAGAATTTTAAAATTTTGCTTTTCTAATCCTGTGAAAAATGATGTTGGTAATTTGATAGATATTTCACTGAATCTGTAAACTGCTTTGAGCAGTATGGTCATTTTAACAATATTGATTCATCCAATCCATGGGCATAGGATGATTTTCCATTAGTTTGTGTCATCTATGATTTCTTTCAATAATGTTTTATAATTATCTTTGTAGATACAATACAAAAATAGTATACCTCCTTGTTTAAATGTATTCTTAGATTTTTTTTGTGTGTGGTTATTATAAATAAAATTAAATTCTTGATTTGCTTCTCAGTTTGAGTGTTGTTGGAGTATAGAAATTCAATTGATTTTTCTATGTTAATTTTGTATCCTGAAACTTTATGAAAGTTGTTTATCAAGTCTAAGGATATTTTGTATTACTCTTTAGGGTTTTCTAGCTATCAGATCATTTCATTAGCAAACAGAGATAAATCGACTTTCTCATCTCTAATTTGGATGCATTTTATTTCTTTCTCTTGCCTAATTACTCTGGCTTGGACTTCTGGTACTATCTTGAATAGGAGTGATGAGGTTGAGCATCTTTGTCTTGTTTGAGTTCTTAGGTAGAATGGCTAAATTTTTCCCTATTCGTTATGTTGTTGGCTGTGGGTTTGTCAGAGATGTCTCTCATTTTGAGACATGTTCCTTTGATGACTAGTTTGTTGAGGGTTTTATTATGATGTTGGATTTTATTGAACACTTTTTTCTACATCTATTGATATGATCATATGGATTTCCTTTTAATTATGCTTATGTAGTGAGCCTCATTGGTTGATTTACACATATTAATGCATCCTTGAATCTTTGAAACAATACACACTCGATTTTGATGAATTATCTTCTTGATGTGCTGCTGGTTTCAGTTTGCTAGGCTTTTGGTGAGAAGTTTTACTTGTAAGTTCATCAGGAATATTGACCTTTAGTTTTCTTTTTGTTGTGTCCTTGCTAGCTTTTGGTATCAAGATGATACTGGTTTCATTAAGTGAGTTAGAGAAGATTCCCTACTCCTTGATATTTTGAAACACTTTTAGTAAGATTGCTAAATGGACTAATATATGTGATATATCTTTTTCTGCCCATTTACCTTCAGCCTGTGGGTGTCTTTACATATAAAATTGGTCTCTAGAAGGCAGCGGATTCTTGGGTCTTTTTTTTCATCCAATTTTTAATATATATCTTCTAAGTGAAGCATTTAGACAGTTTATGTTCAAGATCAATATTGATATGTGAGGTTTTGTTCCCGTCATAGTGTTGTTAGCTAGTTTATTTGTGGTCTCAATGGTGTAACTGATTTGGAGGATCTGTGAACTTTGTGGTATGCACTTTCATGGTAGTGAATATTGTTCTTTCATTTCCAGATTGAAAACTTCTTTGGGCATTTTTTGTAGGTCTGGTCTAGTGGTGACACTTTTTCTGTGCATTTGCCTATCTGGGAAAGACTTAATTTCTCCTGTTTATGAAGTTTAGTTTGACAGGATATGAAATTCCTGGTTGACACTTTGTATTCTTTAAAAATGTTAAAAATAGGCCCTTAATCTCTTCTGTCTTGTAAGGTTTCTGCTGAGAAGTCTTCTGTTAGTCAGATGGTTTTCTTTTATAGGTGATTTGACACTTTTCTTCAGACGCCTTTAAGTTTTTTTTTTTTTTTTTTTGCATTGTTCTTGGATAGTCTGATTACTATATGTCTTGGTGATGCTCATGTTGTATATTATCTTGCATTTGTTCAATGGGTTATTTTGTATCTGGATACTCACCATTTTTGTAAGATCTAAGATATTTTTTCTGAATTAATCCCTCAAAAACTTTTCAAAGTTGATTTTTTTTCATTTTCCTGTGAAGAATGCCTATAATCTGTAGGTCTGATCAGTTTATATAATCCCATATTTCTGAGGCTTTGTGTGTTTTTTAAGTTCTTTTTTCTTTATTTTTATCTGACTGGGTTAATTGAAAAGAATGATCTTCAAGGTCTGAATTCTTTCTTATGTTTGGGCTCATCTATGTTAAAGCTGTCAACTGTATTTTGAAACTTCTTATTGAATTTTTCATTTCTGGAAGTTCTGTTTGGAATTTTTTAAATTGTATCTATCTTATTCGTACTCTGATTTTTTTTCTTGTTTATGTTGACTTAATATTTTTCTTCAGGTCTCATTGAACATCCTGACAATCCACATTTTGGAATATTTTTCTGTGACTTCAGAAATTTAATTTTGGTTATCATCCATTGCTAGAAAGCTAGTGCAATCCTTTTGAGGTGTCAAAACACTGTCTCATTGTACTGCCAGATTTCTTGCTTTGATTCCTTCTCATGTGAAGGAGCTGTTGCTTCTTATTTTTGAATTTGCTACCATGTGGATGACATTTTTTTTATTTTGTATTATTTTATTCCTTGATAGTATGACTGTAGTGTGTGTTGTGTATGATTATTTGGCTTCATTTCTGAGTGCCTTCACAGGGTTAAGGCTCTGTATTGGTTCCTTGGTTATACACAGTTTCTTTCTCTAATGCTGCTTGTTGTAGAGGTATATTGGGCATATAAGCTGACACACTATCTTCTGTGGGGCATGAAGAACAGAAGTCTCAGGAAGTTTATCATATATACTAGCCTTATGCTGTTCTGACAACAGTTTTAAAAAATTTAGTGGGGTAGTTCAGTCTTCAGTTCAGTAGGCAGTGGTTAAAAGTATGAGTTACCTTGCCTTCCAATTTCCTGATGCTGCGTTGAGGAGCTTTCCCTGAAGGGGAGCTTCAAGAGGAGCTTGTGTTGGGATGTGCTGAGGCTTCAGTCGTAGAGGTGGAGGGGGCTACAGGGCTCATGACCTTCAGTTCATAAAGACATTATCCTTTGGCTCCTGGTTACAGTGTGACTTAGGTCTGTGAAAATGTCTCTCTAGTGGCTACCCCCAAAATGGCCCTAGGGCAGAACTTCTTCCCCCAGTTCATTGCAGATAGCTCTGAAGCTTGTTTGCCCTCTCTTGTAGGATGCTGACACTCTGTGTAGGGAGGGAGAGATGTTCCCTGCCCTTCTCGCTAGCATGAAGAGCATGGGCTCAATTTCAACAGGGGTGCAGTTCTTGTGAAAACTACTGGAAAGGCTGTCCCGAAATGCACTTATACCAGTCCCAAGCAGGGAAAGCCTCTGTTGTGTCCATAACAGTGAACTTCGAGAGCAGGAGATGACCTTTCCACATTCCATTCCCAGGTACAGGTGTGGCCCCCTTCAGTGGTCAGCACCATGCCCATATTTTATTTGTCCTAAAGGAACTTTAGCAGACTGCACTGCCTCATTCTCTAGCAGTGACCCACACCAAGGGTTAGATTTTCAGATATCCTTCAGCTCTCCAGGAACCCACCAGTATTTTGTGGTTGCCAAAATCAGAGTTTACTCTAGGGTGTGTTCACAGGGAATGTGGTACATGCAGCAGCACAACGGCAGAAATTCCCCCAGACAAGGCAGTGTTGTACCATGTGCGCACAACCAGTGTGGTGCCCATTGTCTCAGTTCATACCTAAGGAGAGTGTGGGTATACCAACATGAGCTAGCCACATAGTGCTGTGTCCCCAAAAACTTCCTAAATAGCTCTCAACAGTGTTGCTTAGAGTCACAGTGGCAGAGGGACTCCTCCAAAATTTGGCTGTCAATGGTTTTTTGCAGGAGTAAGTGGAGCAGAGAAGCAGACCCTCCTAACCCTTCAGTGGAACCTTGGGATCAATCACTGCCAGACTCTTGCTGCTTTCCTTTTCTTTGCCCCAGATACTTCCTATAGGCTTTCCAACCGGTCTTTGTTGTCTTTCCTCAGTTCTCCATTTACATAACAACCATTAGTCTGTAACTTTGATCTTCTTTCTGAAGAGAATTATTAAACAATATACCTACTCAGCCATCTTGAAAATAATTAAAAAAAAACTTTAATATAAGTAAAACAAATGATCAATACTGTTTTCATCTTATTTGACCTATTAGAAGAAATTTTAAATTGAGTAATGCTTTTTCCTTGATATACTTTCTTCATTTAGTTTCTTGAACATCACTTTCTCTTTGTTTTCTTTCTATTAAAAATGTTTTTAAAGAAATCAGACGAACCCGGGAGGTGGAGCTTGCAGTGAGCCGAGATCCCGCTACTGCACTCCAGCCTGGGCGACAGAGCAAGACTCCGTCTCAAAAAAAAAAAAAAAAAAAAAAAGAAATCAGACTAATTATCTGGTTCCTCCTCTTCTTTCCAACCTGTTAATATTGAAACATTTTAAGAAGTCTTTGACCCTTCTTTCTTTTTCCATTCCCTTGTCAATCTCATCCAGTATAATGACTTTGCTACTTACCCAGATTCAAACTTCATATGGTGAAGCCCTAGCCTACAATGTGATTGTATTTGGGAAGTATTTAGGTTTAGATGAGATCATGGGATAGAATTAGTATTCTTATAAGAAGAGAAAATTAAACCAGCACATTCTCTCTCTCCACCGCATGAAAACACGGCAAGGAGATTGCCTTCTGAAAGCCAAGAAGAGGATCCTCATCAGGAACTGAATCTGTTGACCTTGATGTTGGATTTTCCAGTCTCTGGACTGTGTGAAATAAATATCTGTTGTTTACGTCACCCAGTCTGTTTTTTTTAATAGCAGTATAAACGAATTAAGGAAGTCTATATGGATAACTTTCTCCCTTCTTTGAGTCTTTCCTAAAATGTCACCATCTCAATTTGAACTCTTCTCAACACATAACTAAAATTATAATTGTTTTTCCAGCACTGCCAATTCTCTTTATTTGATATACAGTTCACATGCCATAGCATATGCCACATTTAAATGACTATATAATTTATTTTTTATCTTTATTGCTTATTGTCAATCTCCTGTAACTATAATACTGGATTTAGAATATAAAGGGTAGGAGTCTTTTCATTTTTAATAACGCATTCCAAGCACTTAGAACTTTGCTTAGAGCATGGTTATAAATAAATATTTGTTAAATACATAATGGTTAAATAAACGGGGTTTTTTGCATTATTCCAGATTTTTAAAACATCTATGCATTTTAGAACATTTTACCAGGTTTTCAGATACCAAAACCTACTGCTTCATATTTGAGATCTATAGAATAATCCTTCTTATTCTTAGTTCTAATTTAATATAAACCATTTCTGATATGTGGATGATGTGCAACTGCATTTGAAGTCTACTGTATATAATATAGTTTGGATTACATGTTCAAATTTTAAGAAAGAATGTGTAAAAATAACATACTAAAATATATGCTTGACTATTTCATAATTTAATAATAGCAGTACATTTTCTGAGGAACTACTGATCCATGCTCAGTTATTTTTTAAAATGCCTATGGGCCAAAATTTATAAATAAGAAAACATTTCATAGCAATTCATAATTGGCTTCAAAGATTTTAAAAGAAAATATAAAACACTTTTTAAAAAAGAAAACAACATAAGGTCCATGATGTGAAAATAAATGAGTTATCATTAGCATGAGATATAATTTGTGAAGTATTGCTAAACAGGTTGCAACTGAGCTCTAAAAAGGATTGTATCAATGTAAATAAGTCAGGAGTTTTTAAATATTTTATCTTTCAACAGTTTGTTAGCTCTGATTTCTTTAAACCATATTTTGTAATTCTCATTGTAGAGACTTTTCACCTCTGTGGTTAGCTGTATTCCTAGGTATTTTATTCTTTCTGTGGCCATTGTGAACATGACTGGATTTTTGATTTGGCTCTCAGCTTGGATACTGTTGGTTTATAGAAATGCTACTAATTTTTGTACATTGATCTTGTATCCTAAAACTTTTCTGAAGTTGTTTATATATTTAGGAGGTTTTGGGCAGAGACTATGGGGTTTTCTATGTGTAGAAGCATATCATCTGCAAATAAAGGTAGTTTGACTTCCTCTTTTCCTATTTGAATGCCTTGTATTTCTTTCTCTTGTCTGATTGCTCTGACTATGACTTCCAGTACTATGTTGAATAGGAGTGATGAGAGTAGGTAACCTTGTCTTCTTCTAGTTCTCAAGGGGAATGCTTCAAGCTGTTGCCTATTCAGTGTGATATTGGCTTTGGGTTTGTCATTGATGGCTCTTATTATTTTGAGTTATGTTCCTTAGATGCCTAGTTTGTTGAGGATTTTTAACATGAAGTCATGTTGTATTTTATCAAAAGCCTTTTTTGCATCTATTGAGACGATCGTGTCATTTTTGTTTCTAGTTCTGTTTATGTGGTGAATCACATTTATTGATTTGGGTATGTTGAAACAATCTTGCATCCCAGGAATAAAGCATACATAATTGTGGTGGTATAGCTTTGTGATGTGCTGCGGGATTCAGTTTACTAGTATTTTGTTGAGGATTTTTGCATCTATGTTTATCAAGGCTATTGGCCTGAAGTTTTCTTTTTGTTGTTGTTGTTGTGTCTCTGCCAGATTTTGGTATCAGGATGATGCTGGCCTCATAGATTGAGTTAGATATGACAAAAACAAATGGAAAAACATTCCATGCACATGGAGAGGAAGACTCAACATTGCTAAAATGACCATGTTGCACAAAGCAGTGTACAGATTCAATGTTATTTCTATCAAATTACCAATAACATTCTTTACAGAATTAGAAAACAACTACTTTAAATTTCACATGGAAACAAACAAAAAAAGCCTAAATAGCCAAGGCAATCTTAAGCAAAAAAAAACAAAGATGGAGGAATCACATTACCAGACTTCAAACTATACTACAAGGCTACAGTAATCAAAACAGCATGGTACAGGTACAAAAGGAGACACACAGACGAATGGAAGATGTGTGTACAAACATCTGATCTTTGACAATGTCAACAAAAACAAGCAATGGGGAAATAACTCTTTATTCAATAAATGATGCTGGGATAACTGGCCAGCCATATGCAGATTGAAACTGGAACCTTTCCTTACACCATATACAAAAGTCAATGGAAGATAGATTAAAGACTTAAATGTAAAACCTAAAACTATACAAACCCTGGAAGATAATCTAGGAAATACCATTCTGGACATCAACCCTGGCAAAGATTTCATGATGAAGACACCAAAGCAAATGCAACGAAACAAATATTGTCAAATTGAGCCTAATTAAACTAAAGAGCTTATGTACAGCAAAAGAAAAATAAGGAAAAGGAAAGAAAAAAGGGGAAAAAAAACCCCTGTCAACAAAGTAAACAGACAACCTACAGAATGGGAGAAAGTATTTGTAACCTATGCCTCTGACAAAGGTCTATTACCCAGCATCTCCAATGAACATAAACAAATGTTCAAGCAAAAAAGAAGCAACCCTATTAAAAAGTGGGCAAAGAACTTGAACAAACACTTTTCAAAGAAGACATACATAAGGCCAACAAAGATATGAAAAAAAGCTGAATACTACTAATCATTAGAGAAATGTAAATCAAAACCACAATGAGATAACCATCTCATCTCCCACTACACAGAATGGCTATTATTTAAAAAGTTAAAAAAAAAACAACAGATGAGATTTCTCAAAGAACTTAAAACAGAATTACCATTTGACCCAGCAATCCCATTATTGGGTATATATCCAAAGGAATATAAATTGGCCAGGCAGGGTGGCTCACACCTGGAATCCTAGCACTTTGGGAGGCTGGGGTTGGAGGATCCCTTGAGCTCAGGAGTTTGAGACCAACCTGGGCAACATGGCAAAACCCCATCTCTACAAAAAATACAAAAATTAGCTAGGCATGGTGACATATGCCTGTCCTGTAGTCCCAGCTACTTGGGGGGCTGAGGCAGGAGGATCACTCAAGCCCAGGAGGTTGAGACTGCAGTGAGTTGAGATTGCACCACTGCACTCTACTCTGAGTGACAAAGTGAGACACTGTCTAAAAAAAAATATATATATATATGTGTATATATATATAAATTGCTCTGTCCTAAAGACACATACACTTGCATGTTCATTGCAGCACCATATAAAATAGAAAGACCTAGAACCAACCTAATGCCTATCAACAGTAGACTGGATAAAGTCTGTACATATACAACATGGAATATTACACAGCCATACAAAATGACAAGATCATGTCCTTTGTAGCAACATGTATGGAAATGGAGGCCATTATCCTAAGCAGATTAGTGCAGGAAAGGAAGACCAAACACCACACGTTTTTATTAAAAAATGTGAGCTAAATATTGAGTACATGAATTCAAAAAAGGAAACAACTGACACTGAGGCCTACTTGAGGGGGGAACAGAGGAGGGAGATGGTAAAAAACTACCTATTAGCTACTATGCTTATTACCCGATGACAAAAAAAAAAAAAAAAAAAAAAAAATCTGTAAACTGCCTGTAATCCCAGCACTTTGGGAGGCTGAGGCAGGTGGATCACGAGGTCAGGAGATCGAGATCATTCTGGCTAACACGGTGAAACCCCGTCTGTACTAAAAATACAAAATTTAGCCAGGCGTGGTGGCGGGCGTCTGTAGTCCCAGCTACCCTGGAGGCTGAGGTAGGAGAATGGCGTGAACCCGGGAGGCAGAGCTTGCAGTTAGCTGAGATCACGCGGCTGCACTTCAGCCAGGGGGACAGAAAGAGACTCCATCTCAAAAACAAACAAACAAACAAACAAAAACCCGTCAACTAAACCCCGCTGACACAATTTACCTATATAACAAACTTGCTCATAGACCCCTGAACCTAAAATAAAGTGGGAAAACAAAACAAAACAGTTTGTAATAAAATATTCATTCTTTTATAAAGAACATTAAAGAAACACAATTTTATTTTGTTTCTTTCTTAAGTAAAAGTACTCCTGCTGTTTTATAATTTACACAATAGTAAACTTTAAATTCAATAGGATGTTTTCTCTAACCTCAGTAGTAATCCGGATTTAGATTGATTCTATTTTGGATTATATTGACAATTTAATTCTAGTTCTAGTGATACTTTCCCTGTATCCCATCCTCCATAAATGACAGTAACTAATAAAAAATAGCATTTATTAGAACATCTAGAGTCAATATTTACACTTTATTATACTTATCATGTGTATGTTTGTTTGTGTCTGCCTTTTTAAAAATCTTTTTAAAATTAATAAAATTTGTTTTTAGAGCAGTTTTAGAATTACAGCCAAAAATTAAGCAAAAGGTGTGGTGAGTTTCTTACCATCCCTATTCCCCCACACACAACTTCCCTAACTATCAACATCCTATAATGAAAGGGTACATTTATTACAATCATTGAACCTACATTGAGACAATATTATGATTCAGAGTTTATAATTTACCTTAGGGTTACCTCTTGGTGTTGTACAATACAGCTCTAAGAGCTTTTGTACGTATTTTGTTAGATTTATATCAATGTGTTTCATTTTGGGGATGTTAATATAAATAGTAGTGCCTTTTTAGCTTAATGCCACTTTTTTATTGTTGGTATATAGGAATGTGATTGGCATTTGGAGAAATGTACAATGAATGACACGTAGCCACCATTTCAGTATCATACTGAATAGTTTCACTGCCTAAAAATTGTGCTTTGCCTATTCATCTCATTATTTTCTCTAATCCCTGGCAATCACTGATCTGTTTACTGTTTCCATAGTTTTGCCTTTTGCAGAATGTCAGATAGTTGAAATTGAACAAATGCAGCCTTTCCAGATTGTCTTCTATCATACAGTAATATAAATTTAAAATCTCTCCATGTGTTTTCATGGCTTGATAATACGTTTTTAAGCACTAAAAAATATTCCAATGTCTGCGTGCACCACAGTTTGTTTATCCATTCACCCACTGAAGAGCATTTCAGTTGCTTCCAAGTTTTAGCAATTATAATTAAATTTGCTATGCGCCTATGTGTGCAGATTTTTGTGTAGACATAATTATCAACTTCTTTGGGTAAATACCAAGAAGTGCATTTGCTACATCATATGGTAGAAGTATGTTTAGTTTTGTAAGAAATTGCCAAATTGTCTTTCAAAGTGTCCACTTTGCATTCCCATCAGCAATGAATGAGAGCTTCTGTTGCTCCACATCCTAGCCAGCATTTAGTGTTGTCTTCTTTTTAGGTTTTGGCCATTCTAATGGATATAGAGTAGTATCTTATTATTATTTAAATTTGTAATTACCTAATTACATATGGTGTTGAACAACTTTAAAAAAATAAACCTTATTTTAGGTTCAGGAGTACACATGCAGATTTGTTATATAGATAAATTTTGTGTTGCAGAGTTTTGGTATACAGATTATTTAGTCACGCAGATAATAAGCATAGTACCAAATAGTCAGTTTCTTGTTCACTGTGTGTGTATCTTCTTCAGTACAGTGTCTCTTAAAGGTTTTGGACTTATTTTAACGGGGTTGTTAATTTTCTTATTGTTAAGTTTTAAGAAAGTTTGGTATTTTGGAAAGCATTTTTTAATCAGATATGTATTTTGTAAATCCTCTCCCCAAGTCTGTGGCTTGTCTTTTCATTATCTTGTTATTGTCTTTCATAGAGCAGAAGTTTCTAATTTCCATTAAGTATAAGTTATCAATAAAACTTCTTTCATAAATAATTTGTTTGGTGTTATATCTAAAGTCATTGCCATACCGAGTCATGTAGGTTTTCTCCTGTACTATCTTCTAGGTGTTTTATATTTTTTGAGTTTACATATAGGCCTATGATGCATTTCAAGTTAATATTTGTGAAGGGCTTAAGATCTGTGTCTAGCTTCACTTTTTTGCATATAGATGTCCAGTTCTAGCAAAATGCGTTGATAAGATTATCTTGTCTTCAGTGTTTTCCCATTCTTTGTCAAGGATATCAAATTTATGTGCATATATTTCTAGACTTTTTACTCTGTATCATTTATGTATTTGTTTATTCTTTTGCCAATAGCTCACTGTCTTAATTATTGTGTTTTATAGTAAGTCTTGAATTAGGGTAGTGTTAGTCCTATGGCTTTGTTATTCTCCTTCAATATTGAATGGACTTTTCTGGGTCATGTACTTCTCCATATAAACATTAGAATCAATCAGTCTTTCAACATCTACAAAATAAGTTGGCGGAATTTTTATTAGGATTGCATTGAATTGATACATCAGTTAGAAAGAATTGATCAAATATTAACTCTTTTTATCAATAAACAATCAATTCAGTTCTTCTTTGATTTTTTAAATCAGAGATGTGTAGTTTTCTTCATACAGATCTTGTGCACATATTATTAGACTTATGTCAATGTATTTTATTTTTGAGGTGTTCATATAAATTATGGTGTATTTTTAAGTTAAAATTCTACTTCATTATTGTTGGTATATAGGAAAGTTATTGACATTTGCATATTATCATTGCAGCCTGCAAACTTAGTATAATTGCTTATTAATCTGAG
The DNA here is from genome assembly GCF_029289425.2 of Pan paniscus. Classification (NCBI taxonomy): domain Eukaryota; kingdom Metazoa; phylum Chordata; class Mammalia; order Primates; family Hominidae; genus Pan; species Pan paniscus. Next base: position 59,836,399 of record NC_073249.2, on the reverse strand, counting down.
AGTTTTTATGCTGATTCTTTCAGATTTTTTATACCAATGATCATGTCATTACAGAAAAAAAGACAAATCTATTTTTTCTTCCCAACCTGCATTCCTTTTATTTCCTTTCCTTGTCTTATTGTAATAGTGTCATTGTCTGGGATGATACCTGAGGTTCATTTTCTCATGGCCATGAAGATCAAGGACATGGACACGCAAGAGTGAGATGAGGAGTAGTAGTTTAATAGGCAAAAGAAAGAGACTAGCTCTCTGCTACAGAGAGGGGTCCCGGAAAAATAAGTTGCTGGATCCGCAGTGAAATGCAGGGCATTTTATACATGAGCTGGTGAGGAGGTGGTGCCTGATTATACAAGGTGCAAAAAACTGGTTGGTCCAGGTGTGCCATTTACATAGAGCATGAATCTCTGGTAGCCTCCGACCTAATCTTTTATTATGCAGGTGGATTCTCTGTGCTAGCTGCACCATGCTGTTGTCCATTTCTTTCTTACTGTACATGTGATAACAAAAAAGGGAAGATGGAGCCTTCATGTTGGGCATGACTGGCCCCCACTGATTTCTGCTAATTTGATTTAGCCTTTTCTATTGGCACAGCTGCCGGCATTCCCACGTGCAAGCTCCAGCTTCCTTATCTATGTTTGCAGCTCAGTTTTTCAGGCTGCTCCTTGTTAGAAAAGAAATGATTTTGGGGGATGCCTTTTGGTAGTAAAGAAATTCTGCTGAGGACTTTATTGCCCTATCTGGCTAAATAATTTATTTCCACCTCCTGTATTATTATTACATTAAGTAGGACTTTCGGTATAATATTAAAAAGCAGTGGTGAGTGGGCACATCCTTGCTTGGTCCCATCTTAGCAAGAAAGCTTCTGGCTCCTCACCTTTGAGTATGATGTTAGAAGTGTTTTTTAGATGATATTTATCAAGTTGAGTATGTATCCTTCTCTTTCTAGTTTGCTAAAAGTTTTTGTTTAAAATGAGAGTTAGATTTTGTCAATTGCTTTTTTGCATTTATTAATATGATCCTGTAATTTTTATTCTTTAGCCTGCTGATATGATGAATTGCATTAATTGATATTCAAGTGTTAAATAAGCCTTGCATAGCTGAGATAAATCTCATTTGTTATTGTAACTCTTTTTGTACATTGTTAAATTTGATTTGCTAATATTTTGTTGTAGAATTTTGCATCTATGTTCCTTAGAAACATTAAAGCATAGTTTTAATTTCTTATAATGATTTTGTCTGCTTTTGCTTTTTCACAATGCTGGCCTCATAGAATGAGTTAGAAAATATTCCTCTGCTTCTATTTCCTGAAGGAATTTGTATAAAATGTTATAATTTATTTTTTTTAATTTGTGGTAGGATTAACCAGTGAAACTATTTGGACAACATACATTCTCTTTTGCAAGGTTATTAATTACTCATGCAATTTCTTTAATAATAAAGATCTATTCAAATTGTCTATTTCTTTTTCTGTGAATTTTAGCAGATTGTGTATTTCAAGTAATTAGTCTATTTTTTCTAGGTTGTCAAATTTGTGGGCATAGAATTGTACATAAATTCCTGTATTATCCATTGAATGTCTGTAAGATCTGTAGTGATGTCTCATCATTCATTTCTGATATTAGCAATTTCTGTCTTTTTTTCTCACATTAGTTTATTTCTTTATTTTCCTTGTTTATTTCTTTTCCTTTCCTCACTTCATATTTAATTTAGCTTACTTTTTCTAGTTTCTTAAAGCAGAAGTTTAAATGGTTGCTTTTAGATCTTTCTTATTTTCTAATGTATGCATCCAATGTTATAGATTTCACTGTAAGCATGGCTTTTATTACATCCCACAAATTTCATAAGTTGTACTTTCATTTCTATTTAGTTAAATATTTTAGAAATTTGGCTTTTTTAGGCTGGGTGCAGTGGCTCACGCCTGTAATTCCAGCACTTTGGGAGGGTAAGGCAGGCGGATCACTAGGTCAGGAGTTTGAGACCAGCTTAACCAACATGGTGACACTCCCTGTCTCTACTAAAAATACAAAAAATTAGCTGGGCATGGTGGCACATGCCTGTAATCTCAGCTACTAAGGAGACTGAGGCAGGAGAATCACTTGAACCCAGGAGGCAGAGGTTGCAGTGAGCTGAGATCACATCACTGCACTCCAGCCTGGGCAACAGAGCGAGACTCCATCTCAAAAGAAAAAAAAGAAATAAAGTAATTGCCATTTTGATCCATGTTTTATTGAGATGTATCATTTAATCTTTAAGTGTCTTGTAATTTCCTAGCTACCTTTTCTGTTATTGATCTCTATTCCAATTCCATTGTAATATGAGAGCAGACACTGTTTGATTTTCATTGTTTGGTATTGGTTAAGGTGTGTTTTATGGCCTAGACTACGGTCTATCTGGGTGAATGTTCCATGTGACCTTGAGAAAAATGTGTAACCTGCTGTTGCTGGATGGTGTAGTCTGTAGATTTCAATCATATCCAGTTGATTGACGGTATTGCTGAGTTCAATTATGTCCTTACTGTTTTTCTGATTGTTAGCATTTTATATTTCTCCTGAACAGGTACTAAAGTCTCCTACTAAATAGTGGATTCACCTGTTTCTTTAGGCAGTTGTATCAGTTTTGCCATCATGTAATTTGGTGATCTGCCTTTAGGCCGAAACACATTAAAGATTGTTATGTCTCCTTGTAGTATTGACCCTTTTACAACTATGTAATGCCTCTCTTTATTGCTAAGAACTCACCTTGCTCTGAATTCTGCTCTATCTGAAATTAATAAAACTACTTATGCTTTCTTTTGATTTGTGTTAGCATAATATATCTTTCTATATTCCTTAACTTTTAATCTCTATGTCTCTTTGTATTTAAAATGGGTTTCTTGTAGACGAAATATAGTTTGGTTTTTAAAAATACAATAACAACCTCCATATTTTAATTTTTGTATTTGGGCCATTGAAATTTAAAGTAATTACTGATATTGTTGGATTAATACCTACCATATTTGTTATGATATTTTATTTGCTGCCCTTGTTCTTTCTTCCTATTTTACTACACATTTTAATGCCTTTTTGTGGTTCTGATTGAGAATTCCATATAACATTATGACCCTTTTTTAATATACAAGTCTATTCCTAGATTGCACTTGGCAATAATATTGTTACTGCACTGCATTCTACCACCTGGTTGTGGAAATCCTAAAATATCATCTCTCAAGTTGAGCATTTTTATTCAGGCACATAATAGGATCGTACTACTCAAACATTTTTACTCAGACATGGACATGGATTTCTCTGATAAATGAAATATGAACAGAAGATAGAGTGTCATATCGTGGAGTAATTTTATCAGTAAAAGCCAACTTATGTCTGATTTCAGTAGCTCTTTGCCATCTCTTCACTCTTATCCTGAATGCATATAATACCAAGATGGACCTTCATTTGACTGTGTCTCTAAGTAAATACAATGAGGAGACTCCTCAGGATAACCCCTATGCGTCATGTAGCATAAGAGAAGTATAAACTTCAAAGTTTTAAGCTGCTACAATGTTTGAGATTGGCTATTTCCATTACATAACCAACATCTTCCAAATGACAGGTAAAGTGGAACCAAAAGAAGTTCATGAATAGCATCAAATATATGGCATAGCCTTTGAAGCAAGTCAGGATACTGTGAGATAAATGTTATTTGAGGTTAGAAGTTATTAGAGTTACATGCTATTGGATCTATTTTTGTTATGTAGTAGCAAAAATTTGGTAAAGCACTTGAATATAATAAGCTTTTGGCTCTAGATCAAGGTTGGCAAATATTTTTTATAAAGGGGCAGATGGTAAATATTGTAGGTTTTGGGGGCCATATGTTCTCTATTGCAACTATTCAATGCTGCTGTCATAGCAGGAAAATAGCTAGAGACTATATATAAACAAATGGGTATAGATGCATACTATTAAGATTTTATTTACCAAAACAAATGACCTGCTGAGTGCAAAGGTTGGAAAAGGGAATTTAAGAGCAAAGGTAGTAAACTGTTGGCTGCATTAGACAAGATATTATAAGGAAAGAAGTTCAGAAAAATTTTAGCCATCATGAAAACAGATATCAGAGACTTAGAGGTTGGAAAGAGGCAACTTCAATAAAGCATGTATTTTCTGTGGAAAACTGATATGCTCATCTTACACAAAACGTAGTTACTCAGTATCTTAGTTTAGACTTTGGCAACCAAGTGTCATACATTGGGTGACTTTTAAGCAACAAAAATTTATTTCTCACAGCTCTAGAGGCTGGAAGTCAGAAATAAAGATGCTGACAAGGCTGGGTTCAGGTGATGGTCCTCTTCTTTGTTTCAGACTCTTGTTTCTCATTATATCCTTACATGGCTAAAAGAGGGCAAAAGCCCCCCTTGGTGTCTCTTATAAGGATGCTAATCCCATTCATGAGTGCTCTAACCTCATAACCTAATTACCTTCCAAAGGACCCACTTCCAAATACCATCATGTTGAAGTTTAGGATCTCAAAATACACATTTTGGGGGAGGGACACATTCAGTCCATCATACTTAGTCATGTCTCCAAAGAATCGTGGCTGTGGTTTTTAGCACATGCAATGAAGGGGAGTCAAATAAAAAAGCAGCCCATCAAGTCCCTGAAACAGTTGTACTGCTAGATGAGAAATTATAATCATAAATTAAAATAAACAATTGTTCAGTACTTAAAGCACCCCCCCGTGACTTCCCTGTCTTCTATGTGCAAGAAAATGCTTGAGAAGACTGCTCGGCCTGCAAGAAGATAACAGAAGATAATTAAAAAGAAAACAAAGAAACTGGATGATGACAGGCTGAAACTACTCTCTGGGAGCAAAATCTTAGCCTAATCTAAGAACATTCTCCATTCCCAGGATGTGAGATTTAGAAACTCCTCCCAATATTTTTCTTGTGGTATTTCAATAGTGCTATGAAAAGGGGCTGCTGCATGATTCCAATCCTTCCCTCTGTCCCAAAACTACCTCCTTTTGTGAATTTGTGGAGAGTATATTGCTTGTCTTCTTGGTACATATATCTCGAGGCTGAGACCAGGTCTAAGATTATCATAAAGGCCTAAACATAGGACATGATGGCTATTGTACTGGACTTTTGGGTTGCCTACTTTGGGAGGCGTAAGCATATTATACCTGAGTGGGAAAGAAGTTTTTATAATAGAAAGGGAGAATATTCTACCCATTAAAACTATTCACAAATATGTAGTATTATCATTCATAAGGGAGAAACATTCCTCCTACTTTAACTAAACTATCCCTATGTGATTTTTTATGGCCAATAAAATGTGAGCTGAAATGTTATATAGTACTTCTAGACAAAATGTTAGTATCATTGTGTGGCCAACCATCTTTTCTTTTCCTCCCTACCTCCAAAGTTGCCTATGCATTTATCACAACGGAGCTTCTGTCAGTTAAGATCCATGAAATAACTACTAAGGCCTGAGTCCCCTTGACCCCTTGATTGCCCTCACTGGCCTTACAGCATTAGTGGGGGAAAAAATCTTCTTTCAAGCTTTAAATATAAGATACATAACAACTTGCTACAACTGTGTATTTTCAGACTATACTGGCAGTTCTTCTCATAAATACTACCCATTCAATTGTCTTTAATTAAGAAAACTCATTGGCCTTTGTAAATCTATTTAAAGTATAAAATTAAAGAATGTCTCCAATTATACAAAAGTGATCTGGGTTGGAAGCATCACAGACCCTAGGGTAGTACAAATAGAGACAAGGCAGTCAGGAAAGAAAAAAATACTTTGGGGACTCAGGCCTGAGTAATGGAGGTGCAGAGAACTATCGGAAGCCTTTGGGACCCATAAGCAGCCAGGAAGAGTGTGGTTGCTCCTAGCAGAATACCTGATAATTTGAGTGGGGCTACTAACCTTGGGAAAAACAACATGGTAAAAAACCTGGACCTGCGATAACTGCTTAAGAGTCAGTGGCCTGGCGCGGTGGCTCACGCCTGTAATCCCAGCACTTTGGGAGGCCGAGGCGGGCAGATCACGAGGTCAGGAGATCCAGACCATCTTGGCTAACGCGGTGAAACCTCATCTCTACTAAAAATACAAAAAATTAGCCGGTCGCGGTGGTGGGCGCCTGTAATCCCAGCTACTCAGGAGGCTGAGGCAGGGGAATGGCGTGAACCCGGGAGGCGGAGCTTGCAGTGAGCCGAGATCGTGCCACTGCACTCCAGCCTGGGCAATAGATAGCAACACTGCAGTCTGGCGTGGGCGAAAGAGCGAGACTCCGTCTCAAAAAAAAGAAAGTCAGTATTTGAAGCAAACATCTCCGGAGAAAAGCTTCAATACAGAACCTAGAACCGATATAGAATTAGATGAAGCAATAAATTCAGGGTCAGAGATTATTAAACACTCAAGAATCCCATCAATATTTAGTGAAGTTCTGAAGAAACAATATGCAACTGATTTTAATCCTGTGGATTATTTATATTTTGAGCGTCAATCACAGAATACAGAATATCTACATAAAAAATCTTAAAAAAACAATTTATGCAGTTTCTAAATAAAGCATTCCACAAAGTGTGAGAAAAACACTTGGAAATAAAACTGAAATGGAAGCCTCTAGAAATAAAAAATAACTTTGTTACAATAAAAAAAATCAATGGATGGTTGAATCAATTGCTAAATTATGGGAAAAAAGAATTGTCTCACTCTGTTAAAAATGATATAATTTGATGCCTATTACTTTTAAAAAATGCTTAGACAGAAGTCCTTAGGATATTTGGAATATGCCAAAAATTATTTAACCTAATAAACATAAAGTAAAAATGTTTTCAATAAATGTAACTCTGAATGAGTATTGAGAGAGGTATCTCCTTCATAATCAGGGGCAGACCCATTATTACTATGTATATTCAACATTGTAGGAGGCAATAGCTAGAACAAAGAAAAATATACAAGCACGAGGATTATAAAGACAGCAAGTAATCATCACTTGCCATTGACATGATTGTTTAAAAGTAGGATTGGGAGAAAGATGCTACAGGCATATCAGTATTAGCAATAAGATAAATAATAATGTGGACTAAAGCAAGAATAACGAGATAGATCAATAAGCAAATTAAAATGCATACAAGCAATATTTAGAAATTTAAATAGCAAGAAAAATTAAAAGCATCTATAAATTACTGTAATAGCTGGCATGGTGGTGCATGCCTGTAATCCCAGCTACTTGGGAGGCTGAGGCAGGAGAATTGCTTGAACCCAGGAGGCGGAGGTTGCAGTGAGCTGAGATTGCACTATTGTACTCCAGCCTGGGCAACAAGATCAAAACTCCATCACAAAAAAAAAAAAAAAGAAAAAAGAAAGAAATAAATTACCATAATAAATGTGCAAGACCTGTGCACAGAAAATTATATAATTTAACTTAAAAAATTAAAACTCTAAAATAATGAGATATATCCAATATCAATAGGTAGAATGAATAAATATCATAAATATATCATTCCTTTTCTACAGATCCAAACTTATCTACAGATTCAATGATTCTAAAATTTACATAAAGTAGCAAACGACTGTAAATAGTTTAACCCTCTCTCAAGAAGAAAAATATGGAAGAAATGGCTTTGCTACAACCCAAGGCTTATTTTAAGTTATAGTAATTCAGACAGTGTAAAAAGTGTACAAAGTTAGGCAAATTGACATATAGAACAAAATAGTGTATCCAAAAATGGATCCACACAAATATGCCACTTTGATTTAAGGCTGAGGTGGCGAAATGAGCAGCAAAAATTTGTTATCCATATGGAAAGAAAGATGAAATTGAATTCCTCCATCAAAACACATCCATAATTGAAACCCAGATGGCTTAAAACTGAAATACCATAGACAAAGCTTAAAATGTTTGAAAGAAAATACAGATGAATATATTTTTGATATTCAGAAGTGGTAGATTTTTGAAAATTTGCAAAAGTGTTCACTATTAAAGTGTGAGCATTTTAAATGTGGATATATTAAGTTCAAAAACTTCTATTCACCCAAAGATAGGTTAAAAAGTTAAAAATCAAGCTATAAACTGGGAAAAATATTTATAGTTCATATAACTCAAACACTGGCATGAAAAATATAAAGAATGTATAATAAGAAAACAATGTTTTAATAATCTGTTGCTATATAACAAACCAACCCACCATTTATTGGATTAAAGCAGGAACCTTTGTTTTTTTTTTGATACAGAGTCTCGCTTTGTCGCCCAGGCTGGAGTGCAGTGGCGTGGTCTTGGCTCACTGCAAGCTCCGCCTCCCAGGTTCACGCCATTCTCCTGCCTCAGCCTCCCGAGTAGCTGGGACTACAGGCGCCCGCCACCATGCCCGGTTAATTTTTTGCATTTTTAGTAGAGACAGGTTTTCACCGTGTTAGCCAGGATGGTCTCGATCTCCTGACCTCGTGATCCACCCACCTCGGCCTCCCAAAGTGCTGAGATTACAGGCGTGAGCCACCGCGCCCTGCCGGGAACCTTTTTTTTTTTTTTTTTAATTACTCTGCAATTTAGGCAATGCTCTATGGAAATAACTTGTCTCTGGGCTCCATTGTATCGACATGACAGACAAACAAGAACGGACAAGTCCAAGATGACATGACTGAGACATTTCCAGCAACTGCTCTGGAGTAGCCAAATGCTTGAGAACGGGCCGGGACTCCTTTTTTTTTTAAAACTTTTATTTTATGTTTGAGGGTACATGTGAAGGTTTTTTACATAGGTAAACACATGTCACAGGGGTTGTTGTAAACATTATTTCATCATCCAGGTATTAAGCCCAGTAGCCAATAGTTACCTTTTCTGCTCCTCACCCGCCACCCTCCCGCTCAAGTAGACCCCAATATCTGTTGTTTCCTTCTTTCTGTTAATGAGTTATTATTATTTAGCTTCCACTTATAAGTGAGAACATGTGGTCACATCTTTCAGGTCTTATCTCCATGTGACTTCTTCATCTAGCTTGTTAGTCAGGCTTCTTTAACTAATGGCTCAGGCTTTGGAAAAGTGAAAACAGAAGTACTAAGAGCTTTCTAAGTCTGGGCCCCAAAGTCACACAGCATTGCTTCTGTCTCATTCTATTTGTCAAATCAAGTCAAGGGCAAGTTCAAAGTCAATGGGAGGAAATACAGACCCTAACTCTTGAGGGTAAAATTGATATCAGACCTTTGGGATGAGACAAACGACTGGGGTCATTTCTAAAACAATCTACCATGTAACCCTATAGAAAAGTTAGCAAATATATGCAGTCATTCCCCAGCAGGAAAGAAAAGATCACCATAAAAAGAGATTCTCAGTCTCATCACTTTCATGATTAATGAGAGCAATGTTTGACAACAATGAAATTTCATTTTACACTCCTTGGAGCAGTAAAAAAAAAAAAAAAAATCAGACAACATCAAATACTTGAGAAGTATTGCACCACTGACCTCCCCTATTTTTGGCAATGAAAGTGCCAACTGACACAACTTTCTGGTACAAAATTCAGCATTGTCTTCTAAAGTTGAGCACCCCATACGCTATGACCTAAAAATTACTCTGTATTCATATGCATGACAAAATGTTTCAGAAGTCGACCAAAAGGCATGTATAAGAATGTTCATAGCAGCGTTGATTTTAACAACAAAACTTAGAATCAAACCTGATGTCCACTGATAACAAAAATGGATAAATAAAATATTGGTATCTTCACACAATATGTCTTAGTAATTATGGGCTGCTAGAGTAAGAATAACATAGACTGGAAGACTTAGAAGACAAATATTTATTTCTCAAAATTTTAGAAGCTGGGAATTCCAACTTCAAAACACTGGCAGATCCTGTGTCTGGAGACAATTGCCTTCTCATTTTATCCTTACATGGCCTGAAGAGAGGGAAAGAGACAAAGACACACACAAAGAGATAACTGTAGTCTCTTTTCTTCTAAGGGTTCTGATTCCATTCATGACAGCTCTATGCTCACAACTTAACTCTCTCTCTCTGAAAGTCCCACTTCTAAGCACCATCACCTTGGGAATTAGGCTTCAACATATGAACTTTGGGGGGACATAAACATTTAATCTATAGCATTATAGAATATTATTTAAGAGGGTAAATAAATATTAAGATACATATAATAACATGGATGAATCGTAAAAACATAATGTTGAATGAAAAGATCAAACCCAGGAAAACTACAGAGTATGATACTTGTTTTATACAATTCCAGAACCAATAGAATAATATATCAATATGAATTTCTATATACACACATATATTAATCACTATATAAAGTGATAAAATTAAATGTAAGCATAAAAAACATGAAATTGTAAGGACAGTATTTGTACAGGAGGCAAGAAGAGATCAGAGTCAGATATGTGTCATTCACAAATGTTTTAGTGCTTGGGTAATGATTTATGATTATTTATTTTTTAAGAAGTTGTACTATTCTTTCCTTCAATTCATGCTGACTTGTTCAGCAAAATTGGAATATATTTGTGCATTCACCTACAATATGAATTATAAGATTATACATTTTATATTTTCCTTTTTTTTCTTTTATCCCATTTCTTCCTCACATGACTACTATTATTTTTCTTTTTGTATTATTTATTTGGGGATACAAACTTATCCTCAAACTGAGCAGCACCAAACAACAAATGTGTATTTTATCACAGTGTTTCCAAAAATCAGGAACCTGGCTATATCTTAGCTGGTTAATTTTGACTCAGGAGCTCATGAAATTGCAGTCAGGACATAGGCAGAGGCTGTAGTCATCTGAAGACTTGACTTGGCTCCTTAATGTTCCAGATTCACTCACAAGGCTTTTGGCAGGAGGCCTCAGTTCCTTGCTGGCTGTTGCTCAGATACCTCAGCTCTTAATCATGTGGGCCTTTCAATAGAGATACTCATGATTTCACTTCCTGTAGACCTAGTGATCCAAGAGAGAGCAATTAAGACAATACACAACCTCAGGAGTAATATACCATCACTTTGCCATATTCTACAGGTCACACAAGACAACTCTGATATAACATGGGAGAGAATTATGGGGTATGAATATCTGAAGGTAGGGATCATTGAGGGCCATCTTGGAGGCTGGCTATTATGCAAATAAAATTTTTAATAACGAATGCTAAAAACACATTAACAATATAACTGTGAAAAAAATGTGAATGAATAATACATTTCTCAACTTAATTTAGCACAGTGAAACACTTACACTACCACATTTATAAACTTTATAGTCCTCATAAATTTCTCCAAAATTTCTAAGATAATTCCTGTATAGTTTGTAATATCCTCCTAATTATATCCTCCTTCTGCTTACCAGTTTGTAAGAAAAGCAAAAATTACTATTTCAATTTATATTTACTGATTTTTCAATTAAAATGACAACTTAGCTTGCAATTGATTACTACTGCTTTCAGCACACAGATATAATCTTTTATATTCATTTTGAGTTAATAGTTTGTGTAAACTACTGTACGGAAAATCTCTCCCCATTCATTTTTTTAATGTTCTTTCTATACTTAAATCAATTGATACCTCAAACTGTATTTAAATAACCATGTTGGAGATTTTATTTACCAATAAAAAATGTAAAAATAATTCTCCAATTGTCTCACCTCTGTTAAAATATGTCCTATATTCTTTCCATAAACTTCCAAAATTTGATTTTCCAGTGCATGATAGTAGGAGGTTTCTGCAACAATGGGGAGGTGTTCTTTTGGTGCAGACTATGTACTCCTTGCTGTCAGTCATCAGAAATGCACATTACTTTGAGTAGACAATAGAAATAATGGCAATTCAGAGATGTTGGCAAAAATAGTTGCTGCTTTTAGTATTGCTACAATGTGACACCACAGAGAGAAGAAGCCAGAGAGAGGAGTTAAAGACAACGTTTTTGAAGTGATCTATAGAATTATCTGAAGTTTGTGACCCATATCTAGTAGAGATGCCACCAATCCCCCATGACTCCAAACATCATTTTAGAGAAATTTTTGCATGTGTTCAAAATTTTGCATGCTGAAGGCAGATTCAACAAATTTCTGACTTTTGACAGTTATTTCCAACCCCTTTTTATAGTCCTTCACTGCCAACTCCCACAGACACATGCAGTCTGGCCTGGAAGAATAGCAGATACGCTAATAGTAGTTTCTTTTTCTGTTTGGCTCAGTACTAAAGAGGTATAGAAACAGGAGGTAGAGAAGCTAAAGAAAAATTAGTGAAAAGAAAGGAGAGCTATAGCTTGATAGTAACACATGGTTACTATCAAACATTACTTTGGATACTCTCTTGATTTTGTTTATTTCACATACTGAAAGGATAACATAATAAGAGACACTCAAAAAGAGATCTGAGTTTTATATGCAGGTCTCAACAAGAAGCTGTTGAAGATATTTCACAAACAATACTAAATTTTGGCCTTGCTGTCTGAGGATCATAAAAAGTCATCTAGTAATATTGGCATGTTATTTTCTTGTGGGTATATGTTAAATAAAAGTTTAAGCTTCTAGAAACTTATACATTCCAACTCCTTAGACAACTTTAGACATAACACATTTTATAATTAACAGATTTATCTTTAAGTAGATAGATATATAAATGTTATAGATAATATGTATCACACATATGTTGCACCTCTTCAAGAGATACTTTGTTCATCACAAATGTTCATACCGCATTTAACATTTAACATTGGATCGATGCTGGTAGATGAAATAATTACTCTCAAACACAGTCACAGAAGGTTCATTCTTTTAGTCACAAAATAAATATTTGTTGTGCAACTACTGTGTGCCAAGGTAGAATCTAGGGAAAATGCAGTGGCATTGGGGATATCTTTAGTGTCTCTGAATATACATTAGTGCACAAATCCAAGGGAGACTGTGACTGGTTGTCATAGGAGCTAAATTATGTTTTTACATAGGAAGAAAAGAATAGATGAAAAATATATGGTTGTATAAATGAAAGAAACTTGGAGTTAAAAGCAACTTACACCCAACTCTTCTCATCATGCATTTAACAGTTGGACACTGTATTTTGATTTTAAGTTAGAGGACTTTGTTTCTTCTCCAGGCTTAATCATTTTCTAAGGTAGGGCCCTCAAATAAATCACTTAACCTTTCTATTTCTAAAAATTAATCCTACTTTAGAGTATTTTTTGGAACAATCAAATGAGATGACATACATGGTACTCAATGTAGAACTCTCTGCTGTTATTACTAGAGATCTCTTCTAGTGAACATATCTTTAGAAGTTTTGCATAATTTTGAGATTTAAAAATACAAAATGATACTCTTTTTCACATTTTTTTTCTGTTTGTTTAAGACTTGTGGTTAACCCATGGGCAGTTATATGGTTACTAATTGAGGCTTTGATATTCTTTTTATCCATTCTGGCAACTGTTGTTCTAGAACAAGATATAATTACTTTATCAAGGTGAACCTTTTCTATATGCTTCAACCTAACATAATGAATTAATATGATATTAACTTTCACCATATAGTGAAATACAATACCAGTTATTTTATAGATTGAATACCCTTTATTGACAAATGAAAATGAAGAGACTAAAGTAATGTTTGACACCTGCTTTCAGTGGCAAGCCATATAGGGAAACAGGACACCAGGAAGAAAAGGTAATGCTTTACTTTATTAGAGAATAAAACTAGACAACAGACACTATTCAGGTGAACAAAAGAGGATGGCCCTCATATATTTTGGTTACTTTGAATACAAACTCTGAGGAGAAATGGCTCCAATTATTTGCTTCAATAGTACTTTATTAAACCTTATCATTTTGGAAAATCATAATACACAAAAGCAAAACAAAACTCCCACAGTTAGGAGTACAGAGCCCAATATCTTATCATGGAAGCATATACGTAGTAGATATTCACATAATCAAATTTAAATTTGTGGATCTCATACAGTTAAGGAGAAGAGGTTATGCAAAATATTAATCATAGTCTGGTTATAGGTCTCTAAATAAAATTATGGGAGTACATAAAATATAGTTGTGGTAAAAACTAGAGATCAAATACAGACAGAGAGATACTAGACCATTATTTCATGAAACAAATTAGTAATTTGAAATACCATATTTTTCAAAAAACTAAGATGAAAAACATCAACCAAAAGAAAAAAATACTGTGTAAAAGTATTTATCAAGGTATTTAATCATGTATTCAGTTTATTTATAGGCAACGAATGACCATAATTTTGTTAATGCAGTTAAATAATGGCATACAATTTTGTATTTAAACATAGTAATTATAATGTGTGAATCACAATATAAATAATAATGCCACATCTAACATTCTGTAATTCCTGTGTTTCCAAAAATATTCCAAGTATTATAGAAACAATTTTCTAATTCAACTTTTACATACTGATTTATTTATGTATGATGTATTGTTCTCCATTTAAAAATATTTTACCAGTATTTTTTGAATAATTAATGTTGCTGTTAATTCATTTCATACGTGTGTCCAATTATGATTACAATCTAAATCAATATTAAAGTTATATTTTTGATAATCATAAATCTTTCTCAAATCATATAGTTTTTCTTTATTACTCTGTATGTATCTCTATAAGCTATTAATACTATTTTTAATAGTTTCTATTCTGAATACAAATATCTCTTACAATCAGAAATTTTACAAACATAGTAGCATTTACATGTATTCTCTGAAGGAATGTCTACATTGAAATATCATAGAAATAGCCCTGAAAGATATCCATGATATGCTATATTATTTGATCCTGAGGATATTGTGCCAATTGAAGCAGTTTTTTTCAGGATTACATGTGCTTGGCAAAACTTTCTAACGATTAATATGTAGAAACATTTTTGACAAATTACTACTTGATTTTAATGTGGTTTCATTGATTTCTTAAAGCTGAGACTGGATATTTTTTCAGTTCTTCATTTAATTCCATTATTCCAGCTTCTCTTTCAGCAAATTTGCAGGGAAAAAAGCAATGCCTTGAGTGGAATGCTGAAAGCATTTGGACAGTTAGGCATTTTAATTATGAAGTTTTTCATTTCATGTCTTTGTTTGTAATAAGGGAGATAGTAATTGAGGCAGTTAAAGCTACCTGAACATAAAGAACCTAGACTATTTCTAATGCTCATGGTAAAGTCATGCATATATCTAAAATTTAGATTTAAGTAATTTACCTGCAATTATGTTTGATTGGCTTATTTGTCATCTCCAGGCAGTCCTACATAAATCACTAAAAAACTAGTTCATCAATTTTTCAATATAAAATGATTCATGATTATAGAATATGATAGTTGAAAAACACAGTTTCTCCCTAAATGATTACCTTGCAAAACAAAAGTGTCCCATCTCTTCCAAGGGCACAATAATTCAAGGCTAGAAATGTAGTTTGGTTCCATAGCTGAATGGATTGAGCACACTTTTTGAATACTGTCGACACACATAAATAATAGGATATGAAAAATACACGATGAAAATTTGTGTAATACAGTATGTTCTCCTATTGTTAATCTACCTTTCCAATTGTAAAGAAAAGTGACTGTTTTGTAAGGGGTATTCTTCTCTATAACTTCTACCTTTTAATTGATCCTATAATTGGTACTAATTAAAGAGCATGTAGCAGTCACCAATCTTTTTAAGTAATGAAATGAAGCAAAGATGTAATCTAAAAGCATAAAAATAATGGACAAATTGATTCAGATTTTAATGGGAATTCCTTGTAAAGCCTTCAGTGAAATAACTTTTTGGAAGTAAAGAGATTAAAAGAAAAAAAAAACCACAAGAGTCATCAATTAAGCAGAATAATAGTTGAAGAAACAAACATAGAACAAGGGTTTTGGGATGGATAGAAAATTCTAAGAGTTGAATATGGAGTCAATAACGTTTTTTGATGCTAACTTACACGATATGCAGGTTTTATTATTTCCAGAAGCTCTTCACCAGAGTATTTGGTATAGAATAATGTACATTTTAAATCTATTTTGAATAAGATAATAGATAATTATCTCACTGCTTCACTTGTTACCTATTCAGTTTAGACTAATTACTTAACTTTTCTGTTCCTCAGTTTCCTCATCTGTAAACTGGAGCTATTAAAACACCAAATGTACAGTTCTAGTGCAATAATTAACTGACATTATAAATGTAAAGTGCTTTAGGAAAGTATAGACTCATAATGTGCATTTAGTCAATGTTAATTATTAGTATTATGATTCTAATACACACCCTTAAAGGTCTTTATATAGTGATATAAGAAACTTTTTTGTTTAGATAGGAGAAATATGTTCATAAAAAGTTTTTTTTAAGCAAGTTAAGAGTGACATTGTTTTTACATCAATCTTCTATTTTCACTGGCATGATACCATCATAGCATTTAAGGAGAAACACTTTATTAAATGTTTTGCTGGTGGAATTGTTCTTTACAGACTGACATCATCATCAATCCTCCACATCAGTAGCTAAAGCATAGTTTAAGTTTTGGTTTATATATGCTTTTGAAAACAAAAGTCATTCTACTAAGATGGATCTTCAAAAAATATCTAATATATTAAAAAGAACTTTCCATTAAAATTTATGGTAATTCTTCAGCCTTCCAATAAAACTATATTACTATCCCATGTAGGTGAATTATTTAGTATAATAGTGATTAAGTTTGCAACCAAGCACTGTTTGGCTTTAAATTCTAGCTTTACTGCTTGCCTGCTGTGTGAATTTGGACAAGTAATATACTACCAAAGTTTTAGAGTTGTCATCTGTAAAGTAGGAATAAAAATAGTATCTACCTCACAAAGTACTTTTGAGGACTAAAGAAGCTCGTTTATTTTGAAACCTCTTGTGTAAGTTAAAGAGAATGCAGTTGGTATAAGTGTTGCCTTCATTGTAATTCTTCTGTTTTGTAATTGTCAGGGGTACTATTATTAAATCTGGCAATTTTCTCTTGTCCCAATGAAAGTCTCACCTCTAAATTCTTTCTTTCTCCCTCTTTCTTTCTCTCTCACACACATATACATATATACATATATGTGCATATATATATGTATATATAGATTCTCTCTATTTTTTTTAACTTCCTACTTAAATAGTTTTTTCTCTCTTGGTGTCTAATGAATATATAGGCATTTCTTTATTCAATAACGTTGTTTAGTCCATGTAGTTTGTGAATAGAAAAGGCTTTAGACCTGGAAATGGTGCTATACAAAATATAAATGAAAATTTTGATTAACAGACAAAAACTAGATGCCAGTTTTTCTCTGAAGCAAAAGTTAAAATTAATAAATAAATTATTAATTTATTTAATTTTATAAAAAATAATAAATTGAACTTCCAGAATTATTTGTGAAGGATCCGTGATAGAGGATGGGGAAAAACTTATTTGAAAATTCTGCAAAATGTAGGAATTTAAAGAAAAATAATAAAAGATTGAGCAGAAATATATGCACCTAAAAACAGGATTTTTTTGTTCCATCCCCATTTTCAATTCATTATTTTGCTTCATATTTCACTGATAAAATTGAAGTAATTGGAAGAAAGTTTTCAGAAACTTCCACCTGTGTATTTACCAGCCTGCCTGCATATACGTTGCTTTGCCTCCTGCTACTATTGAAGGGTACTCCCTGAATCCATATTAGGTCAATTCTGCCCTTTTTACAGAATATCTGGTCTTGTACCTTCATTCTTCTAAAATACTCTTATCAAAATCTCCAGGTACTTCCATATTGTTAAATCCAATAACAAATTATCAGTTTTCATTGTATTTGACCTGTCAGCAGCCTTTAAGCTGGCAAGGCACTTCCTTCTTTTTTATACACTTTGTTTGTAATTTTCAAGGCACGATACTCCCTTCATTTTTCTCCATCTTACTCCTACAACTCATTTAGTTCTGCTACTTGTATGCCTTCTCTTCATCCTTTTAATATTGGAATGTTTAGAGCTGAATCTGTGAAACTCTTATCTCTATATGAGATTATTTTAGTAATTCCACACAATTGTTACTTTATGGACCACTTATATAATGAAAATCCCCAATTTATAGCTCCATCTCTGATTTAGCTTATAAAATCTAGACTCTTATCCACAACTAATGGACTCAGTGTTCCCATTTTGAACTGTAACACTCAGTTAAACATTAATATGGACTTCTCATATTGTGCACAAACTCATTCATCTGAATTTCTTCTCTTCTCATTAATGGCACTTCATTCTACCATTTGCTTCATGTCTTCTTTAACTTCTTTTCTTTTAATGCCCATAGCTAACCTGTCAGGAAAATATCTTGTTTCTATTTTTTAAGAAAAAAATGTAGAATCTGACCACTTCTCACTAACTTTACCGGATTTTTTTCTCCAAATAATTCAATTATTAGCACAGTTGGAAGACTAGCACTTTTCCAGTTGTAATGCTTATTCTTTAGACTCTATTCTCAAATCAGCATTACACGTCAAAAAATAACTCAAATCAAATCACTTTTTCAATGAGTCATACATTGGCAATCGTAATTAAAATTTCCCGTTCTTTTATTTGTAATTATTCCCCTTACCTGCTTTATTTTTCCTATAACAATTATCACCTTTTAAATATTATACAATTATGCTTTTAACATGACTCCACACAACTAATACATAGTTCTCTTGGATTCAGGAATGTTTTTGGTCTTATTCTTCAATATATCCTTAGCACACAGAAGAGTCCTTGGTAAATAAGTAGGTACTCAATAAATATTTGGTACGAAAAAGAACAAAATATACATTTTATGACTTAGGAAGATAGTACAAAAGAATGAAGATGATATGTAGTTTACATTTCAATAAGGTACTAACTAAATAAGGACCACAATTTTATTTATATTTCTTTTAATAAATGTATAACAAAAGAATTAAGTGAAAATGAAAAAAATAAACATTTTTTAAAAAGTAAATGCAATATTCAGTATTTCCTGTGATTATAAACAATTTTTTCTACCCATTTTAACTGATAAAATTAACATAGACTTAAAACACAAAGACAGAAACTTCTCTACTGAGTATTAAGTTAAAGCTATCTTCCAGTGCTCCCTTCAGATTAGCAATCCTCTCTAAAAGTTTTATTACCAATGGAAAGCAACTCTAATTTTGTCTTAGTTTTTTGTTGCTTACAATAGAATACTTGAAAATAGGTAATTTATTTTTTAAGAGACATGGGGGTGGGGTAAGGTTTAGTTCTTACAGTTCTGGAACTGGGAAATTCAAGTCCAAGGAGGTACATCTAGGGAGAGCCTTCCTGCTGATGGGACCTCTCTGCAGGGTCTCGAAGTAGCACAGGACATCCTATGATGAGGAGGCATGCTTACTCAGGTCTTTCTTCCTCTTCTTACATAGCCATCAGTCTTATTCATATAATAACCTATTAATCCATTAATTTATGAATGTATCAATGCACTATGAGGATGGAGACCTTATGACTCAATTACTTCTCATGATCTCCACCTGTCAATACTGCCTTCGTGGGGATTAAATTTCCACATGGGTTTTGGAAGGTAGAAATATAAACAATAGCAAATGTGATACCTCTTTGAATCAGCTTTCTGTATTTTTGGAGTTTTCTAGCTAATCTTTCATAAAATAACTGAGGTAGAAGAGCTGTTAAGGTCTTGACATATTCCTGGCTTATGTAATTGGTTTCAATGGAGAATTAGTAAACTATGGCATTTCAAACTTAATTGGACCCAATGTAATAATAAAAGATTCACTTTAAACTTGATACTGTAGTGCTCTAATTTCTTTCTTTTCTTACTAGTTTTATGCTGTTGATTTTTTATGTATTATTTATATAAAGTTTTATATAAGCATATTCATAAAATGCTAAATGCACAAAAGTTGCCACCAAAACAAATCTATAAATATTTATTAAATAGTACATAATAGTATTTACCAATCATATGTAATATTTCAAATATAGAACAAAATAATGAGCAGACATGGTTTCCCTATATCCTCTAATTTCCAGAAAATATCAGATTTCGAAGTCTAGTCTTAATGTCTGCCTGTTATGTTAAATTTTACTTGGGTGCTCATGTGATCTGAACTTTCATTTAAAAAATGAGATCATTTGGTTTTAAAAATGAAATTACTGCAGTTACACAGTTTCTACTTTTAAAAAGACAGTTGGCTATTTGAAGTATTATCTTAATTCTCCAAATAACATATTATCTTGTTTTCTCTTGACTATTTCAAATTCATCTTGCCCCAAATTGGAAGTCAATATTTGACTTAATCCATTTGAGCTGCTATAACAAAATAACATAAAACTGGGTGGCATATGAATAAAATTTTTTTATTTCTCCCAGTTCTGGGGTCTGGGAAGTCCCAGATCAAGGCATTGGCAAATTCAGTGTCTGGTTAGGGCTTGCTCCTCAGAGATGAAGGCTTCTCACCGTGTTTGCTCATGGTGGAGGGGGAAAACCGGCTCCCTGTGAACCTCTTTTATAAAGGCACACATCGCACTCAGCCTTCATGGTTAAACATCTCCCAGAGGCTTCATCTTGAGGCTTAGAATTTCCACATATAAATTTGGGGGTGACAAACATTCAGACCATAGCAATGTTATCTCTGTTCCTTCTAATAGGAAAGTGTCAATTCATTCAAAACTATGTGTGAATTACCTACTATGGGTGAAGCAGAAATGTAGGCACTGGGAACACAGTGGTGAACAAGATAAACAGAAATGGAGCTAATGTTTAGTGAGCAAGAAAAGAAATCAGTAAGGTAAATATGTAAAATACATTGTATGTTAGTGGTGAGAGCTAAGAAGAAAATCATGAAGGGAAGAAATACAGGAATTTTAAAACCCATATGAGAGGAGAGCCAGAACCATGCATATATCAAGGGAAAGCTGTGCCAGGCAGGAAAAACTTCCAAAATAAAGAATTTGAGGTAGGCATGTCCCTGCCAGACTCCAAGAGGACAACTAGGGGATAAGAGTTCAGAAAGGTGAGGGAGGTTAAGACATTATATACTATTTTATATTGCTTTATTTTCCCTTTATGTAAATGTATTGTCTACTCTTTTGCTATTCTTTAATTGGTTACCCTAAAGTTTATACTATGTATTATTAATTCATTCTAACACAAATTATGACTTTTACCACTTCCAAAATAAAACTAGAACATTAGAACTTTTTAATTGCATGTATACTTATATCTTTTGTATAATTTTGGTTACACATTTTAATTTCATATATAACAGAACCCCATAAAACATAAGTCTAATTGTTTTGTACAGTTCATACTCAGTAAATTTTTAGTTGTGTTTATCCTCATTGCCCTTCTCTTAGTTCTTTGTTACTGTCTTCATTTCTGTGTTTTCCTCTCAGGCCATTTTGCTTCTGACTCTTCGAAGTTCTTCCTCTCTGGAGTCATAGTCCCTCTAGTTCTGTGTCTTCAGCAGCTCTTAGCTGCCTTCAAATCAGTCCTTTCTAGTCTGTGTGTGTGTGTTGCATGGTTGTTCTAGGTATGCACAGCCAATGCATTTTCTGTGCTATTTCATTCTACATCTTATTTCAGAACTTTATACACATTATTTTGTATGTATTTCTCACAGCAGTCCTTCAAGAAAGGTAACGTCAGTATTTCTGTTTACTTATCAGGAATGTGATGTTCCTGAGACTAATCAACGTTCCTGAGACCACTCTGTTCATAAATTCTATAGTCAGAATTCAAATGTGGGCCTGTAGAATTCAAATAAGTGTGTGTGCCCACACTCTTTCTACTTAGTAAAGACATAGCCAAAGGCTCCATGAAGCTCTTGATTAGCCACGTGAATCTAAAGAGAACTTACTCTGTTCCAGGCATCATACTAGGGGTTGAATAGAGTGTGGTCTGTGGAGATAGGGTATAGAGAAGGTATACAAAGTTAGTACACCTCCCATAGTCTTAAGGAACAGGTAAAGTACACATATAACAAATTATCAATAAATATAAGTGCTATCTATAGAAATAAAAGTTAGTAAGTATCAGGAGTGGATTTTGGGGGAAATGTCTTCTTTCTTAGAAAGAAATTATATTTGAACAACTTCAAAGGTGAGAAGAGGTTGTCAAGGTACTGAATGAATAGCAGATCAAAATATTATGGACATTATCCTGTACATGATGGGGAACTGTTGCGGATTTGGGACATAGAAGAAATATTAACAGCACCCTCATAATGATAGAAAGGAAATGGTTAAAAGGGAAAACTGTTAACTGCTTTGGTGGGGTAGAGATTGACACCGATGAGAGATATTTAATGGTTTCAGCCTGTTCATATCTAGATTTCTTCCTAATGAGAGAGTTTCCACCCTCGGAAAAAAAAAAAAGGATTTAACTCTCCCCATTGTTACAGATTGACAATTTTATAGACAGAAAGTGGGAGAATCTCAAATTAGAGAAAAAATAAAATATAAATCTAGGTCAATCATTTTAAAGTTAAAAAGGCCATGAAATACTATTCAGGCATATAAAATAATCAAAATATGTATTTTGCAGAAACATGTATGGCACTGGAGGTCATTATCGGAAGTGAAACAAGTCAGATGCAGTCAAATACCATGTTTTCACTCATAAGTGGGAGCTGAAAAATATGTATACATGGACATAGAGAGTGGAATGGTGGATAATGGAGACTCGGAAGGGTGAGAGTGTGGGAGAGGGAGGATAATGAGAAATTACCTAATGGGTACAATGTACATTATTCAACTGGTGGATATCCTAAAAGCTCTGACTTTACCACTATGCAATATATGTCTGTAACAAAATTGCACTTGTACCCTATACATTTATTTAAAAATAGTAATAAAAGGCTAGTATAAGTATGCTTTCTTAAAAAAGTAAATAAATTAACAAAGTGATGTTTAAAAGAGCTATTTGAAAGAAGCAGCTCTGTTTAATAACAGTAGCACTATATGACTGGGCACAGTGGCTCACGCCTGTAATCCCAGGACTTTGGGAGGCCGAGGCAGGCGGATCAAGAGGTTAGGAAATCGAGACCATCCTGGCTAACACGGTGAAACCCCGTCTCTACTAAAAATACAAAAAGATTAGCCTGGCGTGGTGGCGGGCGCCTGTAGTCCCAGCTATTGGGGAGGCTGAGGTAGGAGAATGGCGTGAACCCGGGAGGCGGAGCTTGCAGTAAGCCGAGATTGCGCCACTGCACTCCAGCCTGGGCGACAGAGCAAGACTCCGTCTCAAAAAACAAAACAAAACAAAACAAAAACAAAAAAAAAACAGTAGCACTATACTTAAAGTTAACTTTAACAACTGTACACAGGTTATGAATACATTGCATACAGTACTAAAATCTCTGACAAAATCATGGCTACACAGTAACAAAAATAGCCCATGTATCTATCTCTCCTATGAAATTGCAAATGCAAGATCAGAAATCATATTATTATTTATTTTATTACTCCCTTGGAATACTAAATGACCTAGTAATTACGTGTTGAATAATTTACTAAGTGAAATACAGAAAAAGGGAAAGAAAAACGATATAAAAATTGGCATAACTTGAAAATAAAGGATTCTAGACTATATGAGAAAATATTTTCCCAGTTAATATCAGCTAAGGCATTTCTCCAGTTCTTTGTAAAGAGAAACTAGAAATTTATATTTGAACCCAACTGAAATGCTTCAACAATATATATAGTTAAATGAGCAGTAATATATAACTAGTTTTCCTTCCAAAGTTTGTTTATTCTGTTATTTTCATTCTTCCTTTGTCTCCAAGTCTTGAGATAAAGAACCCCCAGCAGTTTTTCTGGGTAGCTGTCTTGTCTATAGATTACACATGACTATTATAACCAGATATTGATGCAAAAAAAGTAGATTAAACAAGGAAAGAAAGAACGTCATCTACTGAATGAGAATCTAACAAGAATTATTTCTGTGTGTATGTGCTACACGTTGCTAGTGCAGCAGAGTATTTTTAAAAATAATCAGAAAGGAATTATTTAAAATGTTTATTCTGTTGGTTCAATTCAAGATTACTTCAAAAATTTGGTTAAAGAAGTTCTGATTCCTCATATACATTTTAGAGTCAATCTGATTTACACATTAGTTGTATTTATTTCTAGCGTTTCTTGTGATATGACGGTAAACTGATGCCTTTGATTCTATGATAAAGGAAAATTTTAATCTCTATCAACTTAGTTGTGCAACAAAGTTCTCATTTCTGCCTTCAAAAATTTTATTTATTTTGATATAATTCAAATTAGTTTAAAAGATGCAAAAATAGTTCAAAGGACTCCCATAGACTTTTTACATAGTTTGACAAACTATTCATACTTTTCCCCATTGACCTTTTTGTTATCTCGTTTTCTCTGTGTGTCCATGAGTATACACACACATATGTATGTACGTATGTATGTAGATGTATAAATTTTCCCGAACCCATTGAGAGTAAGTGATAGAGTCACGTCCCTTTAGACATGTGTGTCATTGTATGCTTCCTAAGGAAAAGGGTATACTGTTACATAACTATGGTACAATTTTAAAAATATTGATACAATATTATTATCTAATCCACACTTCATATTCAGATGTCATTAATTGTTCCAATAATGTGCTTTATAAATATCTTTTCCTGGTTCAGAATCCAATAAGGTATCATGAATTACATTCTGTTGTCTCACCTTTCTTGATACAGAGCATTTCCTTGAACTTTCTTTGTGTTTCTTCCCTTTGGCATTTTTGGAGATTACTGGTGAATTGTTTTTTAGACTTGTTCTTCAGGTTGAGTTTTGCATATGTTTTGGTAGGAATAATATAAAAGTGAAGATCGCCTTTCTCAATATGTTATATCTGGAAGCACCTGATGTTCAATTGTCCAGTATTGTGATATTAATTTGATAACATGGTTAAGGAATCTAAAAAGTATTCCTACTATAAAATTATTATTTTTTGTAAGTAATAACTGGTTTTATTTATCAAAATTTGATCTGTTGGGTTTACCACCTTTTGACACTTTTCAGACTCTATACTTATTTTTATGTTTATTAGTTGATCCTCTGCAAGGAAGAGATTTCCTTCCTCCCTTATTTATTAATTTGTTCATTTTTATGCCATTATGAATTCAGATTATTATTAACATCTGCACAGTGACTGGCCCTGCAAAATAACTTCTTGTTCTTTACATCTGTTTTAATTATTCTTTGGCTATTTCTTACCTTTGGTACAACAAAATAATCCAGGCTCAATGTGTACCTTCCCTGCCCCAGACTCAGAATCAACTTCTTCACTAAGAATTCTAGATCCTTTTACTAAAGGCTATATGTTACTTTCTTCTATTTTTAATTTTTTCCATATTTGCCACTACTTTCTATGTCTCAAAAATAATTCATAGTAAAAGAAGCTGAACACAAAGTTTGTGTTTTTAAATTTAAAATTATATAAACAGCAAGATTGTGAAAAATAAAGAGTAAATTTTCTTTCTATTGGATATATATAAATAAAATTTTTATCATTATAAAGTTCTCCTGAAAGTAATCTTTTGAAAAGATAAATTAATTTCACTATTATAAAAGAGCTCAACTATAATAATTGCATCCTTTCTTGTATTAAGCATGCACGATTTTAGACAAGACTATTAAGCTTTCCGGACACAACTCAGGTTTGGTTCTGCAGGTAAGCAAACATAGAGAAAGGATCTTCAGTTTCCTTACATGTTTTTCAATTAACTCTTACCCTTTGGATCAGCTTACTTCTCCCCAAGGTAATGCCACGGGCAGCTAAATGATGAACTTGCTTTCTCAGACTCCCTCAAAAGCACAGGAACATTTTAATTGTGTATCTATGTGGAGGGATGATTGATGTGAAAAAGAAATCAGAGTTGCTCACTATCACACTTTATAAAATTCCCTTCCATTTATCATTCACTATCTAAAAGCCCTCAAGATTAGTTTTGTTTAAAGATTATTTGCATTTAAATTGTAGGGATATAGGAGAGTGCTTGCATTTTACGACTGAGGTTAAAAACTAAAGTCATCAGTGGTTTAATCATCTTTAAAACAACATTCCCTAAAGCGACCCAAAGCATTGAATATGCTACAATATTTAGTAAAAAGTTCTTTAGTTATGGGGCTACTGTGGAGTCAACAACGTAAAAGATAATTTAAAAAACGTATTTATTCTTTGCTAGGTTACAGCTAAAAATACATTCCTGTAGAATAATCATCCTTGATATGAGCTACTCTAAAAACAAAAATGAAGCTTTTTATTTTCTGAAATTAGAATTGTATAAGCCAATTTTTCTCAAGTATCATGCAGAGTTAATTGACTTCCAGTAACCTAAATTATGTTGTTACCTTACAGTTCAATTTAAAATTGTTAAGCAGAGAAATTTAGAAATGCTTAGAATGAAAACATTAGGCATAAAATAGACTGTAATATTATAGCAATTCTAAGTAGATTGTACACAATGCAGATTATGGCTGTGAGTATAAAACAAAATTATCTATATTCCTTCATTTCAAGAGTTCATGGGGTCATTCATATCAAGTAAACAATCCCACTTTCGAGTTTTTACCAGTAAAGATAACTTATTTGAATAATTCTCAAAAGCTGTTCATTTTAAAAGGTCCAAGATAACTATTTTATAGCATTTATGGAATTCTTTAAAAGGACTGTTTCTATATTGATAGTAATTTTTTTACTTTGATGAATGCAGACACACTGATTTATATTTTTAAAAATGTTTAACAAGACCATTTGGTTGAGGTTAAATTGACCTGAAGGTCTGAAGTGGGCTTGCTGAGGGAGAAACATGATATTTACTCTTCCTGGCTCACACTGCCTCATGCATCTTGATGGGAAACATACATCTAATATCTAATGATTTGATTTTACAATAAGATATTTGGCTGGTCATGTTTGATAGATTCTCCTTAAGAGGTATGTGTTATACTATATTATGTATACTATTATTAGAGGTGAATCTGAAAGATCTATTTCTTTTTTATATCTTAAATCAGATTAATGGGAAAGCTCCATGTGATTTTTAAAAATATATTTCATCATTTGTATACTTGTTAAATTTAATAGCTAAAATACTAAGAACATCAACCAGTTATCTACATCAATTTATTTTTATATTGAGTTACATAATTATTAAAACTCTTATCAAATATTCACAGGCTTATTTTATCTATCTATACACACACACACATACACACATTCCTAATCTGTCTGAACAAAGGTATCATACAAATTTTAAATAAAATCCTAAAATAGATATTTGTAGTTTGTACACAATATGTATTCTTATCTGCCCTGAGTACGAGGTTTAAAGCAAGCAGAATAATATAAATAAAAACATTTGTAAAATATGAAAGGAAGTCAAATGACAAATATAGGACAATATTACTTTTCAGTGATCACCCCATCTCCCAGTTTTCATGAGCATTAATTGCCTTCCTTATGTTCCTGGATATAGGATAAAAAGTTATCTTTCAGGAACATGCTACATTTTTACCTTTCAATAGCTCCTTTCCTTAATTCAAATATATTGATTATGCATTTAAGTCTCTGATATTAATCAGATATTTACAGATTTTAAGTAGCCTTTAGTGGACCCAAAAATGGTGCTAGTTTGCAGATGCTAGAGGTAGTAACCTATAAAAATTATTTCGGAGCACATAGGCTTCTAAACACTCTACAAAGTAACTCTCTATGTGATTATATCCTCTCAGTTTTTGGATTATTGACAAGCAATAGATTATTGAAATAAAATTATAATTATTACCAGAGCTTAATCTTAAATGCCAAATATTCTAACAGGAGTAAGATTTTGAATTTCAATGGACTATAGCAGATGACAATGTTCTATTAATATTTTTCACTAGTACTGCTTTGTTGCAGTCGCAGACATTTCCTTTTTGTCTTTGTTTCTTTGTGTTATCCTAGCTTTGGGATATTTTCCTAGTGGTGACATTTTCCTGGTTCTTCCTGGGCATTTTGGATATTATGTTATGCGTCCCTGTGTTTTATTTGAATCCTCTCTTTTATCAGGCCTCCTGTGATACCATGCATGTTGAGGAAAGAAGCAATGCATCATTATTCCCAGGTGAGGGTGGAAGTTGAGGTTCCCCACTTGACTTGTTTGACAGTCCAGAAGGGAAAGTTGCCTCCTTATTTCTAGTCAGGGTCAAATTTAAGTTTCCCCATTGGACCTCTGCTGACACTATTTTAATAGTCTTTGTAGGGGACAATAATCATCAGAATTTGAGGAGTGTCTTTGGGGAATGGAAATCAAGATTTAGTTGTAAGAAACACAGAAGAGTTAGAATAAACTCTTGGGTTCCATGTGGAAGGTAAGGAAAGAGGAGTCAAAGATGACATGCAGATTCATGTTATGTGAATTAGTAAATGGGGATATTATGACAAGCATGGTTTTTAAATGACTTTTTTAGTAATTTATAAAGCTTTTATATGAGAATAATGTTTAACGTGAAAACTTCCTAATTTTAAAACATATAAACATTTTTATATATTGAACTTATTTCTATGTTTTTCTTTGGTACAAGAAATGCAGGTATACTTGCATTGATCTTTCTGATTGCATTATCATGACTTTTTATGAATTATGCCATTTTGATATTTAATATAGTATATCGTATGACTAAATTTACTTTTTAGTCTAGCCTCTTAATGAGTCCTATGTACATTTTATATTCTCAGTCATATTACATCATTATTGATTAGATATGTTGTCTTTAATTGGATTGTAATTGGATGGTATTCTTCTCTGAAATTAGTTTATAATTACCTATTCCTTTTGAAATTGTACTTGTTAAAAACTAGTTTGAAAGAGAAAAGTGAATAAATTCAAATCTTCCCATTCTTTATGCATTAAAAAACTTCACATTTAAGTTTTTTTTAAAAAATGAAAAGGTGAGAGAAAATATTAATTGGTATAAAACATAAATATAGACAGGTAAATTTAAATATATAAAATATAAAATGTGAGTAACATCGAAAATAATAAGCACAATAAAAAGACCAAAATCAAACTTGTGAAGTTTCACTTCAAATATGACAACATAGAGCTCATATTTGTAAAAGCATTTGCTAATAAATAAAACAGAAATAATTTAATTTGAAATTTAAAAGAAGACGTGAGTAGAGAATAGCAAGAAATTTAGAGATAATACATTTAATCAAAGATCTTTACCATCTTTCATGTCTATGATTTCCTTATTTGGAATTTTCTTTAGGTCCATCCAAACATTATATTAAATATTATAATGCCAATATACACTTATCCTTTGATAGTGGACTTAATTTTTTGAAATGCCTCAAAAAGCATGGTTATATA
Organism: Pan paniscus; assembly: GCF_029289425.2. Taxonomy (NCBI): domain Eukaryota; kingdom Metazoa; phylum Chordata; class Mammalia; order Primates; family Hominidae; genus Pan; species Pan paniscus. The sequence continues at coordinate 59,807,064 of NC_073249.2, read as the reverse complement.
AATCTACGGGCAAAAAAAGCATTCAAAGAAGTAAATGTCATTGAGAACATATATAAGAATATAATCTATTTTCACATGAGATGTGCTATCACTGAGATATTCACATGTTAGCTTAGTAGAAAGTGAAAAAGCTATAAAAGATATTTAGTCCATCCTATGGAGAGGCAAGGGAGAAGTAATTATCAGGAGGAATTAAAATTTGAGCTAAATCTTGAAAAATTACTTTGCAGTATTTGGCTACACAAGAGTTGAAACAGAGTTCTTGGCAGAAGGAGTAGCATGGAAAAATGTCGGAAGGCTTCAAGAATGATACAATTTTAAAGGAATTATATGTAGTATATTCTGACTGCCAAAGATAAATGACAGTATAAGAGGAAAGCAGGTCAAATTATAAAGGGCTTAGAGATGTAAACCTTGCCATATAAGTAATGATGAGCAACTATCAGGTCTGAAATAGAAGGCTGATCTACAATTTAGGGCAATTTGGAGGATGTGTTGAATAAGTGTAAGGCAGTAAGTGTCATTGCTATTAATAAAGCTTCTTATTCTTGCTCAGTATCCCCGAATTTATTCATATACACTTTAATGTAAAATCCTCATCCTACACCTTATATCCTCTTGATAAGAACTACTTTATAAATTCTACACATATTGCATTATAGTTACTTCATTGAAAAAAAATCTCCCAGAATCCAGAATGTTTAACGTTAAGAAAACAACAGTTTTAGAAGAGACATTGTACTATTTATGGAGAAATGATATGCTTTCAAACTTTATGTTTATATTAAGAAAATTTTCTAATTAAATTAATATTAGGCTTGTCACTGGCTAATGTGTGGAATAACACATTTTAAAGACCATTTCCAATGGTTATGTGCCTATTTTAGATATATTACATATTTGTTTCTTATAAAAACAGAAAACTATCACAAATAAAATGAAAATCTATATAAATTCCTAAGACTATTTATATTAAAGTGTTAGAAATAAAATTGTTTTCTATCTCTTTCAAAAGCCTCTGTTCAACAATTTAAAAAATTAAGTGTGGCTTGGCAAACTTTTCACTATTAGAATAGAGTAAGAAAAAAAATAAGTAACTCGTTTTACTTTTAAAATGTTTCAGATGCATTAGTTTATCCAAATAGTATATGCCACTTACTTTGCTTCAAATACTGGTAAATGTTACATCATCAAGAACCTTTTAGTAAAATCACAATTCTGTGATTTCTTACAGAGTTTAGAATAATCACTTCAACAATTATAGTAATTGTTTGACTCTTGCTAAGTAAGTATCTTGGAACATATTTCAACTTTTAATGCACATTTTATTCACTATATATATAAAGAATATATATAATTCCTTCTTAACATACAATAAAATTTATTAAATATTAAGGATTATTAAGAGGATATAATTGAAATATTAGAAAGCTATTTAACATTTTTTACTTTTTAAATTATTTATTCATATTAAATCCTTTCAAGTATTTCTACACATTACAAACACTGTGAGATAATCATATTTCAAATTAAAAACAAAAATCCTTCTCCACAAATCACCTTTACCAACTGTCTTCACCAATGTTTACCCTTTCAAAATATTTTTATCTCATATACAAGAGATAAAGTGATAATAATATAATTAGGGGTGAGTACAGTGAGTAACCAGTTCCTCTGAGTATGTGCTCCAATTACTTTAGGTAATGTGATGAAACAGTGATTGGTGAGAATATTGAAAACTATATGAGGAGAAGCAGAGAAAAATAAGTTAATCAGCCACTTAGGTAAAAATGATCAGTTCCATTTGAGACTGTCCTCTACCAGTCATCCCCAGAAGCAACGTCAGCTCATCACACTTATTGTATGTTCCCTCATCCACCACTCAACCTCTCAGACTTTATCTTCAGTTTCATATCACAGATGGTTAGAACAATCCCTGGAAAAGGCAGTTATGGTAGATCAATTGCAATAGTCGCCCCAAGTTTTCACACCCTACCTGCATCTATGGCTTTTGATTTGTGACTTTTTATTCAATTCAGCAGTGGCAAACATGACCCAGAGGTTTGAAAAGGTGCTTCTGCACTTTCAGGTTCTTTCTTGGACACTGTCACTGCCCAGGATAGCCTGCTAGAAGAATGAAGAGGTGTGCAGGGTGTACTGTGTCATCCGCCTGAGAGGTCTTTGGAAAGCAGGCAGCCTCCAGCCAAACTGCCACTGGGATGCAAGAGCAAGGCTGCTCCAGATGAACAGAACTGCTCAGCCAACACACACAGCTGTGAGAAATAAACGGAGGTTGCTTAAGTCACTACATTTTTGACTGGTTCATTGCCAGCAATAGCAGGTAATATACAGGAGTAATCCCTGAGGTTTTACATAAAGTGCATACAGGGGTGATCTCTAAGGTGTTACATAAATAATTGATTTCCAAGGACTCAGCCACTGGATCTCCAGACTCAGAGGTAGCACCCCAGAACTTCTAGTCATTCTGGGTGATGGATATTCATGGCAATGCCCTGCCAGTGCAGTAGCTGTTGGCTTCCTAAACTCTATGGAGCAGCAGCTTTTGACTCATGCAAAGAAAAAAATATATACGTAGAAGGAGAAGAGAGGGTAGAAAAGATGAAGGCTGGAGTTGGGGGACAAAAAGTGCTGGACTTTTCTAAATATAGCTTTTTGTGAAGATTTGATTTAGAACCATGTAAATATTTACATAATTATAAATCAAAATTACATTTTAAAATAGCAATTCATAAAATCAGAGGCAACTTGAGGAAAGTGAAACTGTTGTGTTCCTGTTTCAACTGATTTTAAACAAAGAATGCAACTGCACATTTTCATAGATATAGATAAAAAAGTAATGTGAAAAATTTTTAAATTATGTTCATCATTATATAGTGATAGTGTTGAAGTGTGTTTTTTTATAACAAAAGTGTTGCGTGTGTAATTTGTGATAAAGAAATTAATTCTATATTTATGTCATTAAGAACTTAGATTTTGATGTGAGGGAAAGGTCATACAGATGAAAGATTATATAAGAAAAATTATATAATTTCAAAACAGAATCAGATGTATTACAATGCATTAATCATGCATTTTTTCTCTTAAAAATATATCTATTATTTGTATCCTCTAAAAATATTTAAAAACAAAAAATAAACAGAATCTACAGACAACCTATAGCACCAAAATTATGATCTTCAAACAATGCAATTTCACATGAAAAGGAACTAGAGCTCTTTGGCAGGAAATGATTAGTACTATATCTGAGAATAAAATGTAAGAGATGAGACAGACAAATCTTGCCATAGCAAAAAATAACAGACAGAAAGAAAGCTATCTAAGACTAATGATATGTTAATAGAATCAGGAGCCAAACTGAAGACATTCATACTTTTTTAGAAGGATACTTCCAGTATTAATAAGACTAATAAGCACAATGAACAAGAAAATATATATAATTAAATCCATGGAATAAGGATACTTAAAACAACAAATTATTCATTAACTTAGTGGTTTTCTAGGAAACAATGTTAATTTTCTATTGCTGCATAACAAAGTACCATAAACTTAGTGGCTTGAAACAACACACACTTATCATCTTATAGCTTCTGTGAGTCAGGAGTCTGAGCCCAGCTTAGATGAGGCCTCTGCTCAGGGAAGAGTTGCACAATGCTATAATCAGAGTGTTATCCTGGGTATATTCCCATTTAGTGATTCAGTTGGGAAAGAATCTGTTTCTAAACTAATTTAGAATTGGCAGAATTCATTATAGCTTTAGAACTTCATTTCCTTGTGGCTGTTGAACTGAGGGCCCTTGCTTTTTGCTGGCTATCAGATGGATACCACCTTCACATCCAAGAGGCTGCTCACAGTTCCTTGCCATATGGATTTCTCCAATATGTCTAATTCATGGGACCTGCAAGGAGAATCTCTACCTCTAGTCTGCTCAGATGGAGTCTTATATAACATAAGTACATCAGTGTCAGCCTTCTATTCTTTTTGCCACCTTATGTTGGTTGGAAGCATGTCACAGGTCCCACATAACTCAAGGCAAAAAGATTACAGAAAGGATTGAAACAGAGTAGAGGAATCATTGGGAGTTGGGGTCACATAAGAATCTGCTATAGAAACCACCTTAATATTTTGAAAGCTGATAAATAACTGGAAAGAAGCAAACATTTGTCTTACCTTTTTTGTGAGAACAATACCTCAGAGTAGAAAAATAGTTGTTGAATGAAAAATTATCATTATAAAGGACATGGTAAAGAAAGAATGCTGAATTTAATGTAGTACCATGTTGTAATCACTAAAATAACGATCACTTATGCTTGTTAACTATGGCATTATTTACCTATTAATAGAAGTATGCAACACTGTATACAAAGTCTTTTTTTTCCTAAAATGGCTTGTAAATGTCACAAAGTTTTTATGTTTAGCTACAAATTTATTGGCAACTAACCAAGTATAGTTCCAGATAGTGAAAGTGTCTAAAGGAAAACAAATTGTTTCCCTTTGTTTTTAACACAAGTGGAAGAACTAGATAGATCAAGAGATTTAGTATATATATAAACATAGTTTGTATATTTGTATTTATTTCATTTAATTCTTCAAACTCTATAAAAATGTGAGACAATCATAGATATTTGATCACTTATCAGATAGCTGATGATATTAAGAAATGACTATGAAGAACTTTTTAGTTATGAGAATGTTATTGCTGTTAATTTAAAAAATAATCCTGTTTTTTAAAAACATATTAGATAATTATTAATTAAATGGCATGTGTTGAAATACATCCAAATAACTGGACAGGGAGTATTATATGGAGAGATCGATGAATAAAGTCGGAGAGATCGATGAATAATAATGTGTTATTGGCCAACTATTGGTGAAGAATTGTTGAGGGGCATATGATGGTTTATTTTCCTGTTTTCGGTGCTTTTATACACAGCACTTTCCCTTTATCCACTGTTTTACTCTCTGCACTTTCAGTTACCTGCAGTCAACTGCAGTCTGAAAATATTAAATGGAGAATTCTAATCTTAAAATAATTCATAATTTTAAAATTGTGAGCCAATGTGAGTAGCATGATGAAATCACACACTGACCTGCCTGGAATGTGAATTCTCCCTTTGTTGAGTGTACTCAGCTGTCTATGCTACCCTTCCATTAGCCATTTTGGTTATCTATCATGGTCACCCATTGCATATGTTCCAGTTGCCCTTAATGTATTTAATAATTGCCTCAAAGCACAAGAGTAGTGATGCTGGCAATTTGGATATGCCATAGAGAAGCTGTAAAGTGCTACTTTCAAATGAAAAGGTGAAAGTTCTCCACTTAATAAGGAAAAAAATGCAGGGTTTGATATTATCTGTGGTTTCAGACATCCACTGGGGATCGTGGAAAGTATTCCCCATGGATATGTTTAAAGATTTTTTTTACAATAAAATGTTTTTAAATAAATCAAAAATTAAATATTATAGTAACATGATACCTACCATTACCCATTTGCAAAATAGACTACAAAATGATTAGCAAAAATATGCAATGCCCAGTTATTGGAGTCATTCATTTTCTTAACATATAGAAAGTTTATTAAATATGTTTTCTTAAAATTTATAAAATGACAATTATATATTTTATAATTTAGAGTCACCTTTTTAAAATGACACATTTAGAAAGAGTTGGGAAATTTAAACACTTTAAAATTTCATTTTATGCATTTTATTACACTATATTTCTATTGAGGTATGTTGTGCATACAGTGACGTGCACAGATCATAACTGTACAGTTCTAACATTATTGACAAAAGCATAAAGCTAGGTCACTCACACCAATGTCAAGACTGATAACATTTTGATTACTCAAATAAGCCTAATAGTGCCTACTTCTAGTCAATTCCCTACCTATTCCCTGAAAGCAACTACTGTTGTAATTATTTCATCACTGCTTAAGTTTCTCTGTTCTATGAAAACAGTGTATGCAAGTGGAGGAATGGCACTAGAAATCTGATCTGTGAGCTGGCAATATGTGGTGCATTGCTGGTAGAGAATTTAAAACAATAAAATCCAACTAAAACTTGGTCAGTTTTTCAATATCACCATAAACTGGTGATTTTCAAAAAAGTCACTATTAATATACTCCACCTAGAGGAGATACCACTTCCACTATTACTCTCTCCTTCTTGGAAGGCCATTGTCCAAAATTATATCTACCAGAATGATGTTCTGTACAATCCTATGGCAAGATTTCTTTCAGATAGCATTTTTGAGAGATTTATCCATGTCATTGTGTATATTGATAGTTCATCCCTCTTTACTGATGAGTATATATCCATTATTTAATAGATCATAAATTATCCATATTTCTGATGGTAGACATTAGGATATTTGTAGCTTGAGACTATTGTAAAGTTGCTTTGAAAATTTTTATAAAAATGTATCTTACAAATGGTGTATTTAAATGTATAAGAAAATGTCAAACAATTTTCCAAATTGGTTGTATCATTTTACTCTGTGAACACCAATAGTTCCCAACATTTGGTTTTATCAGTCCTTTCAATTAGAGCCACTTTGGTGCACATATATCTGTACCTCATTGGGTTTTTTTTTTTTGCATTATCCTGATAACTCAATGATGCCACTCTTTTAAATAATCTGTTATTGGTCATTCCTACAAGTTATTTGCATAAGATCTGTTTGAACATTTTACCAGTTTTCCTGGTATGACTTTTCTCTATCATTGAGCTTAAGGAGTTGTTTATATGTTCTTTATTTAACTACTTTGCCAAATATTTGTATTGCAAATATTTTCTCCACAAATTTGTATTATTATTCATTTTAATGTATTTTGAATTATATATATGTAGTTCATAAATACATATTTAAGTTTTTAAACTCCTTTTAATCAGATATTTTTATGATTAGATTTTATGGGTAATGTAAGGACAACTTTTCCTAATCCCAGATTACAAATATGTTTTCTCATATTTTCTTTTAAAACTATATAGTGTTTGATTTTAAGTTTAGGTCAGTAATCCATCTCAAAATAAATTTCGTATATAGTGAAAGGAAGGTTCAAGGCTCATCATTTTTCATACAGATACCTAATTTTTTGTACCATTTTTTGAAAATGCTCTTCATTCTGAATTGAACGGATGAAGTTGCTTTGTCAAAAATTATTTGATGATGTAAATATATGTCCATTATAGAAAGCTATTCTATTTCATTGATTTCTCTCTCCTTATGCCAATACCACAATGTCTTGATAACATTTATTTTAGACTGAAATTTGAATTCAGATAATGAAAGTCCTCCAATTTTGTTGCCTTTCAAAATTGTTGGGATAATTTTTGTCTCTTGCATTTCTGTTTAAAATTTAAAATATTTTTCTTGACTTACTGTTATACACTTTGAGGTACAGCTAAGAATCTTATCTAACAATATTCTTACATATAACTCTTCTTTTATGTTATTTTCAAGATTACTTCTATTTAAACTAAAAACTTACTGTACGTGACTGTACACATCGTTGTCACCAGTTCTATTTAACATGGTACTCAAATTCTTACCCAGAGAAGAAAAAGAAATAAATGGCATTCAAATTGGAAAGGAAAAAGTAAGATTATTTATGTTCACAGAACTCATAATATAGTGTATAGAAATCCTAAAGTTTCCACAAAGCATTGTTAGAATAAATAGATCTAGCAAAGTTGCATGACACAAAATAAACACAAAAAATTAGTTGTGTTCTTGTACAATTATAAGGAACAATCTGGAGAGTAAGAAAAGAATTCCATTCATAATAGCATCAAACAACAAAAAAATTAGACATAAACTTAACTAGGGAGGTGAAATATATACGCACTGAAAACTGCAAAATACTACTGAAAGAAATTAAAGACATCAATAAATGGAAAGACATTCCATGTTTTGTATTAAGAAACTTAATATCATTAAGAATTAATGCTACCAAAAGGTTTCTATAGATTCAGTGTAATCTCTACCAAAATCCCAATAACATATTTTGGAAGAATAGAAAATTCCATCATAAAATGTATTTGGAAACTCAGGGGGCTCAGAATAGCCAAAACAATCTTGATAAAAGAACATAGTTGTAGGTCTCACACTTCCTAGATTCCTTGTTCAGTGCTCTGACAGACTACCATAGGCCAGTGTCAATTTCACTCTGTTCAATGGCTCCTCTCCTCATCACAATTTGTGTAAAGCTACAATGACAGCATGAAGTCGACAGAAAGTACCAAAGAATTAATACCCCTACCCTATAAGAATAGTTTTAATCCAAAGACTCTTGAGAGCTGATGCAAAAATATCTCAGCTGCCTCATCCCTCTCATCCTTGGGACCAGCTGAAACTGAAGCATATGTTGTGTGCCATTTTCCAGAGTTTCACCATAGAGTAAGCTGCAGGAGACAATAGAAGACACTGCTGCAATAGAGCTCTCTTTATAGCTGACTTTCCTTCCCTCTGATCACTTTCCTATCCTCATCCTCTTGTCTCTTATACTTCCCAAATAAACTACATCATCTCAAATTCTTGTATCAGGGATATCTTTGAAGAATCTGAACTAAGACAACAGTGACATTACTAGCTAGAGATAACAGTAAGTCCTATCCATACCAATAGCTACACTAATGTGTCAAGCAAATTAAGTTATAAACCTAAGAGAGTTAAAAACCATGCACCAGAAAAAATTGAAAGTGTTAATTCACAGTAAGTTGATTTAAAAAAAAACGTATCAAACTGTCATTGAAAGTATAGAAAATGTGTGATTATGTGGAATAAGTAATTAGGAAAATACATATTCCAGAAAATATTGTTTTGATTGTATTTAATTGTTAGATTCAGTAAATGAACTTATAAGTAAACATACCTGGTTCTAAATAACTGCAAAAGAATATTGCTATTTTATATCCTAAAGAAATAATGCTATTGGTATTTTATCAAATTTTTCCTTGTAATCTGCTAGCATAGAGTTCAAGCAACATAAATCATTTCACTAGTGTAGAAATATATACTGTTGAACTAATGCCACCACTTCAAAATTCATAGGATTTTTATGGCCAATTGTAAATAGAACATTTTTAATTAGAAGTGATGTTCTTTAAAAAACATTTTTTATAGAAAATAAGTGTGTAGAGAAGAATCTCATAAAATTTTCCAAAGCCAACCCCTAGCTCTAAGAACATTTTTAGAAGTAAAGCAAATATATTGGTATAACTGACCCATTAAGAAGGTGATAAAGTAAATGGAAAAGAGATGCAATAGTATTTCCACTTCAAAAATTTGTCACACGCATGTTATTTTGTCTTTTATTTTAATTGTACTCTATCTTATGTTTAATGGGCACTTTCTGAAATAGTGAAGGTAACTAGGGAAAATACAGAATGCTCCAACTTTGCTTCCCCTTGCCACACCACAAAGAGTCCCAAGCAAGGTTATTTTAAAGACATCCCTGGATTTTCTGTTTGTTGGATTTGCCACCATGTCTAATTCTACAGTCACAACTCAATTGCTCCTAATACACTGGGCCAGATACTAAAATATCTACAGTATCATATATATGACATGTCATGTACATATATATATATACACTCACATATACACATACACGCAGTGTCTGTATATAGTATATATATAGTCATATATATGTGTGTGTGTATATATATATTCATCATTGAACTTATATATATGACTCTGTAGATATTCATATATATGAAGAAAACTAGGAGGTCTCATCATTAAGGTTTGCATGGATTCCATCCAGAATCAAAACCCTCTGACACAGCCAGCCAACGTGGGCAGGGCAATATAATCCTCTGCCTTTCTAAGGAACCAAAGCCTGAGTCAGTGTATTCCATACATGATTCGTGTGCAATATTTTCAAAAACAATCTTACTGAAACTAGGCTTGAGCCTTGACAACTTCAATCCATGTATCTCTCTCTCTTTTTTCTTTTTTTGATGGTATAACTTTCATGTGCAGTATTTCTTGAGATAAATTTATCAAAAACTTGTATTTATGAGGTAATTTCTTTGGATTGCAAGGTGTGTGCAGATATAAACAAAGACTGCAGTTACCTATTGCATGGTAATTTTCTTTTAAAATTTCTAAAACCTATTTTTTTCTACACTTGTAAATTTGAGGATCATTCATTTTAGTGTAATTAGTAGAAGATAATAGGATTGAAATTTTTCCCCTGCTCTCATTTTCTTCTAATAATAAAAAAAAAAAAACCTCTATATGTTGGCTTTGTTGCTTTAAAAACATTTTAATCATGAAATTTTGATATAACAAAATGGTATGTAAATTATAAAGAGAATTGTTTGAATGAACACACCATCCTTAAGACTGCCCAAATTATGAACTATTTTGTTAAGTCCTATCCCCTACTCAAAAGCAAGCACCCTGTTTCCAGTCTATTTTCATCCCCAGGAACTTTTTTTTTTTTTTTTTCCATTCTTTTTTTTTTTTCTTTTTTTTTTTTTTATTATACTTTAAGTTTTAGGGTACATGTGCACATTGTGCAGGTTAGTTACATATGTATACATGTGCCATGCTGGTGCGCTGCACCCACTAACTCGTCATCTAGCATTTTTTTTTTTTTTTTTTTGAGACGGAGTCTCGCTCTGTCGCCCAGGCTGGAGTGCAGTGGCGTGATCTCGGCTCACCGCAAGCTCCGCCTCCCGGGTTCACGCCATTCTCCTGCCTCAGCCTCCCGAGTAGCTGGGACTACAGGCACCCACCAACATACCCGGCTAATTTTTGGTATTTTTAGTAGAGACAGGGTTTCACCATGTTGGCCAGGATGGTCTCGATCTCCCGACCTCGTGATCCGCCCGCTTCGGCCTCCCAAAGTGCTGGGATTACAGGTGTGAGCCACCGCGCCCGGTCATCCCCAGGAACTTTTATCTAAAATACTGCATTTACCATTCTTTGACTTTCTTTATAATTTTATCCTTAAATAACATAAATTTTGCTTGTTTTTGAACTTTTCCTTGAGTTTCATATATCTGATTAAACAATATTGATGCATGCAGCTGTAGATGATTTATTGTCCATGCTGTATTTTAATATATAAATACACTACTATTTCCCATTCATCTTTCACCAAATATTCATCACATAGATATTTGAGGTATTTTCTTTTTTTCCATTACAACCCTATTATTGTAAACATTCTTAAAATTTTCTCCTGGAGTACATGTCCATATAACATAATACCATTTGTATAAATTTTAAAACAAACATTTGATAACTTCACTGTATTATAAAGGAAATTCCTTGTGGACAAAGAACAGATAGAACTCAAAGTCATCCCTCTGCTTATGTGAGACGAATATATATCTGATTGCTTCCTCTGCCCTATTTTTTCACTGAGCCATATTAAGGCATAAATGACTATTCCTGTAAATTGTATATTCAGTGAAAGGCTAATCAGAAACTCAAAAGAATGCAATCATTTGTCTCTTATCTACCTATGACCTGGAAGCCCCTTCCCCGTTTCAAGCTTTCCCGCCTTTTCAGAACAATCAATGTACATTTTACATGTATTGATTGATTTCTCATGTCTCCCTAAAATGTATAGAACAAAGCCTTGCACGTCCTCCTTGGGCACATGTCGTCAGGACCTCCTAGGGCTGTGTCAAGGTCGCCTTCATAACCTTGGCAAAATAAACTTTCAAAATTGACTGAGACCTGTCTCAGATTTTGGGTTCATAACTCAGACTTGGTAGTTTCCAGTTTATTTTTTAAAATCAAATATGTGCAAAATAGATATCATATTGGTTTTAAAGTACATGTTCCTCTATTATCTGCTACTGTGAGTAACATATTATTTTAAATCACAGCTTAATATTCCTCACTAACCACATGGCTAAACCTTGCTTATCACATTCCTAATCATTGAACTTTTGTATCTGGTGCAAGCAAACTGCAACTGACTTACCTGGGTGATTCATAGCATGATTGTTTTCCCTGCCTTATACTTGCTCCTGGTTACAGTTAATAATGGCTTTTCTTTCTGTTTGTGGGTCAGGGAGGCTTAAAGCATCATTTCCCTTTATCTTCCCCACCGAATAGTTTCCTGCTGTGCTTTACCCCTGTGTCTGTAATGTGAAAAACATCCGTCCTACCTAAATTACCATTCAAGTGTAATACCTTTTTTATTTAACCCTGAGTGCATGACTGCTCCCTTTAATCCTACTCAATCTACCCTGAACAGGGAAATATCTAAAGGAGAATTTATGGTCCCAAGCTTCAAATGCTATTTCTCAGTGTACTTGGAAATGATTTCAAAATTGATGTTCACTGAAGTTTTAGATCAAAAATTGAGCATAGATAAAGCCAAGGTCATGACTAGTCAGCTCACAATTATTTCTGTAAAAGCTTACCTAGAGAGAGTAACACTGCTGTGCTTTGTATCTCAGATGATAAATTAACATTAGAAGCCAAATTAAAGTATTACAGAATAAGGGCTCATGATCTGGCCAAAAAAGTATTCAGGCATGACCTCACCAATTAAGCCACTAAAGTGATATGACAGACAGGTCAGACAGCTTTAAAGAGTGTCTAGAACTCAAATAGTAACTGAGCTCAGGTGAACATACACAGAGGAAAGTGACAGCTTAGAGCAATAATTTATGTATCCTAGAATAAAATTCAAAACTGTTTTCATGGACACTCTAGAAAATTCTTAGCAATCATTACACTAGAATATTTTACTCTTTTACAGATATTTGATAAGCATTTAGTACTCATTTGCTTCCCACAGCCACAATTTCCAAAGCTAGCAAAGGAGCTGTGGTAATATGCTAATTATATTACCTGTGAATAGAGAGAAGATATTATTCTTTAACCCCTTGTCCAATATGTAAAGAACCAACAAACAACATTTTTGTATATAGTGTATTTATTATGATTTAACTAACTTACATTAATGTCTGTATAAACGTATAAAAGTCAAAAATTATCCCCCAATTTTAATGAGATGACAAAGAATCATATGCCCTCAAATTTAAAACCACCTATAATTTGTGAAAATAAGAAGGGAAAATTAGAGTACTGGTATACAATTTATTTATAATTATTGACTTATTTCATATTTTAACAGTATTACTATTAAGAATTTTTTTTTAAAAAAACCTCACATTGTATCAATGTTCATCATTCTTCATCATATTTTGTCCTCAGAGCATACCAGACAGCTTCTGAAGATACGTGTGTGCCTTGACTCATTGTGAAAACTTATCTTGCACGTATTTGTCTGAACCATGAACTGTGAAAAATCATTTTTGACTTTTTAAGCCTAGGTTTGAGATATGGATCAAGCAGGGACAAGATACCAGCAAGCCCATAAATATAACAGCGCAAAGCATGAGGAGCAGAACTGAACTGAGAAAATGATCAAATCGGAGCAGTCTAACACTCATTTTATTCTCCTACATCAGAAGTACTCGCGTTAAAGCAAGGAAAATATGAACGTAAAATACTAACAAGGCCAGTGTAAAGGCAGTGTTACTAAAGTCAGTTAATTAGCAATGTTTTCAACCTCTTCTGAATGTTGAAATAATAATATATTTTTGTAATTTTCTTTACCACTCCACTCTTTTCTCTGCTGAGTAGAAGTAAATGAGGTATTGGAAAGGTTGGATTCTAGCCCTCATACAACATGAGTCTATAAATGAAGTGATATACTTAAAGCCTCTTTCAGAAGTGTAAAATGACTGCAACATACTTGCAAGTTGAAAGCTATTTCTTTAACTGTACATTAAATATGTTAGCCAGTATAATCATACTTTGTAGCCATGTTTTTTCCTAAAATGTGAATCCAATTCGACCCTGCTCCATCACAGAATGATTATAATCAGAGGACCCCATCGCAGAAAAAACACTTTCCAGACTCTCTAGCACGTTAATATCCCTTATAAGGTGTTCCTGTTGCATCTCTCCAGCCTGATAGCTCTCTGTCCTACAACTGTGTTAGGCTTTACCTCCTAACCTTTTGAGCTGTTTACTATTGCCAGGAGATGCTAGAATACCTCAGTGCCTTTGCTAAATAATTCTAGTCCATAAGTATACATGTCCTTCTCGCGCTCAGCTCACACACTAGCTTCCTGATGAAACTCCTGATCCTGCAAAGAGGACTTACTTTTTCCTGATATGCATTTTTACTTTCCCTTTATGTGCATCTTTACTTTTCTCTGCATATTCTACAGCATGGAGATAAAATATTTTAGCATTGATTGTTGCTGTGTCTGCTTCTTTTCACTTGGTTAAGGCCTTAAGGAGAGAATGTTTCAAAAGACTTTTCTATCTCCAATCCCCATAACAACCCCTGACACAAAAATGTGTATAAAATGGACTATGTCATCATTAGTAGTACTCTCTTTATTTTTATGAAATAGCATTATGGCTACTTTTCAATATGGTAAACAGAAGAGAAAGTAGCCATGTAAGTAAAACTTACTGTTGAATTAAAATTCTCTGTTGGAATAAAATGAAAACTGAGAGTACCTGATACCTACAAGAAACTTTTGCTAAGGGAAATAGGTGATGTTCACATATACATTGACTTCAAGGGGCTTAAAATCTAGCAAATTAGACAGCTATGCAATTCTGTGTCAAATAAAACAGAATAGTCAATCATGCACGAAGACCTTTGAAATGAAAGATAATGAGAATATTATCAGTTTAAGGACCTAGGATTAAAACTATTCTCCTGAGTGACATTTGAGATGAAACTTAAGAACCAAATTGATTTTTGGTGCATACAATGCACTTCATGAACACTGGGATACATTGCGAATATGGCTTGGGACTATCTTCTATAAGATTTAAAATGCTGAAATAATATTTTAAATTTAATTTATTAGTATCAAGCAAGGGAAAGTCTAGGACTAGAATAATCAGATGATTAGGAATACACATTTTAGAACAATTCAAACAGGCCACCACATATAGAGGATTGTAATAACATGTGAAAAATGTTCAGGAGGCAGGTAAAGTCAAATAAACAATTACAACAATACTGAACTGTGACTGAATACAAGGTGGTGGCAGCACCTTGGAAAATGGAATGAGAAAGATTGGAGTTTACATGAATGTAAGGTTCAATGATTTATCAGCCAGCTCATTCATAAAGAGCAAGAAAGGCATTAAATATTAACCTGAGAATTTGAGCCCAGATAACGGGAAGGATTATGTGCAAATAAAAGAATAATAAATTAATGAGAAAAAGATGTTCTGGAAAGAAAATGTATGCACAAGAAATAGTGCATTGTTATAGCATAAAGGGTACTGCAGCAAAAGTAACAACAGTAGTTATTTCTATTTACATTTTTTTCTTTACCATAATCCAGAAAAAAAAAATTATCTCAATCTGAATCTCCAACAATCTATGCCAATCATTGACATTTCCACTGCCATTACATGGCAGAGTAAAAAATCAATCCGACAGTACTGTAACATTCCTATAGCTTTATTTCTACACTTGTCCTGTCACTTAGTTTGCTGCTTAACCAGTGGCATAATAGTAAATGTGTTAGGCAGCTGTCATTTGTTACAGACCAATAATTAAAATGTTAATTGTACTAAAACTGCAAATGTACTTTTTGTACTAGATAATAAAGAAATCCCTTACAACCACATTTTCTGACAGAGAAACATTTGACATTTTTTTTTAATTTTTTTTTCTGTTCTCTTTTAGAGACATAAATAAGGTTTTTGTTTGATGTGATGGGTGGTGTAGAGCCACTTTCATGATAAACAACATAAAACCATTAAAACTAAAGAAATTTAGTTATCCTACACACTACTTTATTTTATTATAGAACATCAACCAATCTAATAGACTTTTTGTACCAAATGGACTGAGTTTATTTTATTAGAATTGTGTAACTGAAAAGATTGCTTGAATGATTACTTTTGTTAAGGTTGTATCCTTGTTTCTATGTTGATTGATGTCAGGCAGGTAAGTAATAGATAATAATGAATTGCTACTACTGTCCATTTAAGAACAAAAATTGGTAATGAAATACTGGATGTTAGAGAACAAATTATTTTTTAATTTTTAAATTATAGTTACATAATAGTATATATTTGCAGGGTACATGTGATGTTTTGATGTAGGCATACAATGTGTAATAATCAAATCAGGGTATTAGAGTATCCATCACCTTAAGCATTTATGATTTCCTTGTATTAGGAACACTCCAATTCTACTCTTTTAGTTATTTTAAAATATACAATAAATTATTAACTATAGTCACCATATTGTGCTACTGAATACCAGATCTTATTCATTCTAACTATATTTTCTACCCATTAACCATCCCCAATTTACCCCCTCCCCAGCTTGCTATTCTTTCCTGCTTCTGATAACCATCATTCTGCTCTATATCCATGAGTTAAATTGTTTTTATCTCTCATATGTGAGTGAGAAGGCGTGATATTTGTCTTTCTGTGCCTGACTTATTTCACTTAGCATAATGTCCTTCAGATCCATCCATATTGTTGAAAATAGCAAGATTTTATTCTTGTGGCTGAATAATATTCCATTGTGTATTTGTACCACTTTTTTAAATTCATTAATCAATTGATGAGCACTTAGGTTGATTCCCTATCTTGGCTCCTGTAAATCGTGTTGCAATACACAGAGGAGTGCAGATATCTCTTTGATATACTAATTTTCTTTCTTTTGGATATATACCCAACAGTGAGATTGCTGGTTGATATGATAGTTCTATTTTTAGTTTTTTGAGGAACCTCCACACTATTCTTCATAATGGCTATATACTAGTTTACATTCCCACCAACTGTAAAAGGGCTCATGTTTCTCCACCTCCTTGCCAGCATTCATTACTGCTTGTCTTTTGGAGGTGAGCCATTTTAACCGAGGCAAAAAGCTATCTTATTATAGTTTTGATTTGCATTTCTCTGATTACTAATGTTGAGCATTTTTTATACATCTTGGACATTTGCGTGTCTTGAGAAATATTTATTTAGATTTTGCCAATCATTAAAGCAGATTGTTTTTTCTTTTCTACTGTAAAGTGTGAGCTCTTTATATATTCTGATATTTATCCCTTCTCAGATGGATAGTTTACAAAATATTTTCTCACATTTTGTGTTGTGTCTTCACTTTGTATTATGTTTTCTTTGCTGTGCAGAAGTATCTTTGCTTGATGTGACTCGTGCCCATTTTTGCTGTGGTTGCCTATGCTTTTGAGTTGTTACTCAAGATATCCTTGAATAGACCAATGTCCTGGAGAGTCTCCCCAATGTTTTATTCTGGGAGTTTCACAGTATCAGGTATTAAATGTAAGTCTTTAATCAAATTTGATTGTATTTTTATATGGTGAGAGATAGGGGTCTAGTTTCATTTTTCTGCATGTGGATATCTAATTGTCCCAGCACCATTTACTGAAAAGACTGTCTTCCCCGAATGTGTGTTCTTGGTGCTTTTGTTGAAAAAAGATTGACTAATAATATATTTATTTATTTATGGATTTTCTATTTTTCTCCATTGGTCGATGTGTTTGTTTGTATGCTAGTACCATGCAGTTTTGGTTATTATAGCTTTGTAATATAATTTTAAGTCAGGTAATGTAATTCCTCCATTTTTGTTCATTTTGCTAAGGATGGCTTTAGCTATTTTAGGTATTTTTTAGTTCTATATAAACTTTAGGATTAGATTATTTTTTCTATTTCTGTAAAGAATGTTATTGTTATTTTGATAGAGATTGGGTTCAATCTTGAATTTGCTTTGGGTAGTATAAACAATACAAAAATACTGATTCTTCCCATGCATGAAAATGGAATATCTAATTTTTAGTATTCTTTTTGATTTCCTTCATCAATGTTCTATAATCTTTCACTTGTTTGGTTAACTTTATTCTTAGGTATCATATTAGTCTATTTTCCTGCTGCTGATAAAGACATACCCAAGACTGGGCATTTACAAAAGAAAGAGGTTTAATTCGACTTACAGTTCCACATGGCTGTGGAAGCCTCACAATCATGGCAAGAGGCAAAGAGGAGCAAGTCACATTTTATGTGGATGGCAGCAGGCAAAGAGAGAGATTTGGCAGGGAAACACCTGCTTTTAATACCATAAAATATCATAAGACTTATTCACTATCACAAGAACAGCACAGGATAGACCTGTCTCTGTGATTCAATTACCTCCCACTGGATCTCTCCCACAACACATAGGAATTCAAGATGTGGTATGGGTGGGAACACAGCCAAACCATATTATTCCACCCTTGGACCATCCCAAATCTCATGTCCTCACATTTCAAAACCAATAATGCCTTCCCAACAGTCCCCCAAAGTCTTAACTCATTTCAGCATTAACTCAAAAGTCCATAGTCTAATATCTGATCTGAGACAAGGCAAGTCCCTTCCGCCTATGAGCCTGTAAAATCAAAAGCAAGTTAGTTACCTCCTAGATACAGTGGGGTTACAGGAATTGAGTAAATACAGAAATTCCATTTGGGAGAAATTGGCCAAAACAAAGGGGCTATAAGCCTCATGCAAGTCCAAAATCCAGCAGGGCAATCAAATCTGAAGGCTACAAAATAATCTCCTTTGACTGCATGTCTCACATCCAGTTCACACTTATGCAAGATATGTGTTCTCATGATCTTGGGCAGCTCTGCCCTTGTGGCTTTGCAGGATCCAGGCTCCCTGCCTGCTGCTTTCACAGGCTGGCATTGAGTGTCTGCAGCTTTTCCAGGCACAGAATGCAAGCTGTTGGTAGATCTACCATTCTGGGGTCTGGAAGATGGTTGACCTTTTCTCACAGCTCCACTAGGGGGTGCTGCAGTAGGGAGTCTGTGTGGGGCTCCGACCCCACATTTCTCTTTCACACTTCGCTAGCAGAGGTTCTCAATGACAGCCCCACCCCTGCAGCAAACTTCTTCCTGGATATGCAGAAGTTTCCATACATCCTCTGATATCTAGGCAGAGGTTCCCAAACCTCAATTCTTGACTTCTATGCACTCACAGACTCAACACTACATGGAAGCTGCCAAGGCTTGAGGCTTGCAGCCTCTGAAGCCACAGTCCAAGCTCTATGCTGGCCCCTTTCAGCCACAGCTGGAGCATCTTGGACGCAAAGCACCAAGTGCCTAGGCTGCACACAGCACGGGGACCCTGGGCCCAGCCCACAAAACCATTTTCTCCTAGGTCTCTGGGCCTTTGATGGGAGGGGATGCCATGAAGACCTCTGACATGTCCTGAAGACATTTCCCCCATTGTCTTGAGGGTTAACATTTGGCTCCTGGTTACTTATGCAAATTCTTGCAGCTGGCTTGAATTTCTCCCCAGAAAATGGGTTTTTCTTTTCTATCACATTGTCAGGATGCAAATTTTCCAAACTTTTATGCCTTGCTTCTCTTATAAAACTGAATGTCTTTAACAGCACCCAAGTCACCTCTTGAATGCTTTGCTGCTTAGAAATTTCTTCCACCAGTTACCCTAAATCATCTCCCTCAAGTTCAAAGTTCCACAAATCTCTAGGGCAGGGGCCAAATGCCGCCAGTCTCCTTGCTAAAACATAACAAGAGTCACCTTCACTCCATTTCCCAACAAGTCCCTCAACTCCATCTAAGAACACCTCATCCTGGACCTTATTGTCCACATTGCTATTAGGCTTTTGCTCAAAGGCATTCAATGTCTCTAGAAAGTTCTAAACTTTCCCACATTTTCCTGTCTTCGTCGGAGCCCTCCTAACTGTTCCAACCTCTGCCTGTTACCTAGTTCAAAGTTGCTTTCACATTTTTGGGGTGCCTTTCAGCAACGCCCCACTCTACTGGTACCAATTTACTGTATTCGTCCACTTTCACACTGCTGATAAAGACACATCTGAGACTGGGCAATTTACAAAAGAAAGAGGTTTAATTTGACTTACAGTTCCATGTGGCTGATGAAGCCTCACAATCATGGCGGGAGGAAAAGAGCAGAAAGTCACGTTTTACATGGATGTCACCAGGCAATGAGAGAGATTGAGCAGGGAAACCCCCCCTTTATAACACCCTAAGATCTCATGAGACTCATTATCATGAGAATAGCACAGGAAAGACCTGCCCCCATGATTCAATTACCTCCCACTGGGTCCCTCTCACAACACATGTGAATTCAAGATGAGATTTGGTTGGATACTCAGCCAAACCATATCAGGTATTTTATTTTATTTATAGCTATTGTAAATGGGATTAAATTCTTGGTTTTTTTTTCTTTCATATTGTTCACTGTTGGCATACAGAAATGCTAGTGATTTTTGTATGTTGATTTTGCACCCTGCAACTTTACTGAATGTGTTTATCAGTTCTAATCATATGCTGGTGGATTTTTTTTTTCTAAATTTAAGATCATAACATTAAAAAAAAA
This sequence comes from Pan paniscus, assembly GCF_029289425.2. Taxonomy (NCBI): domain Eukaryota; kingdom Metazoa; phylum Chordata; class Mammalia; order Primates; family Hominidae; genus Pan; species Pan paniscus. Next base: position 59,786,649 of record NC_073249.2, on the reverse strand, counting down.
AAGAATTTGTCTATGCCCTCTCTAATTTGGATGCTTTTTATTTCTTTCTCTTGTCTGATTGCTCTGGCTAGGACTTCCAGTATCAAGTTGAATAAATGGTGACAGAGGGCATCCTTGTCTTTTTCCATATCTTAGAGGAAAGAACTTCAGTTTTTTCCCATTCTTTACAATACTAGTTGTGGGTTTGTCATATATGGCTTTAATTACGTTGAGGTATATTCCTTCAATACCTAGCTTTTTGAGAGTTTTTATAAAGGTATGTTGAATTTGATTGAATACTTTTTAAACATCAATTGAAATGATCATATGGTCTTTATCCTTCATTCGGACTATATGATGTATCACATTAATTTGCATGTGTTTAATTATCCTTGTATCCCTAGAAGGAATCCCACTTGATCATGATGGATGACCTTTTAATTGTATTGTTGAATTGGCTTGCTAGTTTTTTTGTTGATGTTTTTGCTCTATGATATCAGAAATATTAACCTGTAGTTGTATTTTATTTCTTGTGGCTTTGTCTGATTTTTGCTTCAGAGTAATGCTGGGCTCATGGAATGAGTTTGGAAGTATTCCTTCCTTCTAGATTTTTTTATAAGTTTGAGTAGAATTGGTATTAATTTTTATTTAAGTGGTAAAATTTAGCAATGAAGCCAGCAGGTTCTGGGCTTTCATTTGATGAGAGATTTTTTGTTCTTCCTTCTATATCATTACTTGTTATTGGCCTATTCATGTTTAGGATTTTTTTTGTGTGGTCTAATCTTTGTAGGTTGTATCTGTCTAGAAATTTTTACATTTATTCCAGATTTTACATTTATTCTAGATTTTGATATTTAGTTGATAATGATAGTCTGTAAGAATCCTTTGAATTTCTATAATATTAGTAGTAATGTCTCATTTTTCATCTTTGATTTTATTTTTGGGAATCTTCTCTCTTTTATTCTTAGTCAAACTGAAGAATTGGCAATTTTCTTGATATTTTCAATAAATCAAGTTTTCATTTCAATGGTATTTTGTATTTTTTGTCTCAATTTTATTTATTTCTGCTATAATCTTTATCATTTCTTCTATGAACTCTGGTTTTGGATTGCTCTTATTTTTTAATTTTTTAACATGCAAATATAAATTGTTTATTTGAAGCTTTGCTCTTTTAAGATTTATGTGTTTATTGCTAAAAATTTCCCTCTTACTGCTACATTTGCTATATTCCATAGCTTTTGGTGTGTTATGTATCTACTTTCATTTGTTTCAAGAAAGATTTATTTGCCTTCCTACTTTCTTCACTAACCCAGTGGTCATTCAGAAGCATATTGTTTAACTTACATATGTTTATATAGTTTCCAAGGTTCCTCTTACTAGTTTCTAGCTTTATTCCATTTGGTCAGAAAAGGTATTTGATATTGCTTCAATTAAAAAATGTTTTTGTGTGGCCTAACATATGGTTTATACTGTATTGTCTGTGTACTTACTATTCCCAAGTGAGTGGTGATTTCTTGTTGTTCATCAGTGTCCTTTTCTTCCAGGCTGAAAAACTCCCTTTAGCATTTCTTATAACACAAGTCTGGTGTTTACAGTATTTCCCAGCTTTGATTGTCTGAGAAAGCGTTAATTTTTTCTTCATGTTTGAAAGACAACTTTGCTGGACATAACATTCTAGATTGAAAGATTTTTTTTTTTTCATTCACCACTTTGAAATGTCATCCCACTCTCTCCTGGCCTGTAAGGTTTCCACTGAGATGTCTGCTGCCAGACATATAGGAGCTCCTTTATATGTTGTTTGCTTCTTTTGCTTGCTGATTTTAGAATCCTTTCTTTCATCCTTGAGCTTTGAGATTTTGATTAACATAAGCCTTTTACTCTTACTTGGATTTAGTCTTCTTGGTGTTCTATGACCTTCTTGTACCTCAATATTCATATCTTTCACCACAATTGGAAAGTTCTTTATTGTTATTTCTTTCAATAAAATTTCCACTATGGTCTCTCTGTCTCTACATCCTTTTTATGGCCAATAACTTTTATATTTGCCCTTTTGAAGTGGTTTTCTAGATCTTGTTGGCATTCTTCATTTTTTCAATTCATATTTTCTTTTTTCTCCTCTGACTGTATTTTCATATAGCCTGTCTTCAAGCTCATTAATTCTTTCTTCTGCTTGATCAATTCTGCTGTTGATAGGTACTGATGTATTTTCAGAATGTCAATTAAATATTTCATTTTTAATTTTTCTATTTGACCTTTTTATTATTTTAATCTTTCAAAAAATTTCTCTGAAAGAAATTTGAATTCCTTCTCTCTGTTATCTTGAAGTTCATAGAGCTTCCTCAAGACAGCTATTTTAAATTCTTACTCTGTATGTTCACATACATCTGCCACTGCAAGATTGGTAACTGGGGCCTTATTTAACTTGTTTGGCGAGGTTGTGTTTTCTTGGAAATTCTTGATGCTTATGGATTTTTGTTAATGTCTGGGCAGTAAAGAGTTAGGTATTTGTTTCAATGTTCACAGTATGGGTTTGTTTGAACCCATCCTTCTTGAGAAGGCTTTCATCATATTCAAAGGAATTGGGTGTTATGATCTAAGCCTGTGGTCAATGCAGCCATATAAACATTAGGAAGTGCCCTAAGCATAGAAACACTGTCTTGCTGATTCCTAGAGGCATCACCTTGGTAGACTTGGGTAAGATCAAGGAGAATTGTTTGGGTTATCAGGTGACATCTCATGCTCTATTTCTTCTCTTTCCCCCAATCTTAAGGAGTCTCTCCAGGGGTACCTGGAGTTGGGGGATGAGTGATATGACCACTTTCATGGCAACCATAGCTGGGACTGTGCTGGGTGACACCTGAAGCTAGCACATTTCTGGGTCTCACCCAAGGCCCATGTTGAATACTGCCTGGTTACTATTAAAGTTTATTCAAGGGCCAAAAGCTCTTTTGTCAGCACGCGGTGAATCCTGACAGCACTGCATTCTCCCTCAAAGGCAGTGAATTCTTTTCTGGCCCAGGGTAAGTCTAGAAACATCATTCATAAGCTAAGGCCCAGAACTGGGGGCTTCAGGAATTTGCTTGGTGATTTATTTCACTGTAGCTGAGTTGTTATCGAAGTTGCAAGATGAAGTCCTCTGTACTTTTCTCTCTCATTCCCCAAGGAGTATCTCCCTAAACTACACTGCCTACAGCTGAGGGAGATGTGATACAGGCATTTCCTGGGCACCACAGCTGGTGTTGCACTTCAATTCCACAGCCTCTGAGACCACTGAAGCTCCAGAGCTCGCCCAAAAACTGTAGTCCTTGTGGCCTGACAGCCGCTCAAATTTATTCTGGGTCCCAGGCCACTTTAGTCAGCTGGTAGTGGAACCAACAGGGGCTCAAATTCCTAATCTTGGTGCTGAGAATTCTCCTGTCACCCAGGGTTAGTCTAAATTCTCCCTCTGCGGACACTGGCATAAATCTGTCCTGTATTGTATTCCACTGTGACAAGGCAGTACTGAGTTCCAATGCACAGTACTACATTCACTTCATTCTCTCTCCTCTAAGCAGAGACACTCTCTCCAAGCAGAGTACTCTCTCCAAGCAGCGATACTCTCTTCAAGCAGCGATACTCTCTTCAAGCAGCAATGATGGGAGTTGGAGGATAATGGTGTAAGCAATGCAAGACTTTCTTTTCCACACTCTTGAATGCCTTTTTCCTTGACATTATGTTAAACCAGATACTATGATTGCTAATTTGATTTTTTGGTTCTTATGAAGTGCTTTCTTGCATGGATAATTGTGCAATTTGTTGGCCCTGTGGGGGAACAATCACTGAAGCGTTCCATTCGGACATCTTGCTCTGTCTCCTAATTCTCAAAAATGACTTTTTAAAAATCACTATATCTAAGTGAGAGACTTTCAAAAAGTAATTTTCTTTCAAGAGAAAAACATCTTGCTAAGTAATTAATTAAATACTCTAAATAGAGATTCTTTCAGTTTCTACAGATCGAATTATTTCACCTATGAGTTTAGGTGACATGACAAGAAGATTAACAATGTAATTGAAACTTAATTGAATGCTAATAAAGATGTGACCTGTGGTTATTATGATTTCTAATTGTTTTCTCTTGATGATACTTACATAAAGCAACAAGCAAAAAAGTAATACACATGACATTTATTTATACTATAGAGTTATGTAACTTGTAAATATTTTAAACTATGTATTTGGTAGTTCAGAATACTTGAATAGTTTTGCACTCTATGTTGTAAATACAAAAATAGTATTTATTCAGTTATGTCAAACATGGATTTATTGTCTTTCAGCCTGTATTTTTATGTGTTCTTATGCACAATGGGACTATTCTGACTGACAGCATTTATCATTAGCAATTTTACAACTGGGCTGTGTCAGGACCTGCCTGATTCTTTAGACTATGAACTCTTTCTCCCACTCCTTTGTTTATCTGTTCTACATTAAGAACGTATTTATTGAATTCTTATTCTAAACCAAACACTATTCTAGGGGGAGGGAGAAACAGAAGTGAATAAAGCAATAAATATCTCTACCTATACCACGTATAATATCACTTGCTATCCAACACTACACTCAAGGCCTTAAAATTATAAATAGTATTAACCAGAGAAACTAAAAAATTCTTAGTTAGACCCACTTTCTGACCCTTGCTTCTTGTCTAAGTCCACACTTATGCAACAATTCCACTAGCTGAGCCCTTGCCTTTTATCCCTGAGATCAAACTCCTGACAGATGATAGCCAATTTGTCATAACTAGAGCACATTAGTGGCCTCTGCTTTTTATCCTGCTTAGGGCAAACTGCTTACTACCCTAGCTGCTCCAGTACTGAAGTTGTTGTTTGTGGGAATGGGAATACTTTCTATATAATCAAACAGTAGGATCAAACTACCAGCACATGCATACTGCCAACATATTTGGCAACAATGGTTTGCCTACTCCTTGATAGATCTGTAGATTTTATCTGCCACTGTATTATGTATAGTAATCTCCAAAGTGAAGCAGAGTCACAGTGTCCTGGCTACCAATGTCTGAGTCTGGTGAGACGGAACATGTGCACATGCAACAAGTTATATGAAATGAATTTATTATGTACAAATAGGCAACGACGGACCAGAAAAGCCTAAGGTTTGTGAGCTGGTCCCAAAGTGTCAAGAAAACTGCCTGGAGAGGATAGAGTCTTAACTGCATGTGTCCCACTTGCATAGGACCCCAAAATGCAGCCCACCATGGGTTATATAGTTCAGGGAAGCTTGACTCACTGAACTAAAGCTTGGAATCTCCGCTTGATTTCACAGGAAAGAAAAACAAAGCCCAGGCTTTTTCAAGCAGTTTCTACCTATCTCAGGATCTAGCATTCCCAATATATTCTGCAGTTATTCTTGAAAACTACAAGCAAGAAAGGGGGGAGAACTGAGTAAGTACAAGCCCACCCAGAGAATTGTGCTGCACCCTATAAGAGCAACTGTTACTTTATTATTTTGCCAAGTCCAGTAAATGCCTATGAGTCTTCATATCTTACCACCTCTGGCAGTGCTCCAACTTAACAATCAATACCAGTTCCCGAGTATTATCCTTCTCATTTAGCTCCTTTTGCAGCAAATTAAGTCATTCATGCCTACATTCCAATCTATAACATCTTAGCATGGACTGTGGTAGCCTTTGATCCAGACATTGTGTTAGGCAAAGTAAATGCTGCAATAGCAAACATGGACAGAAGCACAACTTTCTAATTTGTAGGCAAAGTTGCAAAGCTATGAGTTCAGAAATTAGAACTAAAATTGTAGATCGGTTGAATAAGGGTAGAATAGAGGAGATGTAATTAACATTGGTCAAGTTTTATAAAGAGTTTCAAAATTTAAGACATTTTTTTCTAGGCAGAGTGAAGGGTTATTATGGGGCCTGTCAGGTAAGCATAACCACCACAGAGGTCCAGCAGCAGCTATTACCGAGGTAGCATCTGCAGAGGAAGTTCATTTGGGCCTGAAATACAACTAATCTGGGTATGAGAATTTAGCCTTGAATTACTGAAATAGAAGGTAGAAGAAACCTAGGCACAGGACATAATCAGCAACGAACTGACAACTTATTAGCACCTGTCTGGCAGGCAGGTGCCTTTTTTTTTTTTTCTTTTTTTTGAGATGGAGTCTCACTCTGTCACTGAGGCTGGAGTTCTGTGGCACAATTTCGGCTCACTGCAACCTCTCCCTCCCGGGTTCAAGTGATTCTCCTGCCTCGGCCTCCCGAGTAGTAGTAGCTGGGACTACAGGCACCTGCTACCACGCTTGGCTAACTTTTGTATTTTTAGTAGAGACAGGGTTTCGCCATATTGGCCAGGCTGGTCTCCAACTCCTGAGCTCAGGCAATCCACCCACCTTGGCCTCCCAAAGTGCTGGGATTACAGGCATGAGCCACCGCGCCCGGCCTGGCAGGCTTCTTAGGAATACAGTATGCCTGGGCCAATAAACACAGGGCAAATGATACCAAGCTTGGAAGGATGTAGATACTCAGATATATAATTACAAGCAAAATGTCATTTTTATGGGTTAAAATTTTTAGAAAATCAGAGATTATCAAATACCACAATAACAATAAATATTTCAAATGGAATTGCTGGTAAAAATAAAATTTGAACCACATGAAATAAATATCTATGTAAAGTCTTACTGACATTTTTAAAATCAATTTTTACACTTTCTAAGGAGTTTCATATTTCTTTGTGAACCCGATTGTTTCTGTTAATATTTACACCGACCTGTTGAGACAATACTAACGCTCTTAAAATCACCCCTTTGTCTCAGCTATGTCCTAGTAAATGAAAATGTGATGTGTCACTCATTAGATTTACATCATCCATATCTTCCAGGAGCATGCTTTACCTTTGAGATAACCATGCCATAGTAACACACAGAAACTGAGCAAGATGACAGTGAGGTATCCAAGAATAAATTAACTACATCAGAACTTACATAATTTGGTGTTATCATTCTAAAAGGCACAGCCAGCAAGCTCAAATTCATAATATGTGACACATTTCAAAACAATTATTCTGTAATTTCTCAGACCAGCAGGGATTTCTTAGTTTTCAGACAATTTCATCCCATATTTGCAAAATGCATTTTATCTCGTATGGCAAATGCGTCAAATTTTGTTTATATATATTTTTTATTTTTATGGGTACATAGTAGGTGTACATATATGGGATACATGAGATTTTTTGATACATGCATGCAATGCATAATAATCACATCGGATAAATGCAGTGTCCATTACCTCAAGCATTTATCATTTATTTGTATTACAAACATTCCAAGTATATTCTTTTATTTAAAAATAAACAAATTGTTGTTGACTGTATCCTGTTGCACTCTCAAATACTAGATTTTATTCATTCTGTCTAACTATATTTTTGTATCCATTAAAACAATCCCACTTCCACCTCCCCCTACTCCGCTACCCTTCCCATCCTCTGGTAACCATCATTTTACTTTCTATCTCCAGGTATTGAATTATTTTAATTTTTATCTCCAACAAATTAGTGAGAAAATGTGAAGTGTGTCTTTCTGTGCTGGGCTTATTTCACATAATAGAATGTCCTCCAGTTCAACCCATGTTGTTTCAAATGACAGAATTTCATCATGTTTTATGACTGAATAGTACCCCATTGTGTATATGTACCACATTTTCCTTATCCATTCATATGTTGATGGACATTTAGATTGCTTCTGAATCTTGGCTATTGTGAATAGTGCTGCAATAAAAATAGGAGTGCAGATAACTGCTCAATATACTGATTTCCTTTCTTTTGCATATGTACCTAACAAACAGTAGGATTGCTGGAACATATGGTAGCTTCATTTTTAGGTTGTTGAGGAACCTCCATGCTGTTCCCCATAGTATTTGTACTAATTTACATTCCCACCAACAGTGTATGAGGATTCCCTTTTCTTCACATCCTCACCAGCATTTGTTATCCCCTGTCATTTGCATAAGTGCCATTTTAACAAGGGTGTTATGATATCTCATTGTAGTTTTGATTTGCATTTCTCTGATGATCAGTAATGTTGGGCATCTTTTCATATTCCTGTTTTCCATTTGTATGTCTTCTTTTGAGAAATGTTTATTCAGCTCTTTTGCCCATTTTTAATTCAGATTATTAGATTTTTTTCTTATTGAGGTGTGTGAGCTCCTTATATATTCTGGTTATTAATACCTTGTAAGGTGGATAGTTAATGAACATTTTCTCTCATTCTATGTGCTGTCTCATCAAAATGTTAATTGTTTCTTTTGCATACAGAAGCTTTGTGTGACCATTTTTCCTTCAGTTGCCTGCACTTTTGGTATAGCCCTTGAGAAATCTGCAGACCAATGTCCTGGAGAACTTCCCCATTTTTTTTAGTAGTTTCAAAGTTTAGGTTTTAGATTTAAGTCTTCAATCAATTTTATTTGATTTTTTTAATATGGTGAGAGACAGGGTTCTAGTTTCATTTTCTAAATATGGATATCCTATTTCCCCAGCAGCATTTATTGAAAAGACTGTCCTTTCCCCAATGTATGTTCTTGGCACCTCATTTGAAAATTAGCTTACTGTAAATATATGGATTTATATTTGGATCGTGTATTCTGTTCCACTGGCCTGTGTGTATGTTTTTATGCCAGTACCATGCTGTTTTGGTAACTATAGCTGTAGTATAATTTGAAAACTGGTAATGTGATTCTTCTAGTTAGGTTCATTTTGCTCAGAATAGCTTTGGCTATTCTGGATCCTTTGTGGTTTCATAGATACTGTACAACTGTTTTTTGTATTTCTATTGCTGTGAAGAATTTCATTGGTATTTTGATAGGGATTGGATTCCATTTGCAGTTTGCTTTGGATACCTTAACATTATTGATTATTTCATGAACATGGAATATTTCTTCATTTTTTGTGTCTTCTTCAATTTCTTGCTTAATGTTTTATAGTTTTCATCGTAGAGATCTTCTACTTTTTTGGTTAAGTTATTCTTAGATATTTTATTTTGTTTTATTTTATTTGTTGCTGTTGCAAATGACATTATTTTTGTGATTTCTCTTTCAGATTGTTTGCTCTTGGCATATAAAAATGCTACTGATTTTTGTATGTTGATTTTCTATCCTGCAGCTTATTGAATTTATCTGTTTTAATAGCTTTTTGGTGGAGTCTTTAGGTTAAAAACATAAAATTTATCGTGGATACTCAAACTAGAGACAAGGAATTTCGATGTTTAGACATAAATTGTGGAAAAGTCTTTTAAAGAAGGGAGGTTTACAGGTTTGTTTGTTTACTTTCGTCTCCTCCCTCCTCTTGGCTCCTCCTTCCCTTTTTTTTTCCTCCTTAAAATCACTTTTTTCTTCCTTTCTGTTTTGAATTTAGGTACATGTAAGAGAGTTTATTATACCCCACAGTACATGGCATATCAACAGTTTTGCAAGGTCTTTCCTTTATTTAAATTAATTTTTTAACTATCATTTCTATTTCTCATTTACAATCTCTACCACCTTCCCTTATGGTTAAATTGTGTGTGTGTGTGTGCACGTGCACGCACATGCTCACGCGTGCACACCTACACCTTGGTAAGCCAAAAAATGTTTATGTTTCTGTGGTCATACCTACTTATTTCTGTTAAATAGCATTCTGTTGTGAGTCTTATACTCTTTGTTAATATAACGTTTAAACAAAAATGATTTCAGTTGCATATAATCACATATTTTCCTATTTCAAAATGTTCCATATTTTTATGCAGGCCTCCTCCACATTTTACTGTCCATTTCCCGTAAGTAGACGTATAAGTTGCCTTTATCTAAATGCTAGCAAAAATGTTGCTTCCATGAATGTTTCTGTACACGAGTCTAATTAAACCGGGCAAGCATTTCTGGGGTATAAGGATTTTAACTGCAGATCACAATATATACTTATATTCAGTTTTATTTTATATTTCCATATTTATTTCCATAATGAATTTTCTGATTAAACTGTTTTCAGCATTATACACGTTTCAAAGTCTCTACATATTCACCAAATCATTTATACAATCAAACTTCATGTTTTGCTAACCATACAAGTATAAAATGGTTATTATTTACATTTATGTTTGTATGGTTACCAATGAAATTGTCAGACATTCATGTGCTCCATGTATGAACTGCCTCTTTATATACTTTGTCCATTTTTCCCCATTGAATTTTGTATTTCATCTCATTGATTTGAGGATAGATATTTCTATCAATTATTTAATCTTATATTATTTTAAACTGTTTTAAATATAAATAACAAGTGATAGATGTTATCACAATCTATTACTTCTCAACTTTTTTGTTGGTATCCTGTGTTAAGCTGAACTCCTTGATCTTAATGTAGTAAAATAATAGGTATTTTTTATCCAAATTTTCCTTTTTTGAGATCTTGTTTTAAGAAAATCTTTTTTTGTTCTAATTCAACAAATGTTTATTAAATACTTACTGTGTGTTAAGTATTATCCTAGGCATCCTTTTTTTCCAAAATAAATAAACCTGTTACAGTTATCCATGACTCTGAGAGAGTGAGCTATACTAAGAATTACCTCTAGGGTGAACAGTAACGTTCTATTATTTGAAAATTCCTCTGGCAATATATGATTTCAGAATGATAACCTCTTTCCTGTCGTGCTTTCTTCCATCCTAGATATGCATTGTAGATGATCAGGTGGTCTGAATCCACCATGGCCTAAGCTGATTTTGCAAGATCTGCATCATCTTTTCAACCAATTGGTGTGGTAAAAGGGGACTTCTCTGTTATAACTGCAGCTATTGTTGCCACTGAGTCAAGGCAGCCAAATACTGTACCAAAAATAAGCGTCTTGCCAGTCTTGACATACACAGGTAAAGCTGCAAGGTGTTGGCCCAACGGAGTCAGCTGAGGCTCATTTAGCTTACAAGCTCCAGTTTTTTGGAGGAAATTCATTGAATGGCTGATCACTGGGAGCTGAGGCGGATCTAAGGCTTTGAAAGGGATATCTTCAGGAGAATCATGAGTACACCTCATAATATGAAGGCATAATTTCTCTAAAGGTACATGTAAGATTTCAGGAACAGAATAATCCATAAAGCCTTCAAATTTTTCTCTTGTGTACCCCCAGAAGCAGAAGCCATCTCTGTCCTGCCCAGCTCTCCCCTCGCACTGCAAAGCACTGGCTTTACCGACAAATGTCTCAACCAAAGAACTCATCTATCTGCTTTCATGGCTCTTATTTTCTTCTGTTTTTCCAGTATCAATTACAAACTCGATATCTGGAATAGCGCTACCTGTCTCTGCAAAATTTGTTGCTAAAACAATCTTTCTGACTTCTGCAGGAGGAAGTGTGAGTGCTACAGCTTGACCTTGGGTTGAAAGAACAGAATACAGAGCTATCCATTTATATCGTTCAGAATAAAACCTTTTATCATTTGATAGGAGATCATACAACTGCTGAATATGAGCAAGGCCTGGTAAAAAGATTAATACTGCTCCTTCAATATTTCCGACTTGGGAACTTTTATCTAAATATGCAAGAAGTTCTAAAATGAAATCCAGGTTGATTTTATGAGAATTCAAGTGTAGAGAATAGCATGCTGAGTGAAGTTGCTGTACTTTTGGTAGAATAGATTTAAATCAGCATTTGCTCTAGTCTGAACTGAAATATATTCTTGATTTTTTTTGATCCCCCTGCTTTGCTTGTAACATTAATGGTTATTTCTTCTTCCTTCTCCAGAAATTTCTGACAATATCCTGATTCTTTTTCCTGTACAAAGTCTGTTTCTTCTATTATATCTTCACATTGAAAAGCCTCAGCAGGATAACTTCTTCCTGAAATCCTGAGAGTGGGGCAGTGTGTGAAATATGTGGAAAATTTTTCACTGTCCACAGTGGCACTCATAGAATCAAGTAGAGATCAGAATGTTTTTGTAAAACTTCCTTTAAGATAGTTAGTAGGAAGTCTGACTGGACACTGCTTGTATGAACCTCATTTACAATAAGGTGAGACACATTAGTAAAAAGACCATCTTCTTGAAGTTTCCTTGACAAAACCCCTGTTGTACAGTAGAGTACACTGGTAGATTCGCAAGCTTGAGATAACATCTGGATCTGATACCCACACAAAGAATTCCTTCCTCCAGTTCCATTTTCACAGCCCAATTCATCACACACTCTGGTGGCTAAACTCACTGCTGAGATCCTTTGAGGTTGGGTACAGGCAATGTTACATTTACTTGCTCCCCACTCATTTAGAAGCAAATCTTCCAATAGAAAATGTGGTACCTGAGTACTTTCATCACTCCTTGTTTCACCTGCCACAACCACTCCCCAGTGCCTTTAAGAGTTTCTACACCTGCATCCAGATGTTTAAATACAGGAAACTGCTGTCTTTCCTTTAGAAGTCTCTAAGACTTAGGTGTGCTTTGCAACTTTCTAAAGAGGTTTCTAACACGTTCCAAATCTTCCGCATTTGCTGATACCAAGGACAGTGCAGAAAAATCCTCATCAGAAACTAAATTTTCCCAAGATTCCTCAGGATCATTAGAGATTTCTCTCTTATTTTCAGAATGTTGTTGTCGCTGCTGTTTCAATATATTCAAAAGTTGGGCAATAAAAAGATCACATGGTTTATTGGTTTTCATTTTATTTAATTCTTCTCTTTTCTTTTCCTCATCACTGTACTCCAGCCAAACATCTTGGGAAGTAGGATGAAGTCACTGATAAACTGACTGCCCTTTAACTAAATGATAAAGAACTAAAGTGCCTCCCAGGTGCTGAGCTTGCATGCCATCCTCTGTTAAGATTGTCGGCAACCTACCAGGGCAGCATCTTCAGACTTGATTACCCTAACCCTACATTTCCAGCATCTACCTACTGGAACTTTTTCAAAGGAAGGATTTTGACTTTTGGGAAGAGTCTTCCTGAACCAGTCAATCAGAAATTATTTGGGAGATTTTCCAGTTCAACGTTGAGCAGTACAGTCAAAATTTCTTACATCATGAGGTTCTTTTTATCTTTCTCTTCTTCAGTAGCAGCTGCAGATTTTTCAAATAACTTAGAAGTTCAATGCACTTTCTCCTTCTATGGCCACAGGAGGCTTTTTTTCTTTCATTTTGTTGATGTGAAATCTTTATGGCTGGATTAAATACTGGATCATCTTCTAAAGTTTCAATTTCTCTTTGAAATTTCCTTATTTTTTCCTGAGCCTCCTTTGGTCTTGCTTGTTTTTTTTTTTTGGTTTTTGTTTGTTTGTTTGTTTTTTTCCAGTTTAAAGGTAGCTGCTGGCTCCTTTGCATCTAGCAGTTTTGCTGCAAGATGTAAATAACTTTCGTTGGGGTCAATTGTTTTGGCTATTCTTCTAAACTTTTAGAATTCTCATTCTTTTCTTCTTCATTTGTTGTTTAGTGTACTGTGAAATCCACTCTTTCATATTTGCTTCCATATTTCCTTCTTCCTTTTTTGGCTTCATCTTAGGGTCTTATTCTTTTGTTTGTTTGTTTTGTTTTAGGTTGCAATGGAGGTGAAATAGTGCCTTGTATAGGAGACTACAATTTCAGCCTACTTTTAGGTTGTTGCCCTTCAAATTCTTAACTGAATCTTTCAGTGCATCATTTGCAAGGTTTAAACAGAGCCAATCCAAGGCAGAATGAAGGTCACCTCCATGTAAGAGAGCATTGGTCGTGACATCTTCAATGTCTTAGTCTTAAATAAAAATGCTTGTAAAGCCGTGTAAAAATCCTGCAATTTTTTGGCATTAAGTCTTCCAGAAATCACTCCCTTGTCATTGTTTTGCTTGTCATTGCTCACTCCCATAATTCCTTGCTCTAATTTGTTATTAATTACCACTTTCAACATAGATCTACCCAGACTTGCGGGACAACCAGAATCATTTGTAGAATTAAAACTATAAATTTTGGGGCCTTGCTTGACTTGGGGCTCCCTGGTGCTTGCAGCGGTGTCGGGAGGGAGGCCTGGACACCAGCTTTTTGTTTTGGGCCTCCTGGGCAGTTCCAGCCCCAGTGGTTGATTTGGCTCTGAAAGCAGACATGGCGGCCCGGACTGCCGGACCGCCGTGGTCACCAGAGCCATGTGTTTCTTGTCCTTGCCGCCATTGTTGCAGCTGTGGCAGAAGATCATTCGCGGTGCAGGCCCTGGTGCTGCCACCAAGAGCTCTTCACATTTCCTGGCTCCTGTGACACCACCCTGCGCCCTCGATTCCAAGAAAAGCTTTCCTGCAAGAAGGTAACAAACATATCTTCTTGTCTTTCCTTCTTTATGTTTTTTACTTGCCATATATGAGTCTGCTTTGTGTATCTTGCAAATTAGCTATTCTGCTTTACTTTTCTCCATGTCATGGATCTGCTTTTACAGCAGTACGCACTAAGCAATGTTTCCCCACTGGTGTCTCCTTTCATCTATATGATATTCACATGGATCTATTTCTGAACCCTCTGTTCTGTTCCATTTCTTTGTTTGGGGCTAGAGCATCATAGTTTGATAACTATTGTTTAGTTGCATTTCTTAAAATCTGGCAGGATAAGTCCCCTCCTCTTTTAAACAAAATTGATTTAGATATTTTGACATTTAATCTTTCATAAAATTTTTACTCCTTGAACCATCTTGCTGAAATTTATCTTGACATTGCAGTGGTTTTATAAATAATCTGGGTGCAATTATGTTTTTAAAGAAGATGAATTTTGTCTTTAACCTTATTCTTCTTTTATCTGGTTTGGTTTAGATTTTTATTCTTTTGCATTTTGGTAGGATTTTTTTCTGCATACGTTATAGTTTTTTGTTTGTTTGTTTGTTTTTTGCTTTGACTTAAGGTTTTTCTATTTTTTTTTTGGAGTGGGGGTCACATTATCTTGTAATTTTTTTATTCTGACACATACCCTAAATAGAAAAGGTATGCATCATGTATCTGTACAACTTAGAATAAAATAAACATCCGATAACTCACCTCAAGCTTAAGAAACAGAACAATATTCTCCATTATTGCATCTCCCCACTACCCACATACCCTTCGGAGGAAACCTACTTTCTCTATTATTGGGTTATTCATGTTCTTCCTTTTCTTTATGGTTTAATCATAAAGCTGTTCTCATATAGTGTCTTAATTTGTTTCACATTGAATTTTATACATTAAAACATGCTTTGTATATTTGTCTGAGATAATTTTCTTTTGCTCAAAGTGAGAATGAGCTACGTTAATGTATATAAGTGTAGTTAATTCTTTGATACCACTATAGAATGTTCAATTGTCTGAATATACTCTGAGTTATTTATAGTTTCTGTTGTTGATTGACATAATGAGTTGTTGTCAATACTTTATAATGATGACTGATGCTGCTATAAGCTTCCCTATACATGTCTCTTGGTACACAGGTGCAGACTTCTGTTGCGCAGCAGCTCTCATAGTGTGAACCCTGGACCAGTAACATCAATACCACTTGGAAACTTGCTAATAATGCAAGTTATCCAGCCCCACCCCAATCCTACTGAGTCAGAAATACGAAGGGTAAGACCCAGCAATCTGTGGCTGCTATATTTTTAAATTGGTAAATGCTTTTATGAAGAAACATTATTTTGTAAGTTGATATTGTACTTGACCGTCTTCCTGAACTCTCTTCTTATTTGAATATGGCATATGAGTTTTTCATCTTAGTTTTCTGATAGAAGCACTACAGCAATTCTAAATTCATGCACTAACTTGACCTTCTGGAGTACTGAATCTAATTTTTAATGAAGGCAATGAAACATAATTGGGAGTTTATATGAACAACACAAACTGAGCAAATGCTAGCATTCTCCTATGTCTTCCAATCCTTTCCTAATTTTCTGTTATATTTAATATATGCTTAACTCTGTGCTACAAAGTGGGGGGAAGACATGGAAAACATAAATAAAATATCATAATGTCACTTTGCCAGGCTTGGAATTTTCTGTGTCTCCTACCTATTATTTAGCCTCTACTCTGTTTAGCATTTATTCAGTGGACAGTTCCTCAGCCCAGTCTCTGTTTAGTTAACTTGTTAGCTCTAAGAAAATGACAACCTTTAATCATGATTTACAACCTACATCTTCTTTGATTATGATTAAAAATATGAACACTTTTAATATTACGGTGAGCCCCACATTTTGCTCAATATATTAAACTCACTACTTCAATGTACTTTATAAAATGCTTAAAACTTGTTGCTGATTCTTAATGAAAAAGCAAATAATCAAACTATACTTTTAGCCCTGAATAGAAGTTAAGTGGCAACCATATCCTTACCTTTAGGGAATTTAAATTCATCATCAAATTGAATTTATTATTTTTTTCTAGCTTTCTTTACTCTCAGATATTTTTCTCAGAAAGTCCTCTTTTAGTAGGAATGGTCAGAAGTTTACTTGTATTATAATAAATGCATTATTATTTTCAAATTATTCAGCTTTTAGAAATGCACCAGGATGTTCAGCTATGCATTGGGTACATCAAATGGCTGAACTCATTAAGAGTAAGAGGAAAGAAAATTGAATCATAGAACAGTCTTTACAGAAAAATATTATCATTTTATTACATTTCAAGATCTGAGTGTGCTTATTTCATTTTATCTGCACTATTAAATCTAGTTGAAACACGAAAAACAAATCAATTCATGAAGTTGAAAAAAAGTGCACAATATTCCTGAGAAGGCTTAAGCTTGCACTAGCATCTGTAAGCTTTTTGATAGGAAAGGGCTTAAGGCTGTAGCCATAAGAAGAAAGTAAAAGGCAAAATGGCAAGAAAATACTAAAAACACCAACTACATTAAAGATCAATATAAATTATTATAGGTTTATTGTGATTTTTTATTTATTGTAAAGCATAGTCTTTAAATAATTCAGTCACCTGGTGGTAAAAGTGATAGTTTGAGAAAGAGCCTAACAATCAACTTGAGCAGTATTATCAAAGAAAGTTTTTCATTTTTCATTTGGGTTTCCATTGCTCCTTTTCTAGTGCTTCAACCACAATATTCGTGTTAAATGAAGAGATTAATTATTTAATTATTGTATATATTCTGTCTCCATCAAAACTGTTCATTAGGTTCTTGATGTATGAGTCTTAGGTTTGTGCAAGATAGTATTTACTATTAAGTACATATTCTATATTTCTTTGTATTATTATCAAACTGTTAATGAATAAATACTTATGTAGTTATGGATAAAATATGGTAAAATTAAAAATAGTTTTTGAAATAAACTATTTGTTGAAAAAAAATTGTTGACTAAAAATAAAAGCCATCCAGAATTTCAGTTGTTATTTATAAACTTAACATGGTTGTTTTTAGAACATTGCAAACACCTTCAATCATAGGCAAAGCATAAGCAAAATATAATGATACTCATTATAATACTTACATTTATATAAAATGATAATATCACTGATTTAATTAATTTCTTAATTATTTCCATGTGTTCTCATACCTTCTAAAACTTGCAGTGCACTAACCCATGATAATTTCTATATCTCTGGAATTATATTAACTTTATCAAACATGAGTGGAAAAGACTACTTCGTCATCCAAATCAAGTTTTTAAGTTCTGGGTTGCTAAATAATTGATTCCTGGAAAAGAAGTAGATTTGCTGGCATAGCTGAACCTCCATGAATCAGCAGACCAACTTGCTATAGTCAAGCTCCATGTTTACTTCAATGAGTCTTTTCAAGCTCATCAATTTTATAAACATATAATTGTCATGAAAGCCAGTTCTTTCTCCTTGTGTTATTTTAGCTATGCTTTTCAGACATTACCTGGTCAATTGGCCTCTCATTTGTTTCATATTGACTTCATCAGTTAATACTGTCAAAAAATTTTGCCTATCTTTGAAAATAATCTTTGTAAATAATTCATTCTGATTAACAGTGTAATCCTGAAATTTTCATTCTCAGATCACAATGTATTAGGTCAGTTGAGTCACCTTTTCCATTTACAACATTTGATTAAGCCATTATCTTTCAAAAATACAGTTTGACACCATTTTTTTCCTTGCCACATAGGTAATAACTCACAGGTTTTAAAAATATATCCATATTATTTGCTACTTCTATCTTCCAGAGTTGAACCCAAATTCTTCTTCTGTTAAGTGTGGCTGGGACTTAGTGATTACCTTGTAACAAAATGAAGTAGAAGGCCAAGTGCGGTGGCTCATGCCAGTAATCCCAGCACTTTGGGAGGCCGAGGTGGGTGGATCACCTGAGGTCAGGTGTTCGAGACCAGCCTGACCGATAAGATGAACCTTCATCTCTACTAAAAATACAAAAATTAGCTGGTTGTGGTGGCAGGCGCCTGTAGTCCCAGCTACTCGAGGGGCTGAGACAGGAGAACTGCTTGAACCCAGGAGGTGGAGGTTGCAGTGAGCCAAGATCATGCCACTGCACTCCAGCCTGGATGACAGCATGAGACTTTGTCTCCAAAAAAAAAGAAAATAAGTAGAAGTGATGATGAGCAACTTTCGAGGGTAGGTTATAATAAAAGGCACTGGTTTTTTTGTGGTTGTTTGTTTGGTTGGTTGTTTGTTGAGACAGGGTGCTGCTCTGTCTCCCAGGCTGGAATGCAATGATGCAATCATAGCTCACTGTATCACTGTAGCTCAAACTCTTGGTCTCAAGCGATCCTCCACCCTAGGCCTCCCAAAGCACTGGGATTACAGTGCCACCACACTCTGACAATTAGGACAATCTCTACAGAAAATGGCATGAAAGTTTCTCAAAGAACTAAAATTAGAATTACCATTCAATCCAGCAATCTCACTACTGGGTATCTACCCAAAGAAAAAGGAATCATTATATAAAAAAAGACACCTGCAATCATATGTTTATCAAAGCGCAACTCACAATAGCAAAGTCATAGAATCAACGTAAGTGCCCATTAATGGATGAATGAATAAAGACAAGGTGGTATATTTATATACCATGGAATTCTACTCAGTCATAAAGGTGGAAATCGTATCTTTCGCAGCAGTATGGATGGAACTGGAGGCCATTATCTTAAGTGAAATAACTTAGAAACAGAAAGTCAAATACCACGTTTTCACTTACAGGTGGGAGCTAAAGAATGAGTGCACAGGAACATACATAGTGGAATAATAGACATTGGAGACTCCAAAAGGTGGGGATGGGGGTGGTGGGAGAAGGATGAGGGAGGAGAAATTACCCATGTGGTATGATTTACACTATTTGGGTGATGGTCACACTAAAAGCCCAGATTTCACCACTATACAATATATTCATGTAACAAAAAATCTATTTTTAAAATAAATATATTTTTAAAATAAATAAATAAAATGGAAACACTGTGGCTTCCATCTTAATTTCTCTGTCTCTTTCTTTCTATTGGGAAAAGCCAAGATCCAGTAGCACCTGAAAGGCCTTCAGTAATGACCCATGAGGACCTGAGGCCTGCCAGCATCCAGGTGTGTTAGCTCAGTAGCAGATTCTTTAGCTGCAGTGGAGCCTTGAGATGATTGCAACCTGACCTGGAGCCAAACTACCACGTAAAACCACTCCCGGATTCCTACTACTTTGAAAGTGAAATAACAAATGTTTCAGTGTGTGTTACATGTTAGATTTTCTATATTATAGATGATATCGATGTTTTTATATATTCACATTATGAGATTCACATGACTTCTTATGGGATCAATATATTCTATAACCCAAGCTTTATCATTCTCTTTTTATGCCCAAATGATCACAACTTGGCCAAGGGGAGGTGCTTTTGGTCTTTGAGCAATAACAGATATCTTTGGGTTTTATTCCTCCGACTTGAAATACTAAAACTTTCTGGCAACAGAATGTTTCAAACACGTCCTATTTTTTGAGGGGGTTGGGGTCATGTATAGAATGATACGTATGCCTCCAAGCTGCATTACTTGTTTTTTCTCCACTCATAATATAGTTTCTTACCCATCTCCTTCCTCTTGTCAGTTAAGTCTGCATAATGCTGCCTCCTAGAAAAACTTTCCTGGCTTTCCGACTTAAAAGGGCCCTGGCACAGCACTTTCTATGCTCTTTTCTTACGGCACTTAAACCTATGACAGAAATTATAAAAACTGCTTGTAGCTTTTTGTATTTTAGACTATGAGAAGGTTTTTTTAATTAATTGATCTGTAGGAATGTATTACCATTTTTCTGAAATAAGGAAGTACATTTAAATTTTGATGCAAGTGTTTTAACTCTTTCCCTAAAGTTTTCTAACAATAAAATAGGTGATTCTTCCATATGTAAGTATAGGTGCAGTTTGAACTTTTATACTTTAAAAATCAAGAAAATTCCTTGAGTCATTTTCTAACTCCTGGCCTAAGCTAAAAATAAAAATAGGTCAGATTTATTGAAGACCAGCAGTGTGTCCTATACAGCACTATGTGCTATGTTTGTGTCATCTCATTTACTCCTGGAGATTACCCTGTGAGGTTGCTACCAGCATTACTCTAATTTTAGACCAAAGAAATTAAGTCAGAGGGAGACTTAGCAGTAGGCTCAAGGTCACAGTGTCAGAATTTGAAATTTAACATTTGAATTCTAAAATCCATACCTTGACCACTAATATCAGATTACTGACAGATTTCTAGAAACATCTATCTCATGAATGTGACATAAAATTTGAAGATGCATTTTGACAGACATATTTTTATTGGCAATTTTTATAGAAATGTAATTCATGGAAAAATAAAGAGCTTACAGAAATATCAAGTAAGAAGAAAGTTTTCATGATGCAGCTATTCAGGAAAAGATGTTCACACTTGGAATACATTTAGAAATATATAAATTATTATAAGGAAAAAATTAACGTTTGTCCCAGTAGTAGAATAATATTGAGAGGAGAAGTTCCTACTGACTACTTTTTATTGTTTTTTCTTATATACGAAAAAAAGGTTAAGGAATTTTTTATTTTTATTTCTATCCACAACTTCTTAAAAGTAAACTTATGTGTTTGCCCTGCTCATTTTCCACATATGCAAAAATCAGCAGCTGCAGGGAATAAAATATGTAAGTATGATATTATAATGTATCGCAAATTGTAAGTATCAACATCACAACCCACAGAATACAAATAAGCTTAAAGGAAAGATCAGAGGTGACTTGGGAATAGGCTTTAAAAAGGCACAATCTTGATTCAAATTTTGTAATTGGCTCTTAGCTGATACTTTTTAGCCTACATGAAAGAATATATTAACCTTGAAAGCATAAAATATTATGTTTGTCCTCACAAAATATCGATCTAGATTTTATACAGTTTATAAATTATATTTTTCTTTCACATTACTATTTTAAAAATACATTACACTGTCAATTCTACACAGTTGGAAAGTTAGATTCCTAATGTTAAGGTATCTCTTTTCTTTTAATTAACATTTTTGTTTATTTTGTTTGTCTTATCTTTGTGTATTTTTCTCTTCCTGAGCTAAAAAAAGAATTCATCAGAAGTTTTATAGGAAGAATATGGATTCAATACTTTTAAATTTTATCTTTGAAATGCAAAACATAGAAACAGAAATGAATAATTCAGTGAGTCATTCACATACCTTGAAGACATCTATTTGCTTATATTTACTTGGCCTTAGTTGAGTCATCTGCTAGCAACTTTCAGAGAAGGGGCATACAAGGAAAAATAAACAATTTCTCTCTCTCTCTGTCTGTTTCCCTCTGTCTCTTCCCTCCTTCCCTTCGCTTTGTTTCTTCATTCTCTCCTTTCACTTTCTCTGTTTCTTCACTCCCTTCACTCTCTTTCTTCTCTCACTGTCATTTCCCTTTCCTCCATCTGTTAGTTTCGTGAATATTCTGTTTTCCCAGAATGTAAGAAGCTGATAATATCTTTTTGGTTACCTTAGGTAATCAAAAGCCATGTATTTAACAAAGTAAAATAAATAAACTATTGGACAAAGTCTCACTTCATTTACATATTTTTTAACTCTTAACTTGTTTAAAATATTTTGTTAGATTTCATGCTATTCCTCCATATTGCTATTTTTCCATATATAAAGGCAAGTCTGAGAAACCAAAGTCATATTGAATATATTGATTATTTTCTAAATTATCTTATCCCCATCCCATTATTTTTTAAAGTAAATTGAAACAAATTTTGCATTAATCTCAAATGCATGTTAGGAATGATTGATCAGCATTTGAATTTGTGGACATTTATGCAAATTTGAATTTATGGAAATCACACAAATGGCAAAAGTAATTCATCATCTACAGGTTCAATCATAGTAAAATGAAGCATTTAAAAACATGTTATTGTAAGTCTTCCATACCATATCCTCTCGACATATTTCAGCTCACCAGTGTTGTTTTGACTTAATTCTTAGTTCACTCTCCTGGGTGAGATCTTCTGATTAGCTGGTTTAGGGTTTGAAAATGCTCCTCCCATGCGTAACTTGAGAATTTCTTATAAGCTGTCCATCTTACTGTCAGCACATGACTCCAATTACAATGGGCTTTGGGAGTTTCTTTTACTTGATATAAGCCAAGATTTAACAGGCAAAAAGTGTATCTTTTCATTAAAAAGTTACTTATTTTATATACTGTATTCATATCTATGACAACTCAGTCATTAAAAACAAATGTTTTACCACAGAGTATAATCTCCGAAATCTGGCCCTTTCTATTGTTCATTTCTATTGGGAACACCTAGCTCAGGCACTTGTATCTTCTTGCCAGCTTATCATAAACGTGATTTTAACTGGTTCCCATACTGGCTATACTTTCTTTTAAAAAAATAATTATTATGGGTACATAAGAGTTGTATATACTTACGGGGTACAGGTGATATTTTGATACAAGTAGAAAATGTGTAATGATAAAATCAGGGTCATTGAGATATCCACAACTCAAGCATTGATCATTTCTTTGTATTAGGAATGTTACAATTATACCCCAAAAGTTATAAAGTATAATAATTATTGTTATAATTATTAGTAATTATAGTCATTCCATTGTGCTACTGAATACTAGATTTATTCATTCTATCTAACTATAAGTTTGTCCCATTAATGATCATGCTTTATCCTCCCCTCTCTGCTACCCTTCTCAGATTCTGGTAACCATCATTCTACTCTCTATTTCCATTAGTTTAAATTTTTTTAGCTCCCACATATGAGTGGCAACATGCAATATTTGTCTCTCTGTGCCAGGCTTATTTTCACTTGACATCATGTCCTCCAGTTCCATCCATGAAGGATTTCATTCTTTTTTTTGGCTGAAGAATATTTTGTTGTGTATATGTACCATATTTTATTTATCCATTCATTCACTGATAGGCATTTAGGTTGCTTGGGTATCTTGGCTATAGTAAATAGCGTTGCAATAAACATGGCAGTGCCAATATCTCTTCAAAATACTGATTTCTTTTCTTCTGGACATATACCCAGCAATGGGATTGCTGGATCATATGGTAGTTCTATTTTTAATTTTTTGAGGAACCTCCATACTGTTCTCCATGGTGGCTGTACTAATTGACATTTCCACCTACAACGGTGTGTAAGATTGCCTTTCACTCCGTACCCTTGCCAGCATTCATTACTGCTTGTCTTTTAGATATAACACTTGTCCTGTTAGCTTGAGTGTGATAATATCTCACTGTAGTTTTGATTTACAATTCTCTGATGATTCGCGGTGCTGAGTAAATTTCTATATATGTGTTGGCCATTTGTATGTCTTCTTTGAGAAATGTCTATTCAGGTATTTTGCCCATTTTAAAATCAGATATTTTTCCTATTGAGTTGTTTGAATTCCTTATATGTTCTACTTATCAATTTCTTGTCAGATGGGTAGTTTACGAATATTCTATCTCATCCTGTGGGTTGTCTTATCTCATTGTAATACCTAGTAAACTCCCTGAAGCTCTGGTCAAATAATAGCATTGTTCTGTTCGAATTTTGAGTGATTCGTGCCATTTAACTTTTGTAACAGCTGACATTACCAGCTTCTCTATACTACCTCTATGATCAGAGCAAAAAGACTATACCGATAGCCTCCTGTTATATTCTGCGATTCCTTCCAGTAACATGCCTTTGGTTGTGCTTTTCTATAATGCAGAAAAAGTGTGGAGAAAAAATGGTCCCATCCTTCCTCATTTCCCCAACTCCAGATTTTTAAATCAGATATATGCTAAAAATGAAATGACACATCCCCTCTGTAATTTTTCTTTCATGGACTAGAACTATTTTTTTATATATGTTATGATAGCATTTAATTTATTGCTCTCTGAAGGCTCTAATCATTTTCTACTGTCTTTTTTTTTATTTGTATTCATGCTTTACTTCTCCAGATAGACACAAATCAAGTCACATTACTTATATACCATTGAATCACCCACAGAGCAGGGTGGCACATCTTTCAAAGAGTAGGAACTTGATCATACTTTAGGGGAAGGGGGGAGAACTAATAAATTATGCAAAATATGTACAGCTGAAATTAAGAGTTACAGATGCAAGATATTTTGGAAATCTATAAAAACAGTTTTAAGAATAAGTGCATATATTTCTTCATCTAATATCTTATGCAGAGTAAAAATAACTGATTCATGAATTTCCCAATTCTGGAATTTGGCAGTAATTTTGAATTTGAAAAAAAATCTTAAGAAAAAGTTTTTGGACTAGTTTAAGAAATATATATAAGTGTCTGGAGAAAATGCTTTTTTTATATTCTAATTTACATTTATGACTATCCTCCCTCAAAAAATTAAATTAAAAAATTGGATCAAGAGAATGTGCTTGGCTTTGTCTTTTTGCATGGAGTTAATAAATCATTCTCTTTCCCAAATTTATTTTCTTAAGCAATAAATATGTACAAGGAAATATAAGTTTATTCTGTCTCTGTAAATCTTGGTAAACATAGAAAAGATATTTTAAGTCAGATTTGTAAGAAGTCTAAAAGACTAATGCTTAGTGCTGTTTTTGCAATTAGGCTCACTAACTTAGATTGAATGTTTTTGGAAATCTATTGTAAATTGGTAGTAGGAATATGGATTACATATATCCTTACAAAATTCATTAATATACTTCTTGGTATCACACTGGCTCCTGACTCAAAGAGTATTTTACGTTCTCCTTTAATTACTCAGATTACTAATGTAGAATTTAATTAATGATTACTCATTAACAAAAATTATCTTTATTTCTCACATTTTTAAGATAAAGTGAAAAAATTCCGTGAATAAAAATTTCAACACATTTTAAGTTAAATCCAAAAGCAGATTTTCGACTTGGATTATGCAGTTTATAAATATCTAGTTTAAGTTGTAAGAACAAATATAAAACATAACAAAACAAACTCTCCAACAATTTTTTTCCTTCTTTTACTTTATGGATATATTTAAGAACAACTTTTTTTCTGACACTATATTAGCTACCTCATGTTTTGTAACATATCACTCCAAAACCTAAGTAGTTTAAACAATTGTAATTATTACATCTTTATAATTTCAGAGAATTGGGAAATCCAGAATAACTTGATTCTGCAGTTCTTGTTCAGAGTGTTTCCTAAGGTTCCAATGAGTTATTCTGGGGCTCTGGTCATCTGAAGGCCTTACTGGGATGGAGGCGCCATTTGCAAAATGTTAATTTATGTAAAGTAGCAAATTGGTACTTACTACTTTATATAGTAATATAGCCTTAGTTTTTCTCCACATGGGCCCCTTAATAGGGTTGCTTAAGTGTCCTGATTCCATAGCATCCGGCTTCCCCAGAACCAGATCAAGAGCAAGAAGGATTTAATACCCTTATCCTAATGTCAGAAGTCACATACTCTCTCTTCTGTCATACTCTTTGTTCACACTGGCGGGCCCTGCTTCATTATTGGAGGAACAGCCTGTATACCAGGAGCTGAGACTCATTCCAGGCTATCTTGAAGGCTGTCTACCATTAAGCTTAATAACTTTAATTAGCATATCTAAACTTCAGTTTTCTTTTCTGTAAAATGAGTGGTATGGACTAGATTAGAATCTGCAAACTTTTTTTCTGTAAAGAGCAAGAAAGTAAATATTTTACGATCTGTAAGTCATATAATCCCTGTTGCATCTACTTACCTCTTTGGTTTAGCACAAAAGAGGATGTAAATTACACAAATGAATGTACACTGTTTTCAAAAGAAAAAAACTTTGTTCACCAAATAAATTTGGATTTGACTTACATAATATAGCTTGCTGACCCTGGACTAAATGATTGCCAAGATTTCTTTCATTTTAGAGATTCTAATTATATATTATGTATGTAGGATATAGAATTTCCATTCCATATTATTTTAAAAGAGTAAGCACAGTGTATATATACAATAATGTTGAAAAATATTAAAGACATGTGCTTGTTATGGATAAAATTTTGTCCTTACCAGATTTGTATGTTGAAGTCCTAACACCCAGTGTAACTTTGTTTGAAGATAGGGTCTTTAAGGAGGCAATTATGGCTAAATGGTGTCATAAGACTGGGGCCCTACTCCAAAAGGACTAGCGTCCTTATGAGAATATCAAAAGGCACCAGAGATCCCTCTCTGTCTGTGAGGGCACAGAGAGAAGGCCATGTAAAGACACAGAATAAAAGCGCTTATCTGCCAGCTAGGAAGAGAGGTCTCATCAGAAACTAAATATACTGGTACCTTCATCTTGAACTTGCAATTTTCAGAACTTTGAGAAAATAAATTTCTGTTGTTCAAGTCACTTAACCTGTGGCATTCTGTTATTGCAGCCTGAGCAGACTAATACTACTCACAACATTTTCAGATTTTATTATGCTAATAACATACAAACCTATTACACTTTTCCCTTCTTAAAATTATCCCTTTCTTTGACCTTACATTTCCCTGTAGGCTACATCTTTTTTCTATAATTCTTTTTATTACAGAATTACTACAATAATTGTCTTTTACTACCTCTACTTCCTATGATGGCATTACAATTACACTTTCTTCCTCACCACCGTACGGAAATAATTCTTGTCAAAGTCACCATATTCAATGGTCAAGCCTTAGTACTCCTTTACGGTCCTCTCACCTGCATTTAATACATATTCTCACTCTGTCCTTTTGAAACACTCTTTTTTTATCTTCCTGGGTTTCATACTATGACATGTTCCTGTTTCCTCAATATTCCTTCTCAAGCATCTTCAAATGATATTTCTACTGTTAGTAAAATATGCCAGGATTCAGGCCTACAGCCTCTTTTCTTCTGCATTAATACTGAAAAACAGTATTATTTGTGATTCTATCTGCACTGATGGTTCTAAATATTTTTATGTACTGTTTTTAATACATGCAAAATTGTTTCTAGTCCTGACCTCCCCCTGAATTCCAAATTTATATATGTAATTGTTAATTAGAAACAATTACCTATTGTGTCTGCAACCGGATACCTGTCCGAGGTCTGTTAGGGACCCGTCCACACAGCAGGAAGTAAGCAGTGGGCAACTGAGCATTACGCCTGAGCTCCACCACCTGTCAGATCAACGGTGACGTTAGATTCTCATAGGAGCTCAAACCCTATTGTGAACTGTGCATGCGAGGGATCTAGGTTGTGTGCTCCTTATGAAAATTTGATGATAAATGTAATGTACTTGAATCATCCCAAAACTATACCCCACTCCCTGTGGTCTGTGGAAAAGTTGTCTTCCATGAAACAGGTCCCCGGTGCCAAAAAATTGGGGACAGCTGTAATAGACATTTGTAACTAAAAAGCCCCAGTGTAGTTTTCAATACCCACTGCCCACCAGTCTTGTTGTTTTACCATGTTCCTGATATCAAGAAATGATGCCATTATACATGGAGTTGCTCAAGCCAGAACCAGAGAATCAGGTATATTATGGAGCTGATTGGTACTGATTTATGAAAGCCTTGTTAACAGATGTGAACCTGAGAGGGCCAAACCTTCAAGATGATCCCATGTGACTATCTGGGTATAAATTTTCTATAGAGTCAAATGGCCATTTGCTGACTAAAGGTCACACACCTAGAATAAGTTCTCTTAAAACCCAAACCTCTGTTTAAATTTGAGACTTTTCCAAGTTTAGCTGTATCAACCAATCAGGGTTCATATGCATTAACCAATCAAAACTCAGCTGCAGTGACCAATCAAACTAAGCAAGCTTTTGTCTTCATTTAAATAAATGAACTGATTGGAAACCTGAGCAGGAACTTTTGCTTTAAAACCCAAACCCTCCATTTGTTCCCTGGAACACACCTTTATTTTACACCAAAGTCTGCATCTTCCTGGTTTGCAAACTTTTCATTGGAATAATGTATCTTTCCTCCAAATTCTTTTTCAGAGAACTGTTCACAGCTTATTGTTATTTCTTTAGAAATTTTGTGAGCTGATTTTTAAAATAAACCACTATTAAATTATAGAATGAAACTATATTCCAATACCTGAAACTATACAAAAAGTTCAGGTGATAAATAGTTTTAAGTGAGAAATAGTTTTCAAGTGAGTAATAGTTTTCAAGTGAGAAAACAATTGGGATCAGTACTGATCACATTTAGCTGACAGACATTTCAGTTCAAAAAACATAAAATTATCAGTGAAAAATTAGCAGTAAGTTAATATTCATGGTTGAGAAATTAACAGTATGTCACAAATCAGATTTAATAAGAGTTAGTACATTTTCATGCTACTCCATTTGTCACATCATGGTTGAATTGTAATCATAGGTTGTCTACAGATACAAAATTTTGGCAGAAAAAAGAACAATCAACAATATGTCTTGAATAAATTGGTTATATGAAAATCATAATATGTATTTTATATCTCATTAATATTTGGATATAGTGTGCTACAAATATACACACACATAATTTTGAAAAGCCATTTATCAAACATTTACTGGTACACTGTTGCTTCAATTCATCTTTGACTCTTCTCTTTTCTTATGCTGTGTATCCAATCCATCAGCAAATTCTATTAGTTCCACAAAATAGATCTCCAATCCATGCACTTATTCCTAACTTGTCTACCATTACCTTAGGTAAAGCTATAATCAACTTTTTCCTAAGATACTGCGATAATTTCCTAACTGAGCTCTCTGTTAGTCTTTCCTAATTATTTTCCATTTTGTCATAGGAATCTGGATCATCCTTTCAAAACTTCTAATCAATCACATCATTACCTTCCTTAAAACTCCAATGACATTTCAAAAAAACTGGGTGAAAGTCTTTAATGTAATATTCAGGAAATTACTTTCTCCAACATTATTTTTGTCTGCTCACTCTTTTATTCCCTTCAGCTCCTTGAACATTTTGCCATTCCTTAAGTATTCCAGGTTTGTTTCACCTCAACTATCTTATAAAAAAGCTTTTCTTCCTTTCCTTTACTTTCCTCTTTTCTTTTCTTCTGTTTTTTCTTGCTGTGTCACCTAGGCCAGAGTGCAGTAGTGCAATTACAGCTCACTGCAACCTCAATCCACTGGGTTCAAGCAATCTTTCCACTTCAGCCTCCCTTGTATCTGGGACCACAGGCATGTACCACCATGCCTGGGTCATTTTTTTATTTTTATTTTTTATTTTTTACTTTATTTATTTATTTATTTATTTATTTATTTTTAGAAACAGGATCTCCCTATGTTGATCAGGTTGGTCTTGATCTCCTGGGTTCAAGCAATCCTCCTGCCTCGGTCTTCTGAAGCTCTGGGGTTACATGAGTGAGCCACTGTACCTGGCGAGGAAGGTGTTACTTAATGATTCTCACCTTTCTTTCTTTCATTTAGCTGTTCATATAAACATTTGATCCTCAGTGGGATCGTCTCTGACCAGCTTAATGAAAATGGCATCTCCTAGTATCTCTTAAAATGCTATATTTAATTTTCAGTTCCTTATATATCTCCACCAGAACGAGTGCTGGTATCCGCAGCTGAGAGACTCATAGATGGTTCATATCACAGGACTCTGTGCAGATAACCTCCAGTACCAGCTCAGAGCCAGGTAGACTTGCTGGGCGTTTAGACCCCAAAGACAGATAAAAATCACTGCAGCTTGGCTCACAGAAAGTAACATCCATAGGAAAAGGGGAGAGTACTACATCAAGGGAACACCCCATGGGACAAAAGGATCTGAACAAGAGCCTTCAGCCCTAGACCTTCCCTCTGACAGAGCCTACCCAAATGAGAATGAACCACAAAACCACCTCTGGTAATATGACAAAACAAGGCTCTTTAACATCCCCCAAAAATCACACTAGTTCACCAGCAATGGATCCAAACCAAAAAGAAATCTCTGATTTACTTGAATAGTAATTCAGGAGGTTAGTTATTAAGCTAATCAGGGAGGCACCAGAGAAAAGTGAAGACTAATACAAGGAAATCCAACAAATAATGCGAGAAGGGAGAAATATTCAGGGAAATAGATAGCATAAAGAAAAAACAATCAAAATTTCAGGACACATTGGACACACTTATAGAAATGCAAAATGCTCTAGAAAGTCTTAAAAATAGAGTTGAACAAGTAGAATAAAGAAGTTCACAGCTCAAAGACAAGATCTTTGAATTACCCAATCCAACAAAGACAAAGAAAAAAGAATAAGAAAATATGAACAAAGCCTCCAAGAAGTCTGGGATTATGTTAAGCGATCAAACCTAAGAATATTTGATGTTCCTGAGGAAGAAATATAAAGGTTTGGAAAACATATTTGGGGGAATAATCAAGGAAAACATCCCCAGCCTTGCTAGAAACCTAGACATCCAAATACCTCAGCAGAAACCCTACAAGCTAGAAAGGATTGGGGTCCTATCTTCAGCTTCTTCAAACAAAACAATTATCAGGCAAAAATTTTGTATCCAGTGAAACTAAGCATCATATATGAAGGAAAAATACAGTCTTTTTCTGACAAACAAATGCTGAGAGACTCACCACTACCAAGCCACCAGTACAAAAACTGCTAAAAGGAGCTCTAAATCTTGAAACAACTCCTGGAAACACATGAAAACAGAACCTCTTTAAAGCATAAATCACAAGGGACCTATAAAACAAAAATGCAAGTTAAAAAGCAAAAACAAAAAAACAAAACAAAATAAAGGTTCACAGGCAATAGCACAATGAATGCAACAGTACCTCACATCTTAATACTAACATTGAATGTAAATGGGCTAAATGCTCCACGTAAAAGATACAGAAATGCAAAATGAATACGAACTCACCAACCAACTCTCTGCTGCCTTCAGGAGACTCATCTAACACAAAGGACTCATATGAACTTAAAATAAAGGGGTGGAAAAAGGAATTTCATGCAAATGAACACCAAAAGCTAGCAGGGGTAGCTATTCTTCTATCAGACAAAACAAATTTTAAAGCAACATCAGTTAAAAGAGACAAAGAGGGACATTATATAATGGTAAAAGGCCTTTTTCAACAGGAAAATATCACAATCCTAAACATATGTGCACCTAACACTGGAGCTCCCAAATTTATAAAACAATTACTAATAGATCTAAGAAATGAGATAGATAGTAACACAGTAACAGTGGGGACTTCAATACTCCGCTGACATCACTAGACAGGTCATCAAGAGAGAAAGTCAACAAAGAAACAATGCATTTAAACTATATTTGAACAAATGGACCTAACAGATAAATACAGAACATTTCATCCAACAACTGCACAATACACATTCTATTTCTACTCAACAGCACATGGAACTTTCTCCAAGATAGACCATATGATAGGCCACAAAATGAACCTCAATAAATTTAAGAAAATCGAAATTATATCAAACACCCTCTCAGCCCACAGTGCAATGAAACTGGAAATCAACTCCAAAAGGAACCTTCAAAACATGCAAATACATGGAAATTAAATAACCTGCTTCTGAATGAGCATTGGGTCAAAAACAAAATCAAGATAGAAATTAAAAAATTCTTCAAACTGAATGACAATAATAACACAACCTATCAAAACCTCTGGGATACAGTAAAGGTGGAGCTAAGAGGAAAATGCATAGCCCTAAACACCTATATCAAAAAGACTGAAAGAGCACAAACTGACATTCTAAGGTCACACCTCAAGGAACTAGGGAAACAAGAACAAACCAAACCCTAACCCAGCATAAGAAAGGAAATAACCAATATCAGAGCAGAACTAAATGAAATTGAAACAAAAAAATGCAAAAGATAAATGAAACAAAAAGTTGGTTTCTTGTAAAGATAAACAAAATAGTTAGGTTTTTATCAAGATTAACCAAAAAAAGAAGAGAGATCTGTATAACCTCATTAGGGAATGAAATTGGAGATGTTACAACTGACACTACTGAAATACAAAAGATCATTCAAGACTGCCATGGACACTCTCACGCACATAAATTAGAAAACCTAGAAGAGAGAGATAAATACCTGGAACAATGCAACCCTCCTAGGTTAAATCAGGAGGAATTAGTTACCCTGAACAGACCAATAACCAGTACCAAGATTAAAACAGTAATTTAAAATTACCAACAAAAAAAAGTCCAGGACCAGACGGATTCACAACAAAATTCTACTAGACATTCAAAGAAGAATTGGTACCAATCCTTTTGACACTATTATTACACAAGATAGAGAAAGACAGAAATATCCCTAATTCATTCTGTGAAGCCAGCATCACCCTTATAACAAAACCAGGAAAGAACACAACCAAAAAACAAAACTACAGACCAATATCCTTGATGTACATAAATGCTAAAATCCTTAACAAAACACTAGCTAATCGAATCCAACAACATATCAAAAAGAAAATCCACCATGAACAAGTGAGTTTCATACCAGGGATGTAGGGATGGTTTAACATAAGCAAGTCAATAAATGTGATACACCACATAAACAGAATTGAAAACAAAAATCACATGATCATCTGAATAGATGCAGAAAAAGCCTTTGACAAAATCCAGTATCCCTTTATGATTAAGACTCTCAGCAAAATTGGCATGCAAGGGATGTACCTCAACATAATAAAAGCCATCTATGGCAAACCCACAGCCAACATAATACTGAAGGAGGAAAAGTTGAAAGCATTCCCTCTGAGAGCTGAAACAAGACAAGGATGCCCCCCTCTCACCACTCCTCTTCAACACAGTACTGGAAGTCCCAGCCAGAGCAATCAGACAAGAGAAAGAAATAAAGGACATCCAAATTGGTAAAGAAGAAGTCAAATTGTCATTGTTTTCTAATGATATGATTGTTTACCTTGAAAACCCTGAAGACTCCTCCAGAAAGTGCCTAGAACTGGTAAAAGAATTCAGCAAAGTTTCCAGATACAAGATTAATGTGCGCAAACCAGTAGCTCTTCTATACACCAACAGCAATCAAGCTGAGAATCAAATCAAGAACTCAAACCCTTTTACAGTAGCTGCAAAAATAATGAAATACTTAGGAATATATATATAACCAAGGAGGTGAAAGTCCTTTACAAGGAAAACTACAAAACACTGCTGAAATAAATCACAGACGACACAAATGGAAACACATCCCAGGTACATGGCTGGGTAGAATCAATATTGTGAAAATTACCATACTTAACATACTGCCAAAAGCAATCTCCAAATTCAATGCAATTCCCATCAAAATACCACCATCATTATTCACATAATTAGAAAAAACAATTCTAAAATTCATATGGAACCAAAAAAAGCGCCAGCATAGCCAAAGCAAGATTAAGCAAAAGAACAAATCTGGAGGCATCACACTACCTGATTTCAAACTAAACTATAAGGTCATAGTCACAAAACAGCATGGTACTGGTATAAAAATAGGCACATAAACCAGTGGAACAAAATAGAGAACCCAGAAATAAACCCAAATACTTACAGACAGCTGATCTTTGACAAAGCAAACAAAAACATAAAGTGGGGAAAGACACCCTCTTCAAAAAATGGTGCTGGGATAATTGGCTAGCTACATGTAAGAGAATGAAACTGGATCCTCATCTCTCATTTATACAAAAATCAACTCAAGATAGATTAAGGACTTAAATCTAAGAACTGAAACTATAAAAATTATAGAAGACAACATTGGAAAAAACCTTCTAGACATTGGCTTAGGCAAGGATTTCATGACCAAGAACTCAAATGCAAATGCAATAAAAACAAAGATAAATAGCTGGGACCTAATTAAACTAAAGAGCTTTTGCACAGCAAAAGAACAGTCAGCAGAGAAAATGGAAAACCCACAGAGTGGGAGACAATCTTCACAATCTATACATCTGACAAAGGACTAATATCCAGAATCTATGGCAAACGCAAACAAATCAGAAAAAATATCTCATCAAAAATTTGGGTAGGGACATGAATACACAATGCTAAAAATATACAAATGGTCAAGAAACATATGAAAAAATGCTCAACATCACTAATGATCAGGGAAACGCAAATCAAAACCACATTGCAATACCATCTTACACCTGCAAGAATGGCTATAATAAAAAAATCAAGAAACAGCAGATATTAGTGTAGATGCTGTGAACATGCAACACTTCTACACTGCTGGTGGGAATGTAAACCAATACAGCCACTACAGCAAACCATGTGGATATTCCTTAAAGAACTAAAAGTAGAACTACCATTTCATCCAACAATCTCACTACTGGGTATCTACTCAGAGGAAAAAAAGTCATCATATGAAAAAGATACTTGCACAGGCATGTTTATAGCAGCAAACTACGCAATTGCAAAATCGTGGAACCAACCCAAATGTCCATCAATCAGTGAGTCGATAAAGAAACTGATATATATATATATATATATAATGATATATATAATGATATATATATAATGATATATATAATGATATATATATAATGATATATATAATGATATATATATAATGATATATATAATGATATGATATGATATATATATATATAATGGAATACTACTCAACCATAAAAAGGAATGAATTTATGGCATTTGCAGTGACCTGGATAAGACTGGAGACTATAATTCTAAGTGAAGTAACTCAGGAATGGAAAACCAAACATCTTATGTTCTCACTGATGTGTGGGAGCTAAGCTATGAGGATGCAAAGGCATAAGAATGATACAACGGACTTTAGGGACTTAAGAGGAAGGGTGGGAGGGGAACTAGGGATAAAAGACTACAAATACGGTGCAGTGTATACTACTCAGGTGATGAGTGCACCAAAATCTCACAAATCACCGCTAAAGAACGTGTTTAACCAAATACCACCTGTATCCCAATAACTTATGGAAAAATTGAAATTAAAATAAAAATTAAAAAAATGACAAGCTACATGAGGTTAGCAGCGTGTGCGTGCGTGTGTGTGTGTGTGTGTGTGTGTGTGTGTGTTTGATTGTTTGTTTACTTCCATATTTCCAGAGTCCAGGATTGGATCTCAGTATTAGGCTTTCAAAAAATTAGCTTATTTCCTTATTGACAACTCTAATTTAAATGTCAGTTTCATTCAGCAATAGGCCAATTTTATTTTTTTCATTCCTACACCAACAGCATCAAAGAAGTTCTTTGAATTTAACAGAAATGTCATAAATATTTGTTGAATTAATATTATTTTTGTTTCCATAGTGATATGGAAAACACGATGTGCCAAGAGAAAAATTTGTCTACCATTGAAAGCTTGTTACTAAAACATAATATTAGTTATTAAATATCCCTGTGTATATCAAAGAATTTAACATAGTGCAAAATGAGGTCTTGCCTTTGGCCTTGGCTTATGAGAGGTAATTCTTAATGCCATGGAATGCCATGCCTGTTCAGTGGCTTTGTTTGAGATCTTTGGCCAGTCAGAGAGTAACATGTGGTTTAGTGATGATCCCTTGGGTCTGAAAGTATTAGTTTGATATACTGAGAGTCTAGAGGCTGAGATCAGCCATGTTGTCAGTCAACCATACTGACATGATGAAGCCTAAATAAATACTCAAGATTCGTGTGAACTTTCCTGGTTGGTAATATTTCATATGCATTACCACACATCAAAGTGGAGAAATTAACACTGTCTATGAGTTCATGGGGAGGGTAAAACAGAAGTTTTGTTTTTGATACTTTTCCCAGACTCTGCTATATATGCTTTCTCCCTTGGCTGATTTTAACCTGTATCCTTTTCCTACAATAACCACAATCGTGAATATAACAGCTTTCAATAAATCCTGTGAGACCTTCTAGTGAATGATGAAATCTGAGGAGATTTAGGGGACGTTATGTTGAACTTGCAGTTGGTGTCAGAAATGATGATCTTATATGCATTTGTATACCCTCTAACTTTGTACTATACCTTTAATAGACACAAATGTTATTCTTTGAGTTATTCATAGAATATGATTTTACAGTCGAGGTTTGCTTTCTTTTTGCTTTGATTTTAATCTCTGGTGGATGTAGTGCACCATCCTGATTCCACCCATGTAGTGGAATCAGACTGTAGTGCACCATCCTGATTCCACTTTATGAACAAGGCATTCTTCCTCCTAGTTGTTCAGAAAGCAGCTAGCTAAGTCCATCAGGACTAGAAAGCAAGGAAATGAGCAACAATTTGTAAAATATATGCAAGACTTGCACCCTGGAACTAAATAACATTGTTGAGAATAATTAAAAAAGACAAATATATGGAATGATAAATTTATAAATTTGAAGACACTAATTTTTAAGATGATAGTTCTCCCCTAAACTGATTTATACATTAAACATATTTCCAATTGAAATCTCAGCAGGCTTTTTATAGAAACATAAAAGTAAATTTTAATATTTACATGGACATGCAAATAACTTAGACGAAGATGGACAAAATAGGAATGAAGTCCAGATGACTCCTGGTATTTAAGATTTCTAGGGGGAACATTTCTATACACATTAATTTATGTACTTTGTGCTACTTCAACAGAGGTGAGTAGTTACAAAAGAAATAATATGGGCCATAAGCGTTAACTCTCTTACTTTTAACAGAATAATTTTTCTGAATTCTGACCTCTAACAAAAACAAATTTAAAATAATAGGGGAAAATTGATGATATGTATTATCCAATTTTAAAATTTACTACAAAACAGAGATGATCAAGGTTGATGCCAAATACATTTAGGGCCAAATGTTTCTTTGTTGGGCCAAACGTTTCTTTGTTGTTTGGGGCTGTCCTATGCAATTTGAGGTGATTTGCAGCATCCCTGGCTTCTACCCACCAGATGACAGTAATCGCTTTCCCAGTTGTGACAACCAAGGGTGCCTCTAGACATTGTTAAATGACGCTTCAGGAGCAAATTTACTCCCAGGTGAGAGTCAATACCATTAGTCTACAATAAGAAGGACAAGTTGTATTGTGCTAATGATAGACATATAGACTAAAGGAACACTTTCAATGAATCACTCTTCAATTGTCAGTTGATTTTTAACAACAGTGCTTAAGTGATTCAATGGATGAAATGGTAATTTTTTTTGTTTTTTAAGTTGCAGAAACGATTGGATGTTCTTATAGGAAAGAATGTTACCCCTTAATTCAAACCATGCACAAAAGTTAACTGAAATTAATCATTAATTATAAACTTAAATATAAGAATACATGTGAAACCATTAGAATTCTGTAACAAAAGAGAGTCAAAAATCTTTGTGGCCATATAGCAGGCAGAAATTTCTTACATAAGAAAAACAAAAGCATGAATCATAAGGGAAAAACAATGATAAGACATTGTCAATATTTAAACATCTTGTTGTTTGAAAGAAGCTGTTATGAAAATGAAAAAGTGAAATACAGCACATAAGAAAATTGTGCAAATATATATCTGACCAAGTGCTTCATTACAGAATTTATAGTTAAGTCAATAAAAGATGAGTTACTCAATAAAAATGGCAAAGTTTGTTTGACAGTTTTAGAAATTTAATTGGCAATAAACACGTGAAATGATTCTCACAAAGAATAGTCACCAGGAAATTAAAAATTAATACATATTTAGACATCACTGCATATCTATTAAAAGATCAAAAATATAAATTGATAATAAGGATAGGGAGCAATTGGAACTCTTCTGCTTTTCTTGTGGGAATACAAAATCATGCAGCTACATGTGAAAACAGCTTGACATTTTCTTATGAATAAAACATACACTTATCATATAACCTAGTTATTATACTCCCAGGTATTTACCAATGAAAGGTTAAGACATATGTCTACAAAATGACTTGTATGGAAAAAACATAGCTTCATTAATCATAATAGTCAAATATGTGAAATAAAGCAAATGTTTATCATCAGTTAAATACAGAAACTAAATGAAGTATATTACAGGAATCATACTCAGTTACATAAAAGAACAAGCTGCTGACACTCAAAAGAGCATGTTTGACTCTCCAAAATATCATGCTAAATGAATGAAGTGAAACACAAAGACTATATACTATATGATTCAATTTACATAATATTCAAGATAAGTCAATAGTATAATGACAGAAAGCAGAACAATGACTTGCCTAAGAGCAGGAGTAGGACAAGGGCATTAAAAGCAAAAGTGCAGAAGGAAAGTTTTCTTGGAGTGATGTAAATGTTCATGTGTTGCAGTGGTTTTATGAATGGATACATTTATCAAAACTCATCAAACTATACATTTTAAATGCATGATAATATTAGATGTAAGTCATAGATCAATAAGACTAAGATTAATTAAATTACATAATTTGAAGAAAAGACATAATTTAAATGCTAATGATATAAACATATTTATGTGAAAATTAATATAAGCAACAAAAATAAAATTAATAGAATTCTGCAAGTAGTAAAACGCTAAATTAACTTACAAAATTACTAGCGTTCTTCTACAATGAAATAATCAACTTAAATACTTTTAAAGTATGAAGTAAACAAAATGTTGAAAATGAAACAACAAACTTTTGTGGCCTTAGACTAGTAAAACTATTCTCAAACTGACACAAAGATACGTAAAAACAAAGGTGAAGAATTGATGGATTTGACAACAGAATTAAATATTTTGAATCAAAATATTTTATAATATAAATAAATGATAAGATCGGAGATAGACTATATAATAATCTGTACTATCTAACATTGCTAAACAATTAATAGATTATATAAGAAAATTTTGCAAATCAATGAGAAAAATGGAAAAAATTAAATATGCAAATGGTTCACAGAATCTGAGAACTGAATGGCTAATAGATACAAATATGTATAAACTTATATCTCTCTCTATATATAATCTCTATATATCTGGGCCACACTATCAAACATCTCTGCATTATAAGTTACATTAAGAACTATAGACTTTATTCTAAAATATTGAAAATGTTGAGTGGTGTTTTAAGCACATTTAAATGCAATATACACATGAAAACTATGCTTTGGCTACATTCTATATTATAGCGAGGAGGACAGAAAAATTTTTAGTCAGAAAACCAGTGGATATATATATATATATCCAGTGGATATATATATATATAAAACCAGTGGATATATATATATGTACGTGTATATATATATGTGTATATATATACTCTTTAGCACCATAAATATATGAGCCTACAAATAGAGACTAGAAAGGTATGGTAAAAGAGAAAGGACAACCAGGAGAAAGATATTTTATGAAAGCCAAGGAGAAAGAAATGCTTAGAAAGAGTATTCAACATTTTCAAAAATGGCTAAAAGGCAATGAAACATAATAACTGATGAATAATGTTTTAGTTTAGTGATTTTTGGTTAAGCGATGAAGCTGAAAGTATGAATACAACAGGTAGAAAATATAAAGGGCTAATATTTATTGAGTATTTATATAGATGCCAGGTATTTTCCTGAATTTTAATTATTTTTCACTATAAGCATTTGAGGTTGCTGTTATTATTTGTACCGCATTTTATAGATGAGTAAACGCAGGCATATTGAAGTACAACAAGTTCTCACTTAATCCCCTCAGTAGGTTCTTAGAAACTGCTACTTTAGGCCGGGCGCGGTGGCTCACGCTTGTAATCACAGCCCTTTGGGAGTCCGAGGCGGGTGGATCACGAGGTCTGGAAATCGAGACCATCCTGGCTAACAAGGTGAAACCCCCCGTCTCTACTAAAGACACAAAAAATTAGCCCTAGCCCGGGATGGTGGCGGGAGACTGTGGTCCCAGCTACTCGGGAGGGTGAGGCAGCAGAATGGCGGGAACCCAGGAGGCGGAGCTTGCAGTGAGCCGAGATTGTGCCACTGCACTCCAGCCTGGGCGACAGAGCGAGACTGTCTCAAAAAAGAAACTGCTACTTTAAGCAAAATGACATGTAATGAAACCAATTTTACCATAGGCTAATTGATACGCAAAAGAATTAAGTTCTCATGGCATATTTCTGGTCACAAAATCATCAACAACTTCTAAATAAAGACCAAAACACTTCTAATATTAGACTTTAAAATAAATGTGTATTAAATATACATTTTAAAAATATTAATAAAAGCAAGTAAGATAATTACTTACTTATTCCAGTTCAGGTTTTCAGGTGGCTAAAGAAGTCCAGGCAGCTCAGGACGCAAGGTGGGTACCAGTCCTAGACAGGACGTCATTTCCTCACAGGGTGCATTCACCCAGACACTCACACTCACTCATGCTGGGACAATGTATACACACCAAGTAAACTAACGTGCATATCTTTAGGATGTGGGAGGAAACAAGAGCAAACAAAGAAAACCCACACAGACATGGGGAGAATATGCAAACTGCACACAGACAGTAGCCCCAGCGGAGAACAGATTCTCTTTTCTCAACTACGTTTTCATAAAACGACATTGAACAGAATGAAATTATTCAAGGACCTGTTGTACAATAATGAAAATATCTCATTCCACAACTATTCATGATGAAAACAACAGTTACGTTGTTTTGAGCAAATTATAATAATAACAGTGAATAATATCATATAGAAACAAATAAAAAGCAAAGTTACAGGAAAAAATGAAAAATAGAAATGTATAAACACTGCTGTAGCATTGACACTGAGTCATATTTGGTAATACATTAATTAGGAGAATTTAAAAATATATATAATATAGTTTTGGGATCGTGTATTTGTTTGCTTATGTAGTTGCCTAACAACAAGCAACAGATGCCTAAGTGGGCTCTTCTTCAGTGAAGCCATATGTCTTCCCCCTGGGGAAAAGGAGAGCAAACTTACTTTCATTTTTTTTTTTTTTTTGAGAGGGAGTCTAGCTCTGTCGCCCAGGCTAGAGTGCAGTGGTGCAATCTCGGCTCACTGCAAGCTCTGCCTCCCGGGTTCATGCCATTCTCCTGCCTCAGCCTCCTGAGTAGCTGGGACTACAGGCCCCTCCACTACGTCCGGCTAATTTTTTTTGTATTTTTAGTAGAGACGGGGTTTCACCGTGTTAGCCAGTAGCCAGGATGGTCTCGATCTCCTGACCTCGTGATCCTCCCGCCTCAGCCTCCCAAAGTGTGGGGATTACAAACTTACTTTCTTGATGAGACTAGGTATCGGTATTCCAAATGACCAAAACTACTTTTATTTTACCATATTAAAGTCTTTTATAAAGAAAGTGATTTATTTTTACCTTCACAAAAGTAAATCCTGCAAAACAAACCTCCACATTTCCCTGCTGTCAACCTCAATGACCATAGTACATAAAGCAAATAAAGGGCAGTGAAAGATGTATAATGAGAATTCTTGGACTTCTGCAAAATATTCTGAGAATATTCATACTCAGAGGTCTCCATCCAAAATGCTCATCTCCATTGTGTTATTGCTTAATTTTCTCTGTAGGAAGATGATGGGATGTGCCTATGTGTATATCTATGATCATACCACTCAAAGGTGCCATAGCAGGGGTGGGACAGTGGGAGTAGTCTGCACCAGGTGGAGGCAATATGAGTAATGAAGCATTCTCTATAGAATCTTTTAAAATAATAATGACATTGGTCAAACAGGCCAGCTACACACATTTGTTTCAAGTGTTAAGTTTGTGGCGGTTCGGAATAGATCAGAATCATTTTGCATGTCTTTCTTGTCTATGATGCCCATTTAGCTACACATTCTTTTGTTTAACAATAGATTCTACATAAACCATGCACCTAGTGATTGTAAACAGGTAGGACCAAAATTTGAGTTGCTTCTATTATCAAATCACGTGAAAATTATTATCTGAACTTGACAGAAGAATTATTTTTGAAGCATTTCCTCTGATATATTTCCCCCCTTTTAAAAAAATGCATTAATGCAAAAGATATTTCTGATAAAGGGGTGTTACTGAAACTTTACAAGGAACTTAGCACTCAACAATAAGGCAATATCATGACACTATTCGCATTAGGAAAGCCATGAAATTAACCTCAGTGTCTATCAGCATTTTGCTGAATAAAGAAAATGTGGTATACATACACCATGGAATACTATGTGGTATATATACATCACGGAATACCATCAAAGATAATAAAATCATATCCTTTGTAGCAACATGAATAAAGCTGAAAGCTATTATCCTAAGTGAAATAACTCGGAAACAGAAAAGCAAATACCACGTTTTCTCTCATAAGTGGGAGCTAAATAATGTGTGCGCATGGATATAAAAATGAAAATAATAGACACTGAGGGCTCCAAAGGGGAGAGATTGAAAGGAAAGTGAGAGTTGAAAGATTGCCTGTTGGGTACAGTGTTCGCTCTTTGGCTGCTGGGTGCACTAGGAGCACAATTCCCATCTTTATGCAATAAAATCATGCAACAAATCTGCACATATACCCTTTGAATCTAAATTTAAAAAATTGAGCAACCAATTGAAAATGGACAAAGAGAAGAACCTACACCTCACCAAAGAAAATGTGCAGTTGACATATAAGCATATTAAAAGATGCTCCAGATCATATGTCATTAAGGAAATGCATAATAAGTAACAATGTGTTATCACTACATACCTAAAAGAATGACCAAAATCTAGAACACTGACAACACTAAATATTGGCAAGGATGTGAATAAATAGGACTCTCATTGACTGTTAATGGGAATACAAAATGGTACAACTACTTTGAAAGACAGTTTGCCAGTTTCTTATAAAAGTGAACATTCTCTTACCAAACATTCCAGCATATTATGTTCCTTGGTATTTACCCAAATTAATGGAAAATTAAGTTCACACAAAAACTAGCACACAGATATTTACTGCAGTTTTATTCATAATTGCCAAAACTTAGAAGCAACCAAAAGTCCTTCAATAGGTGAATCGGTAATTAAACTGTGAATATCCAAGCAGTTGAATATTAGTCAGCACTAAAAAGAAATGGACTATCAAGCCTTGAAAATACATGGAGAAAACTTAAAATGTACATTAATAAGTAAAATAAACCAACTGGAAAGGGCTACATACTGTATGATTGAAACTACATGACATTCTGAAAAAGACAAATCTGCAGAGACAGTAAAATGATTAGTGATTGTCAGGCATTAAGAGGAGGGAAAGATGGATAGACAGAGGACAGAAATGTTTAAGGCAGGGAAACTATTCTGTACGATATTATAATGGTGGACATATGTCATTATACATTTGTTAAACTCAATGAAAGTACAACACCCAGAATGAATCATAATGTAAACCACAAACTTAGGTTGATAATGACTCATCAGTGTAGGTTCGCTAGTTGTAACAAGTGTGGGAGGTGTTGGTAATGGAGGAGGCTATGGATATGTGGAGTCGGGAAGAATAAGGTATGTAAAAGTAGTGTCCCTCAAGTTTGCTATGAAGCTAAAATTCTTCCCCCCACAATAAAGTTGATTTAAAAGAAAATATATTAATGTAATTAAAAAGTACTAATTTATTTCTTTTGTCCTTTTTCACAATAGTATATTTTAGTGACTTATACAGATTTCAATAAAGGAAAGTTTTCACTAAGTATCTTTTGTATTCATTATTAATATTTTTAAATTATTTTGAATAATTTTATTCAATAATAATTTTAATAATGCATGAATAATTTTAAAATAATCTTGCAGTGTAGAGAAGAACATATTAAAATATGATCTGTTCCAGTCATTCACTTTTATATCAAATATCTAGCTATTAATAATTTGTCCCAAGCCTTCCTTCTGAAGATTATCTTTCTCTTGGAAAGCTAACTCTTTGCCTTGGATCAAATGAATGCACCTGAAATTTCTGTCAGTTTAAGATAATTTTATTTTTCTGCTCCCACCAGCCCACCAGAAATATCTATACAACTTTGAAGAAATTTTAGAGGTTGTGTCTGAAATTTATTTTCAGAAATGGTTTCGGAACAACAATCTGGTGAATTTACACATAATGACATTTTTCTCTTAGATTTTCAGGTTTTCAGAGGCACTTGAAGGGGTTGTTGCAGACTGTAAGTATATAGGTGTTCCTGGAGCTGTTCCTTGGCATCTAAGTTTGGGTTCTTTATGTCAAAGTTCCCAAATACGTATTTTATGGCTTTCTTGCTATGACTGAAAGCAGGAATGTATGAAAATACTTTAGCTTATTGCACAGGGTTGTATTAGAGTAAGAGCATTTATTTTTTAAAAGGAGACTTTCGATCCCAATTATTTGTGTAATCTGATTATAAAATCAAATAATACCATAAGGTTTTAAGACAACCGTGTTTTATTCTAAATTCTTGGCCTAAAATATGTAGTGTCCCCCATCTACAGAGCTGTTTAGATGCAGTGAATCAATATCAAGATGCATCATCCATTTGTTAATGAATTTGAAGATGGAATAAGAAAAGAAACAAATTTAAATAAGTTTTACTTCACTTCATACTCTTTATATTTTAAACGTACACTTTTTAAATGGTCGTTTTTGCTTTATTGTTTTTTGTTGATTTGGTGTTTATTTCTGCTAGTAAATGTCTATGAGAATTTTATAGACATTGTATTTATTCACAGAAAGTTCAGTATTAACATCAAGTGTTTGTTACAGTAAGTTTAAGAATAAGAAGCTCTAGTTGCAAGA
This sequence comes from Pan paniscus, assembly GCF_029289425.2. NCBI lineage: Eukaryota > Metazoa > Chordata > Mammalia > Primates > Hominidae > Pan > Pan paniscus. The sequence goes on along the minus strand of NC_073249.2, from coordinate 59,741,770 downwards.
CATTTTCAATCTTTTCTTTCTTAGCTATGATTTATAAATATAATTTCAACTACTATTTGTGGTATGCATTTACTTTTCTCCCTAATTGCCATTCTGATTCAATAGTAAAATTTCTAAAAGTATTTTAAATGATTCTATAAATAACTATATTTACAAATCAATAAAGATAGGTATTCAAAATACGGAAAACATTTGCAAATATGCTTTTCTAAATATGTCACTAGCTCCCAGGAAGAAGACAGAATTATGGATTATATTTGCTACTAAAATAGTCAATTATTTGTTTGTTTTTGTTACTGTTAAATACGACTAGATGTCCCCCTAAGGTTCATAATGGTTTTCTAACCACAGGGACTATAATTTTGTAAACTATTCAGCAGGAGATATTAATTACTATGTTTATTAAACAGAGAAGAGTGGTATTCTTTCCTACTGGTGTTGTGTTTTCATCTCAACTCAGTATTTAACAGCACTGTTATGTGAGTACATAACATTCTTTATGATTAATTATAGCTCATTATCTTCCACTCAAAGTAAAAACATAATTTTCTTAGACTTTATTTATCATTATGTTTATTTATATGGTTTGCATGTGTTTAAGATTAACCATTACAAAATAGTTGAAATGGCAGGACCTTTGAAAAACAAAAATAAATGAAAACCTTAGAAAAATAAGTTATGGAAGGCAAGATGGTTATATTCTGGAAATATCCATAGTAATTTATCTTTGAAAGATTATGTTTTGTAAGTTGGGATGGCTACAAAATTACATATTAACACATACAACTTAGAATTATTTAATAGATTCTGACTTTCATTTGAAGATGCACTACTTGCCCATTAACAGTGAAAGGAAGTAATATACGATAGTGTATATGTGCACACATATTTCAAATTGGTCCCACTGAAACAAATTGGCCATGTACTTCTTTTCTTTTCTTCTTTTTTTTTTGAGACGGAGTCTTCCTCTGTCACACAGGCTGGAATGCAGTGGCGCGATCTCAGCTCACTGCAAGCTCCGCCTCCCAGGTTCACGCCATTCTCCTGCCTCAGCCTCCCGAGTACCTGGGACTACAGGCACACACCACCACACCTGGCTAATTTTTTGTATTTTTAGTAGAGACGGGGTTTCACTGTGTTAGCCAGGATGGTCTCGATCTCCTGACCTCGTGATCTGCCCGCCTCAGCCTCCCAAAGTGCTGGGATTACAGGCGTGAGCCACTGCACCAGGCTGGCCATATATTTCTTTGTTTGCTTTTTAACTAACATTGATCTACATTTTATAAGCAAAACAATTTGGAGAAAGTGAATATACTCTGCATGGATCATACTACTCGGTGAGCTTATTTGGTATGGTATAATTTAAAAATATTTAAGTGGGTCTTAGTTATTGCATCTGATTCTACAACTGAAATTTAATTGAAAACTTATGAGATCTTTTGAATATTTTTAGTTTAACCCTTTTAATTGTTTTTTCAAAAATGATGATTTTTTTCTTTTTTCTTTTTTTTTGTCATCCAGGCTGGAGTGCAGTGACGTGATCTATGCTCATTGCAACCTCCGCCTCCTGAGTTCAAGTGATTCTCCTGCCTCATCCTCCTGAGTTGCTGGGACTACAGGCATGCGCCACCACGCCTGGCTAATTTTTGTATTTGTAGTAGAGATGAGGTTTCACCATGTTGGCCAGGCTGGTCTCAAACTCCTGACGTCAGGTGATCTGCCTGCCTTGGCCTCCCAAAAGTGCTGGGATTACAAGTGTGAGTTACCACACCTGGCCAAAAAATGATGAATTTCACCAAGTACCTTTTTAATTATCACCTACAACTATAACCTCAAGGTCTAAGACCATATAGAATACATACCAACACAGTGAAATTTATTTGAAAGAGATGAATTAGTATGGAATCATATATCTTTGTTGAATTGGTGAACCTACGTTTGAGTCTTTCAAACTACAAAAGTTTAGATACTAATCCCTATTCAATACCTTATAGGTCAAGGAACAGGTTTTCTGTTATACTTACTCTGAGATTGTATTGAATTGAAATTTGATCCCAAATATTCTGTGCATACGGTCATGCAAGTATATTATTTTTAAGAACATGTTGGATAAAGAAATACCCACTATTGATTAAATTAGCCATACTCTAGATGAGGCTTGGTTTTGCATATATCAAGGAAAAAAAGGAAATTGGTATAATATTTCAACAAGAAATCAAGAATTTCCATCTTTTAATTAGTTTCTTCTATTTACAAAGCAAATTTAAAATTTTTATAATCTAGATATTCTTGTTGGAATTATTGGCATTTTATTATAGTTATTTTGTCAATACTTAGAAACACACAGCTACTTATAATATTCTTACAATATAGAAGAAAATATGTTATCAAAATTGCCAATTATAATTTTTAATTATTTATTCATACATTTTCTTTTTTGTTGTTTTTTACAGGCAGCCTAAATGGATTTATTATGTATAAAAATCCTCATCTCACATTATCTAAGAAAAAAATTGATGTTTGGTAAGAAAAATTAATTCACAATAATAACATGAGCCCTTACACTTATCAGAAAAACCCAGGTATTTACAAAGTGTAGATAAAAATCTGTTTTTTAAATTTTTATTGTTTTTTATTTTTTTATTTTATTATTATTATACTTTAAGTTTTAGGGTACATGTGCACAATGTGCAGGTTTGTTACATATGTATACATGTGCCATGTTGGTGTGCTGCACCCATTAACTCGTCATTTAGCACTAGGTATATCTCCTCATGCTATCCCTCCCCCCTCCGCCCACCCCACAACAGTCCCCAGAGTGTGATGTTCCCCTTCCTGTGTCCATGTGTTCTCATTGCTCAATTCCCACCGATGAGTGAGAACATGCAGTGTTTGGTTTTTTGTCCTTGCGATAGTTTGCTGAGAATGATGTTTTCCAGTTTCATCCATGTCCCTACAAAGGACATGACCTCATCATTTTTTATGGCTGCATAAGTATTCCATGGTGTATATGTGCCACGTTTTCTTAATCCAGTCTATCATTGTTGGACATTTGGGTTGGTTCCAAGTCTTTGCTATTGTGAATAATGCCACAATAAACATACGTGTGCATGTGTCTTTATAGCAACATGATTTATAATCCTTTGGGTATATACCCAGTAATGGGATGGCTGGATCAAATGGTATTTCTAGTTCTAGATCCCTGAGGAATCACCACACTGACTTCCACAATGTTTGAACTAGTTTACAGTCCCACCAACAGTGTAATAGTGTTCCTATTTCTCCACATCCTCTCCAGCACCTGTTGTTTCCTGACTTTTTAATGATCACCATTCTAACTGGTGTGAGATGGTATCTCATTGTGGTTTTGATTTGCATTTCTCTGATGGCCAGTGATGATGAGCATTTTTTCATGTGTTTTTTGGCTGCATAAATGTCTTCTTTTGAGAAGTGTCTGTTCATATCCTTCACCCACTTTTTGATGGGGTTGTTTTTTTTCTTGTAAATTTGTTTGAGTTCATTGTAGATTCTGGATATTAGCCCTTTGTCAGATGAGTAGGTTGCGAAAATTTTCTCCCATTTTGTAGGTTGCCTGTTCACTATGATGGTAGTTTCTTTTGCTGTGCAGAAGCTCTTTAGTTTAGTTAGATCCCATTTGTCAATTTTGTCTTTTGTTGCCATTGCTTTTGGTGTTTTAGTCATGAAGTCCTTGCCCATGCCTATGTCCTGAATGGTATTGCCTAGGTTTTCTTCTAGGGTTTTTATGGTTTTAGGTGTAACATGTAAGTCTTTAATCCATCTTGAATTAATTTTTGTATAAGGTGTAAGGAAGGGATCCAGTTTCAGCTTTCTACATATGGCTAGCCAGTTTTCCCAGCACCGTTTATTAAATAGGGAATCCTTTCCCCATTTCTTGTTTTTGTCAGGTTTGTCAAAGATCAGATGGTTGTAGATATGCGGCATTATTTCTGAGGGCAAAACAGCATGGTACTGGTACCAAAACAGAGATATAGATCAATGGAACAGATCAGAGCCATTATTCATACATTTTCTAATGGCACACATATGGATCTACTTCTATGAAAATGATTTAGAGATTCATATCAGATTTTTCAGATTCTTCTATTTTGAGGATAAAAATTAAGTACTTTAGAAATAATTGTTCTAATACCTATCATTTATTAATTATAATAATAAAATACTCAAATTACATTAATGTTTGGAATCCAATGTCAGCCAAACACTAATTCACCAGCAAGTTTTTAAAAAAAGAATTTCATACAAGTGTCAGTGTTCACTCATTATATAGGTAAAACCTTTACAGCTCAAGTCCTCTGTCAGTGTCCATCAGGTTTTTCACTAACGGCAAAACTTTCTGAAGACTAAGTACTTATTTCTGCTTTCCAATGTTTGGGAAAGTATATTGAATTTTACATGTATTTGAATAAGATTTCATGCAGATTTGATGACACCGAGAAGGTTTTGGAATTCTTCATCTTTTCACTAAAAAGCACTATAAATAAATCCAGGTATACCACTGACAATATGTGTGCAAAGTGTTTCCCTACTTAAAATTGCTGAACCCATATCAAGTTTTTAAGATGGCCACACATTATCAAATAAACTCTGATATTCCACATCATGCAAGTTATTCATAATCATCTCAACATCTATGAAACCCCAGAATATCTCATAAAATAGGACGGCTGCTAATGTTTTCTGCAAATATCTTGAAAAATTGAATCAACAAATGTTGTCTGTCATTTTAAGGAATTGTGCATAAATTTATACAATTGTATAAGTAAGTTTTGAAATCAAAAACAAAATATAGCTTCTCCTGTATTTTCCACAAATATGAATTATCAAAATTTCAAAATATTGCCTTTCATTCATATTTTTTTGCTAGTGGTAGACTGTTTAAAGTATTCACTCATTCAGCATAGAGATTTGGAACACCTACTATGTGCAGGCAGGCAGATCATTAGGGATATAGCTGTAGTAGGAAAGAAAATCTAGACAAGAAAACTTTCTTCCTTCCGCTACAGTGGCTAACAATTATACAGTTAATAAATTAAATATATAGCCATGGTCTTCACATCTGAGCACATATGTTTATAGTTTGATCTAAACATCTGATCATAATTATAAATACAAAGGACATAGTTTTGCTTATTATAAACATAAATATTTTGTCAATAACTGCAAAGGGTGTGAGGTTTTACTCATGTGCTAACACACTAGCATGGCAAAGTTTGCTAGATGCTGGCAGAAGGCATGAGACTCCAGGGTCAGAAAAATGAATTTTTTTTTTGGCTGAGCAGACAGCATGTTTCATGTTTGTAAGTCTCATGGGGGCAATGCTGGGGTATGACTATGTGCATGACACACAGACAGTGGAGTTGTCTCAACTGAGAAACCATGACCTTTTGAAATCCCCAGTGTTGTGAATTTGCCAGTAAACCTGCCCGATGTTTGCCCTGTAGAGAAACATTTTCTTTATTATACTGCTAGGAATGACAAATATGACCTCTTCCTCAGAGGGAGATACTATATCTACCTTCCAAAGTTGTTTGCTATACAGATGGATTTGGAAGGAGAGCCTGTGAGAGTTTATGAAAACTGTCACTAGAATAGAATTGTTTTATTATAATGGTAAAAATTGTTGTAGTACCTTTAAATGCATCCAGTGGAATCTAAAAGTCATCGTGATTTCACACCCTTCTCATCACTCCTTATTTTCATTGGACTCAAATTCCTAATTATATTACCATCAGAAAATTGTGGCAATATACTTCTTATCCCTTATTAATTTCATATTATATGTTGTGTAATAATTGTATAATTTAAATTTAATTATTTTTTATTGTACATAAGAATCTTACATTTTTCTTTTTTAAATTTTATTTTTCCACAAGTTATTGGGGTACAGGTGGTATTTGGTTACATGAGTAAGTTCTTTAGTGGCGTTTGTGAGATTTTGGTGCACCCACACCCAAGCAGTATACACTGCACCATATTTGTAGTCTTTTATCCCTCGCCATCCTCCCAGTCTCGTCCCCAAGTCCCCAAAGTCCATTGTATCATTCTTATGCTTTTGTGTCCTCAAAGCTTAGCTCCCACGTATCAGTGAGAACATACCATATTTGATTTTCCATTCCTGAGTTACTTCACTTAGAATAATTGTCACCAATCTCACCCAGGTCGATGCAAATGCCATAAATTCATTCCTTTTTATGGCTACATAGTATTCCATCGTGTGTGTGTGTGTGTGTGTGTGTATCTTTATCCACTAGTTGATTGATAGGCATTTGGGTTGGTTCCATGATTTTGCAATTGTGAATTGTGCTGCTATACACATGAGTGTGCAAGTATCTTTTTCATGTAATGGCTTATTTTCCACTGGGTAGATACCCAGTAGTGGGATTGCTAGATCAAATGGTAGTTCTACTTTCAGTATTTTAAGGAATTTCTACACTGTTTTCCATAGTGGCTGTAGTAGTTTACATTCCCACCAGCAGTGTAGAAGTGTTCCATGTTCACCTCATCTATGCTAATACCTACTGTTTCTTGATTTTTTGATTATGGCCATTCTTGCAGGAGTAGGATAGTATCACCATGTGGTTTTGATTTGCATTTCCTTGATCATTAGTGATGTTGAGCATTTTTTCATATGTTTGTTGGCTATTTGTATACTTTCTTTTGAGAACTGTTTATTCATGTCCTTAGCTCACTTTTGGATGGGATTGTTTGTTTCTTTCTTACTGATTTGTTTGAGTTAGTTGTAGATTCTCGATATTGGTCCTTTGTCAGATGTGTAGATTGTGAAGATTTTCTACCACTCTTTGGGTTGTCTGTTTACTCTGCTGACTGTTCCTTTTGCCGTGCAAAGCTCTTTAGTTTATTTAGGTCTCAGCCATTTATCTTTGTTTTTATTGCATTTGCTTTTGGGTTCTTTGTCAAAATACTTGCCTAAGCCAATGTCTACTTTGAGTTATCTTAAAATTATTATTGATATGCCATCAATCAAAATCATAAATAGCTTATAAAATGTAGATAAATCATTATTTAACAGAAAGTATAATGTTACTTAAAATGTATCCTTTAATGAGATAGCTACTTTTGCTCCCAATGTATCTATTAATGAATATTACATATTGACAGAATAAATAGAGTTTCAGCAACAATTTTTTGTCAACTTTTAAGTGGAATCATGCAGTATTTATTCTTCTGTGACTGGCTTATTTTACTAAGAATAATGTTCTCAAGGTTCATCCATGTCATTGCAAATAGCAGGATTTCCCCCTTTTTAAAGGCTGACTAAACATATAAATGTATGTATATACGACATCATACCTATTAATTCATCTGTCAATGAGCATTAGGTTATGTCAATTAATTGGTTATTGTGAATAGTGCTGCAATGACAGGTAAGTGCAGATATCTTTTTGAATACTGATTTAAATTTTTGTGGATGTATATCCAGAAGTGGTACCATAAGATCATATGGTAGTTCTATTTTTGATTTTTTGAGGAATTTCCATACTGTTTTTCTTAGGGCATGCATTATTTTATATTCTCAACAATGGTGATATACAAAGGTTCCCTTTTCTTCACAGCCTTGCCAAGACTTTTTATCTTTTGTTTTTTTGACAACAGTCATACTAAGTGATGCAAGGCAATATCTCATGGTTTTGATTTGCATTTCTCTGGGTATGAGCAATGTTGAACATTTTTTTTCATACACCTGTTGGCCATTTGAATGTCTTTGAAATCTCTACTGAAGCTTATTTTTAAATCAGATTACTTGTTCTTTCTTTCTTTATTTTGAGATGGTAGGAGTTCCTTATTAGATCTACAGTGGCTTGCGAATATTTTCTCCCACTTCGTAGGTCTCTTTTTATTCTGTTTATTGTTTCTTTTGTATGCAGAAACTTTTTATTTTGAAGTAATTTCATTTGTCCATTTTTACTTCTGTTACCTGTGCTTTTGGGGTCATATTTTTAAAAATTGGCTGGTCATAGTGGCTCATGTCTGTAATGTCAGCCCTTTGGGAGGCCAAGGTGGACAGACCACTTGAGGTCAGGAGTTCAAGTCCAGCCTGACCAACATGGTGAAACCCCCTCTCTATTAAAAATATAAAAATTAGCCGGACGTGGTGGCTGGCACCTGTAATCCCAGCTACTTGAGAGGCTGAGACAGGACAATTGCTTGAACCCAGGAGGCAGAGGTTGCAGTGAGCTGAGATCATGCCACTCCACTCCAGCCTGGGTGACAGAGTGAGACTCCATCTGAAAAAAAAAAAAAAAAAAATCTTTGTCCAGACGAATGTCACGGAGCATTTCCTCTGTTTTTTATTATAGTGGTTTGATAGTTTCAGGTATTAGATTTAAGTTTTTAATCCATTTTGAGTTGATATTTTAAGCATATTTTAAAATAAAAATTCAATTTCATTATTTCCACATAATTATTCACCTTTTTCAACATCATTTATTGAAGACATTATTTTTTCCCCATTGTGTAATCTTGGTACCCTTGTAAAAGATTAGTTGACTGTGTATTATGCTGATATAATTCTGGCTCACCCTGTTTCATTGGTCTATGCCTATTTCTTTATGCTAGTACCATACTGTGTACATTTTTATTACTGTAGCTTTGAAATATTTTCAAATAGGAAAGTAGATGTCTCAGATTTCTTCTTCTAACTCTGTATTTCTCAGCTTTCAGGTTTTGTGTGTTTTTTCTCAATTATTTCTGCTGCTCTGTGGTAGAGATTGTTTGTTTGTTTGTTTGTTTGTTTGTTTTGGAAACAGAGTCTCCTTCTGTCGCCCAGGCTGGAGTGCAAAGGCGCAATCTCAGCTCACTGAAACCTCCACCTCCCGGGTTCAAGCGATTCTCCTGCCTCAGCCTCCTGAATAGCTGGGATTACAGACGGGCTTGGTAGAGATTTTAATGTATTGTTGTGACTCATGTTTTTCAGGTCTATTGTAAGCAAAACAAATAAAATTAAGGGAGCTCATTTTTCTTGTTGAAAATAAGGAAAGAAATTTTCCTTCTTTCATTTTTCTTAAAATATTTACTTTAAAAAACTTCTAAGTATGTTCTGTCTTTGAAACATGTATATTTCCTTTTGAAAGTTAGCTAGGCTTTCTATCACTTTATGACCCAGAAATTTCTTTCTCAAGGACTTGAAGACCATCTCTTTTAAATGTAAACAATAAAGTAGATAATACCTCTATTTCCCAATTTTTATGGAAAAGCAGAACCCTAACTTTGGTGACTGATTTGCTCCAATTTGCAAAACGACCTCCTGTTTAAAGATATGAAAAGACACTTTCTCCTTTGGATAAAGCCAATTAGCTAAGACAAGTGGCCCTCCCAATTACCATACATTAGGATGAGCTATGTGTGATGAAAGGTTCTGTCAAGCCCTCTTATTTGAGAACCAGTTAATATTTATGTTTATAAGATGTATGTAGTGGGTTGTATCTCTTTAGCCTATAAAAGAGGGATATTTCTTTCTGTCTTTGCAATCTTTTAGTGGATTGCCTGTGATGCACATCACATTCTGTTTTAATGCTTATTCAATAATGAGAATGTTGTCTTTCTCTACTACCTTGGTGGAGAGAATCTCTTGGTTGGAAGAAGATTTTGTTTTTATTTATACTTTCCTATCATCCTGCTATGTATCCTATCTATTGTCATAGTTTTAATGTGTTTATGTTTGTGCATATATATGTGTGTATTATATATCAGTTAATATATTCATCAATATTTCCACTTGGTTCTTTTTATTATTCTTGTTGTATGTTGCTAATATTTTGATTCACATTTTTAAAAAAACAACCTAATTGTTAGTTATTTTTCTTCCTCTTCACATAACTTTCCTCAGTGGAGAATTATTCCGTATGTTATTTAGTATGTTATATTTTTTAAGTATGTATGCTTTTTACATGTTTAGTTTTGGCATGTGAGTTTGTGTTCTCCTTGTGGAATCAGTTAATTTAGTAACAATGATAGTCCTATAACAGGCTCTTATCCATAAATTTAAAGAGGAGTAGGGAATTAGCTTCAAGGTGGCAGGTTCCTGGTGTAATTCACCCGGAGAGGAAAGGGATAAGTGAAAATTCAAGAAGTAAAAGCTCTGGCCAGTGGAAGCACTTTAACATCAGCTTTTTACTTCACTAAAGCTTTCGTACCACCTTGATATCCGGTGAACATCAATATCAACTGTTGTTGCTGATTTCTGCAGCAAAAGGGAGGCAATCATTGTTCTAAAACAATGTGGGGAGTAAAAGCAAGATCTGCTGCTTAAAACTCTTCGTCCAACATCGAGCGTTCTTCTTGATGCTCTCTGGTCTAGACCTACAGCCACATCTCCCATACTCACCCATCCTCCAGCATTTCTGTATCCTGTATTGTCTTCACTAGGTTCTTGAATCTCTTTTCTTTTCTTGCCTCTATAATATCTTCAGGTTTGATTTGGAGTGAGAAAATCTGCTTTCCATGCTATGTATCTCCTCCTGACATTAACTGGAAGTCTCATTTTCTGAAATTTCTAATGTAATTTTGACACAGCCTTTTTTTTTAAATACCCACTGAGAAAGAAATCCTGAGATGTGGCAAACATAGCAGATGACTGGAATATACTAAGTAATGTTGGCCGGGTGCAGTAGCTCATACGTGTAATCCCAGCTCTTAGGGAGGCAGAGGCGGGAGGATAGCTTAAGCCCAGGAGTTTGAGAACTGCCTGGGCGATATAGTGAGACCCTGTTTTCCACAGAAAGAAAAAAAAAAGCCAGAAATCTCAACCAACCAACCAACCAAACAAACAAAATTCCTAAGTAATGTCTACATTAAAGGAGGCAGGGATGTTTAGAAAGGAACAAAGATATTTGCAAGACAGAATATTAGCATCAGGTGAACAGGACAGAAGTAGATAAATTCCACTGAATGGGAAGGTTAAGTAAATATATACGAAAATGCTAATATTCTTTATTTACATTTAACATGTTGGTTAAAATGTTCAACTTTTATATTACAACAAATAGAAATATGAGTTAAAATTCACAATTTACAAGTTTGATAATTCTCTACTGTTACTAATAGTTATGAGATTTTGTAATGCCGTTATCCAGGAAACTCTGTTTTCAAAGTATAATTTATCTTTAACTTTGATTGAAAGAATATACATCTTTAAAACCAATGCTTTTGTTGCCATTTTGGTGGCACATATCTAAGCTGGTGCATACATATTTCGAAGCAGGTATACTTTAATGATAAATAAAATATAAACATGGTGCAAATAGTTATGTTATTGAGCAAAGCATTCAACCAATGGTAAATGTATTATTATTGCGTTTCTAAACTCTTTTTTTTTTCATTTGTATAGCAGATTGCAGGGACAAAGCTATGCTAAATGTACTAACATTGCGTTTCTGCACTCATTTTTTTGTTATTCACATAGCAGATTGCATGGAGAAAATTATTAATATTTTATACTATGGCAAAATTTGAATGCTCATCTACTGATCTACTTGGTAAATTATTTCTGAAGATTGAAAATATTTGCATAGTTTTTCTGATGAATATTCCAAAAATTAAGGTTTAATAATAATGCTTAATTGACTAACAGAATTACAACTCTAAAATAATTGTAGAAATTGTGTTTTCTCGGCCATCTGCTCTCTTTACATTACCACAGTTAGGCATCTTCCTGTCTGCACCTCACACTCCACACAGCATTTAGGGCATGCACTGCATCTAAATTATCACCTAATTAGAGAATTAGCCTGAGGTTACATAGTATGAATCAAATGCTTCTCCCTTTGAAGATACTGCTGCCCCAGGAATTGAAAGCATAGATCCAATGGCATGTCATTTGTTTTTGGCAATGGTTCCAGAGAAAGCTATATTGCCTTTGAGTCAATTGAAATAGCAGTAAATCTTTCAACTTCAAAAGATGCATCAGGTTGAATTTATTAAAGAGACAGTTTGGGGTTTAAAAATTTACATGCAGTATAAACAATCACACTATCATTACGAAGAAATCTGTTATACAACAGTGACCAACCACACAAATTTTAGTTTCTGTAATCTTTGTGTATCTAGGGACACTTGTATCTGAAGTGGTTTACATGTAAGTTTTTTACAATTTTAATTTTATTTTGTCATTTCTACAGTTAATTTTTAAAATTTGCCTTTAAAATAATTGATTTTTAAAAATTCTTAGGGCACCCTTGAACTTCCTTTCTTAAAACACATTGATATTCACAACTGCCTGTACCAAAGCAAATGTATGCTATATAAACGAGGTCAGGAGATTGAGACCATCCTGGCTAACACGGTGAAAACCTGTCTCTACTAAAAACACAAAAAAATTATCCAGGCATGGTGGTGGGCGGCTGTAGTCCCAGCTACTTGGGAGGCTGAGGCAGGAGAATGGCCTGAACCCGGAAGATGGAGCTTGCAGTAAGCCAAGATTGCGCCACTGTACTCCAGCCTGGGCGACAGAGCAAGACTCTGTCTCAAAAAAAAAAAAAAAAAAAAAAAACCAAAAAACAAAAAAACAAAAAAACAAAAAAGAATATCCCAAATAGTAACTTATATCTTAATAACTTCAGTTTAATATGTCTCATAACATGTTGTACTAACCCATAGTAAAAATCTCTTTATGGAAATCTCAAGTTGTGTTAGTTGCTTGACTTGTCTCTGAGTCTATCTGGGTTAACTTATAGTTTAACTTTAGCTTTCTGGCTTTTTGCATGTGGCTTCATGGAAAGAATATTCATGGTTTTTGCCCTTATAAAGGAAGAACTAAGAACCTCAGGTAGAGTTGAGTAATCTTAAGTAGTCTGCCTACTTTGTGAACTGTTTTGTGACCTGTGAGGGTCTCACTGAGGATCAGCAACACTGTCAATCATTAAGACAATTTTAAACATTTTACCAAATATTTTAAAATATATTTATTTCATTTTTCTGGAAGTTCCGAAAGATAAGCTGTTATATATAAAAATGGTTCAGCAATTCATGAATGCTCACAGAACTTTTATTTTCTTAAGCAAGCATTATAAATTTTGTCTGACCTACTCTTCTGTAGGCATTCCTTCTGAGATTTAATGGATGTTTGAATATAATCTCTCATTTGTGGTTTCAAAGACAAGCTAGAGTTAGAAAATTTAGGAATAGGCTGGGAACTTGAAAAAAATTTCCCCAGGGATTTAACAACAATGTTACATTCAAATAATGATCTGCTTAGAAATACTATATGTTAAGTTTTTAATGTCTATGCTTATTAATATTATCCTGAATGTATACTCATGGTTTTTGGAGCAAAGCATATTTTCATTCACTTAAAGCCAATAACCTTGCCGGTTAAAGCAATAACCATGCCAGGTCCCCAAGTCCCAATATGCCCTTCTAGGGCAACACTGTGAGAGTAAGTTAAGAGGTCATTCACAGGCACCAGAGTGGCAAGAAGTACGGAAGCCCCAACTATATGAATCTAGGAGATCATGTAGCAGTGGGTCAGTTGTCACGTATTCCCTTTCAGAAATATACAGAGAAACATTTTGCTTCCTAATAAATGTTTCTCTTGAGAACTAAAGGGAAAAGATCCTGGATTACTTCCCTTTGGAATGTAAATGTATGTTTTTAGGGGGAAGATTAAAGTAATGTCCCAAACTTTAAAACCCCCAGAATATCTGTATGGTCTTGTGTCTCATCCTCCTTGAAATGTAAACGCATACCTCTAGAGAAGTAAAACTTGATCTGGAGTTCTTTTTCTAGTCAGCATAATTTTACTTCCAAGGCTGTCTTTTAGTCTAGGTTCTAAGTTTCAGTAAAATTTTCACAGAAAGGCCCAACTGTGCAGAAAGATAAGAATACTTTTTCTAGTCTCACACTATACCTTTAGCTAATATAAATAGTACAATAGTACTGAAGAGAAAATACGTTGTCATATTGTTCACAAAAGTGGCAAAAATTTGACAGAAGCAAATGGAAAACTCTTGATAAAATAAAAATATATCAAGTAAAACACATCCTTAAATTACTTATAAAATCAAATGCATACCCATTCCAGAGAGTTGCACTAATAAAAGATAATGTAATCTTTTATTTGATTGTTTCATTACTAGAATAAAGTATTATTCTTCTAACTTTTAGGCAATTGATAAAATTATTTTCATAATTATTTAAAATATTTTATTTTTGGATGACAATATTAAAGAGACATATAATCTCATATTACTTAGTCTGGTTTATAAATGTTTTAGTACATTTGGTAATAGATAAAACATCTTGTTGTTTAAGAAGAGAATATCCTACAACAAAAAATGAAGCCATGAGGAATATTGTTCTTTGAAGAGTCTAAGAAGTAGCTAAAGGTCACAACACGTATATCCCTGCGTTGCAAAGCAGTCTCTATATGAATAGAAGATTGACATTCCTCACCAAAGAGGTCTTTGAAAAATAAATTTTCAAAAGTTTAAAAATGGAAAATATCAGTTGAGAAATAAATTTCAAAAACTAAAAAAAGTGAAATAGACAAAAAATACTCCGTTTGCATAACTTCAATATAATTTTTGTGTTTGTATCTAACATCATTCTAATAATTCAAATATATTGTCATACTCAGACATTTCATGAGATGCTTTTTTTTGTATAATATCCAACCTTGAGGCAATGAAGCTATCACAGTGGTATAAAAGAAAACAAATTGCATTTTTATTCTTCCTCAAAAAGTGTTACAATAAATTTCATAAGGAGATAATCATTTTTAAAACATTTCTTATGTAGACTAGTAAAGAACTTGTATACAAATGTACAAGGGGAAAAATGAATCTTACACAAGATTGTTTATGATAGAAACCAAATTTCAAATAGCATTATGTAATTGCATTTCTATTGTAGCTAGTATTGATTTATAGTCTTATTTTGGTAGAATAAAAAATTATACTAATGGGAAGATACAAATCAACATGATACTCTGTAAATAACACAGATAAAATACACCAGAGAGGATGATAGACACAGCTAAGTAGAAACAACTGTCTTTTCTTTTGGCAATAATTTAGAAAGTAATTGATTAATTATAACCAAGTGTGTGTTTGTGATGACCCCAGTCGAGACATCTTGCTCTTGCTGAATGTATGAATTTTGGTATTTGTGTATTTTTTT
The DNA here is from genome assembly GCF_029289425.2 of Pan paniscus. Classification (NCBI taxonomy): domain Eukaryota; kingdom Metazoa; phylum Chordata; class Mammalia; order Primates; family Hominidae; genus Pan; species Pan paniscus. Next base: position 59,726,593 of record NC_073249.2, on the reverse strand, counting down.
CAGAGTTGCATATTAACATACTGAAAAGTCAGCTTCTCAATCTCTTGTATATAATATTGCTGTAAATGTTAGTAAGCTAACTTGATTGCCTTTTTATGTTTGTAATAGGTTAGCTTGAATAGCTTCATAATGTCAATAGTCATTTAGAAAATGATGTTACTTGGAGAGAATGGTGATCTCCCTTTCCCTACTGGCAACTACAGGCCAGACTTCCGCAGCCAAGGTGATGAGGAGCTATGAGGCAATTAAACAATAAATGTGAAGTCAGCCTCCTAATTTTTACTCAGAATTGGACTAATTCCACCAAACAGATTGGACAAACACCTACTAACGCCAAAACTTGAGGCAATTATTCTAAAGAAAAGAGGGTGTTCTAATAATCTGTATATGTACTTTAGACCACAGGCCAGAGGGAGAATTATCCAACAGCTTATGTGATGATACGTCCCTCTTTTATTTGTAGTATATGTGTAATTGCCTCAGTTGTCCCCTCACTTCATTTGTTCACCAAAAAAATATATATATACTTTGCTCAGATTGGTGATATAAATCCAAGTTAAATATCAAATGCTCCACAAAATAAACCAGTGTGTTATAGGTAGGTAATATAAACCCAAAATCATCACAAGATTTTCTACACTTAGCTAATAATCTATCCTTACTCTAATCTTTGCCTGCAAGAAATACTACTCTGTTTTCAAATGTTGTAACCTCTGTACAATCTCCGAGACATTTTAGTTTTACTCTGTCTTTCATCTGACAGAGTTAACTGCATATTTTCTTGTATATCATCACCTTATATTTTCAGAAAAATATTTGTACTTCAATAGAAATCTCTATGCATGCTCTGTAGCATGCTCCAGGTTACCTGAATCTGATTTTATGGAAACTATTTTATAAGTCCGTAAGTCATAGATAAGCAATAGTAATACAAAATATCTCTTCTCTGTAGACAGAAGACAAGGTGACTTCTGTCCTGTGGAGGATACCCTGTGGAAAAAAACACATTTGCCTCCAAATTAAATAAAATATTTAAATTGTGCTCATCTTTAGATCTATATGATAGTCATGATTTCATCCTTTTCATAAAAAAAAGTATCTTTCTATTCACATTGTTTCCATCATGGCTGGAAATCTCTCATAGTTGATTCTCCCTTTCCATGTGATCCCAAGTTATGCAGCTAAGTTCTCCAGTACTGCCACAGGTAAAATGAAAGGACATTTAGAATCTAATCCTACATTTTATTACTTCATAGTGTCTTAAATTATTTTATGTAAAACTAGATAACAATATAAAATTTTATTAATTGCTTGTTATAGTCAAGCTGAGTAAGCCAAAAATAAAAATCATAGACAGATAGCTGAAGATAGAAAACAATATGACCGAATTCAATGAGGTGAGAATGCATAGAGCACAATAAATACGTCAGATTCAATGGAATTCTGCTTAAATAAGTCAAAGGAGAACTAGGAAAGCAATGTGTGAGAAAAATCCCAGGAGTTTTAAGGAGGAACACATGACTGTATTTTCTAGTTGTACTCAATACTTTGCCTTAAAAACTTTCATTATTTTTGTACTTAAGTGATAGAAATGGAGGAAATAAGAACAAAACTTGGTTTCCTAATGGCAAATTCAGTTTCATTACCCAGTAGTCTTTTCCTGTCTGTGGGGTATATATTTCAAGACCCCCACTGCATACCTGAAACCACAGATAGCACTAAACCCTATACAGGTCTTTCTCAATTTGCTATGGGGTTACGCCCTGATAAGTGCATCATAAATTGAAAATATTTTTAAGTCAACAATGCATTTAATAACTCGATAAACTCCTCATAATGTAAAAAAAAAAAATGTAGGTCAAACCATTTTAAGTCAGGGACCATCTGTATATACTATGTTTTTTCAATCTAATAATCAAGGCTCCCAAGTGACTAAGTTGAAGGTAGCATATGAAGTATGGATATCCTGGATAAAGAGCTGATTAATGTCCAGGGCCAGAGGAAGCAGGACAGCACAAGATTTTATCTTGCTAATCAGAATGGCAGAAAATTTGCAACTTATAAATTGCTTATTTCTTGAATTTTCCATTTAATGTTTTCAGACTACAATTGATAGCAGGCAATTGGTACCAGGGAAAACAGAACCATGCATAAGAAGAGACTGCTGTACTTTTCTTTCATATGTAAGAACACTTTAAATAACTTAATTACACAAGGAGATAATATATCATTATGTGCTTTTGGCTTCTCAGATATTCTATTAATTATAACATTACAATAACATCCAAGTATATTTGATTAATATATAAAACATTATTCAATAACTGTGGCAATATTTGCTTGGGAGAGTCAGGAACAAATGACTCTTGATTTCAATGTACTGATAGCATTTTAGACATTATTATCACATATCTGGAGTAATAATTATTCTCCATGCTGTTTTTCCTTAGCTGCCCATATTTCTGAATTTTCCTAACTCTGATTCTCTATAATATAAAGTGTTTCTTTAGAATGTTGCACAAGGATGTTTGTGAAATACTACTTTTAGGAATAACAAATGCCCATTCTCTCTTTCTTTCTATTTAATGGACTCTGTTCTGCCCCAGGGATACTGCTAAACGTAGGAGCAGGCAAATTGCTTCTTCTTCCTTTGGCTCAAATATTTTGGAAAAATGGAGAACCCTACAGAGCTCAAAGGAAAAGTACCCATAGAATTGTGCAATTTTCTCATTTTTAGTTTTCTTTTTTTTAATGGATGTTTCAAGACTAAGATTTGTTGTGGACTTAAGTTTAAGGAGAAAGAATTTCAAAGAAAGTCAAAACACATGTGAAATGATAAATGTGATGTTTGTATCTTGTTAGTGAGCTCCTTGAAAGTGCTTGCTGCTTTGAGGTAGAGTAAAGAATATTGGGTAAATAATAATTCCTGCAGAGTGAAAGTTGTTCATAGAGAGAAATCATGCAGAGATGCTTAGAAAATCTACATCACAAGAAATCCTTTTCAGCAGAAGAGTCTTCCTCTGAACTTGCACATAGGTCACAAAGACTTAAAATGCTTCTTTATTGATAATAACAGAAATTTAAATAAGTTTCAGGTGATGTCTATACAAATCTATAAATTGAATCATAATTCAAAGCTCCAATTTGATCTAGTAATCCTACTTAGAGAACAGACAACACTTCTGATGTGATAAATCAAAATAGAATACAAAGTTGACACAGTTTTCTGGTGAAATACTGGATTTTTCTCAATGTGTTATTATGTATACACAGGTGAAAACAAAACAAAACTGGATTTTACCAAAATTGTTAGTTTGGCAAAGATATATTACAAATCTACTATGTGTAGGCATGATTCTAGGTTCTAGAAATCCAACATTAACTAACATGATATCTGCTTATATTGAGTTTTCTTTTATTGGAGTAGGCAGATTATAAATATATAAACATATGAATAAATAGATGAATTTCTTATGAAGATAATAAATTTGCAAAGAGTGTAAATGTTACCAATAAAATGAGATAAGATAATAGTAGGAAAGGAATGGTTATATTAATTGAGGCATGGAGGCTATTTTCACTAGGATGGCCAGACATCTCTGACAGAATGGGTGAGTAATGAAGAACTCTTAATAATGGGAAGGATTTTTTTTTTTTTTTTGAGACAGAATTTCACTTTTGTTGCCCAGGCTGGAGTGTAATGGCATGATCTCAGGGGAAGGAGCACTCAGACAGAGGGAATAAGATATGCAAAGATTTTAAGAATGGAATGACTTTCCATGTTTTGGAGATGGAAATAATAAACCAGGGTGACTTGAACATAATGGATATTGAAAAAGGAAGAAGTAGATTATAAGGACAAATAATCGTTTTTTTTTTTTTTTTCAGCTGAAGGGCCAAATTGCAGGACAAGGATGTGAAATTAAGGAAATGGATCTAAAATATGAAATCCAGCTTCCCAAACGATAATGATATTTAAAAATCTCTCATTTTCTCTAAAAATCACACATAATCAAAACCAGGAGACAGAGATTTCAAAATTTGTTTTACCCTTATGTAAATAATATTTGAAAATGATAGAGCCTACTCTGAACTTCACATCACTCCACAGAGACAGATAAAGATCAAGTGAAGATAAAGAAAAACACATCAAGGTCCTAATGGTAGACAAATTGATAGCATCACCAGAAAAAGCAAAAGTTTTTATCTTGAGAGAGAAAATTTGGCGAGAATTTTGGGAAGTGTTCTAACAGCTGGTGATCAGAACACTGACTACTATGGTATCTAAAGGCACAGTATCATCAGTTTGTTTACAGACACAATAATGTTTGGAAAACACTACTTTTGAGAGAAACTAAAGAAACTTGAAAGAGAATGATATCACTTAGAGGCTTGATGGCAAAGAAGGTACCAACCAGAGGATGAACCTGTGAGGCCCATTACAAAATCAGATGATTCACCAAAACTTGTCATTCAAAAAAAGATGTTATGTATTATAGAAACTTCCCTCAAATACCAATTTCTCCTTAGAAATACTTGTAATTGATGGTCTGGAAAAGAATGAGAACAAATTAAAATAAATGGGAAGAGGTAGGCATTAAGTTATAGAGTAAAACAGGAGATAATCAATACTAATTAGCTAACAAAAACACTACCCCAAAATCTAACCACAAAGGGGATTATAACACTTCAAAATGAATTAAAGGTAATTAAATAACTAATGAAAGATATGACATGATGCAAGTCAGAAATGCAAATACTTAGAATAGAAATATACAAAAAAAGTTGGAAAATAAGAAATGACGGTATTCAGAAAAAAATTTAAATAAAAAGACACATTTATTTCAAAGAGAAAAACTAAATCAAAATACGCCAAGAAATCATCTTTATGAAGTGTAGGGAAATATTTTAGAGTAATAGAAATATGAATAGCAGTGATGATTATATGACTATATAAAATTGCCAAATCTTTTCAAAATGTAAGCTTAAATTGAGTAAATGTATTCCATATAAATAAGTCTCAATAAGGAAAAGCAATAACTTTTGCTTTCAGATAAGATATGGTAGATTGTGAGGTTCCAATATTTTCACACACATTAATAGAGAAGAGCAGAGAAACTACAAAAATTATGTTTCACCATATTATGATTCTGTGGAGGAAACAGTCCTTTCCAGGTGGTTATTGACCATCTTCTCCACTGAAAATTTCTTGTTGATTCTGCGGACAGTCTGAGATTCCAACTTGCTCCCAGCAGAGAGACCAAAACTATGGGAGATAGAAACCAGCAGTGCATCATGGTCATTCAGGACTGTTGTGGTGGGTTGAAAACTGGATAACTGGCCAACCCTGGGTTTCCTCATATTCTGGCTGATTTCTGGGGCAGACTAATCTGCTATATCAGCATAAAATCTTTTTAGTCTCAAGGTGCTTGGGAGACAAATTGCATTCCAAAATGGTGGCTGCCTCAAACACATTACCAGATATCCACTCAAGAACTTCTCCAAATTTTTATGCTGTAGGGTTAAAGGGTAAGAAACTAATTCAGAAATTCTTCAATAGCATACATGTATTTCCCAGTCTCACGGAGATCTGGAGACAAGGCTGCATACTTTTTCTCAACAAAAACTCACAAGGGTCACATTCAGGGAAAAGGAACAAATTAGATATGAATTAAGTTTCATCAGAATGAAAGCCCCAAGTTGCCCCAGCTCCGTTACTGATAGATTATCAACCATCCTCCGTGAGGAAAGGTATCATCTGAAGGAGACTCTACAGGGTTTTGATACAAAATATCAGACCAACATATTTAAAAATCACTAGACATACAAAAAGTCAAGAAAATATGTCCAAGAATCAAGGAAAATAAATAAATATTAGACATATATCCACAGATGTTTCAGATTTTAGAGTTAGGAAACACTTTAAAATAATCATATTTTCTTTAAAAAAAAAGTAGAAAATTTATTTTTCAAAAAAGGGAACCAGAAAACAAAACCTCTTCTCAGTTATGCCTTGCAGTGTCCTCCCAGTGTCCTTTATCGGCAAAGTCTTAACATGGTACCAACTTGAAAAGGAGAAATGTTTACAGGCTCTACTTCCTGTACTTCAAAACAAGGTGAAAGGAAGAACATTGACAGGTAAGAAGCAATAAATGTATAACAGATATCATAAGTAATGCTGAGCACTACAATCATTATTGATAATTTTATTTTGAAAAGGTTGAGAATGTAAGTACATATATTTGGGGTTAAAGTTTTCTGTATTTTATTTTTATTATTATGACCAAATTGATAATTTTCTAAAAAAAAATATATATAAATATTTTAACACACCTGTCATCAAGCAACAGAAACACAATTTATATTTTTTAGAAGGAGCATTTGGATTTTCTTAATTTTTTAATTTGAAAATTGTGCTTCATAGCTCATATCTTTCCTATTCCTCTAGCCCCTTCCTTACTTATTTGCCAACCTTAAAATACCACCCCCCTCCCGCACTCCTGCCCTTAAACACGCAAAGACACATGCCAAGCTGGTCTTGCCATAACAACTTAGCGACATTAACAAGCCTCTTTACCTTTTGGAGGCTTCAGAAACAAAAATATGTTGACACAGGAGGGAAAGTAAGTATTAATTATTTAGTCTTTCAAATCTTTTGCTCTATTACTCTAAGAATGTTTTTTAGCTTTGTTTTGTTTGTTTAAGTAATGAGACACTACAAATTCTCCATTAATTTCAATCCTTTTAAATTTATTCTTTATACACTATTTATTTACCTGGACTAGGAACTCTATAGACAATCAAATCAAGGAAAATAATGTTCTGCTTATAGGATAATATGAAAATGTTGATATGAAATCATAAAAGGCAATCAGAACTCCGAATTATAGGAAGATTTGATCAAATGGAAGAGCCTGTGCCCAAGCTATTTTTAAAAGCATAGAGCCCTATCCTATGATCTACCAGAAACACAACTTAAACTAGCTGAAGCAAAACAAATGCATGAATAAATAATAAATAAAAATACTTTATTGTCTCACATAAGTATATTTCAGTAGTAAAAAGGGATGATCATAACAGACATCTCTTTCATCTCTTTTTCTTTTATTTTAATATGTTTATTTTCTCAGACAGGCTTTCTCAAGTGATATAAAACCTGGCTGCTTGAAGTAGCACTTACTTATACATCCTTAGATCCACCTGTTTTGAGGATGCAATTTAAAATATTATAAAGAAAGACTTCTGCTTTGGTATGTCTCAAATTAACTGATAGGATCTACCACTGGGCCCAAAGGTGATGAATATTATGATTAAATCATGAAATATAAGGCCCTTTTGATGCAAGACCAAAGAGAAAGATGGAAAAGGTTGTTGAAGAGTAATTTGCCAGTTAGCTATATATATTATGTGCCTACTACAAACATTATAAAAAATAACTAGATCAAATGATAACTATAGGTAATATCACACACTATAGCTCGAAAATTATAAATTCTTTAAAAATAAACTGGTGAAGAAATTTGCAGGATCTATATAAAGAGAATTTTTTAATTTACTAAAAAGTATAATAGAAATTAGGAAAAAAAGTATCATTGATGTATTTATTTCACTTTAGATTTAGAAGAAATATGAAGAAATAATAAAAGAGACAAAAAAATAAAATTTGCCCAAGATAACTTTTAACTACAGGTTCAAATGAATATGGCTCTGGAGCTATAATTTCCAACATTAAGTATGGAAAGAAATAAAGAAAGGAAAAAGGGAAAGAGAGAGAAGAGAAAAGAAGGAAGGAGGGAAGGAAGGAGCGAAGGAAAAAAGGAAGAAGGAAGGAAGGGAGGCAGGAAGGAGGAAGGAAGAAAGGAAGGGAGGGAGGGAGGGAGTGAAGGAGGGGAGAGAGGGGGAAGCTAGGAAGGAAGGAAGAAAAGGAGGGAGGGAGAAGGAGGGAGGGAGGGACAGAGGGAGGCAGAAATGGGGGAGGGGAGGGAGGGAAGAATTTGAAGTATTTGAAGTAAAGGAGACTCCTTTCTCAAGGGAAAAGAAAATGAAATCTGAGCCAAAAAGTTTTACATTGGTTATGTTTCAAGGGTTATAAAGTTAAAAATAAAATTAAACTGAGAAAAAAAAGAAACACTTAAAGGAGTCATTAGGATTTTAAAAAGGGGCATTCAAACCTACAAAGGTGGAAAACCTGGAATTAACAGATGCAAAATGCAAAATATGTAAATTAGTGCTTAAAAGAAAATGAAGTGATTTAGAGTATGGGAAAGGTATTTGAAAGTATGAAAATTGACTAGACAAATTTTGAAAAGAACGAAAAATAATGTGGAAATGAAAAATACAATAATTGATAATACAAATGTTGGGGCAGATTTAAAGAGCAGAATAGAAAATTATTGAACTGGAAGAAGAGTTGAAGAAACTCTCTGAGTGACAGTATGAAAAGATGAGTTGGAGAACACTCTAACAAAGAAATTGTAAGAGACAAAAAGTATAAAGAGACCGTCATTTATTCATTCATACACACACACCCCCACACACACACATGTATGTATATACAGACACATAGATGACTCCCAATTTATTTTTCAACTTTACAATGCTGCATTTAGTATGCAGCATGACTGACAATCTAGCATGGCATGCATAAGTTGAAAATATGGTAAAATGAAAATTGACTTTCCACTTAGCTATATTTTTAATTTACAATGGGTTTATTAGAACTTAACCCCATTGTAAGTTGAGGGACAATCTGTCTATCTATCTATCTATCTGCTTATCTATCTATCTATCTATCTGTCTATCTATCTATCTATTCTATCTATATGTGTGTATGTGCACACTTAATTCCAAAGGGAAATGAATAGAGTGGTAGAGAGGTGACAGGAATTACAATGAGTACAAAATTTCCATTATAGAAAGAAAATTCAGAAAACTAATGAATTCCAAATAAAAGACATTTAAACAAACAGACAAAAACAAAGAAACCAGAAATCTGGACTTAAACACCTCAGGAAACTTCGAAAAAGCAGAGAGAAATAAAAACTATTAGAACAGCTAAAGAGAGAACATAGCTGATCTACAAAGGAACAAAGATACTTTAGCTAGTATGGAATTCTGGCTTGGTAGTTATTTTCCTCAACTTACTTATTATTCACTCATTCTAACTTCCTTTGCTGCTCTTGAGGACTTCATTATAAATCTGTTGGTCCTTTTTAATCTTTTTTATCCCTTTTTTGGTAAAATCTGTTCCTAATCTTATCGCATTCTGTTTCTAAGATTTTCTTTACGGTGTTTAATTGCTTTAATTTTATTATAGGATGGGTATATATGTTTAGGTGTGAATTCCTCCTGTTTTATCTTTTCTGCCTGGGATTTGCTGGGTTCTTTAACTTTGTGGATTAATTTTTTTATTAGTTTCAAAAATCTCAGCTTGTGTTTTTAAATAATATAACCTCTGCCACATTCTATTCTATTTCCCTTTTCACTGTACTCCAACTAAAGACAGGTTAAAATATTTTCTGCATCTTCTAAGTTAATTACTTCCTCTTCTGTATTTATAATTCTCGTAACTCCTGATATTCATTCTGGATTTTTTTTCTAACTCAAACCACTAAATCATTTTTAAGCTATGTCTAATCTACTGCTAATCCACTGGATTCCAATTTCACTTATTGAGATATTGAGATTAGAATTTCTACTGGGGTTCATTAAAAAAGTTTTAATGTTGGCTTTTATCTCCCTGAACATATTAATTATCCTTGTTTTACAGTCTCTGTGTGTTAATCTACTACAAAACAAGTCTATTTCTTATGCTATTTCTTATTCATCTTGTCATTTATTCTGGCATGTCTAAATATCTTTGATAGTGTATTAGACATTAAATTTAAAAATAAAATCTTTGCAGAATCAATTTGAGTGTTAAAAGTTATTTTTTCCAGAAGGTATTTGCATTATTTTTGGATGGTACTTGGCAGCATACCTTCACCTTAATTAAATTTTAGTTCTTGAGATTTATTAGGCAGGAACAATGATTTCCAATAGAACTGTAGTCTTTGAAAAGGCTAATTTATTTCTGATTTGTACTTACTATTTTTAGGATCTTGTGCATCTATTTCTTTAGCCCTGTATGGCTGTCAAATCTCTCTTCTATTTTAACCATTTCTGGGGTGACTGAATGCCCCCCTTGACAAAAGAAGCCCTTATTTCTGGTCTTACCTCTCTAAAATTTTGTCTTCTTCTTTTAAATTGTGGCCAGTAATTTTGTACTATTCTGTTAGTTACTTGATGCTTAAGATTTTTTTAAACAAATATTAATTTAGCTTTTTTAGCTTTACTCAGTGAAATGTATTTCCAAAATTACCAAACTCATATGACCACAAGGCAAATACCTCTCCTAAAGCCACTACAGTATTTTTAAGTGCTTCTAATTATTTGAAGTTCAGTCTTTACTTTTAGTATAAACTTATTTCATAAGCAAAGACATTCAGTTGATGAGCTGAAAAAGCCTGCAAGAGATGCACCAGTCTTTATTAAACACTGGGTTTAAGATACAATTAAGGAAAACCCCAGCAATAAAAAAGGCTTAATCCAAAAACATCTAAAACATAACTTATTAGCATGTAATACAAAATAAATATAAATGATATTATAAAGCAGTAACATTATTATAGTTAAAGTTTAAGCCAAATAATATAGCAATATGATCTATACAAGACAATGTAAAGTTCTCTTATTAGCTATAAAAAGTCCTTGAAATACTATCAGAGTTCAGGATTTTGTTCAACAGCTTTTTGGTTGGTTTAACTCTGTTATGTTATCAATGAACTCGATTAAGGAACACTATTAATTGCTGCATTCGTGCCATTTTATTTTACAAGGAATTACCAAAGCCAGTGCAACACTGAAGAGAAGACTTTTTTTTTCCCTCAAAGCAGCTGGTCATAGCAAAGAATTGCTCCCTCAAGAACCATAAAATTCTTCCACTTGACAGCCAAGCAGAAAAGGTGAGAACAAAATAAACAGCACCGCTAACAGGAGCTGTCACCATGATGAATGCTGATGAGCAGCAATTAATGTGGATTCTTTTAAGCAAAGCCCAGAGGTCTAAGCTGATGCCCACTGACTTAAAGACAGGGAGCAGGATGAAGGATCAAAGAGTGAAGAAACCACTCCAAAGAGATACTGTTTTTTTTTGGATTCCATGTACAGTCACGCGTCACTTAGTGTTGGGGGTACATTCTGAGTAATGTGTCTTTAGACAATTTCATCATTGTGCAAGCATCATGGACTATGTCTACAGAAAGCTGGATGCTATAACCTACTGCACACCTAGGCTATGTGGTACAGCTTATTGCTTCTGGGGTAGAAACCTGTACAGAATGTTACTCTACTGAATATTGTAGGCAATTATAACACAATGGTAATTATTTTGTGTATCTAAGCATATCTAAACATAGTAAACCTACAGTAAAATATAGTATAAAATATTTGTTTAAATGATACTCCTGTATAGGTCACTTACCATGAATGGAGTTTGCAGGACTGAAAGTTGCTTTGGGTGAGTCAATGAGTAAGTGGTGAGTAAACGTGAGGGCCTAGGACATCACTGTACACTGCTTTAGACCTTATAAACACTATACACTTTGGCTACACTACATTTATAAAAAATAAAGTAATTATGCTTTGACATTCAGATGGCTATGTCAGTAGGCAATACAAATTTTTCAACTTAATTACAATCTATGGGACCACCCTTTATAATTCAGTCCATCATTAACCAAAGGATTGTTATAAAGCACGTTACTGTAATTTATTATTTTAAGCTTAACCTTTTTATTTTCTTCTTATTCTTCTATAAAGACGTACTGTGTGATCGTTTTAGAATAACTTTTAGGTGTTCGGTTTCTAATTTTTAAGATAGTTTTTCTCTGTAGTCTTTTGCTAAGATGCTCATTTCCAAAATGAAATAAAAGAGTATCTCCTCAGGAAGGAGAAAAGAAAAAGGGAGGAAACATCGGGAGTTAGCAGATAAAAAGATGCCAGTGACACAGGTTGCCCCGCAGTTTGGTTGAGAGGATGCTGTTTGACCATCTGACTAATACCATAATTCTCCTCCACCATCTATCTTCTGCAGCATCCCTTTTAGGTCATTACAAGTCTAAAGAAAGCTGAGTAATGAAACGTCGCTGGGATCCTTGTTTTTTTTTTGTTTTTTTTTTTTTCTGTGCATGCATGCACACGTGTGTGTTCACGTGTGTGTGCAAAGTGATACAAATATTTTTCATGTGTGTCTTGGCCATTATTATTATTACTGTGTTAAATTGCCTGTTCATATCCTTTAAACATTATTTTTTGATAGTAGTCACATTTTATAAAAGTCATTGAACAAATATTGTCCTATGTCAAGAATGTGCAAAGCAATATTTTAGGGAACAAAATAGAGAACAAAAAAACAAATTTTTGCTCTCCTAGTATTTATATATTTGAAGAATGCTATAATTATTTGTTTCACAGTTTGGCATTTGGCATTTCAATATTGCCAATGCTATTTTTAGAGAGAAAGTTTTGAATATTTGTACATTAAAAATCTTTTTTCATTGAGTGCTCTTGTAATATTGAAAACTAATTCCTTCACCATGAATTGTATTTATCTACATATATTTTATTCATTAATATTTTGTGTATGTTAGAGTTTTCTTTTAAATATTTAATTTAAAATTTATATTGGTATATAAATGATACACATTATAAAAATTATTAAAAAGCACAGTGTACTGATTGCCATCTCCATTTCTCACATAATTAAAAAATGAGATAATTGTCAAATCTGCATATGCAAAGATATTTGTTATATACTTTTGCTTTACACTGTTACATTCATGTTTTCTTACACATATGGATATGCATAAATAGATACCTATTTTTTTCTTACACTTTGTACTCAGTTGCATTTTAAAAGTTTGTTCTGGTATTGCTAAAGCTTTGTACTGATCACTGTTTTGCTCTCTTTTCATTACATTAATTGATACAAATTGTTACTGATTGATTTGAATATTCTTTTCTATTATGATGAAAATGACCTTTTAAAAAGCCTAAGTTGCCTATATATATATATGTATTTTTTTAAATTCATGATTCATCACAACTGTTTGTCAAAGTGAAACCTATTTTTGCCCCTTTAAATATACAATGTTTCCCCCATGTGATTTTATGGCTCGATAGCTCATTTATTTTCACGATTTAGTAACATTTGATTGCTTGGATGTACTTTATTTATCCATTCACCTACTGGAGGACAACTCTTGGTTGCTTTCCAGCTTTAGCATTTGTGAATAAAAATGCCATGTGCACGTTTTTGTGTGGATATAAGTTTTCAACTCCTTTGAGTAAATATCAAGGAACATGATTGCTGAATTATATAGTAAAAGTATGTATAATTTTGTAAGAATATGCGACATTGTCTTTTAAAGTGGATACTCCATTTTGCATTACAACCAGCAATGAATGAAGTTCCCAATACTTCACATTCTCATCAACTTTTGGTGTTGTCTGTGGTTTGGATTTTTGCCATTCTAGTAGGTATTTAATGGTATCTCAGCTATTGATTTGTGATGCTCTTAAATAACATATAATGTTGACCATCCTTTCACATGCTAATTTTGTATCTGTATATTATTTTGGTTGAGTGTCTGTGCACATCTTTTGCCCATTTTTAAATTGGCTTATTTGCTTTCCTATTGCTGATTTTAAGGGTTATTGTAACTTTTGGATAGAAGCTCATTTTTTGCATGTCAACTTTGAAGTGTCCATTCTAAAGGTTTTGAAGTAGAAATTTCAAGTAGTTCAATAGTCCTATGGATCTGTAGTTAAGTGAAGAAGACTTGGCTGGTGATAAAAATTTGGGAACCCTCAGGCTCTAACTGATTCTTAAGGCCAGGTGGCCAGATAGGGTCATCAGATAATCAACCAAAGGAAGAAAATACAAGCAAACTAAAGACTGAACCTCAGGGCGTTCCAATACTTAGAGGTCAATAGAGAGGTATCCAGCAAAAGAGACTGTGATGGAACAATCCCAAAGGTAAAAACAAACCTGGAACTTATGGTGTCCTTTAAAACAATCGAAGCAAAGGAGAAGAGAAAAAAATTCAATTGCCTTATCTGTTCCTGATAGTTAAACTGATGACAAAGACAATTGGATTTAGTAAAACGTGAGTCACTGGTAATCTTGATAATTGCAGTTTTCATTAAGTTATGTATGGAAAACCTGCTTCGACTTGGTTCTTAAGAGAATTGTAGATGAGTTATGCCCTTGTATCATTCTTAATTTTATGCATTTGTGTGTTAATTATTTTATCTTGTTAAAATATTCCAGATATATTTGCTTACTCCAAATAATTAGTTCATAGAAATTTTCTGTCATTTCTATTGTTGTTTTTTTTGCTTTCTGATTTATTATTTTTCCCTTTTGTTTCCCTTAGTATATTTTTAAAATGTTAATATTTTTGTAATGTATTGAAATATAATGCTATTGGTTTGTCACCCAGTCTTTTATGTTTTGTTGCAATTAATGTCTTTCCAAATATTTGGTTTAATCTTTCTTGTCACCTTTTATTTAGTTATTAATGTAATTTATTTTTAATCAGAATCAAGGATGATGTTTTAAATATATGAATTTTTCCCATGGGTGTATGTTATTCACATATCTTCTTGTGTGTTTCTGCTTTTATGCTTCCTATAAGAGTTTATTGTTTCCTCTTGCCTGATCTGTCAACTATCCTTATCTATATTTTGCTATTGCTATTTATTGAACATTAATCTGCTAAATAATAATGAGTCAGAGCCGAAAACATGCCCAAGTAATGTGGAGTCAAATAGGTATCATTATAGCAGAGACATAATACATGATGTGTGCTGTAAATGTTCAAGAGAGAGCTCTCTATATATGAAGTATTTTATAACACTGCTGAACTCTATTAATGGTATTTCAACCCCCTGAGCTCTAAATAATTTGGTAAATATTTATTTTTATCATCAATCATTGCTAATATAATTCCAGAATTTTTTCAATAAAACCATTGACTTTTAATAAATAATTATCTGCTTATCCGTAACTTTAGACTAAACAACACGTAATAATTGGAAAAAAGATCTTTCACATTGCCCCTTATCGCATAGTCACAGGGTTTCTCTCTTTGGAGTCTTATCTGTGCTTTCTGGTACAGCGTCACTTGTTTCCACCAGTGTCCAATTTTAAAGGACATTTTGTTTCTTGAATCTCAAATTTGCTGCTGTCCAGTTTAGTGTGTTGCATAATCATGGCATGGTCTTTGGATCAGCTTTCTTCTCAAATGTAAACTGATTTCTTACTCCAATTCAACTGGGACAAATGAATGGGACAAACATGTGCTACCACTTCCATAAGAAAACTGGTATTTTTACGTCAAAGTCTGACATGTTTAAAGAGTTTATTAAATTTTCTTGAGGATGTGGAAAGGGGTATAGAAGATGAATTTAGCAGCTATGAATTTACACCCTTTTTAACCGACATGTGATCCTCAAAGTTAGACATCTTGGGAGATGAATTATTGATCAGTTTTAAAGCAAACCTTATTTTTGTTGTCCAGATAGTACTGTCAACAAAATACCAAGAATGTCCTTTCATTTTGCACTTGTGCATGTATGTATGTGGGTATGTTGGACTATTCCTTTTTATTTTTCTTTATTGATAGCAGAGTACTAAATTCTTACAACATGATATTTCTTCAGCTCGGGATTCTTTTTGTATTTATTTAAAATTATTATCTTTAATTTCTTGGTCTTTAAAAAATAATTAACATAATAGTTTGCTGCATCTCCATCTCTGATTTGTGTTTGTCATACTCTAGTGGTTTTAATTTTATTTTCTTTTTATCTAAATTATGGGTATTAATTGTATCTTTCACATCAAAATTATTTTGCATTTAGTGTTTTTTCTGTACTTATCATTCTAAAAATATTTATAGTTTTCCAAAAATATGCCTTTTCCTTTTTTCCAGAATGTCAATTATTGTTTTTTTATTTCATCTGTTTTCTTATCACTTGTTTTCCTCTCTTGTCTCACATCATCCACACTGCCTCAAATTTACTCATGTGAAAAGCAGATGCTTTCTAATATTTATTCTGTTTAATATTAAATCTATCACAAAATACTACAGTTATGTATGACAATGTGAGAGTAGTATTTTCCATTATTTATGTTGTAGAACCATGTCATGCTACTCATTCTGAATATATTTCATTTTCCCAGTTTATATACCTGTGAATGATGAGAGGACTATTTAATCCCACTGTTTTCAGTAAATAGGATTATCACATTCTTACTTCCTAAACATGTCTCTGCTTTAATAATCCTTACTGCGCATGTTTTATTGGCCACTAAATGTACACAATATGCTTTCTGGTATTTTTGCAGAAATCTATTTGGATCTGTTCCCCTAAATTATAATCTATTTCTTCTCCTGCTAGGAATGTTCAGGATTAAATTTCACTTCTGAGTAATATAAACAAGTCAGTAGATTTTCATTTATCTCTTGATTTAAAAAAGCACATGAAAACTACAAAGCTCAGAGTGGATTGTTACTAAAATTTATTCAGTTTCAGTCTGTTTCACTGTGACATTCACAAGTGACCTGTCTTCCTATGTAATCTCCAGCTTTATTGCTGGGAATTGATTTATTAGGAAGCACTGACTGGGGAATGAAAGGATGTGATGATCCTGGCCACCCTGAAATATAACTCTTAGTATATATCAGTGGTGGAAAGGAGGCAGGGAGAATTGGTGAAGCTGAGTATCTATAAGGTACAGAGATATAAATGAACTGGGGTAAATTAAATGAAATAATCTGCTATATTGTAGTTGATCTTATTTGTTCTGCTATTTACTCAGGGTGCCTATAAAGACACTGGAATCTGGCAAATTTCTACCCTGTAGACTTTGGATCAGATAGGCTGGGTTTGCTTAAGAGCCTTGACATTTTCTAGCAATATGGTTTGGATGTTATTTTACCTCTCTTTAACATAACTCTTTTATCTATGAAAGAGGGTTGATAATTGTGCCTTCCTCATGAAATCTATGAAGGTACCTCTGAAGGTTAAATTCTGAAAGTTAAATGAACTCATATCTGAAAACATTTAGGGCATTAAATAGATAATTCAAAAACATTCTGAATTATATAATGTCTGTTCCATATATAAGCAAATATCTACCTTATTTATGTAACTCAAATTATATCACCGAACTCATATCACTCAATTTTGTCAACTCAATCTGAGAAAGGGTGACTCAGATTTTTCTAGTTGTATTTAAAATCAAACCTTGTACAAGTACTTATGAATACATAAATTTAATAGTACTTTAATTCTTAATATCTAATATTTGTATCTAGACATATCTAGATCTTTCAGTTATTTATTAGTTGCCAACATAAATTTTTAAGACAATAACCCTTTTTTAATTTTATTTTTATAACTTCAAATTTTATTTTAGATTCAGAAGGTACATATGCAAGTTTGTTACATGGGTATATTGTGTGATGTTGAGGTTTGGGATAATATTGATTCTGTCACCAAGGTAGTAAGCATCATACTCAATAGACAGTTTTCAGCCATTCCCCGCTGCTTCCTTTCCTCCCTAGTATCTACTGTTGCCATCTTTATGTCCATGAGTACACAATGTTTAGATCCTACTTATAAGTGAGAATATGCGCTATTTGATGTTCTGTTTTTGTGTGAATTTGCTTGGGACAATGGCCCCCAGTTTCATCCATATTGCTGCAAATAACATGATTTCATTCTCTTTTATGGCTCATAGTATTTCATGATGTATATGTGCCATTTTTAAAATCTAATCTACCATTGATAAGCACCTAGGTTGATTCTATGTCTTTGGTATTGTCAATGGTGCTGCAATAAGCATATGATTGCATGCGTCTTTTTGGTAGAATCATTTATTTTGGGATATAAACTCAGTAATAAGATGGCTCCATCAAATAGTAATTCTGTTTTACGTTATTTGAGAAATCTTCAAACTGCTTTTCACAGTAGCTGAATTATTTTACATTCTCACCAATGGCATATATGAGTTCTCTTTCCTCCACAGCCTTGCCAGTATATATTGTTTTTTGCCTTTTTAGTAATAACCATCTGACTGGTGTGAGATGGTAAGTACCTCACTGTGGTTTTGATTTGCATTTTCCTGATGAAATGCAAAAAAATTGGGGTAAATTGAATGAAATAATCTGCCGTATTCTAGTTTATCCTATTTTTCTGCTATTTCCTCATGGTGATATTGAGCATTTTTTCATGTGTTTGTTGCCCACTCGTAAGTCTTCTTTTGAGAAGTGTCTGTTCATGTCCTTTGTGTATTTTAATGAGGTTGTTCGTATTTTGCTTGTTGGTTTCTTACAGATTCTAGATATCAGGCTTTTGTTGGAAGAATAGTTTGCAAATATTTTCTCCCATTCTGTAGGTAGTCTGTTTACTCTGTTGATAGTTTCTTTTGCTGTGTAGAAACTCTTTAGTTTAATTAGGTCTTACTTGACAATTTTTTTTTGTTGCAATTGCTAGAGTACTTATTCATAAGTTCTTTCTCAAGAATGTTGTTTCCTAGATTTTCTTCTAAGATTCTTATAATTTGAGATATTACATGTAATTACATGTAAATCTTTAGTCCATCTTGAGTTAACTTTTGTACACAGTGAAAAGGTAGGGGACCAGTTTTACTCTTCTGCATTTGGCTAGCCAGCTATCCTAGCACCCATTTTTGAAAAGGGAGTCTTTTCCCTATTGCTTGTTTTTGTCAGCTTTGTTGAAGAGCAGATGGCTGTAGATGTGCAGCTTTATTTCTGGGTTCTCTATTCTGTCCCATTGATCTATATGTCTGTTTCTGTAGCAGCACCATGCTGTTTTGGTTACTGTAGTCTCATAGTTTGAAGTCGTGTAATGTTATGCCTCTGGCTTTGTTCTTTTTTCTCAGGATTGCTTTGGATATTTGGGACTTTTTTGGTTCCATATGAATTTTAAGATTTTTTTTCTAATTCTGTGAAAAATGACTGTTGGTAGTTTGATAGAAATAGTGTCGAATCTGTACATTGCTTTGGGCAGTATGGCCATTTTAACAATGTAGATTCTTCCAATCCATAAGTATGCAATATTTTTCCATTTGTTTTTGTGGTTTATGATTTCTTTCAACAGTGTTTTTTAGTTCTCCTTGTACAGATCTCTCGCTTCCTTGGTTAGAAATATTCCTATGTGTCTTTGTGTGTGTGCGTGCGTGTGTGTGTGTGTGTGTGTGTGTGTGTGTTTGTGTGTGTGTGTTCATTGTAAATGGAATTACATTGTTGGTTTGGTTCTCAGCTTGAAAGTTATTTGTGTATAGAAAATCTTTTGATTTTTTGTAGATTGATTTTGTAACCCAAAGTTTTACTGAAGTTGTTTATCAGTTCCAGTAGCCTTCTGGTGGGGTCTTTAGGCTTTTCTAGGAATAGAATTTTATTGTCTGTAATGAGAGATAGGTTGACTTCTTTTTCTGTTTGGATGCCTTTTATTTATTTATCTTGCCTTTCTTCTGTGGCTAGGACATCCATTACTATGCTGAATAGGAGTGGTGAGTGTGAGCATCCCATCCTGTCTTGTTTCAGTTCTCAAGAGAATGTTTCTGCCATTTGCCCATTCAGTATGATGTTGGTTGTGGGTTTGTCATAGAGGGTTCTTATTATTTTGATGTGTGTTCCTTCAATACCTTGTTTCATAAGGGTTTCTTTTTTTTATCATGAAGTGATGTTAGATTTCATCAAAAGCTTTTTGTGCATCTATTGAGATTAATGTATGATTTTTAATTCTGTTTATATGGTGAATCACATTTATTAATTTGTGTATGTTGAACCAACCTTAAATCCCAGGATGAAGCCTACTTGATTGTGGTGAATTAACTTTTTCAGTTGGCTAATATTTTGCTGAGGATTTTCGCATCTATGTTTATCAGGGATATTGACCTGTAGTTTTCTTTTTTTATTGTGTCTTTGTTCAGTTTTGGTATCAGAATGATTCTGGCTTCGTAGAATGAGTTAAGGAGGAGTCCCTTCTCCTTAATTTTTTTGCAATAGTTAATATTTAATTTCTTTTTTAATTATAGCTTGTATAAAGCTACTACTGTAGCTCTCAAAGGAGTATAGTTTTTTTCACTGCCCTTTAAGGTATATTTTTCCAAACAGATGATTATTTCAAATAAAGCAAACCTAGAGTGGAGCCACCCATAACATTTTGTAAATAGGATGTATGGGATCTAAAATGTTGGACCTAGATATTCAAATAATATTCTAAATGAAGAGGTTCTCCTGAGAGTTCATAACATCAATCAAAAATCACTTAGTACGTGAAATAATATTTGCCCCTGTCTTTTATGAAAATTAAACATGCAATATCTTCATAATTGATACCACATTCTTAATATATTCTACTTCCTTTACTATGTCATATAAAATTTATTTGCTTGTAACAATACCTTAATTCACATAAAAATATTTGAAATATTATTTTTTAAGGTGGATTTAAGGCAGTTATACTGCCCCATTAAGTTTTCCTAGACTCTCTTAAACAATTCTTTAAACCAAACTGTTCAAAATTGTTTTTGGTTTCTTTGTTTTCTAATGAAACTGCTAATGAGAGTTTTATCTTGATAGTTATTTAAATCCCATTGAATGCATGTAATGTCAAATCTGTTTATTCAGATGAGTCGTGTTCGATTTCTTTTAAAAATCTAGAGACATTCAATTATTAATGGTGTCTATGCAAATCAGTTTAACTCTTCTGATGGAATCTTCTAGTCATTAACCTGTCACTAAATGTGTGCTTGACTGAATTGCTCACTGAATATTTGTTTTTATGGAGACCAAAATTAGGAAAGACTTTTTTACCCATTTTGTATACATGACCAACTCTTTTGATAAGTTAAAGTATCACTTCAATTTTATATCTTCTTATTTTTCCACCCTAAGGCTTGATGAGATCTTTTAGTAAATAGACTGATTGAATAAATAATCTTGCTAATCAAGGCCATTACTCAATCCAAGAGCTGTTAGTATAAATGTCTTTAATGTAACTGTACTTGTTAAACACATAATTATCTTTTCTTAAATTGAATTTTTAAAACTTGAAACTGTTTTAAAGAAGAATTTTAGAAAATAAAATATATTGCTATGGGAAGTCAAGATTCATGCCAGAGGGCATCCCAGAATAGAATTGTTGAATTGAGCCTTATTCAGAGACTATAGTCAAACTCGTGGGTCCATAAAATTGTTCTTAGAGTTTTGGATTTATCAGACTCTGGGGAATAGACTTGGAACTAAACTGATTGAATTATAGATAATCAAGCAGACCAATTTAAACGGGAATATAATATTCAAGGGATTTGTGTAATTGACAAGCACTATATTCACTGAAAAAAAATCTCAAGGAATACTTCTAAGATACCTACTACCTGTCATGTACAAGGTATACTATATATATATAGAGAGAGAGAGAGAAGGAGAGAGAGAGAGTCTTGCTCTGTCACCCAGGCTGGAGTGCAGTGGCGTGATCTCAGCTCACAGCAACCTCCGCCTCTGGGTTCAAGTGACTCTTCTGCCTCAACCCCCTGAGTAGCTGGGACTACAGGCATGTGCCACCACACCCAGCTAATTTTTGGTAGATGATATTTTTAAAAGACAAAGTTTTCTTACTTTCAAAGATATTTCAAAGTAGCAAAGATACCAGCAATTATACTAGAGTATTTTAGGGAAAATGCAGTGTGGCATTGGAAAAAAAAACTATACATTTAATCCTTAGTACAATTAGTTGAAATGGCCCAATGCATGACTCTTCCACAGAGATATGCCTCTAAAACTAATCTGAGTCCTTGAGTCAGAACTTTGCCAGTACTATCAGTTAGAATATTGAATGTCAATATTTTCTACCTTTTTAAAGCATAAAACACATTGCAATGTTCTGCCAGTATCACAATTAGAAAAAAGAAAAATGTTTAACATAGCAGTAAAACACTATTTCTCCAACACTATACTTAAATCCTCCTCAAATCTCATCATGTTCATTTTTAGCATACTTTCAGGGTATTTCCTCTGTGTTCTTCAGATAGATCCTCTTGGACCTAATGTGGTATGTATTATTTCCCTCCTTTCTCACAGTACTGTGTATGCTTGTTGATGTATTTGTGCTTGTATTGTTTCTGATAATAAAAATAACAGCCTTACTGGCCAATATATTAGTTTTTTATGTTCTCTTATATGTCAGGTTAGGTGATGTCCAGGATATCATGTTTATATTGAAACCATGAAATCCCTATGCCTTTGTTCTCTAAGCTACTCATATCATTGATCCTACTCCTGCCAATATTTACTTCAGGAATGCTATTTGTGAATACAAAGGATATTAAAAGCTGCTGACATCAATATCATTAATGTATTTTGCTTGTAGTTTCATAGTATTTAATTCAACATATTTAACTATAGTGTGTGTGTGTGTTTACCTGCTTTTTTTGTTGAAACGTTTCTACTGATGACTGAACCACAACTCTATGGGCTTGGTAGCACCATTTTGAGAACACCATTCAGTGCAATTAATCTGTGGGGCAGCTTAAACCTAAGTGTGCACCTTAAATCTCTCTGCCCTCTCTCTTACTCCTGCAGTTACCCTGTTCTACAGGTACATGTAGAACAGAGTAATGATGGGCTTGTGATATGAGCTATCTGGACATATCTGAAGTATAGGGCGAAGATGAATAAGTTTTAAATTTAGACCCTGGCTATATGACAATTTTCTTGAAATGAAAATGTTATTACAAACATATTTCAATGCTTGGAACCATTTGGAACCTGTAAGTTATTTTTGTGTTTATCTAATCTAATTTATTTTACCAATTTCCTTTATGAAGACACTCAACTTCTCATGTTTTGTAAACCTTGGAAGCCGCTTCACTGTTATCTTTGTGACATTTCCTCACAAATACCTATTGGTCTAATCTGGCAACTTTATTTTTATAGTTACTGTATTGTTCATTAGGAAAGCTTATTACCAATTAATATATTCTTAAAAGTATATACATCATTACAAGTTGATGACTTTGTCATGACTATTTTTATTCCCAAGTAAAAGCATTTTATTTGTTTATTTTTAAAATAATTTCCACTTTTATTTTAGATTCAGGGGATAAAACTGCACATTTATTACCTGGGTATATTGTGTAATGCTGAGGTTTGGGGTACAAAGGATCCCATCACCTAGTTAGTGAGCACAGAACTCAATACGTAGTTTTTCAGTCCTTCCCCCACAACTCTCTCCTCCCTCTAGTAGTCCCCAGTGTCTATTGTTGCCACTTTTATGTTCACAAATACCCAATGTTTAGATCCTATAAAGTGAGAACATGTGGTATTTGGTTTTCTGATCCTGCATTAATTTGTTTAGGATAATGGCCTCTAGTTGAATCCATATTGCTTCAAAGAAGATGATTTCATTTTTTATGGCTATGTAGTATTCCAAAATGTATATGTGCCATTTTATTTATCTAATCCATCATTAATCAGCACCTAGATTGATTCCATGTCTTTGCTAGTGTGAATAGTGCCATGATGAACATACAAGTGCATGTCCCTTTTGGGCAGAGTGACTTATTTTCTTCGGGATATAAACCCAGTAATGGCATTGCTAAGTTGAATGGTAGGGCTGTTTTAAGTTCTTTTGAGAAATCTTCAAACTGCTTCCCACAGTGGCTTAACTAAGTTAGCTTCCCATCAACAGTCCATAAGCATTTTATCTAAAAGCATTTTAGTATAGGCTATGAGCAACATTGTCCACAGTAGAGTAATTAGAATAATAGCAAATATTAAGATGAGGCTTCATCTTCCACATATACCATTTACTAATCACAGGGGTCTTGGGAAAGTCATTCAGTTATTTGTGGTCATTTTTTTAATGTGTAAGTGGAAGACAATAATTGTTGGCATTTCTGTAGCCTGAGGTTGTTATACTGAAGGTGATGGAAAATGGATATCAAAGAATTCCTGGAAAATATAACCATGATTCTGTTTTGTGGTGATTATATTTACCAAAATAAATGTATGCCATACCATGATTTTAGTCCTTTTATATAATCCTAAAATAATATCCTGATTAATTGGGGATGAGAGAGCAGGATGATAAGGGGAATGTAGTCTATTTTATTAGCATTAAGCTGATACCTCTGTATGGTTTCCTGAAGAATATGAGTAAGTAGGTCTTCAGGAAGTGTATCTGTTCATGTATAAATTGTAGTTTTCTTTTCTCTAGAGTCTTTTACCTCTAGCCTTTGCTGACTTTACAATACATATGCAGATGAAGAATAGACAATGAAAGTTTAAAAACGACTTGTGAATAAGCTTGGTTGATTAATGTATTCATAAATTAATAAGCATTTAATTATGTAAAAATATATAAGAAGGTACTCTGTTTACTGTAAAGCAATATTGTAAAGCTGACTTTTTTTAACCTATATCCTTTTACATTTGTTTCTAATATATTCATTCAATCATCAAAAAAAGGAAATATTGAATGTTTATAACTTTTCAGGGTGTGAGATATGAGAAACATTGCCAAAATCTCATGGCTTTCAAAATGGGCTCATTTTAAATATAAGACTGTCAGAAAAATATCCACAATAAACACTTAACTCCACAGAATTAAATGGAAACTGCCTTTTTGTATTCAATTGGATGAAATTGTTAAAGTATTTTTTTAGAACAAATGACATTAACCTTGGCCTTGACTCTTATTTGTGACCCACTTCAGTTATACAGCCTTCTAGCTCTTCCTCAGGCACACCAGCAAGTTTCCTCTTCAGACCTTTGCCTGGGAAACCCTCTTGCTCCAGATGTTTTTATGACTTCTCCCATCAAAACTTTTAGAGTTATATCAATTTTCACTCCCCAGAATGGGCTTCTTTAGACATTCTGTAAATAAACTCTTCCTTCACTGTATAGCCCCCTATTGGGATAAAATTGTGTTAGGTCTCTTATAATTATATTAATTTGTAAAATCTGCTTATTATCCATGTCTTCCACTAGAATGAAAATTCTATGAGGACAAGAACATTTTCTCTTATTCCCCCTATTTCCTCAGCATCAAAAATAGCCTTTGAAGGATGGGCGTGGGGGCTCACACCTGTAATCCCAGCACTTTGGGAGGCCGAGGCGGGTGGATTACGAGGTCAGGAGGTCAAGACCATCCTGGCTAACACGGTGAAACCCTGTCTCTACTACAAATACAAAAAATTAGCCAGGCGTGGTGGTGGGCGCCTGTAGTCCCAGCAACTCGGGAGGCTGAGGCAGAAGAATGGTGTGAACCCAGGAGGCAGAGCTTGCAGTGAGCCGAGATTGCGCCACTGCACTCAAGCCTGGGTGACAGAGCAAGACTCTGTCTCCAAAAAAAAAAAAAAAAAAATAGCCTTTGACATCTAATAAACACTAATAAATTTTTGATGAATATATTTATGAATGCATAAATAAGTGAATAGAATACATAAATGAAATGAATGAAAAGGTTCTATGAAGTAATTTTTATTCTTTAGATGAAATTTTGAAAAATTAAAGCAGGAAATGATACTACTTAATCTTAACTACTAAAGTTTGTGCATTTCTAATAGCTAACAAAACTTCTGCTTAAATTCTGATTAGTAACAGATGGATCGGGGTTGACATACGGATTTAGACATGGCAATGATGACATGAAACCAATACATTTATCTTGCTTTAGTCATGATCAGTGAAAGCATGTGCAAGTATATCTTAGAGATATTGAGGATTCAGTTCCAGAGCACCGCAATAAAGTTTATATCATAATAAAACAAGTTTTGTGGATTTATTTTTGTTTCTTACTGCACATAAAAGAAACAGAAAAATTCACAAAGTATATGATAACTACTTAGTATAAGATACTAAGTATGCAGTAGGTTATGTCTTACAAAACAATGTGCAACCTTAATTTGAAAATCCTTTATTGCTAAAAACTGCTAACAATCATCTGAGCCTTCAGGAAGCTGCAATATTTTTGCTGGTAGACGATCTTGCCTTGGTGTTGATGTCTGCTGACTGATCAGGGTGGTAGCTGCTGAAGATTGGGGTGACTGTAGCAATTTCTTAAAATAGGAAAATGAAGGAAATTTGTTTTTTCTTAGCAGTAAGTCTCAACAGTAGGCTTAAAATTTTCACTAAACCCTGCTGGAAACAGATGTGCTTTCATCCAGGCATTGTTTTTCCATTGATGGAGCATAGGAAGAGTATATTTAGTGTAATTCTTAAGGGCTCTCATGTTTGTTTCTTTGTGAGAATGGTAAATAAACTTTGGCTACAACTTAACAACACCAGTTGCATTAGACCCTACCAAGAGAGTCAGCCTGTTCTTTGAAGTTTTGAAGTCAGGCATTGACTTCTCCCCTTTAGCAATGAAAGACCTAGTGGCATCTTCTTCCAATGTACAACAGTTTCATTCTCATAGAAAATATGTTGTTTAATTTAGCTTCCTTCATCAATGATCTCAGCTAGATCTTCTAGATAATCTGCTGCAGCTTCTACCCACAACACTTGCTGCTTCACCTTGTACATGTTATGTTATGTTATGTTATGAAGATTGGCTGCTCTCCTTAAACCTCATGAATCAATACTAGCTTCAAACTTTTCTCCTGCAGCTTCCTCATCTCTCTAAGGCTTTACATAATTGGAGAGTTAGAGTACTGCTCTGGATTCAGTTTTGTCTTAAGGGAATGTTGGAGCTGGCTTGATATTCTATCCAGACCACTAAAACTGTTTCAATATCAACAATAAGGTTGACATAGAAAATATTCAACTTTCCGCAAGCTGATATTCCTGTGTTCACTGGAATGATAAGAAAGAAAAACAGCCTTATTGTTGATATAGAAAAAAAGTTCCAGAACCTTTCCTTTGCATTTACAACTTTGCTAACTGTTTGGTGCAAGAGGCCTAGCTTTCCGCCTATCTCAGCTTTCAACATGCTTTTTTCGTTAAGCTTAATAAATAGCTTTTGAATTAAAGTGAGAGATGTGCAATTCTTTACACTTGAACACTTAGAGATCATTGTAAGATTATTAATTAGACTATTTTCAATATTGCTGTGTCTTAGCCAGTAGTGAGGCTCAGGGAGAGAAGGAGAGAGGGGGAAAATGACTGGTTGGTGGAATAGTCAGAACCCACAAATCTATCGAAATTCACCCTCTTATAGGGGCATGTTTCATGGCACCCCAAAACAATTACAATAATAACATCAAAGATAAGTGGTCATGGGTCACCATAATAGACATAATAATAAGGAAAACATTGAAATATTGCAGTAATAACCAAAATGTGACACAGAGACACGAGGTGGGCACATAATATTAGAAAAATGGTGCTGATAGACTTGCTTCAAAGCAGAGTTACCACAAACCTTCAGTTTGTAGAAAACACAATATCTGTGGAGCACAATAAAGTGAAGTACAATAAAACAAGGTATGCCCGTGTCTATTCACATAGGCAATGAATCAAAAACATCATTTTTTTCCATCTCCAAAATGTGGGCTTTTGAACATACACCCCACAACTATATCTTTTATTTGATGGCGTTCATAGTAACAGTCATTTCTTATGCAGAGAAATAGCACTGGTGTTGTGTCTAACACAAAATATGGAGCAGTTGCCTCAACAGATCTCTAAGTTGTCAAATATGACATTCCATGTGGAGAAAAGCTATATTCTAACAGAAAGCACAGGCCAAAAAAAGAAAAAAAAAAGCTTAAGATGTAGAATTAAATTAGATACAACAGAGGAAATCTTTAGCTGGCAATGCCAACTACATACTTTATTACTTTTGTCAGTAAGTATACACAGGCACACAATAGCTTTTTACTTTTTTCCTTTTAGCATATACCTTATTTGAAACCTTTGAGGCTGATTGTTTAATGAAATATAATACTGCAGTTTATAATTTAAAATTGCTGTTGAACTTGGTATTTTAATTAAATATTGTCTGTCTCATTCCCAAACCTCAGCAAATGCATACAAATTGGCAACTATTAATACTCCATTGGATCTGATTTTTAGAATATAATAAATATTTACTTTTGTATAGTTTACTAATATAAAATACTAGGTGATTAAGCAAGTTTATTTGAGGTTTCTCCTTAAGCAATGAGTACTTGAAAATTGTCAGATTTCTTTCAGGTAAAATTTCAAACTGCCTTCTAGGGCTCTTACATGAACTCATATATGTAGGAGTTCATTATATATATATATATGTGTATATGTATAGTTAAGTTTCACATTTAATCTGTTATAATATATTGACCTTTCAGTTATTCTTAATGTCTTGATTAATTGCAAAGAGAAAACTGTGACAGCTATGTGTTTTATTTGTCTTTAATCAGTATAGTTTCAAGATCTAGTGTCTAGAGCAGACCCTTTCTCTAATTATTGCATCTTGATCATGTTGTCAAGACTATAAAGGGCCTGAGATTTTACTCTACTTGCAAATTAACAACTTAGTGTGCCACTATTTCTTAGATGGTGTAAAAAGACATGACTTTTAGGAGCAGCAGACAGTTTATTATTCAAATAAATAGCAGTAGTCAAAATATTCTTATTTTCACATGCTGATTCTGGAGCTCAAATTCCCACAAGAATACTTGACAAGGGCCACACAAGGATTGAATGCACAGTGGCTTTTGTTACGAGAGATGAACTCTGGGCTTAGAGAATCAAAATATTTTGTAATGGGCAGAAACCTTGCCTAACCTTTGCCTCAGAAAGACATTACCTTAATATTACCAGACAGCAGACAAACCTGCTTTCTGTTCTGGAATAAAACTTTTATCTTCCAAAGCTGGTTGCTATACAAACATCCCTGGAATTCTAGTCTGGAGAAAAAGCTATGGACGCCTCTGCTCACAAGATGTGCAGAAATATTAGACCCTCAAATAATTATCTTCCAACACATAACTTTATCTTCTATGTGTTAAATTTTAAATCCACTTTTGAATTTAGTTGTTTGTGTTAACCAACTGTTGTTGCAGTGATGTGCAGTAACAGTTATTTTAAGGTGCAAAGTCTTAAAATATCAAGCATTTACTTTATGCTTGTACATATACAAGTCAATTGCTAAACTTTGGCTGATGTAGGCTATGCTTGGCTACATGACTCTGCCTTAGGCTGTGAGTCATCAGGGATTGTCCCAGGCTTTTGTGGGGTTCAGTTCTGTTTCATGTGTCTGAAGTGAGTGTCTCAGGCTGAAATAACAGCAATTGCCAGGATGATGTTTGTCTCGTGGTTGATGACCCAAACCAACAAGCTAGACAAATTACTCAGGTGCACTTTGATCCTTGGTTAACATCATTTTCTCTCTATTATGCAAAGTAAATTGCATGGCCAAACCCACAATCACATGGGTGGGGAAGTATACATCCTCATAGCAGAGAAAATTTGAGAGGTTATTTTTGAGCACTACTCCAATCACTCCCAATGTTTTTATAAAGTTCTTTCTCATTCTCAATGATTACGGTTCGACTTTGCATTTACTAAATTTCCATGGTATAAATAGAAAGAAATATAGAGACAAAGATTGATAATGCTTGCTGACAACCTGAATTAAGAACCAATGGTGCTGAGTAATTTATTAGAAGGCAGTGCAGTAATATTTTAGTCTCTATCTGTTCATAAAGAGATAATGTGTTTACAAAGCCAATAAATAAACATGTTTTTAATTGCTCCACAATATCTTGAAATGCATCACATATATTTGGCCACTGTGCAGAGCAGGGAGAAAATAATACTACCAAGAATAGCAACCAAATTGTGTACATTCTGTTTCAGTTAAAAAGTATTGTGTTTATATTATTTATGTGATGCCTCAAACAACAATGTAGGTGGGTGACATATTTATAGTTCTCATGTTTCCAAAGAGGATGCCAGCATTTGAGACGTTAAGCGATTTACCATGGTCACACTGCCCAGTAGTGGCAACCCTGGGGCTCAAACCCTGTGAAACTCATCTTCAGAAGCACAATGAGTAATTAATGTTAAAATATTCACAGCATGTCACTAATTATAACATTTTTATTAAAACAACATATTCAACTCTCAGATACTTTGGTGATCTGGTTTGTTGATTTAGGAATTATTCTTACTTTACAAAAATTTGTAATTCAAAATACATCACAACTTTTTACTGACTTTACGCTGATTTATTAATGTTTTGTATAAGTCAAATGACTTTAGAGTACATTTTACCTGAATTTAGCTTTATTATCAATGTTCACTGTATCTGTTTACTTACTTATTTAATGTGGCACTAAATTTTTAAGTTATATCTAACAGAGATGCTTTAAAAAAGAGAGATTGTTTGAAACTCTGATCTGTAGAATGGACCATGAAACAGGATTTTAAGCTCTGTAATAATGTCAATAGCTTTTAGCTGAGCCTTGGTTTCTGCAGTACTCTGACATCCCTAACATTCTGCTGTCCATAAGCTTCTTAGACCTCTACTCTCATTTTGAATCTAACACATTATACAGCAGTTATTTATTCAGTGTAATTTTGTACAAAAGAGCTTTTAAATGTAGCAGCATTATGAAATTTAACATAAAGGCATATTTATATATGTGTATATAAATTCAAAATATATTAGAGAACTGTTTTCTCTTAATTATGGGGGTGAGCATTACATATGTTGTCAAACAAACGTTAAATTTCTTATAAATAATCCTTATTTTAGATTTATGCTCTATCCACATTCCATCCCCCAAACTTACATATGTATTTTTATTTTCCTTTGTTTTGCATTTTAAAGTGCTTCATTAGGTTTCAAGATGTTTCATTAAGTTTTATTAAACTTATTAAGCTGAGAGATTAAGTGCCACTTTATACAAAAAACAAGTCACAAAGACACTTCCCTGGGAGACATAAAACCTATTACCATTACTGTCCATGAAATTGTTTTAGATTTTTTTAAAATAGTGAAACAGAAATTAAAGTGGTATATCCAGAGTATACCAAATAATTTGTCAAAATGTTTAATTGATCAGTTTAGCCAAGCACATTCATATTTAGAATGTTTCCACAGATAAATACGTTGGAACCCTTCTGTACATCTCTCTGTCTATGTCTCATTCTCTCTCTCTCTTTCTATCTCTGTGTGTGTGTTTGTGTGTGTATTTTTTGATAATAGCCATCCGAATGAGTATGAGGTGGTATATCACAGTGCTTTTAATTTACATTTTCCTGATGATTGATAATGTTGAGAACCTTTTCATGTATGTGCCATTTTTGTGTCTTTTGAAAAGACATACCTATTCTGATCTTTTGTTCATTTTATTTTATTTCACTTTTTTTTCTGGTGTTAGGATTTTTCTTTTTTTTTTCTTTATTTCTTCTTAAAAATAAAAGGATACATGTGCAGAACGTGCAGGTTTGTTACATAAGTATATGTGTGCCATGGTGGTTTGCTGCACCAATTGACCCATCCTCCACTTTCCCTCCCCTCACCCCCACCACCCAACAGGTGTGTGTTGTCCCCCTCTCCACGTCCATGTGTTCTCAATGTTCAACTCCCACTTACGAGTGAGAATATGCGGTGTTTGATTTTCTGTTCCTGTGTTAGTTTGCTGAGGATGATAGTTTCCAGCTTCATCCATGTCCCTGCTTTTATTTATTATTTTTTTATTTTAGGTTTGTGGGTACATGTGAAGGTTTCTTGCTACACCCATAAACATGTGTCATAGGGGTTTCTTGTACATATTATTATATCAACAAGATAATAAGCTCAGTACCCAGTAGTTATATTTCCTGCTCTTCTCCCTCCTGCTACCCTCCCCCATCAAATAGACCCCAGTGTCTGTTGTTTCCTTCTTTATGTTGTTAAGTTGTTATCATTTAGCTTCCACTTATAACGATGAACATGCAGTATTTGGTTTTCTTTTGCTGTATTAATTTGCTAAGGATAATAACCTTCAGCTCCATCCATGTTCCTGCAAAAGATATGACTCATTCTTTTTTATGACTGCATAATATTCTATGGCATATATGTACCAAATTTCCTTTATTCAGTCTATCATTGATGGACATTTAGGTTGATTCTATATCTTTGCTATTGTGAATAGCACTACAGTGAACATTCACATGGATGTGTCTTTATGATAGAATGCTTTATGTTACTCTAGGTATATACTCAGTTATTTGAGGAATTGTCATATTGCTTTCCACAATGGTTGAACTAATTTATACTCTCACCAACAGTGTATAAGGGTACCTTTTTCTCCACAACTGTGCCAGCATCTGTTATTTGACATTTGAATATTAGTCATTCTGACTGGCGTGAGATGGTGTATTAGCCTGTTCTTACACTGCTATAAAGAAATACTCAGGACTGGGTAATTTATAAGGGAACAAAGTTTAATTGACTCACAGTTCCTCATTGCTGAGGAGGCCTCAGGAAACTTATAATCATGGTGGAAGGCAAAGGAGAAGTAGGCACGTTCTTCACAGGGTGGCAGGACAGAGTTAGTGTAAGCAAGGGAAATGCCAGGTGCTTATGAAACCATCAGATCTATTGAGAACTCACTATCAGGAGAATAGCATGGGGGAAACTGCCGCATGATTTAATTACTTCCACCTGGACCTGCCACAGACACATGGGGATTATGGGGATTACAATTTAAGATGAGATTTGGGTGGGAGCACAAAGCCTAACTCCATCAAATGGTATCTCATTTTGGTTTTGGTTTGCATTTCTCTGATGATCAACAATATTGAGCTTTTTTTCATATGCTTCTTGGCCACATGTATGCCTTCTTTTGAGAAGTGTTTGTTCACGTCTTTTGCCCACTTTTTAATGAAATTATTTGTTTTTATCTTTTCCTTAATAATATTAGATATTAGCCCTTTGTCAGATGCGTAGGAATTTGCAAAAATTTTCTTCCATTCTGTAGGTTGTCTGTTTACTCTGTTGATAGTTTATTTTGCTGTGCAGAAGCTCTTAAGTTTAATTAGACCCCATTTGTCAATATTTTATTTTGTTGCAGTTGCTTTTGGTGTCTTTATCATGAAATCTTTGACTGTTTCCATGGATGGTATTGCCTGGGTTTCCTCCAGGGTTTTTATAGTTTTGGGTTTTATATTAAATTTTTAATCCATCTTGAGTTGATTTTTGAATATAGTGTAAGGAAGAAGTCCAGCTTCAATCTTCTGCATATACCTAACCAGTTATCCCAGCACCATTTATTGAATAGGGAATCTTTTCCCTATTGCTTTTGTCAGTTTTGTCAAAATATCAGATGGTCGTAGATGTGTAGCCTTATTTCTGGGCTCTCTATTCTGTTTCCTTGGTCTATATGTCTGTTTTTGTACCAGTACCATGCTGTTTTTGTCACTGTAGCCCTGTAATATAGTGTGAAATAGGGTAATGTGAATCTTCCAGCTCTGTTCTTTTTGCTTAGGATTGCCTTGGCTATTCAATCTCTTTTTTGGTTCTGTATTAATTTAAAATTTTTTCTCTAGGTCTGTGAAGAATATCATTGGTAGATTGACAGGAATAGCATTGAATCTGCCAACTGTTTTGGGCAGTATAGCCATTTTAATCATATTGATTCTTCCTATCCATGAGCATGGGATGTATTTCCATTTATTTATGTCTTAACTGATTTTTTTTGGAGCAGTGTTTTCTAATTGTCATTGTGGAGATCTTTCACCTCTCTGGGTAACTGTATTCCTAGGTATTTTATTATTTTCTGTGACAAGTTGAATGGTATCGCCTTTCTGATTTGACTCTTGGTTTGGTTGTTGTTGATATACAGGAATGCTAGTAATATTTGTATATTGATTTTGTATCCTGCAACTTTGCTGGTGTTGTTTATAAAGTGTAGGAGCTTATGGGCTGAGACTATGAGGTTTTCTAGATATAGAATCATGTATCTGCAAACAGAGATAGTTTGATTTCCTCTCTTCCACTTTGGGTGCGCTTTATTGTTTCTTCTTGCTTGATTGCTCTGGCTAGGACCTCCAATATTATGTTGAATAGAAGTAGTGAGAGAGGGCATCCTTGTCTTGTCCTGGTTTTCAAGGAGAATGCTTCTACCTTTTGCCCATTCAAGATAAGGCTGGCTAAGGGTTTGTCACAGAGGCTCTTACTATTTTGAGGTATGTTCCTTCAATACCTAGTTTATTGATAGTTTTTAACATGAAGCGATGTTGAATTGTATCAAAGCTTTTTCTGCATATATTGAGATAATGATGTAGTTTTTGTCTTTAGTTCTGTTTATGTGATGAATCACATTTATTGATTTGCATATGTTGAACAAAATTTGCATCCTGAGGAGGAAGCCTACTTGATCATGGTGGATTAGCTTTTTGTTATGCTGCTGTATTTGGTTTGCAAGTATTTTGTCAAGAATTTTTGCACAGATGTTCATCAAGGATATTGCCCTGAAATTTTTATTGTTGTTATTGTTTCTTTGCCAGATTTTGGCCTCATAGAATGACTTGTGCAGAAGTCCCTCCTCCTCAATTTTTTTGGAATAGTTTCTATAAGAATGCTACCAGCTGTTCTTTGTATCTCTTTTGTCCAATTTAAAGTCCATTTGCTTTTCTACTCTTTATTGTGAGTTTCTTATGAATTTTGGATATCAACCCCTTATCAGACATATGGTTTTCAAATATATTTTTCTCAATCTGTAAGCTATTTCATTTTGTTGATTGTTTTCTTTGCTGTGAAGCTTTTTAGTTTGAATATAGACTCATTTATTTGTGATTTTGTAGCCTGAGCTTCTGGCATTATATCAAAATATATATATATTGCTAATGTCAATATCCAGGAGCTTTTCCCCTGTGTTGTCTTCTAGGAGTTTTGCAGTTTCTGGTCTTAAATTTAGATATTTTTATTCATTGTCAGTTTTTAGTGCATGTTGTAAGGTGAGATTCTAATTTTATTATTTTGCATGTGGAAATCCAGTTTTTCCAGCACCATTTATTGAAGAGAGTATTCTTTCCCCCATTGTGTTCTCTTAGATCCCTTGTCATAAATTATTTGGACCTTACATACTTGGATTTATTTTTTAGCTCCCTAATCTGTGTCATTGGTCTATGTGTTTGTTTTTATGGCAGTACCATACTGTTTAGGTTACTATAATTTTTAATATGATTTCTTGTAATATAATTTCAAATTAAAAGATAAAATACTCTCACTTTGATTTTTTTTCTCTCAGAATTATTTTGGCTATGTGGGGGTCTTACAGGTTTCCATACAAATTCTATATATATTTTTAATTTTTGTAAAAAATGACATTGGCATTTTGATAGGAATTGTGTTGAATTTGTATAACACTCTGTGTAGCATAGACATTTTATTAATAGTAATTTTCTGATTCATGAGTATGGAATATCTTTCTATTAATTTGTGTATTCTTCCATTTCTTTATAGTCTTCAGTGTACATATTTTCCTCTCCTTGATTAAATTTATTTTTGAATATTTTATTTTTTTAAGCTTTCATACAGTGATTGTTTTCTTAGTTTATTGTTCTGTCAGGTCATTACTATAAGACTACAGTAATCAAAAAGCATGGCTTTGGCACAAAAACAGACACATAGATAAATGGAACAGAACAGATAACCAAGAAATACAGCTGTACGCCTGCAGCCATGTGATCTTTGACAGGGATGACAAAAATAAGCAATGGGGAAAGGACTCCCTATTCAATAAACGGTGCTCAGATGGCTGGCCAGGCACATGCAGGAAAGTGATACTGGAACTCTATCTTTCTCCATATACAAAAATTAACACAAGATGGATTAAAGATTTAAATGTACAAGCATAATCTATAAGAATCCTAGAAGGAAATCTAGGAAACATCATTCTGTACGTCAGCCATGGAAACAAACTTATAACTAAATCCTCCAAAGCGATGGAAACAAAAACGAAAGTTGACAAGTAGGACCTAATTAAACCAAAGAACAACAAAAATCAATCAATAAATAAATCAATAAAAAAAGATCAACAGAGTAAACAGACGACCTACAGAATGAAAGAAAATATTCATAAAGTATGCTTCTGACAAAGTCCTAATATCCAGCATCTATAAGGAGCAATAAGAAAAAACTAAATTAATCCCATTAAAAAGTGAGCAAAAGAAGCTAGGCACAGTGGTGTAATCTCAACACTTTGAGAGGCCAAGGCAGGAGGATTACTTGAGACCAGTAGTTTGTAACTAACCTGGGCAGCATAGGGTAACCCTGTATCTCCAACAAAAATTAAAAATCAGCATTGTGTGGTGGTGCATTCCTGCAGTCCCTGCTACTTGGCAGCCTGAAGAGGGAGGATTGCTTGAGCCCAGGAGGTTGAAGCTGCACTGAGCAACAGCCTGGGCAAAAAATCATGAGTCTGTAAAAAAAAGTAAATAAATAAAAGAAAAAAAAAGAAAAAGAAAAAAAGTGGGCAAAAATATGTACAGACACTTCTCAAAATAATTATGTACAGACACTTCTCAAAATAATACATACAAACAGACAACAAATGTAAAAAAATGCCCCACATCACTTTATGCAAGTCAAAACCACAATGAGACACCATCTCTCACCAGTCAGAATAGCTATTATTAAAAAGTCAAAAAACAACAGATGCTGGTGATATTATGGAGGAAAGGAAATACTTAAACACTGTTGGTGTGAATGTAAATTAGTTCAGCCACTGTGGAAAGCAGCTTGAAGATTTCTCAAATAACTTAAACAGAACTACCATTTCATATAATAATCCCATTGCTGGGTATATATGAAAAAGAAAATAAATCATTCTATCAAAAAGACACATACACTTGTATGTCCATCACTGTGTTATTCATAATAGCAGACATGGAACCAACTTAGGTGCCCACTAATGAATTGGATAAAGAAAATATAGCACATACACACCATGGACTACAATGCAGCCATAAAAAGGATAAAATTAATGTGATTTTCAGCAACATGGATGCAGCTGGAGGCCATTATCCTAAGCTAATTAATGCAGGAACGGAAAGCCAAAGACCACATGCTCTTATTTATAAGTAAATGCTAAACATTGGGTACATATAAACATAAAAATGGCAACGAAAGACACAGGACTACCGGCTGGAACAGTGGAAGAGGGTCAAAGGTTGAAAAACCACCTATTGGGTACTATGCTCACCACCAGGGTGACAGGGTCAATAATCATGCAAACCACAGCATCATAAAATATACCCATGTACATTCTGCATACAAAAACTCTAGACTTTACTCTCCTTCCAGAGTTTATGTCTTTATTTCACACTTTACATCTTTTAAATTGTGTATTTCTTAACAACTTATTATGGCATCATAGCTTTAGTTTTTATTTATTTATTTATTTACTATTTTTACATTTAATTTTTATTCTAGAGATATATATGGTTTTCACTCTACCATTACAGTATTGTAGCATTCTGGATTTTATTATATATTTACCTGGACCAGTGAGTTTATAGTTTCATGTGTGTTTATGATAGCAATTATTGCCTTTAATTTCTACTTGAATAACTCCCTTCAGCATTTCTTGCAGGGCAGGTCTAATGTGATGAATTCCTTCAGCTTTTGCTTGTCTGGGAAAGACTTTATTTTCTTTCGTTTCTCAAGGACAGCTTTTTTGGCTAGAGTGTTCTTGGCTGCCATTTTTCTATTCTTTCAACACTTTGAATATAATCTTCAATTCTCTCCTAGCCTGAAATATTTCTAAGAAGTTTGCTTATAGAATAAAATTCTCTCTTTGTGTTTGATTTTTGACAGTTTGAGTATAATGTGCCTTGGAGAGGACTTCTTTTGTGTTGCATCTTGTTTAGAAACCTTTAAGCATCATACATCCGGTTGTTCATGTCTCTTCCAAGACTTGGACAGCTTTCAGCAATTATTTCATTAAATTAGCTTCCTTTCTGTTTTTGTGTCTTTTCTCCTTCTTGAACTCCCAAAATACAAATAGTTGTTAGACTAATGGTCTTCCATAAATCTCACAGTCCATCTTCACTTTTTTTTTTTCATTATTTTCTCTGGATGAGTTATTTCAGAAGAAATGTTTTAAAGTATAGAATTATTTCTTTTGCTTGATCTAGTCTGTTTCTCTATTTTATTTTTTTATTTAATTGATTGAATGCTTTAGCTCCAAGCTTTCTGTTTGGTTTGTTATTATAACATCAATCTCTTTGTTAAATTTCTTATTCATATCATTAGTTGTTTCCCTGATATCATGAACTAATCTATTTGTATTCTCTTATATCTCACTTAGTTTTTTTAAGATCATTATTTGGAATTTCTTTTTATGTATTTTATAAATTTCCATTTTTGGAGGGTCAGCTACTGGATAATTACTGTGTTTCTTTGGTGGCATTTTTTTTTTTCTTGCCTTTTCATTTTTTTTATGTCTTTGCACTAATGTGTGTACATCTGTCAAGTAGTCATCTCTTCTAAACTTTATAGACTAGTTTTCTTAAGGGAAAATATTCACCAGTACGTGGGTCTGTTTGCCCAAGGTATGGTGGTTCTGGTTCGATGTGGGCAAAGTGATGTAGTCTCCATGCAATTCAAGGATAATATTTACAAGATTTAGACAAAGATCAATCACATCCTTTTTCTATTAGATGGTAATAATAATTTATGTTACATTGTTTATTGAGAAAAGTAAACTTTTATATGAAATAACCCAATGTTTATAAAATATTTTTAAAAATACCTTATATGTGTACACATGTTGGTGTGCACACATGTGTGTACCTGTTTATAAGCATGAAGTATATGGGTACTTTAAAGGGATAGAAAATGAAGAGGAAAAGAATTAGCAAAAGGGAGTAAGGTAAGAAAAAAACAGATTATACCAAACGTAAAAGTGAATCTGCATTAATGTTCATGGAAAACGATATAACATCAAAATGTCTTTTAAGAAATACTGAAATATTTAATAGAAGCATGGGCAAGGATTACAGTTAAAATAGATAAGAATGTTGATTTGATTCAGGTCTGGGAGTGTGAACAAAGCTGAGAATTGGAAATTTATTAGCTTGATATAATGTCTATAATAAACCATAACTCTTTAAAGGAAACAGTCAAATTACTTCTTAGCTTATACATATAGATCATATTCAAATATCTCAAATAATTGTTTTCTAATTATACTCATAAATAACTAATCAGATTTATTAGCTTTTTAAGTAAAGTTCATTCTCAACTATCATCAGTTACTTCTGGGAAAACAATTTTAATTTTTTTTAGCTTTAAGGAAGATGTTCTCTCAAGTTGTCAGCTAAGATAGATATAACAACAAATCAATTTTAGCTGTGAAAATACAGCATTCTCTTGACAATGGTCTAGAATATTACTTCATTTGTAATTCTAAGATATCTACAAGGAACCACATGACATTTGAAATGCTATAAAAGATTGATATCAAGAAAATACTGCAACTTAGAATTTTTCAAAAAAATCTAGATTTCAGGTATGCCTCTGTGTCTTCAGGAATTTATAACTACTCATTTCAATTAATTAGTTTTGAACACAGTCACCACATCAATGAAATAAAATGATCACATTAAATAATTACTAAGCTTTTTGTTTTATAAAGTTATATTTTTTTAAAAATTGCTTTTATTGAATTTTAAAATTTTAATTAAAAATAACAACTAATATTGTAAAAGTTTTTAGATAAATTTCACTGAGAGTGAAAAGTAATATTGTATTTCTGAAGGTCAATTTTTGCTGTATATGTGAAAAGTCATTGATACATTTACACATTTTAATCTAGCTATTCTACTTCTAAAAATGTA
Source organism: Pan paniscus (assembly GCF_029289425.2). NCBI lineage: Eukaryota > Metazoa > Chordata > Mammalia > Primates > Hominidae > Pan > Pan paniscus. The sequence goes on along the minus strand of NC_073249.2, from coordinate 59,686,697 downwards.
GTCTGATGACATAATCAGAAATAAACACAAGCTTTTCTAAAAAAATAACTTTTGTGGCATGTAAAAAAAATTAAGATAGAGCATGTAATTGATAGTATGTCATGCAGCCATTTTATAGGTTGTTTTTCATGCTAGAAACAGAATAAGCTTGTTTATAAAGATAATATTAGTCAAAAACTCTATGACTAATGACTTATTTTTTTTCTTCTTAGGTGAAATACCTCTAAATTAAATGCAATGTGTCTAATTGTTAATTAGAAAGAAGTACAATAAATATACTATGTCCAAAAATCAGGAAATACAGGAGAAATATGGGTAAAATATGTCATCTGGAAGCATAACATTGAAACAGTTCCCCCATAAAGCATTTAGCAATTGTTTTAGCAAATTGATTTTTAAAAGTAATATTCTCCTGTATCATGGCCACTATTTATTTCCATTACCTAATTCTCAGAACACATGCTGTGTTTCTACCTGCTGTGCACACTAATTAGGCCTTTATAGTACCAACCTTTTAACCTAACAAACCCCTTTAAGCACTGCTTATGTTGGAAAATTTCATAACATTATAAATTAGGGACACAGTTTCTGTAATTCACTGAAAGGCTATTATACATAATTCTTATTATTTTGATATTTATTTTTTTGAAAATATGAGACAGAGATTTTAAATTCTATTCAGTGATTTTATCCCCAAACCTCAGACTCATTCTGTCCTATAGATGTCTGTCATCATCATATTAGGTTATAAAGAAAATTATCAACCCTCCCCACTTCTACCTTACACTAATTCACCCCAGTTACCCAGTTGAAAAAAATGATGACAGAAAGAGAGAAAGAAGAGAAACAAGAGGGGAAATAGTTATGAACTAAAAAATAAGAAAACTTACAAGCTTGAATATCATGCTTCTGAATATCTACATACTGCAAAAGTTCTTCAAGTGCACAGCAGAGACACCAAAGCAGAATCATTGCTGTGAAATTTTAGAACATGAGTGCCAAAGACTTACAATCTTCCAGAATGAAAGACACATTTTGATAAAAGTATACACATTGTTGATCCAATTCTCCTCAAAAAAATTTTTCAACTTTTTTGAAAGCTGCAGGTGTAGAGATACAATTATTTACCAGAAATAAACTGTCCAGAGAAAAGTCGGTCTTGAACAAACCATCATGGGACACAAAGAAAAAAATCAGCAAAACCTCTGCTGATGAAGCAGAATGTCTGCACAGAAATTACTAATAAAGAACTATATGCCATAGTAATTGAGTTTTGTGGGCTGTGAATGTATTATGTGTCTATAAATATGCTTGACTGTTTTCAAATGATTAATTATAACTCGATAATAGGATTTCATTCATTCTTATAAATCATTTGGTGTTATTTACAAAGTCCTATGGAACACAGCTGTTTAAGATATCATCAAATATAAAGTAAAACATGAGAATATTTAATATTTTGCTTCATTTCAAGGTTAAAATATTTAAAAGATTTGTTCTGCATAAATTTACTGGAAGTGATGTCTACTCAAGCAAGTAGCATTTCTGGTTTGTTTAAATAATTAATTAGTTTTGGATTCTAGATAAGTCTTTGCTTAAGTATCCTAGAACAAGACTAAATTGCATTACACTGGCTATGTGGGAGACACTAGGTGGAGCCCATCTTTATTTGGTATTACATTTTATATTTATTCCCTTGATAATTCAGTGCCCCTAAATATAGATTATCTTGACCAGGTATGAGTGTTGGCTGGTGTAATTGGTGGTTTATTCTTATAGGACAGGATACTTATGGTGATCTGGGTGTCAGCAGTTTTGATTGCTCCTGAATCTTTTTAACAGGACAGTACTCATATTGAATTATGCCTTCACCTTTTGACCTCATTTAATATTATATCCTCTTCAAATTAGTCACGATGTTGAATTAGGGCTTAAACATATACATTTTCGGGGACCCAATTCAGTCCATAATAGGTCCTCAATAACTTGAAGCTCTTCAGTTATTTTGAAAAGTCAAATGGGTTCAGCTAGTGAAATGGCTCATACATTCTTCAATGAATAACTATTTAAGCAATTCCAATAGATGAATATATATTTTCGGAGAGCACTGGATTAAAGTTACCATTTAAAATAATTCAGAAAAGTGAAAATGGAGTTTTCTGAGTATTCTGCGTATTTCTTTTTTGTTCTTTAATGAAAGATTCAGGAATGACTCTCGCTCTTTTTTGCTATTGCTATTTAGGAATGTGAGTTTTGAAATTGCTTTAGTAATTGTACTAATAGCCTGAGGAGGGGATAACATACCGAAGACCAATTTACAGGGAAATGGAGTCAAAGCCAATGAAATGAGATAGTCCTGAAGTCCACACTAGCACTACCATTTCTGATAAGTAAGCCAGAAAATTGACTTATTATTTCAAACAGTTTGTGTTTGTTCCTCTGTTACTTGCACCTTAAATGATCCTAACAGATGCAGCAAGGCAATACAATCTCCAGGAGTTAGAGATGAATTCACTATTTCAAAATATTGTTTGTTAAAATTATTAAGTTATATGTAAGGGCAGACACAAATAAATCTATTGGCAAAAATAATATTTCAGACCAAAAAGATCTAAGTTTCACTGCAAGAGCTTGTAGGACAAGTGTCTGAGTTGCAATCCAGGTTCATTTAGTTGCTGCGGGTTCTCGTCTCTTATGGGGGTTCTGAGGATTAAATGAAATAATACCTGTAAAGTGCTTAGAACATTGCCTGTCATGTAGTATGCATTCAACACATATTAGCAATTTTTGTGATTCTAAAGATTGAGAGTATAATTTTTAAGATTGTCATAGAAAAGAAAGAACATAAAGCCTGTTTTCTTAATGAAATTACGTATCTTCAGCTATACTTCCATGAAGCCACCGCAAGTTTGTATAAATCTTAATTTGAGAATCACTGGATTACAGAAAGCTACCTTGTTCCAGAGATTGTTGGCTGTCCCTAGAGATGTATGCTCCCTTTTCCATTGTGTATAGTTGTTGCTGAGAATCAACAATTCAGTGAAGGACCCCACATTCCAACCTCCCTTGTGTTTAGATGTCATTATGTGATTATTTCTCACCAAATAAATATTAGTAGCAACGGTGTAAATTACTTTGTATGGGAAGATTTTACCTTGCCCAGAGAAAAGTCTGACCTTTCCCACTGGCTGCTGAGGTAATCTCTAAACCCTTAGAATATCTTGCCTGAAGAATATGTCTTCGTTTAACCTGAAAACTTTTGGCCACACCAGGTATCTAACAATGTGATAAAAGGTGAAGTCTTTGGGTCCTATGGTAACAGCTTGACCTGCAGAGAATCTGGAGACATAAGTCAGCCACATAGTTGGTAAACCAAGTCCATGTCACCAGGCTCTAGTTAAAACTCTAGGCACTAAGACTTGGGTTAGCTTCACTGGAGGCTATATACTCTACGCATATTGTCACAAATCGATTCTGGTTAAGCGCTGTCCATGACTCCACTGGAAGAGAAGAACAGGAAGCCCCACACACAGAACATTTCTAGATTTTGTCCCATGCATTTATTCCCTTCATTGTATTTTATCCTTTCACTTTTATAACCACAACTCTGGGTATAACCATTTTCAATGACTTCTGTGAATACTTCTAGTAAGTAATCTAACTTGAGGGTAGTCTTGGGGACCACCAGACTCTGCAGGTGTTATTAGAAGTGAGGGTGATTTTGTGGTCTATTCCGTAACTTCGCAGTCATTTTCTGGCTAAGGAGTTTAAAGAGTATGAGTGCCTTCTCCAAATGTAGATTTTGTTAACCAACTTGATCCAAAGAATTTCAAGGCATAGGGACTAATGGAGCCTCAAGACAGAAGGAGCCTGGAGTATAAACCAGGCTTGCACTCACATCCACATTGTATTTTTTCATGAGCAAAAAGTAAATTTCCATTTATTTAAGTAATTGGAATGTTGCTATATATTAAAACAACCTTGCCATAACGAATAGGTTTCTTAGCCGGGTTTTACTTCCTTTGAGGCACTAAAAGATGGCATGTAAGTTTAAACAACAACAACAACAAAATAAACAAACTAATTGCTGATAGATAATGGCAGTCACTGTTATTTATTGAATTTTGAATCCATGTTTTCTGCATATTTTATGTCTGATGTTCTGGTAGATGCTGTTAGAGTTACTTTAAGTAATAAAAATAGTTTGCTGGTAATGTCTATTCTCATTTCAGGTAGAAACAATACCCTTTCTACCACTTATTGTATTCAATTATAAAGTCTCCACTTTAATATATAATATGAATGAGCAAATATTATCACCTTACAACCTCTACAAATTATTTTAAAAGAATGTAATTTTGAACTTTATTTAAAGCAACCAAATCACTTATCTACCAGGTAGAATTTAGTTCTGCTTTATTGTTCCATTATTTCCACAAGTATAATTGCCAATTAATTTACTCTATTTTTCTCTCATTCCAATTAGAATTCTCTTTGAAGTTTCCTGACCATTGAAACAAAGCCCTAGGTTTTAAGCTCTATGTAGCCAGTGGTGATTCAAATGTCAGTGCTGCAGGCTGTGAAACATCCTTTTTCATTAGCTTGAATAAAGTGACTTATTTAGCTTGCTATCTAGCAATCCTGAATGTTTAATGTCTGCTGAAAATTTGCAGCTGAGATAATATCACTCTTCACACTCTGAACTTTTCAAATATTTTTTTAACTCAATATAACAAAGAGTAGCATTCTCATACCATATTTTAAGCTTTTATTGGAAGTACAGGCTATTATAAGATGATAAAACAGCTAGAAGGCATTCTCTTTTATCTACAGTTAGAGCTAAGAATATGTTGTGGTATCTGTTTGTTTATGTAAAAAGAAATTCAAAATCACCAATAGATGGCCATCCTCTTGAAGGCATAATATTTTGCTTAGTTTAAAAAATAGTAGGCAATATGTACCAAATGAAAATGGGAAATCTATGTTCTGTAGCTCCTTTGTATGGCTGTGTTATTTAGTAAAAGTTTAGAAATAAGTAAACTTATATAAAATGGAAAATTTTCTAAGCAAGTAAAATGAAACCACTTTTTATTTCTGTGTCTTGTTTGAACAGAGCATTAGATGCTAATTCGAAATTTATAGTTTTCACTAGATTTTGTGAAGACAGAGACATATCTATAATGCCTCTGGGAAAACAAATGAAATGTTTTTAGCCCCAAATGTAATCCTTTTAAATTCTCACACATTCTGATATTGTACCAAGGTATTGATGTATATCATAGCAGAATTTGACTAAGGAGAAATATGATTCAAGCCTTTTAAAATTATTATTGTCTCATTGTATCTTTTTTCTCTTACCCTCACTCTGCTCATTTCAATGAGGAAGGATTTCTTTAGTATGCAAGGATCGAAGAAGGAAAGAGGAGGTTCTTCCTTCTCTCCCTCATGTACCCCGGATATCTTTTAAGAAGAGAAGAGAACCAGGAATGCCCACTCCCCTCTTTCTAGATGCAGTCATTCATCTTCAGTCTGTATCCCTTTGGATTGCATCCTGAACCCCTGGGACTCCTTTGAAAAAATGCCTTCTTTTTCATTTCTCCTCCTCAGTTCTCTCTGCATGGATAGGTGATTATGTCTCCGTACTGTGGGGCACTCCCCTCAGATGCATCCTCCAAACTGGGAAGAGTTAATTTCCAAAACCTTAAACTCTTTGGCTTAGGATTGGGCTCGGGGGAAGGGAACCCAGAAACCCAACGTGCTGGCATAAAGGTTTTTTGTTTCTCTCTTTTTTTTTCTTCTTTTTTTAGACAGAGTCTTGCTGTGTCTCCGGGCTAGAGTGCAGTGGCACGATCTAGGCTCACTGCAACCTCCCCTTCCTGGGTTAAGCCATTCTCTTGCTTCAGCCTCCCGAGTAGCTGGGACTACAGGCGCAGCTAATTTTTGTATTTTTTAGTAGAAACGGGGTTTCACCATGTTAGCCAGGATGGTCTTGATCTCTTGACCTCGTGATCCGCCTGCCTTGGCCTCCCAAAGTGCTGGGAGTACAGGCATGAGGCACTGTGCCTTGCCAGGGTAAAGGTTTTCTTTTTTTTCTTTTTATTTTCCAGTCAGGCTTTTGCCCTCCCTCTCCCAGTGCAAACTGGTAAAGGCCTCGGAATTTTTGAGCTGCCCTTACCCCTCCCCTTGTTTCATTTTGATACATGTTTTCTCATAACCTGGTTTGTCTGTTCTTTCCTCAAGGCTATCAGACTCCAAACAATTTGACAACCGGAGCCTCTGACAATGGCTCCTTACTGCTGAGAGCCCTTAGGCCCCTGAGGGAGCTCTGACTGCAGTTTCCCCAAACAGCGCCCCCTTTTAGCAGGAAGCAGTTAAGATCGGTCTTCGTCCTTATCCTTATTCTAAGGGCAGTTAGATGCACTTCATTACAGGTGGGACTGAGACAACCAGGTGCGAGGGATCCCTGGAGAATCTCCAATCAGCCTGCTCACTGAGGTGGAGCCTCCGAAGTTCACACATTTGCAGCAGGGAGGAGCCTGGCCCCTCCTCTTCCTGTGTGGAACGTGGGGTCCAACGCTGGGGCAGGAAGCACTCCAGCAGGGGACTCTGGCCTTGCAGAGGATCTCTGTTTCCCCATTTCCCCCCTTTTCACACAATAAAAATCCTGCTTTATTCTTTTCGTGGCTGTGGAACAGACAAGAACACCATCTTTAGCTGAACTACGGAAAAGTCCTGCAACACATCCATCCATATGTACGAGGAGATAGGAAAAAACGTATGTTAGATTTTTACTTTACTGTCCTCAACAGGGTGATAATGTGTTATATCATATCCTCCCCGCCCCCGGAATTTTTTCTTTACTCCCTAGAATATACCATGTATTCAGCATGATCTCTGATATTGATGTTGATGAGAATAATGAAGTCAGATGAAGTGTATACAGTATGCAAATTGTATATGTATCAATAGTTTGGCATAACTGATATCAACATTAATTAATGAAATTGTGTATCATTAAGTGAAACAAAATATCAGAGAAATATATCTTTATAAAGCAGGGTACAATGAACATAAGCTTGATCATATTAAAGGCAGTGTAGTACCACTTAAATAACTTTCTACATGAGATTATCTACTCAGTTTTAATTATACCTGTATAAATTAAGTACAATGATAATAAAAATTAAATTGTGTGGACTCTAAATAACATAGAGTCAAATTTATATGATGGCCTGTTGAAAATATATGTATGTAATATTTGACATCCGACAATGTACTACAGCAAAAGAACCAAACATTACAATAACTTACATAAGCTAGAATTGTATTTCTATCTCACATAGTTATGCAGAAATTGGCTGTTACTCCAGTTACTTTAAGGATAACAGGTAGCTGTTTCATATTCCATACCTGGCTTTTATCTTTTAATCTTTACCTCTTCCTGACGTGATTTTTGTATTCAGCAAGTGTGGAAGGAATGAAAGTACAAGGACTATGAACTCACGTTCCAATTAAGAGTGTAGGGGTTAGGGTCCATTGATGCGCCAGCTAGGAGGTTGTTAAGGAGCCTGAATTTAGAAGGGTCCCCACATTGGTTTAATACTTTGCTGTCACTTTCTTGAAATTCGTAATAATTTTTAAACAAGGCTCTGCATTTTTATTTGGCATTGAACCCTGAAAATTATGTTGCTAGCCCTGAGAAAAATGACCGAGGCATGCATTTCCCTTTTTGAATTCTTACTGGCCAAAATTTGATTATATAACCACAACTTTGCCACATTAAATGCTGAAGACTGTAATAGCTTGCTGGCAGCCAGGGAGAGCTAAAACTCAGGAGTTTTATATTAAAAGGAAAAAAGAATGCATATTGACTTACATCTAACCGTCTCAGCCAGTGTCCATGTTTTCCTTTTTTTGATTCCCAGAACCTAGCAATATGACAGGCACATAGTAGGTGGCTATATTTTTTGTTGAGGAAATAAATACGTGGCTGAAATACATGAAATAAATGAAATCGGTGGAGATATATCATCAAAAGAACATCAGAAAATGAGATTGGCTCAATCTAGTACCATTTTTTATTATTAGATAAATATTTCCAAAGATTCAAAAATACTTTCAAAATTCCTGGTTCACAACAGATAAAAGCAGGTAAGTATTATGCCTATGGAGCTCAATTTCCAGAAGGATAAATAATGTTTGGTCAAACTGTGATACAGAGGTACGAAATCTCACACTCTTTAATTACTGGTGAATGTATCAAGTTTCTCCTGGTAAAAGTAGTCTTAACTTGGACACATTTTGGTGTCATACCTTTTTTACTGTAACCACTTTAAGAGTAATATGTTTTCTAAAAATAGTGTTAGGACAATTATGTGTGATTCTGGGTTCCCAGATAATAGATTATTGCTGGTGAAATTAGCATAAACAAAAAATTTTAGCAATATAGAGTCATTTGGTATAAAGCAAAACAAACTAATGTGTCAAAATAATCACTGCTGTTTGTTATTACTACTGCATAAAGTAACTGATGGTCATCTTGATTACTTAGTATAGGGAATAAGGAATTTAGAAATAAGGAGTTTAGAAAAAGCTGCATAAAAGAATTACATAAAAGAGTTTGAAGGTATAAAAAGTGTACATGTTTTGCATTTCTGAAAAATATCCTTATAAAAATCTATTTAGTCCCTGTTAAATTACTGAATAAATACAGCACTTCGGTAATTTGTAAATTGTAAATTTTATGCTCATTATTATGAAAATACATTAGAGTACTTAGATGTTGAGTTGGAGGATACATTAGCGGAAAAGTAATGCATAAGAAGGCATTATTATATTAGTTAGAGTGAAGGCTGAACAAAAATAAAAAGAGACTTTAATTGTAATGACTCAGGAAATAAATTTATTTCTGTCTTATGTAATGTGCAGGATATATATTTGGAATCTTCTCAAATTAGTCATGTCAGGATTAGTTAGGGACTCTACCATCCTTGAAACATGATTTTCAAGGTTGTTCCTTTCATAGCCATTCACAGACGGGAAGAAAAGTAAGAGTGAATCCAGGCCAAGTTTCTTTTAAGTAAGTGAAATGGAAATTGTTGAAATGTTTTCTACTAGCATTTTGTTGATGAGAATTTAGACATATAGTCAACTACTTAGAAATGATATAAGAAAATGTAATCTAGCCAAGAAGCTCTGTATCTAGGAAAAAAGAGATTACTTTGAGGGAATAAATAAGTATTGTAACAATACTTTCCCAAATACATTATTTACAATTTAAAAATTATTTTAAAAATGATTTTTACTTACGGAATTTCTAGCAATACACTGAATGTCCTATGGAATTATCATTTCTTAAACTGCTTTTATTTAGAACAGATTTATTTAGATTTACAGAAAAATTCAAAAAGATAGGACAGAGTTCCTATGTACTCCACTTCGTTTCCATGTTATTAAATTCTTAAATTTAATACATTAAAATAGTTATCTTTGTTACAATTAATCAATATTGATAAGTCATTATTAACTAAAACCTATACTTTTTTCAGATTTCCTTAGCTTTTATTTAATATCTTCTTTCACTGCTACTACACAGGAGAGTATTGGCTTTTTTATATTAACTTTGTGTCCTTGCTCTGTTAGCTGAGAGAGCCTAGATGCAATGACAATCCTGTAGCAATGAGCACACCCACTGTCTAGATTTTGGTTTCTGCAATACTATTTCCCAAAAATAGTAAAAAAAGATTCTTAGAAAAATGCCTGGTTCTAGGACTGGGACAGGAAATAATACAAGGTGAGCCAGTGATAGAGCATAACTCTCCACTCACTGAGTGTGGGGTATGCACAGTAACTTTGTTCAAAATGGTACAGTATGGAAAGGAAGAAAAATGAGTGAGCTTTTAGTGTACACCCCAGACAAAGACTACATCAGTCAGGTGATCAAGGTAAACATCTCGATAATTTATGTTGATAGTAAGTACCCTTTATATGACATAATGAAATGGGGCTATGTGGTCTTCTCCCAAAAACATAGAATTGCAGTCTAATTATGACAAAAACATGTATTCTACTGATGTTAAATGGAATATTCTATAAATTTCAATAGGATCAAGTTGATTGGTAGTGGTGCAAGGTTAAACTGTGTCTGTAGTGATTTTCTGCCTGCTTGATCTATTACTGCAAGACAGGTGTTGAAACCTCAAACTATAATAGTAGATAGTTTCCTTTTCAATTACATAAACTTTTGCCTTATATGTTTTGATGCTCTATTGTTAGTTTGTTAAAGTTTGCTATGTCTTCTTGGAGAATGGTCCCTTCTTTCATTATGTAATGTTTATCTTCATCTCTGAACATTTTTCTTGTTCTGAAGCCTGTTTCTTCAGCAATGAATATAGCTACTTCAGTCTTCTTTGGATTGATATTAGCACAGTATATATTTTTCTATCCTTTTTAAGTTGAATTTTTATATATGTGGACTTCTTTTAGAAAATATATAGTGGAATCTTTTTTGTTGATTAAGACAATCTGACCTAAGGGTAGTATTTAGACCATTTACATTTAAATTGATTGTTGAAATACATAAATTAATATCTACTATATTTCTAATTGTTGTATATTTATTGTACTTAGTCTCTACTTTTCCTGTTTCTTCCTTTTCTGCTTTTAATTGAGAATTTTTACCATCCTATCTTATCTTTTTTTAGCATATCTGTTTTAGCATATATTGCTTTAAAATATATATTTCAGTGAATGTTCTTGAGTTTATAATACATTTTTTAAACTATCTTACCTCCAACTTTAAATAATACTATATGGCATCATGTTAGTACAGGTATGTTGTAACAGAACGATTAGTAAATATTTCCTAGATTTTTCAAGTTAAAAAAGAAAATCTATTGAACTATTAAATCTATTAAACTATTTGTGAATTTAGCATAGAGGATTATAGACTGGAATATTCTGCAAAATTGGGGGCCACGAAGAAAATAACAATTAAGAATTACATAATAGACATTATATAATTTATATGTATTTTATAAATTGTGTTATAACTTACTAGAATTTTCTGTCCAAGGGAAACAAGACAATATCATAAACCAGTGTATAGATCATAGAGTGTCAGAAACATAACTGAGATAAGACATTTTACACATTTCTACCACTTCCCCATAAGTAATACATAAAACACTTTCTAAATATAGTAATCTATTTCACATAATTTGTAAGTACAATCTTCTGCATTTAAATTATTTGAGTATAATATTTTTATTAGTCCTAGTGTTTAAAAATTTTTAAGAAAGATATGCTTTTATATTTATTTAATCTATGTAAGTCATCATATAAATATTAGAGAATCTGGGCAAGCACCTCACGCCTGTAATCCCAGCACTTTGGGAGGCCAGGGGAGGCGGATCCCCTAAGGTCAGGGGTTCGAGACCAGCCTGCCCAACGTGGCGAAACCCTATCTCTACTAAAAATACAAAAATTAGCCGGGCGTGGTGGTGGGTGCCTGTAATCCCAGCTACGTGGGAGGCTGAGACAGGGAGAATTGCTTGAACCCAGAAGGCAGAGGTTGCAGTGAGCCGAAATTGCGCTACTGCACTCCAGCCTGGGTGACAGAGGGAGACTCTGTCTCAAACAAATTAATTAATTAATTAATTAAAATTTAGAGAATCTGAAAATACAGAAAGTGATTTAACAAGAATAAATTTTATTTTAAAAAGTAAAATTTGCTACCATGTTTTATAAATTCTTGATACTATTTTATCTTATTAGCCTCAAAGTAAAGGAGGATTGTCTACTGCAGGAAATAGCAAATATCAACCACTTTCAAGTGAATTATAACATACTACTTAATAATAAGGCAACTATTTGGGTAATTGTGGTTTCACTTAAAATATTTTGTTTGCAATATTAAAGTTATTATGTTGTATGGAAATCAATAAAATGAATGTATTGAGTGACTTGCTCATTTTCCATCCTCTTTTTGTGTAGGATAGTATGGACAGCTCCCTAAGGAAAACTTACCTAAATGTATATTTGTGTTATGTTATTGAATCGTCTTCCTTTCCTATTAAAATGAAGTATGTTAGGTGAATGACGCTGCGACCTGGCAGTGGAATCAGCCATATGTTGTTGATATAATGATGGAAGAATATGGACAAGTGCTATTGAAATGATCCAATGATGCTGTTTTAATTTAGAAAAAAAAGAAGAATATAACAGATTTTATAGCATTGGCTCTTAGCTGTATTGATTTTAACCTTGCTGTAATATAAATTATGAACAAGGCTAAAACATTTACCCAGAGGAACTATTTTTATAGAATCTTTAAATTCAGAATCCCATTTTTATGTCATATATTCAAGGAACCAATATATGTTGGACTTATAAAGTGTAGTGGGTACAGGGACCACTGACTTCAGGCTTTTCAATAACTGTACATAGTAAAGGCTTAAAGAAAGAATATGATTATGTGTGGTTCTGCCTTCTATGAACTTAAAGTCTAATAGAGTTACTTAGGTAAGAAATTAAGTACAACAGACTATCAAAATGACTTTATTAACATTTTGACATTGTTGCAATTGGAGTGTAAAGGCAATGGTTCATTTTGTTATTCAAAAGATGAATAATAAATTCAAATGTGCTGTGATTTTTTTATCAGACTCACAAATGAGAATTATTGTTATTATTTACCATCCTCATCTTCATCATTATAAATGGAAGACAATGGTGTGGGATAGAAGAGTGTTGCAGGCAGAAGGCAGGATGCTAGGTAAGAAAAAAGTCTAGAGACATGAAAGAGTGTTCCAACTTTGTACTGAAAACCTTTTGTATAGTTAGATTTAGTTTGCAGTGAAATAAATACAATTGAAGAGAAGGATAGAGAAGTAGCCAAGGACGGCATTATGAAAAGAATTACATGCCAACTAACAAGTTAGATACCTATCCTATTGAAAAGTATGCAACAGATTTATATTTTAAAATATTTGTATTGTCAATGTTCACTCTTGTGACTGGGTGAAGCTGGATTGGAAAGGTTTCAAGGGGAATTAGAGGAAAAATACATATTTTAGATTTTCGTCAGTACAGCAATCTCAGTAATTTAAAAAAATATATAAAAGCTCCCTAATAAACACATAAAACTGACAGATTAGATAAACAACTACCCTTTTAAGCAAAGCTAACAAGGAAGAAAGCAAAAGAAAACATCAGAGCTCAAAAATGAAGCAGAAATTGAACCTTGAGATAATGGAGGATATGTGGGTAAGATAATGACAGAAGAAGAGAAAAATTCCAGTCTTGCTAACCAAGAAGTTTATAGGTTTGAATCACTGTGTAGGACATGAGGAGGGGCTTTACTGTATCTAAGTAGATAACAAAGATATTGAAAATATATAAACAAAAACGTATAAAATGCAGATAATGAAGTTGAATCGAGATGACAGGAGAGTCTCCCATCTAGAAAAAGTTTCCTCATTGGTGGGACTGCTCAGGTGAAACAAGAAGAGTGAGAAAGTCACACACTGAAGCTGCACTTGCAGCAAGTATGGACAGGCCTCATGTGACTATTGAGCCCTTAAAAAATGTAGCTGGGCACAGTGGTGTGTGCCTGTAATACCAGCTACTCGGTAGGCCGGGAGGCTGAGGCAGGAGAATTGCTTGAATCCAGGAGGCGGAGGTTAAAGTGAGCCGAGATCAAGCCACTGAACTCTAGCGTGGGCTACAGGCTACAGAGCAAGACCGCTTCTCAAAAAAAAAAAAAAAAAAAAAAAAAGAAAGAAAAAGGCAAAATTGAGATGGGGATAAATACATACTAGATTTCCAAGACTTGGGACAAAAATATGTATAATGACCCCAGTAATAATATTTCCTATTGATTACATCTGAAATTATATCTTAAATATATTGGTTTAATTAAAATATATTAAAACATTTATTCTGGCTTTTCTTTTGCTTTTAACAAAAAGTGGCTACAAGAAAATTTGAGATTACCTGTATGGCTTGCATGATATTACTGTTCAGCAGCTCTTTCTGAGAGAATAATCTTTTAACACTAGCGCTCTCCCCAGCTAGCACTCATATTATTATTTGTTGATGGTGTTAACACTATAAGCCACTAGAATTTAATTTATTCCTGGCTTTTGCTTTAAGATGTAAATCTTGTTTTTGAATCCTCATTTCCAAACAGAAAATCAAACCCAAGCTAGAGAAACTATATTCTCTTTAACCATTTAAAATGACAATTGTATTATCTAATGCTATTTTATACATCCTTACTATATTTCTGAATTTTTACATTATTTTATATAAATTTTAATATCTGTTGATGGAAATTTCTACTAATTGATCTTATTTTCCAATTGGTTTATTTGTTCACAACCATTTGTTTTCCCAAACACACTTTAAAATAATTATGATATATTTATAATTATAAAAAATTCTATTAAGATCTTCTTTAATGGAAAGTAAACTTAAAAATTACTTTAGAAGTGATATCTGTTGCAGTATTGGTGTATTCTTCTAACAGCATAATGCATATTTCCAAAACTGTCAGTTTAGTTTTATACTCTTACGTAATTTCAGTAAGTGTATTTCTTATATTTACCTAACTTATATCTTCATCTACTTTATGATTTATTCTTCTGCTTTAGACTTTTCCAACTTATGATGGAAGAAATGTTCAACTGTATTAAAAATAAGAATCTAATATTTTGTTTTATTCTACAAAAATTGGGAGCTGTCCTTCTTTCCATTAGAAATTTATTGTTAGAGGTTTATTTAGAAGAATTTTAAACACTTACTATACTTATTTTTAATGATAGGTTTCTGCTTATGTTCCTAGATCTCTAAAATATCTAGTATATAAAGTGCGTAAGTGAATATTCACTGTCATTTTTTCTTGTTTTTTTATTATTTTAACGATTTAAAATCAATATATATATATTTAAAACTGCCTGTTACCATAAAATACAAACAAAACTATATTTCAAAACCAAAAATATAAGAGATACATTTTAAATACTTTTGTGTGAAATAATGAAATTGATTTCCGTTTTCTGTAGTAAATACGTTTTTAACTATTATTGATGTTTGAGTGTTATTAAGTATTAAGTAGCTTTCTATTATTGCTACAGATACTTTATATGGACCTCATTTTTTTCCCCATACTTACTCATTCTTGCACTTTTGAAGTCCTTTTCAGGAGTGTTTTGTGTCCATAATAATTTTCGATGGAGGGAGTGACAAGTCAGAAACCTGTGATAAGATTACTCTTATCTGGAAATGTTCATATTTACAATGCTCTCAGAATAGTGCTTTACTCATGCTAAATATTGCATATCTATTCAACTATTCACATATTATGTACTATATCTATTATGTGATAGCCATATTCTGTCATGGTAGCATAAAATAGTACTTCAGTCACTCATTGGTTACTCTGATTGCTAGCACACAGCAGAATTTCAAGAGTAAGATTTTGGCTTCACTTTGAATTTCATTTATATGTACTAATTTACTACACTTGGATGCCATGTCCTAAATATTAAATAATTTGACATGGATTTCTAATTATCAGTTATTCATAGTTCATTAAAGTAGCTAATGTTGCCTTCATGTAAAAGAAATGGAGATGTTTGTAAAAATTTCCTGCTAAAATGCACTTACCAAATATTGGAATTATTAAAGTGACTGAATTATAATTCTTGAAATTATTAGACTAGGAAAGACTAGATATAGAATTACAAATCTGATATCATAGGTGGAGGAAAGAAAGAATGTCAATAGCAACAGTATAAATAGATGGTATAGTCAATAGGAATGACAAAGTATAAACTCTCAAGTTTTAAAAATTCAACTGATTGGACTATACTTCCGAAGGGTACTAAAAGTTTAGCATATGTGAGTCAAATGATAAATATTATACTTAAGGCTAGAGGGAAAACGTAAGTTTGCTAAATGATTATTATTCTACTAAAATCATCCAGGCACAAACTCAGTGTGATACTGTTATCATAGTATGGTTTGCTTTATTTAGTGTGTCCTTTTCATTTGTCACATTGATTTGGAAAATGTATATGTAGTCTCTTAAAATTTTATACCAAGTTTATTATGTAAAGGGTGTCTTTTCTATTTGGTTTCCAAAACTTTTCACTTTCCTTCCAGTTGAATTCCTATATTCTATAACTTCCACTTTAGCAAATATATATAGTCTTATTTTGCTCTTATGTTTTTTCAAATGGGTTATTTTATTCAAATGAATATATTTTATATCTTTTCAAAATGAAGAGCTTTTCAATGTGCATAATGAAGAGAACAAAAGAAGGTCTGTGTAGGGTTACAGAACAGTCCATGGTCCTGGTTCATTCCAAGCTATTTCTTCCCATTTTGAGATTAACCACAAAGACAGGGCGGGGTGGGGGAGAGAGAGGGAGTGAGAGTGAGAGAGAGCAAGAGAAAAAGAGAGAGAGAGCGCGAAGAGAAAATGAACCATCTTTTATTATTGAAATGCACCTGGGACCATCAGCTATTTCTGCATTTTCATTTTTATTTCTTTGAGCTGAGAGTGAACATTTGGAAACAGATTCACCTTGCTAAAATGCAACTTGAGATTCCAGAGATTGAAAGTCAAGTCACACTGTGATGGTCATCAAAATAGTTGATGCAGTAAGAGATGTTCCTAGAGGAAATGTATTCACAATAAATTTTTGATTTTCAGAATTTCAAGTACTATTGAATTTATTAACTTCAAGATAAATTTAGAGTCATTAATTTGGGGATATCAAGAATCTAAATGAAGTAAAGTGTCCTATTTTTGAAACATGATTTCAAATAAATCTTTTGTTCTAAATAAAGTTTTGACAATAAAGTTTATATTAAAAATTAAAAAAACAAAAGTTTTTATTAAAAATAACCGAATTCCTAAAACAGCAGTGAGCAAAAATGGTTGTATATAGGCCAATTCAGGAAAAATTAAATATTTTTGAGCTGCATTTTTCTCATACATTGGTAACTCATGTTGTATTAACTTAGATTATTAATATAGTCAATTTCTTATGGACATTTCTTAATAGGTGGTCATATGTGAGATATGGAAACATAAAACATGTTTATGTTTTAGTCATGTATCCTCTAAATCTATATATCCCTGTAGAATTTGCTTGTTATGTTTATATAGATTGTATTCATGTTATTTTAGACACAATATTCAGAAAAAGGTATTGATATTACTTCTCTCCTTTCAGGAGAAACCTTGACTCAGAGCTATTAAACACTCACTGACAGAGCACTAAAAGACTTGGAGCTAAGATAATTTTATCTTATTCAATAGGACCTTTGTGACAACACTTGCCAGGCATGAGGAGTCCCAGGATAAGACTCGAGTTATGAACTTTCTTACCTGTGGTCATGGGTCTTCTCTCTCACATGGAGGCCAGAAATAAGTTAGCTGTGCAATAAAATAAATAGCACTCCTGACAATTTCTTTTAAGTACAATGAAATTAATGTTCTTCAGAGTCCATTGGTAATTTGCATGTTGCTCAGATGGTTTCTGGGTGTCAAAGGGTCTGGACAGCTGGACCTTCAAGACTCTTCTGGAAAAGGTCCTGGAGGCAACTCTGACTTTTACAGTATGTGTCTTTTCAAACATACTGTCTATGTTTGATAAGCTTGGTCACCTTGTGGATTACTAATTGTGTATGATCAATGCCTGTTTTATGTAATGTTTTAGATGTACTGTGAGTGTGTGTATCATATAATGTTAACTGATTTAGACCTCAATTTCTTAAGTTACTCGTGTTTCACCATAAGCCACTGCATGAAATGAAATTAAATGCAGAAATACGATGGTCCATTTAGTGCTCAGTGGTGCAATAAAAAGAGGACAAATTTGTTCCAGAGAAGTCTATATTGGAATCTTGATCTTTCAACTTAGTTTGTGATCTTGGGGAGCTTGACAAGCCACTATAAGCCTTTGTTATTTTCACCAAGAAAATGAGAATGATAATTTAAAACCTAGTGCTATTGTCAGAATTAAACAAAAGGAATATTTTCTATGATACCAGAATGATGGTGTTTAATACTAATATAAGTTTTCTGTTGAATGACCTACTATAACCGAAAGTAGTTATTTTAAAAAAAAATCAACTAACTGAAGTAAGACATTCAGCTACACATATATTAGGTTGGAAGAACAATTATTTGCTTATGGTGTATTGGTTATTTTCTGTCTGAACTGTCTTTTGCTCTTAAATGCTTAGGAGTTAAAAATAAACAACCCAAGAATCAAGAATGGCTGTTATTATAATGTTTTGTTCTATCTGTTCTTTTTTTCTTCCATGCCATGGGGTTCTTTCTCTGTGCCCTGAGAAATGCCTTCATGACCAACAGGAAAGCTGGCCTGGTCTGGACAATGGATTTGGTTAAGTAATAAGAAAGTATTTATAAGTTATCTAGAATAGAGCTGAGTGATGATAAATAGCAAAAAACATATTTTACAGATATGGTCACATAGCTAAACACAAATGAAATTCAAGTTTATAGAAAAAAACAACTAATAATATATCTAATATTATTTCATGAGTAAATGGAAACAACTTTCAAACCAAAATTTTGAACTAAAATTGTTTTCATATTGAAATAATTTTCTCCTCAAAATATTTTTAGTAATATGTGATTCTCTGAGAGAAACAAATCTATTTACACTTGAACTAGGTATTTAAACATTTATTTTATACCATTACCTTACAACTTGTGAACTCTAGAAATGTTGTTTGATTGACACTGGTAAAGTGCTGGAATAACTAGGTTTTCAGGATTTGAAATTAAAATAATTGTGCCGAGTGTGCTGATTACTGGTTCCTAGAATGTAGAAAGGGAAGGAGAAAGCAAGCAAGTTGCTAAGGAAATTAAAGGTTTGCTTTCTCCATGCTATGCCTTATTATCACACTGATTTTTCTGTATGTTTGATGAAATGTTCTGATATTTGAGAATTAGTTTATCTGAGTACTTTAATTATAATTGTGTCTCTAGTATTGGTTTCCCAAATACAGGTAATAAACATACTACTGTCGTTGTTCTGTTAACCATAAAAAACAACTGAATAGTAAGTATCCTACCTACTTGGGTTTTCCATAAAGATAATTGAAAGAGACCTTCAAACAGTTCCATTAAAAAGTCTTGGTGAATTTTCCCCAGGTTCTAACAAACTATATCAAAATAGAACTCATTTCATGGAAAAAAGGAATCCCACAGCATTTCTTTTTAATAACTGTTCAGCTACAAAATTTTATTGGTATCTTTTTATGTTCCCTCTAGAGGATGTAATGCACAAAAGCATTGCCACGGAACATATAAAATTACAAATGAAATTTATCGTAAAAAGTAGAATGTCTTCTAGACTGTGTCAGTATTTATGTCATTCATAAACCAAAACTGCAGTATAATATATTCATTGTCAGCAAGTTCATGTGTGTAAATTGCCATCCAATGTTATTGACTGATATAAGACAGATATTGAAAAGACAATTTAAATTTACTCTTCCAAACATAAACTGTTCCACAAAAGCACTGTAAAAACTCCTTCAAGATTTTGGGTTGTGCTTGACATTTATGGTTAACTACATAATTTGGTCGTGTCATAATCCATTGTGTTTGGCAATTTGGCATTAAACGCCTGCAGAGCAGATTGGATCCTCACCACCTCACTAGTAGACAGCTTGAGTCTATGACGAAGCAAGCAAGAGAAAAGATCTAGACGACGCTGACCAGGTGGGGAGAGTTTATTTACACGGTCTCTGATCTCTAGTAGTTGCAAAAGTGCTGAATCCTGGGATCCCTGAGTATAGGGGTAGTCCAGCTGCAAAATCAGGTCCCGAATTGCTTCAGGGTCAAAGTGCATGCTGTAGCCAAACACTTGAATGTTATTGATTTTCATATAGCCCAGGTTCCGGGAAGGGTCAATAAACTCCAGAGGTTCGTAGTAAATGCTCTCATTACCATTGGGACCATTGGACTTGATGCGACTTCTCAGGTAGATGTGTACTGTCTCAAAAAATGTCTTCCATTTGTTCCCCAGAGTTAATGTCCAGTTATAACACTGCAGGGGGAGGTCCAACTTAGTCCGCTCCCAGTCTGGAAAGCTGTTTTCATTCACAGGCATAAACCAGCTCTCAGAGTGGCTGCCTCCGAAGGGATTGACGTAAACAGCCAACACTGGCTCCAAGGTGCTGTTTTTAGTTAAGCAAATCTGTAAAGAGAGACCCAAAATCATATGGACCAGACTTGACTTGTACTTATTGCTCTTCAAGGTGAGGAGCATCCGCTTACGCCAGGAGGGATCAAACCAGCTATTGAGGCGCATGTCATTGCTGATAAAAATGGCATGGACTTCTATTCGTCTGTCCGTTTTCTGCAGCAGATATTTCATCTCGAGATCTTGCAGGTCAGTTTCAAAGCCAATATAGTGATCGGTGGACTCGGCGACTTCAGGCTTGCAGAGGCCCTGGCTGAGCATGTAGCCGGTGTTGCAGGTGCCGCAGCGGGTGCGGTTGTCTGGTGCGCATGTCAGGCAAGCAGAGGCGTCTCCCACTGTGCAGGGCAGGAACGCGGTGCAGACCACCTGGTCATTCGGACACGTGCACGAGTGCGTCTCTTCTGAAAAGCTGCCTAGGAGGCCGTTCTCATTGCAGTAGAGAAAAGACTGGATGCGAGTAAGCCAGTAGGTTGAGGTTCTAGAAATACAAAACAGAACGAATCTACATAAATACAAAGATATTCTGTGTACTGCAGTAAACCGTAGCTCAGAAATCTTTGCTATCATTTCTTCAGGTCATCTCCAGCCAGTAATTTAAATGAAATAAAAGATTCATAGAGCTCATAATTAGACTATATAATACACACACACACACAGACGTGTGTATGTATATTCCATTTATCACTGCACAAAACAAGATTAGAGCTATACTTGGTCTGAACTGCAATACATTTCTAAATATGTGATATCTTCTAAAGACATTGCATGCTATCTCATTAGTGCACATGGAAGACGATTGTAAATAAAAATGGGTCATTATTGTTTTGAAATAAGAAGAAGAAAGGTAAGTGATTTTATCATAAAACATCTGTAGGAGAATTAGAGCATATAAATGGTGATTGTTCATTCATTTACTCTTAGTTTTATAGACCACTAGTGTTGCAGGAAGGATGAATAGAAAGTAAAAGAAAAATGAAAGAAAAACAAACAGCTCTAAATTGTCAATCAGTGTATTTAGATGCTAGGGTTGTCATCAACATTGAAAGAACAAGTACCCACTCAAAGAGATATTAAAACATGTTTGAGTTTATTCTTACAGGCTGCTCAAGAAAATAGTTGAAAATATCTCATTAAAATCAACAAGCTCCTTCAATAAGGGGTAAGTGTGTTAGTTTAATGTGTTTGATTTGAGTCATTAACTTTTTTTCTCATCAGGTTAATCATGATTCCTTTTTCAAATCTCACTTTTCTGATTTTCTCGCGTTATTTAAACTATTTTGGTGTTTTAAAACCAGTAAAATAATGAGGGAAGAGCAATGGCCTTGTAATAACACAATTCCTTGTTTTCAGTTTGTTGCTTTCTCATACTGCATGTATGATCATGGGAAAAGTTGCACAGCCTCTATAACACACAGTTCTCTCATATGAAAAATGGGAATAGTAATATCGTCCATGTAGAGATTTTGTGAGAAATAAATTAGGGTCAAACTCTATGCATGTACTTAGAATATTGCAAAGTGTCTGTTTCACAGTAGATACACAACAATTCCATTTTTGGTATTCTTATGCTTTTTTGGTGTTCACATTTAATACATTTTGGATTTCCTGCAAAATATATATGCTGTACTCAATCCTTTAAATATCTACTTACTGTTTTTCATAGTGCGTTTTTCTGCTTAAGATTTTGTATTACTGTGTATTTACTTATTTATATTGTTTTTCTCATTACATATAATACCCATTTGCCAAAATCTTGTATGTTTTCTTTCATAGCTACATAACCTGTGCCCAGTAGAATGCCAGGAGATAACAAGCCTTTAATATTTATTGAATATTGAATAAAATGCATGGATTAGCCAAAGGAACATTTTCTTAAGAAGAGTATTTTTAAGTGAATTTTAAACCCTAAACTGAACATTTAATACACTTGCAAAATCCTAGCTCTGAAGTAGCAGGTAGTAAAGTAATACAACACTTTATATGACATTTGCACAATTAAAAACACGCAAAAGCCTTTCTTGTCCAGCTTCTGTAAATGCAACTGTGTCGTATATACTCAGAATAAAAGAAAAAAAAATAAATCAAATCTAAGCCAACCATAAAACATTTTCCTTTTAATTATTTATTATACTGAAAATCACTGATTGAAATTTTAAACCTATTAGATTCATGGTTTGAATATGTCCCCCAAAGTTCATGTGCTGGGAACTTGATTGTTAATGCAGTGATATTGTGAGGTGGTATCTAATGGAATATGATGTGTCCTTGGAGAAATGCCCTCAGGAACAGATTAATGCCCTTATCTTGGGAGTTAGTTTCTTATAATTGGGCAAGTTTGGCTCCTTTTTGCTGTCTGTCTTGCCCTCTCTTTGCTCTTCCACCATGAGATGATGCAGCAAAAAGGCCCTCACCAGATGCCAGTCTTTTGATCTTGACTTTCCAGACTCCAGAAACCTGAGCCAATACATTTCTGTTCATTATAATTACCGAGTCAGTGATATTCTCTTATAGCAGCATGAAGTGGACTAAGATAATTTATTTCTGAATTTCTCCAGATACTTTTAAGATAAATTCTCTCAAAAATTCTCCCAAAAGTATGCCCAGTGTGTTGTGAAATAACAAAAATGTGAGGCTATTTGGCACTTCATAAACATTACATCAATATATGAGTGTCTCTGCTACTCTTGCTGTGGTTCCTTGTTTTCTCACCACAGAATATATGTGCAAAAAGCTTCCTATTGCTGGTTTATAAAATAGCTTGATTAATCATTTCTGTATTCAGTCTTAGAATGCAGATGTTAATACTACAGATTCATCATTTGCAGTTACTGACATGTTTATGCCATTTCATTCTTTTTCTCAATCACATTCTTTCCTCCTTTATGCCTTCCTTTTTCTTTCTTCCTTTTTTCATTGCTACCTTTCTCTTTCTCTGTCCTCTCCTGTTTTTGCTTCTTTATTCAGTTCTCATTTATGTATATCTAATATAAACTACATAAAATATACGTCCTATCCAGATGAAAATTATATTTTCTTCCCTGAAACCAAAGAATTAATTCCTTGAGCCAATTCATCTCCCACGGTAAGCTCTAATCATGTTTCCAAATCATAAGAAGAAAACAAAAAATGAAATTAATAGACCTAAGGCAAAGATAGAGCTCACAAAAGTAGAAAGAATCATTTGGACACTTTAGAAAAGCAAGAACTTTTTTCAGCTCTCTGTCTTTTCCAATCCTTTGCATGTCTGGCAAATACATTATGGAAGGAAAGCGTTTCAGCTGTTGTATTTCAGCTTCTTGGGTTTCAGCTCTCATGTACGAATACTGATAATTCAGCATACTGCCAAAGCTCTGGTACCCTGGGACTAAAGAGATAGTGTGCAGATTTTCTTACTTGCTCCTTTGCGTCCTTTTTCCTCTAGCACCTACCTTTGGACTATTTTGCTACATTCTTCAAGGAGGAAATAGATTTTTCAAGAAAGAAGAAATTTAGTTACCTGTCTTTTCTTTACTCCTTGTGTAATCTTAGTGAAAGCAGCAGTCAAAAATAAAGACTAAGCAAATTGCAGAATTGTATAATGAATTTTTCACATAGTTGGTTCCCCCACCCAACAAGGTAAAATTTAGTTCCCCTTACTTTATCTTAAAACTGTAAAAGAATTTTGGAGACAAATGTCCTAACAATTCAAAATTAGTTTGTATCAAGTGTATTTCCACTTTGTTTCTTTTTATGCTTAAGTATTAACACAAATAAAAGAAGCCACATTTTATTCATGTATACACATTGGTTAGACACACTATTTATGGTCTACTTGGGCTAAGGATTGTGACCACATGGGTGGCAAGTAGGTCTTCTGTTGTTTTTTATCAAACAGGTGGCAATATTCCTGACATCTGCTTAATAATACTTCAGTAAACATTCTAAATAAAAGAAGGAAAAAAGGAAGGGAGAAAGAAGACAGAGAGAAACTAAGGAAAGGGGAGGGATAAATACGTTATAGTGAAGGAACTACAGATTATGGAGGAACAGAAGAAGGAAACTAGAATGCAAACTTTAAAAAAGCAATTGACATGATAAATACCATGATTTCGACCAATTCAAGGATATAGAGAATCTTTATCTATAAGGAAGAGTTTAAGTTTTGAAAATAATTCCTCAAAAATCTTTTAGGTGAAAGAATTATGAGCATAAAAATACCTTCCGGAGTTCACTTAAAATTTAACTGGAAAAATTAATCATTAGCTAAAAGGCCATTATTAATGTTTATACCACTGAGAAAACATGTGACATACTAGTTTGAAATGTTTAGACAGCTGTTTCTTCTAGTCATCTTTGTTCAACCTATAATATTTTCCATTTATTTAAGATTTGCTCTTCTCCACAGGATACACATTATACATGTGTCAAAAGAGGACTAGAGTAGGAGTGTGAATATCTGACTTTACAGCCATACTTTACCCTGTGCCCTGTGATGAGTTACTTAGCCTCTTTAACCTTCAGCAGAAGCTTTGGAATTCAAGCAAATATTTGTTCAAATTATGATTCTGCATGACTGTGGACTATCGATAGTTTTCTGAGTCCCAATGTGTTAAACTGTGATTTCACTTGCTGATCTGTTGCCAGGATGAAAGGATATAACAGGTAAAACCCACCTACGACAGAGTCTTACACTGGGTAAATGCTCATAATGAAACAACATGAATTAAATGTTTGACTATACATTTTTTTTTTGTTTTAAAGAAAATCAACTTAAGATATGATTATTTCTCTCATTAAAGATGTTAGGTATGATTGGTGAACCAAGTTCCTGGGCCCCACCCCAGACATAAGAATTTCTAGGAGTAGGATTCAGGAATCTCATGTTAAAATATGCAGTCCCAGAGAACTATTGTGTATACACAGAGGTTGCAAGGTCCATTATGTATGTAAATCAACAACCCAAAACTGTTATTAGGGATTCCTTAAATACCAGCTAACCATCAATATGGAGGAATATGTCTACAAGAAGGTAAGGAAAAGTTGAAAGTTCTGTAGAGAAGAGGACAACAGCAGATGGCTTTTAATTTATATACATTTTGGGGCTCCATGGCAACTATGTACAATAAAATTTATAAACTGTAGTAGAAATTTTACACATAAGAAGAATAAGCCACACACTAAAGCCTATCATAATACATCACTTCTGTTCTGGTCCAGTAATATTAACTGTTTGGTGAACATCTCTCATGTCCGGGGCCAGTCACTTTTTTTTTTTAATTTCATCTCCTTTCAGTAGTTTGTAAATGCTAATCCCATTTTAAAATTTGAATACAATTGAATCATCAATTTTAATGACTTAGTTACATATCTATTAAGCATTAGAATGAAGACAAACTCAGAGGAAAAAATCTAAATATTATTTTTTAAATATGTGTTGAAAGTTTTGTTTCACAGGATAATGGAGTGAGGGAGGGGGCAGATGGAAGCACTTAACAACCTCAGGGAAAACAGTCATTTATTGCCATAGCAGGACAACATCAAAGATAAAATAACTTTTATTTGTGATGTAACATTTAGGTTCTTGAGTGACAATACACTATATTGGCTTGAGACCATTTTCTTAGGAGCCAGACTGTCCACTTTGAATCCTGTTCATTTACTTCACCTGGAAAATAGGAATTAAATATAGGGTTGTGCTAAGAATTAAAGCACAGTTGCAGGTAAAGCATTTAAAAGAATGCCTGTGCACAGAGTAAACAGGAAATAAATGTAAACTCTTATTCCTATTATGAATGTTATTCCTACTATCATCTTTTAAAGAAATATTGTAGGCATTTTCTTTATTATAGCCACTTTTTTTTTCTCAGAAGATGGAACATTTCGTTTTCTCTTCAACAATTCATGCACTCATGCATAGTATTACACTATATCCCTGTGTTTCACCTTTTTAAAAATAGATGCCATTTTAATAACATGATCAAGACTATATTTAAATATACTTGTATGACTTCTTTGTGATCCTTTTGAAACCCTCAAAAATATGCAAAACAATATTGCTCAAATTCAGGACGGACATTCTAGATGTGTAATGCTTTTCACTGAAGTATTAGAACATATGTTGATAGAAAAACAATTACCTCCTCTCATGGTTAAATCTGCTCTGAGCAGTAATAATCTTATTTCAAAGGTCCCTTATTCCAACCTTCTAATCCTTTATTGCTCTCCAAATCTGTGCAATGTGGATCCAAACTTTAAAACCTAAACAATATAATTTCAGAATCTTTTTGAAGTTAAAGACTAGCACTTTTTTATGGTTAGGCTATTTTATTTCAGCCTTCATAGATTTGTTATTCTCAGACATGAATACTTTAAATACAAATTTGGAATTAGGCATCCACAGCCATTTAAGCAAGCATAAGCTGATTATTAGCTCAGTCACAGACAGATAGAACCAAATAAAATTCTGTCACTGTCTCTCCAGACTCTTGCTCTGGCCATCTCAGTTTTGGCAGCGTTGCCTAGGGCTGATGTTGACACTCCTGACGCACAACAGTTTCACTCTTGGAAATACTTTTACACTCTGAGAAAGGGAAATGTCACTTTCAAAGATCCCTCAACTTTGAGTCTCTCAAGAAAGTACACACACACACATACACACACACAAACTTTAATTTATTAACCTAAATTCAATTATCTACTAATAATTTTGGCTTGCAAGAAGGCAATGAATAAGTGTGTGAAGCAGTTGAATGTGTAGGTTATATTTTAAAGATAATATTAGCTGATGTTAACATTCATTGAGCTTTTCTCATGTCCACAGTTATATTACAAGGATTATTTCATTTTCACAACTCTCACTACTCCCTGATATAACTATGCTTGTTATCCTAACATAAACACACGAGTTTTAAAAAGTTTAAATAACTAGAACCTGTCCAAGATCTAGCAGCTAGTGAGTGTCAGAGCTAAAGGTTTATCCCTGGTCTCTATTTCTCCAGAATCACAGCTTCTTATCGTCATGAACTGATGTAATTCAAATAATTTATTATTTAATCTGGTTAAGTGGTGTACACAGAAAAATGTGCTTACTTCTCAGAGAGCTATAGAAATTTTCTGTCCACATCTATGCAGCATAATATAGTTCAAAAAAATCAATAAATAAATCTCTCTTCCACTTTTAATATAAAATATAAAAAGAAACACATCAACTTTTAAAGTGAGAAACATGAGGCACACAAAGATAAACACAATTACTTTTCTGGAAGTAAAAAAATTACCAAAAATAACATATATTTTAAAAATTAGCATACACATGCAATTTTCTATCAAAGATTACTGTCAATTGAAATATATTTTTCACTAAATCATATATATTAAAAAGGTTTAAAAAGTATTATTATAGGCAAGTTCATGCTGTTAAGTGATTAGTGTGATTGAGGAATATGGAGACATGCAACTGTTCTGCAAATAGGAGCCATCAGGCCTCTCCTGTGTTCTTTTATAACATCCTGGTATTCACCCCCCCATAACATTCATTACACCAGGTCACTGTTATCAAACCAGCTACATAATTTGTATTCTGTGAGAGAAAACAATTATGTATACACACACACACATATAATGAAAATGATTTTATATATATAACATATGTTTATTTCACAATTTTATTATCATAAAGTACCTAAGTCAGTTTACAGTGTTTATGTTTAAATCTTTGCATTGCAACCTTCAAAACCTTTATTGCTCTTAAAATCTCTGCATTATGAATTCAAATTTGAAAATCTAAACAATAAATTTTAAGGATTTTAAAAGTATAATATTATTTTTAAAAGGTCATTTCATTTCATCCTTCATAGATCTGTTCATCTGTGACCCTAATATTTGAAACTAAATATAAATTTGTTATGAATAAATACATTAATTAACAACATAGAGAGGAAGCTAGAAAAGCAAGTGCAGACTTAAACTAGAAATGTTCTTGGTTGTAAAGGATTTTTAAAAACATATATTTATTTATTATTATTATTTTATTATTCTTTAAGTTTTAGGGTACCTGTGCACAATGATTTAATACTTTTTTCTTACTACCCAGTGAGTGGTAGACATTTTAAAACCTGGACTTATTTTCATAATATCTGTTTTTCTTTAAAATATGTTTCATGACCAATTTCCCGTCAGTTTAAAGACAAATCAATATATTTTTCTTGTTGAACATTGAAAACCTGAAAACAAATGAAATTGCATAATTTAAATAATTTAATGAAATTTTAGTGTGCTTCCAAAAGTGGTACAATTTAGCATCCCTTTAAACCAAATGTTTCTGGACTCACTACTTATTCTCTTTTTACAATCATCGTTGTTGTTCTCAATGCTGAATATCAGCTCATTCCTTTGTGTCACAATTAAAGCAAGAATTTGCTTTCTGAAAATCTTGAATGTAGTTTTTGTAAAATAGTTTTATTAGATTTGTATTGCCAAGCTAATCTACTTAAATTGATCAATTTCTGATTGGATGACACCCTAATACCTTTCATATAAAAATATAAATTATTTTGAAGCCTTTACATTCTGACAACATCTAGTTGTCATTACTCAATAAAATATTTTCTTCGAAGCCTTTACATTCTGACAACATCTAGCTGTCATTACTCAATAACATATTTTCCACACTTAAAAATCTGTCCTTGTTACCCTCCTAAATATGTCATGTACAATTTCAACTATGTGGAATTTTCTCTTACAGAATCGAATGTCCTTTTTCCTCTGCTTAGCCAGTTTAAGATTTAAATTCAATTTTTCTTGCCCTAAATGATCTTCCTTAACAATCTAACTTACAATGACTTACTTTTTTGGACAAGTGTGTTAATTATTATCTATATTACTTATTTGTAATTAAGCCCACTATAACAATATAGTGTTGTATAATAGATTCTTATCTTGTGATTTCAACTAAAATATACCATTCCTGATAGTATCTGTGTTTGTCTATATGTTAGCTTTCCTAATTGGAGTATGATCTCCTAAGAAAGAAGAAAATGTATATTGTTACACTAGAATCCCTAGAGTCCAACAAAGTGCTTTTTCTCCCAACCCCTCCAAACAAAATTGCTAGATCAAAATTGACCTCGACTTATGGTGGCGAGAAAATGTAACAGTGAACACTCTTAAAAACTCTCTTACTGGGGAAAATCAAATAATTATGGCACTGAATTTTTTTAATGAATTTATGATCTGGAAAATAATAATCTGATTTCTGGTATTGTAAGTCATGTGACTGCTATGTCATCAAATAACAATATGGCCTTCTAGACTCTATATTATTGTTTAGGAGTTTGACTGACTAAAATGTAATTTCAAAACTGGTCATCTTTAAAATGCTAATGTAGATGGAGATACTGGAGCTGAATAGTTGTCAGAAACTGGGCCATTAAAAAACAAAACAAAACAAAAAACACCAAGATAATATCACCTTCTAGGAATCCTTGATAGGTGAACTTCATCGATGAAAAATGTCACCCAAGTCACACTCACAATGCAAGAGCTTTATATTAACATTTTCTAGTGGTTGGAATAAAATTCTGAACTCAGAATCATAACCGCATTAACAGAGATGCCACAAAATCACCAGGAAATAATAGGTTATATGGCCCTTACAAATGTTACCTTTTATGAGCATAAGCAAATTGTGTGTGTGTGTGTGTGTGTGCGCACACGCTGGTATAAAATTTGTACAATGGTTTAAGGAATGACAATTCATAACTTTAAAAGTCGGCTCATTTAAAATACTAATAGAAACAGTAAAATGTGGTCCTATTTCACATGACTTTGCTTTTCAGGGAGAAGAGTACATAGGTATTATCTCTTTATTTTTCTAACAATTTAATATGACATTATGTTTACAGAAAATAAAATCAGAATGTATAAAATGACTGTTCTAAAGACAGAAGCAATCTAGTATGCCTAACCATCTATGGCCACATTATTTTCCAGATGAGACTACAAACAATGATGAATTAACTTAAATTACTATCTCACATCTACATAGAAAACAAATATTTAATCCTTGGTTTTCCAGACAAAGTTACAAAATGTAGACCATCTCCCTCACCTCAGTGACAAGACTTCTCACTAACCAAAATATCATCTGATTGGAAAAAAAAAATGAGTCTCTTTGGATGATATCAGCAATCACACAAATCAAATAGGTATTCAAAATACACTGTTCTCTCTTACTTGTGGGGTAAACCACAGCAATACAAATTAGAGCCTTTTATCAGCTGGCAGGAAGATAGAAATTTGTGTTACTTGAAGAGCTTCATCTGTTCGGTTAGCAGGGAGAAAATCTGTAAGATTTTTCCTTAGTGTTTCTAGTTCAGCCTTAATGTAATTTTTGAACAGTAAATCCACTTTGAAATCATTTGAATATCAGATATTATTGTTTTCTTTTTGTTTACAAAGTTATGTTATCTTTATTTCTGTATTCATGTATTGCTTTTATCATGTATTGTCTTTTGATATTAAAATGATTCTTTGGAGGATAAAAAGAAGCCACATCATATGTAAATAATTGCTAAAACCATGATATGAAAAGTTACATTTTTCATATATTTACATATGATATGTAGATTAAATACCTGTTCAAACAAAAATAGCTTGACCTTACAAAATCATATATAATTATCAAGCCAAGGATTAACAAAAGTCATTCTGGACATAGTTTACCAGATCATCAGTATGTACTTACTAGAGGTCTGAGTCACAATCTCTCCAGTATTCACAGCCATCAACCTATTGACACATTCCTCATATACACCATAAAGTAATAATCATAAGTATACAATGTGATGGCTAAGTTTTGGTGCCAACTTCACTGGATTAGGGGATACGCAGATAGCTGTAAAAGCATCATTTCTGGGTATGCCTGTGAGGGTGTTTCCAGAAGAGATTACCATTTGAATCAGTGGACTGAATAAAGAAGATGTGCTCTCACCCAATGTGGGCAGACACCTTCTAGTCCAATGAGGATCAGGATGGAACAAAATGTCAGAGGAAAAGCAAACTCATTCATACTCTCTTCTGGAGTTGGCAAGCTCTTTTTCTTCCCTGCCCTTGGGCATCTGAATTTCAGGTTCTCCAGCCTTTGGACTCCAAGACTTGCACCAGTAGTCCCTCAGGTTCTCAGGCCTTCAGCCTCAGACTGAGAGTTACACTATTGGCTTCTCTTGTTCAGAGGCTTTCAGATTTGGACTGAGCCTCATGACTGGATTCTCTGGTTCTCCAGCTTGCAGGTGATCAACTGTGGGACTTTTCAGCCTCTTTAATCATGTGAGTCAATTCCTCTAATAAGTCCTCTTTCATATGTGTGTATGTATATCTGTATATATCTATTCTATTGGCTCTGAATCTCTGGAGAACCCTGACTAATACAATAAAGAGAACTCACTATGTACACGATGGGCTATGACACATTTTTTGTATATTAATGCTTACTTAGCCTTTGCAACCAATACGTGTGGTGAATGCTGTAATAGTCTCCAGTTATAAGTAGGGAGAGTAAGGTACACCGGATACCTCATAAGTTACAGGACAGTCTGTCTAGGAAAATGAGGTAGAACTCATGCTCTCAACCATTCTATTATCTATCATGTTACTAGCCCAAGAAAGGCACATAAAATATTGTGAAAAAAATATTGAGAAAAGATATTTTTCTAGGTAATTATAATCTCACACCCTTCTAAGGTGAGAGTTGTCTGAAACATTTTAGGCAGCCCAGATAAACTTTGGAAAAAAATGTGAGCTGCTCTACTTTCTCTGGATGAAGCAACACAAAGTAAGATGGGCATGTAACTCATACTGGCATCTTGATATCATCATGATATTTTATAGTTTCTCTATAGTTTAGCCAAGTACCCTCTACTAAAACACATATTTCATAGAGTATGTTAAAGCCAGATGACTGTGGGAGTCCTTTAGTATAAATGGAATTCTGAAGTGACTTGAATCAGGATATCTCAGACCTTCTATTCAACCAGCCTAAAAACTAAGAAAGGGGCTACTCACCTCAGCTGCTGTTTGTGGCCATTAGGAATAGATTTTTAGGTTACATCTATATTCCATGAAAAAAAAATAAAAAAACTGAATGGACACAGGGTTAAAACCAAGTAGCCTTTGATTTTGGAAATTAAATTATTATTATGTAAACACTTTGAATCACAATCTATGATTATTCTAGCACAAGATAAACCTGTCAAAAAACTATCATGAACCAGAATACACTGTTTTATTAAAACTTTAATTGGATCACGTGGTCAGGAGATTGAGATCATCCTGGCTAACACGGTGAAACCCCGTCTCTACTAAAAATACAAAAAAATTAGCTGGGCATGGTGTTAGGCGCCTGTAATCCCAGCTACTCAGGAGGCTGAGGCAGGAGAATGGCATGAACCCGGGAGGCGGAGCTTGCATCAGCCAAGATCGGGCCACTGCACTCCAGCCTGGAGCCTGGGCAACAGAGCAAGACTCCATCTAAAAAAAAAAAAAAAAAAAGAACTTTAGAACTTTAATTGGAACAGAGGAAGGGAATTACTTTGGACCTGATGGTAATCACCTCCTTATTTAAACAGTTTACTCAAAATATTTCTTTTCTTTTTTTAATTAGTAGGTCATCTTTATATATATTGAAGTGTTAGGGTATCTGGTTGTGTGAGGGGCAAAGGGAATCTGAGGAGGTAAGTGAGAAACAGCAACGTGATATGTAATTATGTAATTTAAGAGTGGGTGCTTTATTTGACATTGGTGCCTATCCAATATTCACAGGTCTATTATTCTTGCTAACAGGACCTTGATTTTGTTCAACACAATGTGACAAAATAAAACAACTTTTCCAGTTTCCCTTAGAGTTAGAGGTAGCTATGTTACAGTTCTGAAACAAACAGAAGTCTAATGTGGGAGAGTCTTGGATTGCTTCTTACTCCTTTAGTCAACAGACATGGCTTACTCTACTACTTTCTGCTACTCACCCTGAAAATGGACATGAGGTCTCAAGCTGCAGGAGCCATCTTGCCATTTCAAAGCCACAAACATAAGGAAACTTGAGGGGGAAGGAGGGTAAATCATAATTGGCCCTGAAATCAAGTTGAGGGACCATTGGAAGCAATTTCTTCCTATATTAGAAAGAAAAATTAAGAACCTTCTGTGAATGGAGATTGGGGGACTGGAGGAGTGTTCCAGGGCTGAAACAACTTGAATGGATTTGCATACTGAGTCTCAAAAAAGTGTTTAGAGGAAAATACCTCAGAAACTAACTTGTTTTTAGCAACTCTAAAATGAAAGCCAAGCAGGCCAAATATTTGGAACTTTTGTGGAATAAATAGATAAAAGGGTGAAAATCTGAAAGAGGAAGTTGAGCTATTGACCAAACGGACAGGTGATTTTCTTTCACCAAACAGAGTAAAAACATATAACTTAGTACAACAATCGAAAAAAGTAGTAACAACATGGGAGAGAATGTGGAGGTTTGAAGCATGACTGGTTATACATGAAAGCTTTTTAGTGCTTGTTGAAGATAAAACCTGGAGGCATGTAAAGAAAAGGCTTTTAAAAATTAAGTATGTGTTTTCAGCCTCAGCAATCCATATCACAGTGTTCCTGCAACAATGTCAAATTAATGTTGAGAGTATATGCTATTTGCTTGATTTATGAGGATATATTCTAATGTCAAATAATAATAGAATATTAACTGAAATGAGACTGAAATCACTGAATATTTCTATGCATTAGTATATTATGAATTCCTTGACCATGGCACCACAGGAGGCAAATAGCATAGCCTCTATCTTTCACAATGCTATTTTGTTTTTGCACTGAAAATCTTAGAAAAATATATTTACAGTCTTGGATTATGAAAAGACAATTTGTTAATTAATAAGTACATACTGAATTTTTAATCTAATGTGTACTTTTTCCTTTTCTAAACAATCAAAAGTCTCCCTTTAGTGTCTTCTTAACTGTATTTGGATTCTTGTAAGGAATATTTTATTCCTCATTTTAGTTTACTCCCACATAAATCACTCCAGTAAATGATCTGAAGCTCAGCATTCCCCTAGTCCTCTAAATTGGAAGAAAACTGACACATATATCAATGCCTTAAGTTGTTTTGGTGAGAATTGTACTGAAACATTACATTCCCCAGGAAAGAACCCAGGATTAAATCAAAGCTACTTTCAATTAAGTATTCAAAGCACAGGGCTTCATATTAAAAGAAAATGATGTGGTTCTTTTTCTTCACGAAAGCATTATTGAATGGTACAAACTTTCAGCTATAAAATAAACTGTGGGGGGTGAATGTATAGTATGGATGGTGAAGGATGTTTTAATTAACTAGATTGTGATAACTGTTGATACTACACAGTGTATATGTATATCAAATTATATTGTACACCTTGAATATGTACAAATATTACCAATTAAATATTTTAAGATAATAAAAAAGCAATAATCAATTGATTATTATTATAATCATGGTCATAGTCCCTATGTACTAATTATTCTTCTTCCACTCCTCCTCATCCTTAATTAATAATTAAGTCAATTAATTATCATTCTCCCACTCCTCCTCATCCTTAATTAATAATTAAGTCAATTGATTAATTATCATTCTCTCACTCCTCCTCATCCTCCCTCTCCCTTACTTTCTCCTGCTGCTCCTCCTTCTTCCTAACCATCTTTGGAGAATTATGCAATGTCACTTCAGTTTATTATCTTTATTTATAGAGGGCAGAGATTGTGGAACATAAAGTTCTGAAACAACTTGTCAGTACCATTGCCGAAAAGTCAGTCCATTTAAAATACATGGACAAAGAAGAACATAATCCCAATCTTTCACGGAATTATGCTAATTAGTTAAACAAACAGCATGTGTCTCCTTTAAGGAGACATTAAGTAAGTTTCTATACATTTACCCATTTCTAAACATCTGGAATTACTGAAAAATAGAGTTGAGTCAAAATAAGTCAGAATTAAGTAGAACTATACTCTTGTTTATAAATGAGAAAGCTGAAATAACAATAGCAAATTACTCCAGTCCTCCGTCAATTAATGGCAAAACTAAAACCAGGGAGCATATTTCTAGCATATTGCAAACATGATAGAACAATGGCTGGATTTGAGATATGAAATGGGACCTGTCCAATCCATGGTTTGGGGACTCCAAAGCTGTGCGATATCTTTAAATTTCTTTCCAGCTTCAACAGTCTACATTCTACCTGAAGCCTCAGGAATCCTATGCGTCTTCAATAAAAATACTTAGATTATACCAGTGATATAGTTTGGATATTTGCACCCACCCAAATCTCATGTTGAAATGTTGTCCTCAGTGTTAGGGTTTGGGCCTGGGGGAAGGTGATCAGATCATGGGGGCAGAGTTCTCATGAATGGAGTGAGTTGTCATGGAATCTGGTCCTGTAGAAGTGTATGGCATCTCCTCCCCACACATTCCTCTCTTGCTCCTGCTTTTGCCATGTGGCATGCCTGCTTCTGTTCTGCCTTCTACCATGATTGTGAGCTTCCTGAGGCCTCCCTAGAAGTAGAGCAGTTGCCAGTACTATGCTTCCTGTAAAGCCTGCAGAACCGTGAGCCAATTAAACCTCTTTTCTTTATATTTTACCCAGTCTCAGGTATTTATAATAATGCAAGAATGGCCTAATACAACCCCCCAAAAATCAGTACCTATAAATTAGATTATAGTAACTATAAAGTCTGTTAGTCAGACTTTATAGTAGTATTATCCAAAGGAAAACAACAATCTTCTGTTCTCTTCAAATATTTTAGAAATAAGTTTGCCACTGTGTATGTGTGTGTGTGTGTGTGTGTGTGTGTGTGTGTGCATGTGTGTTTGCATTTATACCGGTCTCTTCTAAATACATTGTAATTATATTACACCAAAGTAGGATCATATCATGGCTCAAATCACAGTCCTTCAATCATCTAATTTAGTACAGAAATGGGAATCCTTACAGTGGCCCGTAAGACCCTGTATAATTAGGCCTCCCACTACTCTCTAAGCTCACCTGGATTTCTTTCCCACTTTCTCACTCCACTACAGCTTCACTGATCTCTTCACTATTTTGAATAATACACATTTGCTTCTCTATCTAAGCATTGACATTTGCTGTTTTGTATTTCTGGAACCCCATTGCTCATATATCTGTACGATTTATTCCTTAATCACTTTCAGATATTTAAACTATTAATAATATTTTCTTAGTGAGGCTTCTCATAGCTATCCTATATAAAATATCTGGCCACTGTAGCCCTCTCGATCATCCTTCTCTGCTTTATTTTCTTGTTGCATTTATTTTTCATTTTTCTGCTTTTAAATGTGTTTCTTATTGAGAATTTTACATCTAATGATGGCAGGAATTTTTATCTCACTTATTCATGGTCATAGTCCCTATGTACTCAATAAATTATGGTAAAGAATGAATGAATAAATTTACTTGGAAAATTTGTAAAATGATAGGCATAGTTAGTAGGTACAAATAAGCACTCTGTTTAATTTGCCTATATTCAATTTAGAGAAGACTTTCTTAGATATACTAAAAACAATTCTCAGCAAAGTAGAAACATCTGTACTTGAAAATTATGACCTAATTCTTCTCCTTTTTGCTCCCAACACTACACTTCAGTTTCCAAAAATCCACTCCATTCAATTTTCTCAACCACTGTGGTATTTAGAATAGAAATTTGTTTTAGGGGAAATTTTTAGAATACAGCAAATGAGAAGAGCAAATCAAAATTTCAATCCTTGAAGATGTTTCTCATCTATAAATTGACAAATATTTCTACGTCCCAGGTTTTCTACAGTATCTTTAAAAAATGTGAAAAAGAAATGTCTATGCCTATACATGCTATTAGCAATACAAACTAAGCTTAAACAGTTACAACAATAAAAACAGGAACATCCCAACTCTCTGCCTCACCAACCTCAGTGGTTTTTGGATACAGAGATATGGAGAAGTTCTGAAACTGTATTTGCTTAGGACAGATAAGAGAAGAGCAGTCAGCAATAACTGTGGGAAACCGAAGGTGACATAATTTCTTATTGCAGCTCTACCATGTGATTACATATAGACTATGGTGGATGAAATTGATTTTCTAAACAGGTTCTACCTATCTTTCTATTTGGCTTTCTTTTTACATTCATAGGAAAATGAAATTCAAAGTGTGTATGTTTCTTTGAGAAAGAAAGCAAATGGATTACCTCAAAAAGTTGCCAGTCATTGGGAGAGTTATATTGCACATATTAGCTTTGCTAATTCATTCACTCTATTCCTATTTTTATTCCATATCACTTACGATAGACACATTCATCATCTCCTGTGTAGCATAAAATCAGAGGAAAAATGAAGTTGTTTCCTAAAGCTGCATACAATACTGTCTACACTTGATATTTTTTATCCAGATAATCCTATGCTACAATAGATTCTGGCAGCCTTAAATTTCTCCTCAAAATAAATGTCATGTAATTCCTGAAAAATACTAATTGAAAGTATCTGCCTTTCACAAATGTGGTTAAAATCTACCATTAAGAGCTGAAAATTGATTGAAGTAGACAACATCTGCTTTTAGAACTAACGGCTCTAACAAATAATGTGTTATTCCGGCAAGTGGGAATACACATACTTTAGATATGCTATGGCATGTCACACACAAGAAAATTAGCTTTCAAAGTGGTATGTCAACATTAATTTTCATAGTTTCATAATACCTCTAATCATAACCAATGGTGTTAGACAAAAACACCTGCTGTCCTTTCTGTTATTTGTTTGTAAAATTAAATTCAAAGTAGCATAACTACTATGTAACTGGCTCTCCACCCTGGGGTAACATGTCCTCAAATGTTCTTCCCATATCAGTGGTTGGTGTAAACATAACAATCTAAAGGGACTAAACACAATTTCAAAAGAACACATTTGCATTACTTTTCCTAATAGATTTTCTGATCCAAAATCAAGTGAGGGAAATATAAATTTTTATTTATGGAATAGTTACCTGAAGAGAAATTGAAGAAAGAATTAAAGCCACAGAAATATTTACCTATTTGCCTATGAAATATTTTTGATTCTATCATGTTCTCTTTTGCTTAATGAATTTGAGTGCCTTATGTGACTTAGAATTTCTGTATACAAAACGAATTCAATTTTTTTTACATCACTGTCAAATACAGGGCTTTGGATATAGGGACATCATTTCCTTACAGTTATTCTCAACTTAAAAAGCTTATGACTTGTTTAAATCAAGTTACAGTTGGTGAAAAGGGAGTAATTGCTGCTACTTTTGCTATTTAATCTCCTCCTTCATACAAAACATAGTTGACCTTCTCAGCATAATGCCTTTGCAGAATATAGAACTAAAAGTGTAAATCCTTTTGTAATGCAATTGTTTCTTGTTAGAGAGAATGTCTCATTGTTATTTACAATAAATTAAGAAGAAGCATCTTGTTAAAGGCTTTATGGTTGTAGTATCAATCTTTCAACATTAAGTTAACTTTCTATAAGAAGCTTGTGTCAGTATAAACAGAAATGTGCACATAACAATACATAAGATTTATAAGTATTTATTAACTTCCTACTCTATAAATAATTGTTGAAAACCTGAAAAGACACAATGGCTAATATTAAGGAGCCTATATTCAATCTTCATTATTTTTAACTATTATTTTAAATCACTATTTAGTATGAAAATTTCAAACATACACAAACAGTAGAGATTCTACTTGAGGACCCAGGTATTTTTTAGCTAGCCTCAAACATTACTCAAATCTTGTTTTATATATTTTATCTACCAATTCCCATTTTTTGTTAGGTTGGGGAAGCAGGTGTTTTAGAATGTTTTAAAGCATCTCCCAGATCTCAAGTAATTTCACCTTTAAATATTTGGTGTGCAATTCAGTATATATCTTCAAATTTTAAAAATTAAAAGGATATTAACTTACATAATCACAAATGTCATTATCACATAACAAAACCAGCTGTAATTTATTGACAAGAACTAACACCTGGGCATATTCAAATTACAGTGATAATCTAAAAATAATTCTTTTTAATTCTTAAAAATTAGGATTCAACAAGATTCTGCTCATTTCATCAGGTAGTTATGTCACTTAAGTCTTTTTCAGTCATTTCTTTTTTCTCCTCATGCCATTGACTTTTTGTAGAAAGCAGATCAGTTTTATAAAATAGCTCACATTTTGGATTCGATGATGTATTCCATGTGGTATCATTTAACTTGTTCTTACCTCCTTAATTAATAACGTGCACAACAGAAGTTGTCATCAAAGGTTTGGTTAGATCAAAATGCATTATGTTTTTGGGCAAGGGGTACAAATAAATCTCATAAATGATGCTGAATCCATTATGTTTCAGTCTTAAATTAATATTCTGTTCCCAAATCATACACACACACACACACACACACACACACACACACAATATAAACAACTCTGATTTCAAATAAAGCTCTGTGATTCTCTAAAAATATTTATCAAGAAATAGTCTGCATTTTTAATAGAGGTAAGAAAATATGGTAGCAGTAATGCCTATTATAATAGAAAGTCTTTGGTTATAGTCCCAGCATAACTATAATTTAAAGATGTTCCCTTTGATTTTTACTCTTAAAATCTTTACTGTATAGACTTATTGACTGGTGCTTATACTTTAATTTTTAATAAATAAATGCTTCATAAGGACTTACTTTTACCAGAATGGCTAATAATTATCAAGTGCCTACTATGTTCCAGGTACTTTTCTAAACATCTCGCCTTTATTAACTCACGTCTCGCCTTTATTAACTCACGTGGAACTCACCATGAACCTAGGAGATAAGTACTAATGTCTTCATTTCACAGAAAAGTGAATCACAGCCTGGAGCAACGTAACTTTAACATGAACACTGAAATGGCTGAGCTGGGATTTGAACGGCAATATGGTACTCTTCTGTGCTACTTAAGACTGCCTTTCCACAAAACCAGCTTCTTCTTAAAGGCATAATAAAGGTAATGGTATTTCCTTCAGGCAATTAAAACATCAATCAATTGTAAAAGATCCATATATATATGAAAGTGGTAAGCGGTACTGAGGGAAAAAGACTTTTTGTTTTTCAATAGGGAAATAGAGAAAACCTAAATTATTCATTCATTTGTTTAGTAATTCATTCGAGGAACATTTATGGAGCTGAGAATTTTTAATCTTAGCCATAGTCATCCATTCCATTTCTCTCATCAGGCCATTTTATGTTCTTCCTGGTTTGCTCAATTGTGGGAAAAGTTATGTTCCTACATTAATAATAACAGTTAAAATATAAACTTTTAAAGTCTGTTTAGATAAGAAGGGAAGCAAAGGATAATTGCTGTTTATATTTTTCCGATTATCTGATTAGCACCTAAATAAAAAGATTGCATTCAATTCTGTACTCCTATTATCAGAATTAATATAAAAACATCCATTTCTTTTTCATATCATGACTTCTTGATAGTTTCCAAATATTTAAAACATTACATTACATGAAAGATTTTTTCCATCTGTTTTATTTTTCATTTTATTATTATTATTATTATTTTGAGATGGAGTCTCACTCTGTCTCCAGGCTGGAGTGCAGTGGCGCGATCTCGGCTCACTGCAAACTCCGCCTCCTGGGTTCAAATTATTCTCCTGCCTCAGCCTCCTGAAAGCTGGGATTACAGGCACATGCCACCATGCCCGGCTAATTTTTCTATTTTTAGTAGAGATGGGGTTTCACCATTTTGGTCGGGGGGTCTTGAAAGTCTGACCTTGTGATCCTCCCTCTTCAGCCTCCCAAAGTACTGGGATGAATGAATTGGAGTGCCTTATGTGAGCTACCATGCCCAGCCCTCTTTTTACTTTTTTAATCACCTATCGTCAATAAGTTTCACTTATACTGAGTGCAGGTGTTTATATTTCAGACAAATTTTTAGTGAACTGTTAAGGCATTTTATTCAGAAAAATCATGAGGAACAGGAAAGGCAACAATGATGAGATGTAATTGTATTTTGGTTGATTAATGCCTTCCATGTATCTTTTTGTGTTGTAAAATCCTTAAGCTGGGAGTCCCAGATTCTGAAATAAGCATCATCTAACATGGAGAACTGTTGTGCTGCTGGTGTACTCCCACTGGGGACTGCAGGCTACTCCTCAGCAGGGGTGTGGCCAGAGCCATACTCAGCATCTACAGATCCTCGAAGAGCAGCTGTTTGTTAGCTTAACTCTTTTTCAGTAAAGTAAGTAGTTGAGTCCATCACATCTAGCAAGTAGATATGGTACTTCTCTGTTTCCTTCAAACTGCTAGATGAGCATTGTTTTTACTTTTTAATTTATTTCCTCTTTTGCAGAAGAAGAGGTTAACTACTTTCTATGGGCATTCTGAAAGACATATTTGAAAAAATCCAAAGGCTAGTCATTAGCAGCTAGTGATTCTGAATTCAAAGAATGTAGAATTCTGAAAATCCCAGGTTTTTCTTATTCCCCTTCAGCACTAATTTTTCTCTGTTACAACCTTATCTCATTGCAGCCAATTCACAGTAAAGTACTTCATAATAAAATTTTACTATTCCATGAAAATGGACTAGAAAATAATTTGTTGTACGAAATATGTGTGTTAGAAAATACAACATAGAAAACAAGAAAACAGCAGGTTCATTGATTATGACACATTAATATTGTCATATAACTACTGTTTTCTTATAATGTCAAGCATTTAAATACAATTTTACAAACCTACTTTTTAATTTATTTATTTAATTTTAATTAATTAATTTATTTTTTTGAGATTGTGTCTCACTCTATTGCCCAGGCTGGAGTGCAGTGGCGCAATCTTGGCTCACTGCCACCTCCGCCTCCCGGGTTCAAGCAATTCTCTGCCTTAGCCTCCTGAGTAGCTGGGATTACAGGCACCAGCCACCACGCCCGGCTAATTTTTTTTTTTTTTTGTATTTTTAGTAGAGACGGAATTTCAACATCTTGGCCAGGCTGGTCTTGAACTCCTGACCTCGTGATCCACCGCCTTGGCCTCCCAAAGTGCTGGTATTACAAGTGTGAGCCACGGCACCCTGCCCAAACCTATTTTTTGTTAAGTGCAAAATTTTTCTAAAACTGCTTGTTTGTAAACTAAAGAGAGAATCTTTTAAACATACGATTTGAATTAAGCATTCACAATGCCAACAGATAGCCATATCTATGTCTATAGACTAAGAACAAAAAAAGGCAGTGAGTTAAATTATGACATATCATGTAGAATTTAAATCAAACTTGGGAAAATACAAACAAGAAAGATATCTTTTGGTATAGCACAACATGTTGTCAACCAAAGTGAAAATGCCAAAAAATAAAATTATCTATGAAATCATGAATAAATAAGGCATATTGGCAAAGCTGAAAAACAAAAAAGTTTTAAAAGGCAACCTCCCACTGAATCTAACACAAAACCGGCCGGAGCTATAGTTTACTTGGTTAAGAGCAGACTGCCACTACTGTACTGTACTGTACTGTACTGGTATGGTATAACAAAATGTGTTTTATTATTTGGGGATATGAAGAGAATGAAAAATAGAATATTAATATTAGAAATTAAAACAAAACAGATTTTATAAAAACAAATTACAGTATGTTAAAACTAAAAGCACAAACCAACAATAATTGCACAATTAAGAAAAACAGCACACATCAAGGTAACTTAAAACAAAGACTGCAGAGTGATAAAAATCAAAACAGAAATATCAAATGTTTATGAAATCAATTTGCTAACAATGTGCTATTGATATGTTTGTATTTACTGCAGAAGTAAATAATATTCCTACAAATAAACACTAAAAATATTATTACCTTGGTTCTCCTATTTTGAAATGTGTAAAATACAGACAAAAATATAAATTAGTTTCCATATGGAAACCTTGCATAAGCATTAATGTAAAAGTTTAGGCAGTAAGTTTTTATTGAGTTCTAATTATCTGTCAGCATCATTTTAGATACTATTGTGTGGGGAAAGTGGAAAAGGGAGGAATAGAAAAGAAAGCAGAGCTATTCTTTATGAATTCTAACTGCCTATTACATTAGAACCTCAAATATATGGAATGAATCAATACAAGTAAAATAGTAAATAAGCAAGTTAGGAGTATGTAAATAAATGCAAGAGGAATTTTAAAAAATAAAAATCGTGCGGACTGAAATAACCAAATGAGATGGTAAATGAACTGAGGCTTGTAGAATGAATGTAATGTAATATGACTAAGTGGAGGAGGATAATAGAGCAATATTACTGTGAAGAATATTATATTACAAGGGTAGTAGAAGTGAAGTGACATGTTTCAGCTGACATGATTCCAACTGCCTGTGAGAACACTCCACTTGTAAGATATACCATCAACTTTAATTTGGTATGTATAATATTGAATCCTTCTCTCTTTTTAGTATCATTTTCTGCCATCGGATCCATTGTTTAACTCACTTACATAGCCTTGAATTCATACATTTGTTCATTTGTA
The DNA here is from genome assembly GCF_029289425.2 of Pan paniscus. Lineage (NCBI taxonomy): Eukaryota > Metazoa > Chordata > Mammalia > Primates > Hominidae > Pan > Pan paniscus. The sequence goes on along the minus strand of NC_073249.2, from coordinate 59,642,909 downwards.
CATTCATGTATTGATGCATTCATACACTCACTGGATAGACATGAATATAAATATTATACTGGGTTGAATAGTGTCCTCCCCAAATCCATGTTCATTCAGAATCTCAGACATCATCTTATTTGGAAATAGGGTCTTTGCAGATGTAATTGGTTAAACTTAGATGAGTTCATATCAGAATAGGGTGGACTCTAAATTCAAGCCCTTATAAGAATAGGGGATTACAGAAACATAGAGGGAAGAAAGCCATTTGACAACAGAGGCAGATTGAAGTAATGCAGCTACAAGCCAAGGAACACCAGGAATCACCAGCATGAAAGGCTTTCTCCCTAGAACCTTCAGAGGGTACATGACCTGTCTAAAGTGGGGTGGGGGTGGGGGGAGGGGGAGGGATAGCGTTAGGAGATATACCTAATGTTAAGTGACCAGTTAATGGGTGCAGTACACCAACATGGCACATGTATACATATGTAACAAACCTGCACGTTGTGCACATGTACCCTAGAACTTAAAGTATAATACAAAAAAAAAACCACCTTGATTTCAGAATTATATTTTTCAGAACTTTGAAAGAATAAATATCTGTTGTTTTAAACCATCCAGTTTGCAGTAATTTGTTACTGCAAACTTAGGCAACTAATACAGAAATAGGTATAGATATAGATAGTGTTTTGTCTGTGCCGGCTACTGAGATTATAAAGATGCATGAATCTGAGGTCATGTCCCTCAATAGCAGACAGTCTAGGAAAACTGGGATCACTTTTGAATTATCCTTCTGTTGGGACAGACAGTTGCAACCAGACTTGAACTTTCTAACACATTATTGTTGAGTGTGCCAGACTTCAAGATTTACCTGTCTTCTCAAACTGAGAAGTCTCTGTAGCTGGTCACATAGCCTGATGGTGACACCTGTATAATTGTTTGCCCCCCTCGAGGAGGGGAACTGGCTTATTTACTGCTTATGATAATGCTTGTTGCTTGCTCAAAAAGTATTGGACTCTTGGCTCTCTGTTTCTCAGCAGTGATGAAAACCCATCACATGTAAAGAATCCACCTGGACCACTTACATAACACTGTGTGAACTGGAGGCAAAGGGAACTGGGGCAAATATGCTGATGCTTGTACTGCTTGCTTTGTCATTACTAATAATGACTTCAGTCTCTGACTCAGGAGTCTGTGTCTTCTGCTGACATCTATGAAAAGCAATACACTAAAATGTTAGCTCGTCGGTATGGTAAAATCTCAGAATTCTGAACAGTTTTTGAGACTTCCTTTCTACCCATTCAGGTTCTAAATTTTATTGTCTCATTATTTTCAATGTCTTTAAGTACTTAGTACAACTTATATTAAGTTATACTTGCTATGACTTATATTTAGATAGTACTTAATACCAGTTATACCAAGTACCAATTAGTACTACTTAATACTACTCATAATGCTGCTCAAGCTATTAATTAGAATATTGATTGTTTTCTAAATGAATAACCATATCATTCAGCCAAAAGGAAAAACTATGTAGACTTTTCATTGCAAAAGTTCCAGTGAATTATTCAAAGCCCATACAATTAGATTTTGTGAATTGCTGAAATCTGTATTTTGCTGTCCATTGGTAAGCGCTCTCTTTTAATTGTTAGCTAAATATGCTCACTTTCACAATTTCATTTAAATGATTTCCCCTATTTAGATAGTTGCATCAAACTTTGCCCGAGTTCTTCCCTTACTTTATAGACAAACTGTATATTATCTGAATTGTCTTCAGTTTCTACTCCTTAGTGATTCTGAAGTCATTTGAAATATCTCTATACTTATATATGGCATATGCCCTTATGCTATGATTTGAATTTGTTTCCTAACATACATGAGTTGGAAACTTAATCTTCAGTGCAACAGTGTTGGGAGATGAGATGATTAGACCACAGGGCTCTGCCCTTGTAAACAGATTAATACAGTCATCACAGGAGTCGTCTGATCCTTGAGAAAGTGGGTTTGCTTTGAAAATAAGTTTGTCCCCCTATTGCTCTCTTGCTTTCTGTGAGTGCTCTCTCACCCTCTTCTGTTCTGCTATGGAATGACATAACAAGGCGGCCCTCACCAGATGGTGGCACCTTGATATTGGACTTTATGGCTTCCGGTGAGAAATAAATTTCTCTCATTTATAAATTACCTGGTCAGTGGAATTCTGTTAATAGCACAAAACAGACTAAGACAACTTATATCCCTAAATGACCCTAAGCTTTTGAGAGCTGATGGCAATAACTTATGTTTTCATTCTTAACAGTCCAGCACAATGTACAATGCATAGAAGCTGCTTAACAAATACTTATTAATAAAAATAACAACAGTGATACCTGATGGTATTTTAAAAAATCATTTCAAGTTAAACAGTTTATAACTATTTTAGGAAACTCATTTATTTATATTATGTATTTAATAAATAGTTTTGAACACAAAACATCATATGTAACACTGTGGGTGTAAAATATTTTGAATCATATCAAAGCTTATCAGAAGGGGCAGAGATGTGCAAAATTGATGTAAAAAGAACAGGGAAGGGAGAAGAGTGGTTGTCCTATACAAGTAGTATACATTTTCATAAACAACTCTGCACCACTTGTGGAAGTAAAAATTAGTGTTTATATTTACCTAAAATCTTTACAGATACAAATCAACCTCTGGACTTCATGAGAAAATATATTCCACAGAGTGTCATGAAGGTGACTAAGAAAATTAATTAGATCAGCATTTGCAATGTACCATGAGTCAGAGAATCATGGAAATTAAAGCAGGAAAGGACCTTGGAGATCACCTTGTCCAACACCTTCATTTGGTAGATGAGGAAATTGAAACCAGATTGACAAGGATAATTTTCCAAGGTCACACAGATAATTAGTAGCAGAACAAGGCCTCAAGTGTAAGTATTCAAATGCCTAACTAGGGTAGTTTCAACCAAATAAAGGTCTCGCTGTTCTAAAGCATTAAAAAATAAAACAGAATAAAGAGCTCTGTCATCAAGTACTTTCTAAAGAGGTAATAGTAAACATGTTTATATATGCCTATATATGTAGCATAAAAATACATATGCATATTTACAGGTTTATATATATACATATTACATATATACACATATATTATATATATACATACTATTTTTTGAATAAAATGTGTAGATATGCCTATATATCTTTCTTCTCTTTTACAATGCTTTAAAACATGTTTTTTTCTCCTTGAAGAATATGTTGTACATTTTATTTCAACAATTATTAACATGCAAACTTTTTTGATAATAATGAAGAAATAAGCAGTGAGATTGAGATAGCTATTCAGAATATGTAATTGATTTTCTGCATGGTTCATTTGATTATCTTAAAGAAATTTCTACATTTCCAGAAATGAATCTAACACTTTAAAATTAAAATCACAACGGGAGGATATAGCAGAGACTATAACTTGTGTGTTAATAGTCATCTTCCTTTCTTTGCATAGCAATAAACTTTTTAGCTGAGTACAGAGATAGCCAGTCAGTCAAAGGCCACATTTTCTAACATTTGGCACCTATAGTGACTTAAGAGTAAGTTCTGCTCTCTGGATTGTAACTGATATGATATATTCAACTTTTAAGGCATGCCTCCATAGGGAAGAAGCAGGCTCTCTTTTTCATTTCTCCTTCGCTGCTGCTGGAATTGAGTTACTGTAGTGATAGCTGCAGTAGTCACACAGAACCACAGCTAAAAGGAAACTAGCCCTCTAACACTGTGAATACCAGCTATAAAAGGCCTTCCTAATGTAAGTGTGAAAAATACTCGTATCCTGTGAAAGCTACCATTTGAGTCTTTTACTTCAGAGTAACTTAACATATACCCTAATTTAACTGGAATTGATTTGACTAGGAATTTAGATGTTTCCATTCATTGATAATTTTATGTGCAAAATATTTTAAAAATTGGAATAAAAAATGCAAGTTGGCTTGACAAAATGCTGATAAAAATTCTTCCAACCTAAGAACAATTTAAAAAATAAATCATTAGAAGTAAATTTAACAGTTTATTTCATAGAACATTGGTTTTTCTAAATAAATAATGGTATTACATTGTATCTCTGCACTTCCCATATGTTCCCCTTGAATTTGCAGAACTATCTGCAATACTAGAGAGATCCATTCCACATTCCCACTCGACCTCCACCATGGTATGCTTTGACTGTCTTTCCTCTGTGCTGTTCTGGATATTCCAGAGGTATATCCTGTTAAAATACCTGTATCATAGGACTTACACCCTGTTATTGTAATTGTGTATTTACTTATTTTTATTGTTAATTGAAGCAAGACACCTCAGTATTAGCACTTTTAATTCCCAGTTCACTGACGATGCTCAGTGTCTTTGCATTTGATATTTATTTCTTTTCCTCAGATCTACATTGGCCAGCTGGCCACATCTTTCATTGCCTTTGTTCAAATTTTGCCTCTTCAGGGAGACTTATCTATGTAAAATGGCACCCTCCTCCCCAGTCAATCATTATCATGTTAACCTGCTTATTTCCTTCGTAGATTTTAATATCAGAAATTATCTGATGCATTTATTTGTTGATTGTCGATTGTCTGTTTTCTCCTTGCAGTTTTTTTGAATGTACATTACATAGGAGAAAGAGTGCTGGGATTCTTCAAATTCAAACATGGATATAGTTTCTACCTTCATTGGACTGATAGAGCAGTGAAGAAAGCAAACATTTAACAATGATTACTCATGCAACCATTAAAAGGGTAATGTGACTCTTACAAAAATGAAATATTTAATTTGATCACAAACAGTATTATTTATTTCTTAAGTGAATGAATCATAAAGTTACTGTGTCTCACCATTGTACACAATATGGAATAAAATTGTAACTGTAGATAAATTAGTAATGCAGCATTATGAGTCTTTTCTAATAAACTGTTATTTAAATTGATATATTTTATATTTTTATCTGAATTTATTTTTATTTCTGAACTAAAGAGGTGATTATACATTTGAACAGCTATTCCAAATTTTATCTTTGAAACTGCACGTTAATACATTCTTTATTAATCTGCCTAAGTGAGAGACACCTAATAGAAATAAATGTGGTCAATAATATAATTTGAAATATTAAAGTGTCTTAAAGTATTTATAGTTATTCATTCATATAAAATACAACATATTGGCCTATTTAAAACATTTTGTAAAAGATCAGTTGTTTTTCAAGGTATTTAATCAAATGTCAGTTCTACCAACATATAATTAGTTTTCATCCTGTCTTTTCTTCTTTTTACAGTTCTGAATATACAGACTTTCTAAAAGTTACATGAGTTTTTGTTACACCCACAATTATCTATTTGAATAAGCAAGTACTATATCATAGCTAAGCTCACACATCAAACTAACCATCACTGTGGCCAAGTAAATTCCCTTCACAATGAAATAAAAATAAAAGTAATGCTGTCACTTCTGGAAGAAAGACTTAGTAAGGATTGCACATTTCAGTTTGTATTTCCTGCCCTAGCAATTATGGGTATATATGGCAAAATGGACCACCCATCAGCCTGGCTATCTGAGTGACTACAAGAAACTGAGTCCTGAGTCCTTTCTATTTTTTTTTTGGACTGTGAGAGTGAGTGAATGATGAACTTTTTTCATGTTACATCGCTGAAAACCTAGGATTTGTATGTTATAGCAGTGTAATCTAGTTCACTATTTCATCTTGAGGATTCCAGGATCAATAGGATAGGGAAAGAAAAGACAAAGAGTGATTCATTGAGTCAAATTTCTTGGTCCAGAAGTAATATCAATGCTGCTTTCAATTCATTGGCTGTAATTAGTATCATGTCTCCATCTAAATACAATGGAGTTGGAAAAATCAGGTAGGAGGATACAAAGATCCCCAGCAGTCAGTCAACATTTCTATCTCATACTTATTCATAATTATGTGAATTTCATAAGTTACTTCTTTGAACTTCGTTATTCTTCCTCTAGATAAATGGAGAAATAACCACTTTATGTGGTTGTGGTAAAGTTTAGATTCTATGATATATGTGCAAGATTATCATATAGTAAGTCCCCAGGACTACTTTCCCAGACTTTAAAATGACTTTTAATTACATTTTTTGTAATTACATAACTTCATCAATTTGTTATATAAATATTTATCACACAATTACAATGTGTTATTTAACTGACAATTCAATTTAATCATCCACAAACTATTTTTGCTAGCTTCTCAGTGATATATTGATTTACAATTGATGTATGTCTACATCAAATGGACACGAGTTGGTTGATGAATAAAGGCTATCATTCTCCAATGGTTTCACAGAACTTAAATATCAACTTGATCCAGAATTTAATTTCTTAGAAGTCTGCCCAGTATCTGACAAAAATGGTGGAATGAGATATAATTCCACACTCAATACACATTATTGTTAATAAATTATGCTTCCAGGATTAATTCCTATTTGATATTTGCTGTGATTTACCAGTTTATCACATAAAAGATGAATTCATCTTTACCTATGCACGAAGTAGCAGAGAATCAAGAGAAAGATTAAATCATGCAAACTAATGTCTGATATATGTGATGAAAAGAGATATTGGATGTAACATATCTTAAATATAGCTAATGCTTTGAAAATCCTTCCTGACTCAATTTAATTATCAAAGCTTGACTTACATTAGATCAAAAAAGATCTTTATACCAATACCGGTTCTACAGTAGAACATACAAAATAATTTTAAAATCTTACAGATATGTCCAATTATTATCTCATAAGAATAAATACTTGAAAGTTCTGATTTGATTTGCAAAGTCTACCATGTATATACACAGCAGTCAGAATAAAATTTTCACTGTGTTTTTATTTATACATATCTCCTTTTCCAAAGCATAAATAAATCATATTTGATATCATCTGATAATCTCATTTACACAAAACCACTCAGTTATTGTCATCTAAGAAAGGATCAAGATTAGGGACATCAGAGTGAGAAAGCTAATAAACAAATCCTATTTTTTTAGTCGTTTTCCTCTTACCAATAGTTTCCTCTATGTAAACCAATTGTAAAATATATTCAGCTCAGACAGTAATTTTAAAGACACAGAGTTATCTTTTAAAAGTGACATGGTAGTAATTTTATTGTCTACTAGATGAAGAGTGCATGGAGAGACATATTTTTGGTCATCTACATGCAAATAAGCATTGAATTATAATTTCAGTTTGTAGTGTTATATTATTTACCAGTTCTGGGGATACTTGTAATTCATGCAGTAGATAATTACAGCATTATGTTCTTTTAAATACCATTAGAAAAGAACAGGTGCAGTTTCTGAACACTAAGGACAATAAGCCAATCTGTGTTTAGAGCAGCATGCTTAGTGTGAAGAATGAGAATGTTACTGATGTGATGAGGACTTTTAAACTGTAGATGATGTTAGCAAACAAAGGATTGTTTTTAGTTGCCTTGTTAGCAGTCTTTATTATTCTGTTAGCATTTTCTCCCAAAAGTTACAGACAATTTCTAGAGAAATGTGTATATCAATTCTATATACTGTAGTGATTAACACAGAATGCTATTTGCATGCTGTACTTCTAAAATCAAGACAGAATAAGAGAATAATAATCATGATAAGTATATTGATAAGACAGCCAGTTCTCATTTTATGAGAACATGGTGAACACAAATCCGTTCTTTAGACAACATTTAACATTCCTATAAGATTGAAATATCTATTCTGGAGTCTGACTTTCTGAAGACATATCTCTATGTAGTTGTGCTTACAAATAAATAATTTGCCAGTTGAGACAAAATAATTTAGTAGAACCTTATATATTCAGGAAAAAATACTAGCATCATGTCCAGATATCAATTCGGCTTCTATAAAAAACTTTCTGTCTGACTTTTGATGTGTTTCTTATCTCTCTAGTTTTCAAGTTTTAAGAGCAAATGAGAGAATTGACCCAAATCTTTGAGCTGTTTGACTATATGCCTCCTTTTTTTTAATTGACAAATAAACAAAAACTCCTCTGTTTCTTGTGGCCTGTCTTCATGCTGCTCTTTGAAAAACCAGGAGTCTACGTTTGGGCCAAACTCTTCATGCTGTTTTTTGTTTGTTGCTTTGTTTTACTCAATTTAAGTCTTTTATCAAAAAATGTTTTTACTTACTCTTATAATTAGTGAATAAACTAGATATCATATCTTTAAAACTTTTTTGCTGATTTCATTAACCCTAAGCATTATTTTAATCATCTGAAGAGTGGAAAAATTTGCTAACTATGAAGGTCCTGGGCAGAACAAGGAAGAGAGTCCTTCTGCCTCCTGTCCACCACACTTCCCCTTATCCTAACGTTTGCTGAGCACTTTTCATATTCTAGATCCTGTTCTAAAAGTGCCATATGCATTATCTTACCTAATTTTCTAAAGAACGGTAAGTATTCATATGACATTTTGAAGTTATCACTAAGAAGTGACTGTACAGCCAGGGATTGTGTTTCTCAGTCAGCTTTGCATCCAGGTATAGCCACGTGACAAGTTCTTGATAACACAGTGAGTATGAATGGCAGAGATAACTACTAATTTGGGCCCTTATAAAACAGGCGGTGCTTTCCCACATACTCCTGCCGCTGCCCCTTTTACTGACCAGATGCTAATGTACCAAGTAACCTTGGAAGCCACTCATCAAAAATGAAAAGCCACCATACATCGGGATTCCTGAACAATTATCTGCAGCAAAAGTACAAGTTCTCACACCAGTATAATCCTGCTCCCTATGCCCTATCACCTTGGGTTCTTTTAACGTGGAAAAGCAAATCCATATTGTGTTCATTCATTACTCATTATGAGTCTATTTGTTCTATCAGCTTGCCCTAACTGACTCAGATAGATATTATTATCCTCATTTTATAGATGAAGAAACTAGGACCAAGAGAGTTTAGGTTGCTTGTTTAACAGTAAAAGGTTATGTGTGTGTGGCGGGGGGTGGGGGGTGGGGGGACAGGGAAGCTAACTCCAAAACCGTGCTACCAAAAGCTGTGTACAAAGCCTTCACTCAAAGTTAAGTGGATATAGGATGTTTTGACAGTAATCGACACTGGGTGGATATTCATGAGTTAAAATGTTGAGATTAACCAGTAATGTATAGTTTTCAAGAACCCAACATAGTAATAATAACAATAACCATTTATATTCCACTACTGCAGCTATCCTAACATGGTACATAATATCTCTGTCAATGTAGATTCCAGGTTAGAAACTCATGTTTTTCTAAAGGCTTCTGACTCCCACATTCTCACACAACCTTGTAGTCTACAAGGTCTGTCTATTGTATTTCCTCAATGTATCTTTTATTTATGCCCGTCTTCTGTGAAAACCTTTGTCATCTGTAGTCTAATGTCCTCTGCCTCTAATTTCAACCTTTCTTAGCTACATTTTATACTATCACCATTGTGAAATATTTAACAAGTAAATCTGGTAGTATCATTCTCCTGCTCCAACAATTCAGCCCACAGTTAATTCACATTGTGGACTTACCAAGCTCTCCATGATCTTGCTCCTATCTACAAATGCATTTTCATTTACTCCATCTTTTTCTTTGAATTTATGAGCTAGAAACTCTAAACTATAACAGATACCAGACATTATCAGATTTAATATTCTGTATTGGTCATTTGCAATGGTGACTTTGGAAATATATGGATATAATAGTACCTACAACATAGGGCTGTTAGGATGGATAAGAAAACATATGCAAAATGTGCAGCGAAGGTTTAAACTGTCTATCCTGGCTAATGCATAGAAGCAAAGGACTTGACTGAAATGAAAGTTTGCCAATTGTCTGTAATCTAAGCATCAATTTGTAATATTCTTTAGTATAAAATTTATGAAATACTCAGGACCTATATATCAAATTTGCCAATGACCTTTAATTATAGATTCCTGAACATATCTGCAATGTTCATGATTCTGTAGATTTGCATATCATACTCTTCTGCCTATAGCCTCCTATAGATGGGTAATTTACCTAGAAACTACCTAATCAATCATTCTTTAAATCCTACCTAACATTATAACTTCATTGTGAAACTTTTATTCCCAAACAGAATTGGGTTGATTTCACTTATGTTAACAGTGCCCTCATGTTATGCCATTACAATTTTCGTAGTGTATTGTATTACATCATGTAGGACTGTGTTATCTTAGATATTTGTATTATATTGGGTTGTAGTAAAACTCATTTCAATGTATCTTTATCAAATTGCATTTTAAGCTGTTTGTATCATATTTTTTCTTATCCAATTGTAAATTTCTTCAGAGCATAAACATTAAATATTCATCTTATTCTTCATGTTATTTAGGAAAATGTTTAGCACAAGGTTGACATTTAATGTTTACAGAATCAGACACATAACATAATAAATGAATGTGCATTTATTCAGAACTTACACAATATTGTACTCCATTTTATCCTCTGGATTTTGTGGTGAATTTAAAATATGTTCACAAGTTCTTTGAAATTCCTTCCATCAAGAAGTGGGGCTTAATTACCCTTTCCTTGAGTGTGGAAAAGATTTGCATCTAACAGATAGCAACTGATGAAAATGACTGTAACTTCTGAGAATAAGTCATAAAAGGTTTTGTGTTTTCCTTCTCACTCTAACTTTTGGATCACTAACTTTGAAGGAAGCCAGCTAACACGTCATAAGGACACTCAAAAAGCACTTTGACAAGTCCACCTGTCAAGGATCTGACAATTCCTGCCAATAGTCATGCTAGTGAGCCATCTTGGAAGTAAATCTCTCCCAGGCCCAGTGAGGCCTGCATATGACTGCGGTCTGGCAGGTAGCTGGACTGCAACTTCATGAGAGATCCTGAGTGAGAATACTTAACTAAGCTACTCCCCAAATCCTGACCCCCAGAAACTATGAGATAATAAATGTTCTAAGTTTTAGGGAAATTTGTTTTGCAGCCATAGATAACTAACATTTTGTAGATTATAGTAAGACTATACTTGTATTCTCTAAGAACTTGTAACACTGCATCTATGGGAAATTCATACTCATCCATAGGATACAATTATAATGTAAAATAGTTTATTATGTGGTTTTAAATGATTAATTTAACAAATATTTACCAAACATCTACTGTCTTACTGAAAATAAATATATGCATTATAACTTAAGAATTTTATTTCTGAGCATGTATTACAGAAGAATCCCCACAAATCAGAGGCAGGAAATGCAGCAGCATATTTACTGTGGCATAGTATAGAGTGGGAGGTGTTATAGATAGTTTGGAATCACATCATGAGGGAATGGATTAAAAAAAGTATGATGGATGAAAAGCATAATGGATGCAGGCTAAAAAATATATATTCTACAGCAATTAAACATCAAACAATATAGGCAGATAAGAATGGATGCATCTTAAAAACATACTTAATGTAAAAATGCAAAAACATGATGCATAATACACTTAATACAAATTGAATATGTGTACTTGTACATCATTACATGTTACAATAGTACATCCATATTTAAGGACATATGTCAAGCCCAATACGGTGGGTATGTCTTTTGGGGAAGGGAATGGAAGTCAGGATAAAGGATTTAAAAGGGCAAACTACGTATATTCATAAAATGAGGCAGGGTCCTGGCCTAGAAAGAAAATGGTAACTATGAAATGTAACTTAAATCTCTGTATGTAAATTTTTTAAAAAAAGTCAAACCAGACACATAAAACAAAATATAAAAGCAAAACAAACAAAAAGCCCCAAAACCACTTACTACATTTCTTGTGTTGGGAGATTTAAAATACAACAGCGAAGAAGAGAAATAGTCCCATTGGGGATTCCATTCTCAATATATAAGTGAAATAATAAATAAACATGAAAATTTTAAGAAAGCGTTAAGTGCTGTGAAACGATTAAGGGTGTGACATGATACATAATAATGCATGAGGACTACGGTGGTTAGGGAGCCTTGGGAAAGCCTCTTTGTGGAGGCGATATTTCAACTGAAAGCCAAATGATTAGAATTAGTTCTCTGTGCAAAGATGTACAAAAGGATATGTGTTCCAGGTAGAGTGCAGATGCCTCGGCTTGGCAAGACAGGGATAACAAAGATCAATGTGGCTGTAACATCATGAGTTCATTGAGAGTGACAAAGCAGGATTATGTTAGTCGTAAGAAACAGGTTTAGATTTTAGCATTAGTGAAAAGGAAATCAGGGTAGAAAAAAATAGGTTTTACAAAATAAACATCATGACTGCTGTGTGGAGAATGAATTCAAAAGAATGGCGGGAGTGAAATGACAAAGACTAGTTATGATGCTACAGCTATAGTTATACTTTTAGGAAAATATATAACTATTCTGAGCAGTGATGGAAACAGTAGCATTTGAAAGATTCTAAAGAGTCTCCAGAGACAGGCAGGAGTCATACAAACCAAGTGGGTTAGATGAGGGACTTCAGTTTTATTCCAGAGCAAATGGGTAAAAATAAAATTGCATGATCTGATTTATAAAATGATAGCCTACATTTTAACCCATGCTTTTGGGAGGGATATTAAATTTGCGTAATGCACAAACATTAAATATATGAGTAATAATAAAGTGTCAACATTTGGTGTCACTGGTCCTACAGAGCTGGAACATGAGCTTTTAGGACAAGGCAAGAAACCTCCAGAGGAGGCTGGGAAAAGTCAGATGAGAGGTGTATCTCAGCGCCTCTTTACTACAGGTTTAGTGACAAATTTAGTTACCTGCTGAAGTACACATGTTATTTAAGGATGATTTTAGCATCTAGAATAGTAAATGTATATACATCAATTAGCATCAGAAGTGTCTGCCAATGCCTGGCTTGATAAGACTCTGACCTTTCTTGAAGTTAATCTTTCCAAGAAACCTAGATGAATTCTCTTGGTTGAATCTTCACAAAGCATTACTGCATTTGTGATAACAAATGCATATGGGAATTAATCCTTTCAAGCTGCTGTTAAAAACACTCAATAAAAATCAAGAATTAGTAATGCTGCCATGATAGAATTTTTAAATAATAAGATTTTAATGGTATACACATTGTTAAAAGCTCTTTTATGGAAATGTTTCTGGGAATATTCCCTGTTTCCGTTATGCTTGGGGATTTTCTTCCATTTGTTAGTAGAATTGGGAGTTCGTGAGGTTTAGTATTGTGGAGATGACATTTCTTTTCCAAAGCATTTAGAAATTTGTTATTATTTTTAATATAGTGGTTATACTTAATTTTGGTGTGTATGCATACAAATGGGCAACAGAAACCACTTTTGGAAATTAAAGTAATATTGTAGAAGTAGCCAGAAATCATAATTGTGTACATTTCATGTTCCATGGAGATAACAATAATCATGCCAATGACAAATATGTTTGTTTTTAATAAAATTACCAATGATACTTGCATGCGACTCCCTGATTTCTGGTAATAGCCCCAGGCTAAACTTGAGCATCATGTAGTCATCTCGAATCATGATTTTGTAAAGGGGTAGATTATAAATTATAAATTAATAAATAATTATTTCTGCATTAGTTTATATTCTTCATATTATCTGAATATTGCAGGTTGCCTACAACATACGTAAAAAGGCAGAATGCAGCACAGCATATATCATTTTTCCTATTTTATTAAAATTTGTGAATATTTCTCTAACTCTCTTATCTCTATACCAAGACACAAATATGTAAAATAATGCACACATTACTATAGTAGCTAACTTCTTGTGGAACAAAATTATCTTACCATGAAATGTACTTAAAATTAAGTCTAGAAATAATAAGACAATTATGACTAAGGTGTGTGAGTGTATTTGTGTAGCAAACATCTTCTATTCACCCCATAACAAGAGGCACATACCCTGGTTTCCTATTTTGTTAAAGATAAAAAAAATATTTCATGAGAGAAATTCCAATACAGTACAATCATATTAAGAGAGTATTCATATTCAAAATCTCCAGAATATAATATATTGCTATCATTTTTTGAAAATTTTCTTTATATTTAGTTTTAAAAAGATAATTAATACATCCTTAGAGTTTTAAAAATGTTGACTTAATTAGCAATGCACTTAAAGATCTAACAACCATTGTTTAACACATTGATTGGGTTGATTTGGGTTGCTGGGGATCTTTGTTTAACAAAATCACTACCTCTTAGGCTATGTACCTAGCCACCACAACTGAACTCAGTTCATCACATGGATTCCTTCTTTTCTATTCCCATTAGCAATGCACTAATTGCAGTTTTTCTCTAATGCTTACATTATTCCAGTACACTGCTCACCTTCTTCCCTGCCTTCCCTCTTTGAATAATCTTGTTTGTCCAAATTTTTAACTTAAAACAGTGCTTCATCTATTATTTTCTTCACTGAAAATTAAATTACCATGAGCTTACAATTTTAACATATGCAAACATTTTTATTTTTTCCGTCATCTAATTCAAATTTTTCATATAGTCTGCATAAGTCTTGTAATTTGAGGGAAGCCATTATTCTTACCTTAATTTTTACTCATAAATAAATATGAAGATACTTTTCCAAAATACTAATTGGAAGCAAATGTAAACCTAGAAGAGCTATGAGAAGTGCATATGGGATAATCATGGTTGCCAATTACTGAGCACTTACTACATAACAGATATTTATTAAACACTTGAAATTCAACCAGTCATTTATTTAAATTGACCCCAAATAAATTAAATATATATTTATATAAAATGCTTATTTAAAAGCTGGGGTATGGTAATTAATCAAATTAATCTATTATAAGTTCTCACAATATCTGGATGAGTAGGTATCACTGTTCCCCAATTTACAGATAAACTAAGGTATAGTGTAGCTATGTGTCTTGCTCATTAAGAGACAATAAATAATGAAAGAACCATGATTTGAACATGACTCTTTTCGAATAAAACATTCTGTTTTTAATCTCTAGACTCCACTGAAGGAGGTTTGGGGAAAAAAGGCAGGAGTAAAATTTTGAAGGCCAAAGGCAATACAATTTTTTCTTTGTGAGCTATGAAGAATTATAGATGAAAGAGAGCCAATAAGGATGCCAGTTTATCCGGTTTTTATTTTTGGAAAAGAAATACTCTGATTGCCATGTGAAGGAAAAATTGAAATGATCTGAGACTGGAGGCAGGGAGCTATATCCCAACTAGATATACAAATATTCTCTGGGGTGAGAATTCTAGACTTGGAACCAAAGTTAAAAAAAAAAAAACCTGAAAAAATGCTTCGCATTATAGACAAGAGGTGGAGGGGAAGGAAGTACAATACAAGAATTGTCTGGAATGATAATGGTGTGATTACAGAAGTAGCACATCAGGAGGATGTGAGATCATAGAAACTGAAAAGAGAGAATTTTTAAAAAGAGCAAAACCAGTACAGTTTTTAAGTATTTCCAGGTTGACAAGAAGTGATATGCCATTTGATCTGGCAATTTGATGGTCATTATTTTAAGACTGATGGAAGAAGATAGTAATATTGGAGTGAAAGCCATTCTTCAATGTTTTAAAGAGTGGATGATATTAGATAAGTAAGAAAGAGGAAACTAAAAGAGAAGAAAGAAAAAAGTACATATTGATTAAATTGATTAAATATAAATTATGTTAGATACTTTACATATGCTGATTCTTGTAACCATGACAACTGCCTTATCTTCCATTCTACAAATGATGCAACCTGACTTTACAGAAATTATGAAAAGACTTTCTAGTTTTTTTTGTTTGTTTGTTTTTTAGATGGAGTTTTGCTCTTTTTGCCCAGGCTGGAGTACAATGGCATGAGCTCGGCTCACCGCAACCTCCACCTCCCAGGTTCAAGCGATTCTCCTGCCTCTCAGCCTCCTGAGTAGCTGGGATTACAGGCATGTACCAGCACGCCTGGCTAATTTTGTATTTTTAGTAAAGACGGGGTTTCTCCATGTTGGTCAGTCTGGTCTTGAACTCCCGACCTCAGGTGATCTGCCCACCTCGGCCTCCCAAAGTGCTGAGATTACAGGCGTGAGCCACCACACCTGGCCAAGACTTCCTAGTTTTTGAATGGTAGATCCCCAGCAACCCAACAAATTTATTATTTATTAGTGTTATGAGAATCTTTATGTCAATGAAGACAGCTATACATGAGTTACACATGATTTGAGGTGAAGTTATTGCATAAGTTAAAAAAACAAATCCTTGTATTATTCAGTTCTCAGTTCAAAATCACCTTCCAGATATGAAGCAAGAAATATGAGAAAGCAGGTATGAGTCAGAAAATGACTTGGTAGCTCATTGCAGACAAGAGAGTCGTAGGAAAACCCAAAGAGCTCAGATGTTAGTTTTTGTGCTTTGCCCTCTGTGTTGAGCCTTGGTATAGGTGGCATTTGTGGTGGGCAGGGGTTTGGGGGAGAAATAATTGAATGCTGTGAAACTTGGGGATCAGGGCAAAAGGGAGCCAGCAGTCCACCTGCAGAGCTGCAGAACTCAGGCTGGGTGTAGCTTTGCAGAGATACCAGCAACAGAGACAGGTGGGTCTCAGAAAGGCTGGTAGAATGGCCATGTCCTTCTTTGTGTCCAGACCAAGAAAGGACAAAGGACCTCAATGACCTGAGTACAAAAATGAGGAAGATGCTGAGTAGCCTGTGTAGCTTTGTCTCCTTCAGAGCCTGAGTCCAGATCATATACATCTCAATGGCGGCAGCAGGGACAGGCAAACAAAACTGGAGTTCCACAATAGTGGGGCTTAGAAAATCCATGGTGGGTTTAGAATCAACCCAAGAAAGGAGAGAAAAAGCCTTGAGAGGGAATTTTATAACTGAATGCAATGAAATGACAGACCAGAGTTGAACTTTGGATTTAGAAAGAATATACCTAAAAGTGCTTAGATTCCATTTCTGCATTAGGTAAAATAGATGGGTCACTGTCAGAAGACCGTATCATAGGAAAAAAAAAAAATAATCGGCCCGGAGCCGTGGCTCACACCTGTAATCCCAGCCTTTGGAAGGCCTAGGCGGGCAGATCGCTTGAGCCTAGGAGTTTGAGACCAGCCTGGGCAACATGGTGAAACCCCCTCTGTCTCTATTAAAAATACAAAAATTAGCCAGGCATGGTGGCAGGTACCTGTAATCCCAGCTACCTGGGAGGCTTAAGCAGGAGAATCACTTGAACCTGGGAAGCAAAGGTTGCAGTGAGACAAGATCTCACCACTGCACTCCAGCCTGGGTGATAGAGTGAGACTCTGTCTCAAAAAAAAAAAAGAAAGAAAGAAAGAAAAGAAAAAAAATGATCTTTGTCATCTGACATTTGAGTGTCTGACTTGCAAAATCATATTGAATATGAATTATTTTATTAATTTTTATGTGTGAAAAAATACTAGGTTTGCTGCTAATAAAGAACATTAGAAGGAAAGGTGGGCAGGGAGGCTTGAAGGAAATAGTAAATAAACATTTTCAAGTCACTGTAGGAAAGGAGCAAAAATGTGACTTTATTGCTGAATGATATATAGAGTTCAGTCAAGCCAGATTTGAGACAATATAGCATATGACATAAATCTACATAGTTAAGGTTTTCTCCAGGCAACATTTAGTATTACCTTTCTCATGTTTATAGGCCCAATATTATATCTATGGTAAACATGTTTTGGATACTCATTATGTTAAGTCAAGGGGCTACCCCATGAGTAAATCACAATCCTTGTCTCTGAGGGCTTGCTTTCTATTGGAAAATACAAACATAAGTGAATAAATATGATAAAAATGTAATATGACAAAATTGAGAAATATGACAAAATTGAGAAATACTGAATTCCAAAAGACAATTTCTAACTTTGTTGT
The DNA here is from genome assembly GCF_029289425.2 of Pan paniscus. Classification (NCBI taxonomy): domain Eukaryota; kingdom Metazoa; phylum Chordata; class Mammalia; order Primates; family Hominidae; genus Pan; species Pan paniscus. The sequence continues at coordinate 59,625,070 of NC_073249.2, read as the reverse complement.
AGAGAAAGGGGTTAAGAAAAATTTTCAAGAAAGGAGATAATATTTCAACTGGGTTTTGAAAACATCTATAGCAAATAGCGGAAATAGGTTAAAAATATTTTAGGAAAAAACAGCTAAGCTGCACTTAATTTGAGTATTTTTTATTTTGTGAAACATTACCGGAAGCATTTCTCCACTTAAACTTTATTTCTTGCAAATATTGTTCATGTTGAAGTGAATCTATGCAAACACTTTTCACTAACATTCAAAACCATCTTGATTATCCTTTTAAATATACTTGTATTATTAGTCTAAATATAAAGATTCATAGAAAGATAAGAAGATGCAAAATCTACAATTATATGTGATACTATTATTATTATGTTTATTAAATGACTTCATTTGCCATTAAAACATAATTTACCTGATATATCTGTTTACTTAACCACACTGTATGAAAATGTGCCACACAGAACTATATTTACACATATAAACCTACTATTAATTATTAATCTTATGGCAAGCATAAAAGTAAACTTTTATATTAATACAGTTTAATTTTATTTCCTAAAACCATAAATTTTAGGATAAAAAATAAATTAATTTTGACATTGCTCAACATCAAACAAACTTTAACAAAATGTTAAAATTAAAGCTGTAGAATTTGTTTTCAAATTTAGTGAGATGAACTGTATTTCAAAACAGCACATAAACATTGAACTAGTCACATAATTCAAGGATACCAAAATTAGCATTCCATGGATTCATTCATTAGAAAGTACTGGTGGCCTCTTTACCCACATAGTGTAAAGCTATTCATGCCAGCAGCTTAAGACACTCAAGTTTGCCAAATTTCACAGGTGCTGCCTGAAGAGAATGATAGTCTGCCACTCCTCCCTTGCAAAAGACAAATCTCTATTCACAAGAGCGGGAAAACTTACAAACAGAGAGGGTATTTTTAAAAATCTTTGATGCTAATTCAAATAGGAACTTGACCAGTTGTACCTCCTCTTAGCAACAGGTGCAGAATTATACACTGACTCTCCTATAAATATTCTTGAAAGAATCCCTTGGCTTTAGCATTTTAATGCCATGTTTCTTTAAATGAGGCCTGTTTTTCATAGGTTTTCTAATTTGAATGTTATACTCTTGCAGACTGTACCTAATTTATTTTACTAATGAAAATATCAAATGTCAATTGATTTGTATCTCTTGTGGAAATTTTGCCATTAAGATATTAATATAATATATTTTATAGATTTTCTGCTAGTAAAAAGAAGCTCCTGTTTTTCATCAATACTAAATTGCTATAACTCTTAGTTATTTTCCCAGTAGTAAAGATAATTTTATGCCTGGAATTTAAATCCATATTCTTGATTGAGATGTTTGTTTGTCTGCAGTGTAGTCAAGAAGACACTGCACTAGACTGGGGCTCAATTCCAGAATTAACACCACAATTTTATAACTGTATAACCTTTAGAATATCACTTAATATTTTAATCCTCTTTCTTTCTCTTTTTCTTTCTTTCTCTCTCTCTTTCTTTCCTTTTTTTTTTTTTTTTTTTTTTTGAGACAGAGTCTTGCTCTGTCACCCAGGCTAGTGTGAAGTGGCACGATCTCCACTCACTGCAACCTCCACCTCCTGGTTCAAGCAATTATCCTGCCTCAGCCTCCTAAGTAGCTGGGTTACAGGCGTGTGCCATCATGCTGGGCTAATTTTTGTATTTTTAGGAGAGACAGGATTTCACCATGTTGGTCAGGCTGGTCTCAAACTCCTGACCTTGTGATCAGCCTGCCACGGCCTCCAAAAGTGTTGGGATCACAGGTGTGAGCCACCACGCCCGGCCTTAATCCTCATTATTTTTCCTATATGTAAAATAAAATAATAAAGACTGATTTGTACATCCCAAGTAGTTAATGTGAGGATCAAAAAAGATATCGATTATGAAAAACATGAATAAAAGTTTAAAAAGTAAAAAGTAAACATGAAAAGAAAAAACATATATAAAATAAAAAGACTCTTTTTTCCAGAAGAAAATATGGGAGAAAATCTGTTCAAGTTGTGATTGGCAAAAATTTCTTTGGACTCAACCTTTCTACCTATAGAAGAAAATAATTGATGAATTAGACTTTATTAATGGCAATCCACATTCTGGTTGGCCACATTTACAAGTCAGAAAAAAAGTGCTTGCCTCAGAATATGTAAATAATTATTTTCAACTAATAATGGGAATACAAACAGCTCAATAAAAATGAACAACATAATTGAAGAAACATTTTACATAACCTGATATATGAAAGGTCAAGAAGCACCTGAAATGATAACTAATCATAATTAGTTATGTGGAAAGGAAATCTCATTCTAGTCAGAAAGTGGAAAACTGCTAAGGATTTGGATATGGCTAGAGCTGAAAACAGAGTTAAAGAAAGGTTTTTGCTTTTGCGCTGGCATTGGAAATGATAAGATTCATGCTATTTTTTTTTAAGTAATTCTATTTTAATACGTGTGTATTGATCTCTGTTTTTACAGAAAATGCCAGGTACAAAGGTATAGTTTATCTTGGATACTAATTTGAGTGGGGTTTTGTCTTCATTTTTTAAAATTTAATTTTCTTTTTTTCTTTTCTATAAGTGTTTGACACCATACTTGTCTTCATTTTAATAGTGTTCAGAGTATAACCTATCAGAAATATTTTTATACTTGAAAAAATACAACTTTCAAATAAAAAAATTAAAAATATGAAATTGAAGTATGCCTGAGACAAGTTAATCTAATTATCAAAAAGCTCACTTTTTGCTTCAGCAGTATGTTTTATTTAGGGAAAAAACAAAGTTGGCCTTTCTGGACTAAAGAGATCTGAGATAAAAGGAGAGACTAAAACTATGCCTGGAAAACTTTTATTGAAAAAATTTCCTGAAAGGCTGTAAGTAGTTTTTATTTTTCCTTTTCCAGATATTAGAATTTTGGCTTGAGTTTTCTGTGGTATCTGAGGAAAGAAAATAGGAGAAGAGAGCCTAGCTACCCAATTTCCTTCTTTAAAGTAAAGATGATTTGCAAGAAGTTTTCAATCAAAAAATTAAAATGTTTTAAAATATACAAAACATAGAACTATACATCAGCTTGGAGTGGAGGAAAATAAAATGCAAGTAGCCTATATACTTGTCCGATTATCTTTCTAAAGATTTTTGGCTTATGGAGAACAGCAAAACTCAGACTGAAGTTAGATTACCTCTACCACATGGAGACTGCTGGCTTTCGGAAGATGTGTCCACTCACTTCAGTTTGGTTAGGCCAAGACAAATAATAAAATCATGAAGACGACATGGAAACAGACGCAGAAAATGTAATGCTCCCCAGCTTCTGAATGCAAAGAGAAACTGGCTCACCAATAGAACTACTCAAAGGTCAAGCCTTTCAGTTAAAAATAGAAAACAGCCTTTTCCTAAGGGACATTGAGGGACCATTCTCATACCTGCAGGACCAATAGTCCTCTGTGGATATGGAAATAATAATAGAATGTTCTGAGAGGGATGCTTCAACAAGCAACATCCCCCAAACTGAGTTATTCCTCTATCTAGGCAATGTATATTTTTATAGATGAGTAAGGGCTGAATCCAAAAACATTTAATGACTAGCACTGCATGAACACCAGCCCATCAGAATGAACACCCAACATATAAGAATGGTATCAGCTCTTACACTGCTATGTTCTGGCTCTAGCTGAATGTCAGTACTGAGGTATGCCATGACTATTTTAAGTCATTTTAGCCAAATTCAAGGTGGTGGCCAGGTAACATCCCTTTATCAAATGCTAACTGAACTACAAAATTTAGCATTATGAATCCCTAGACAGATTGGTAATCTGAAAGTTATGAGAATTGCATAGCCATGACCATTTATAATTTTATCAAATAATATTATCTATAAAACATTAATCTAATTTCCTCACAAATTTATGCAAGGAGCATGATGTCTGGTTGGCTTGTTTGGATATTGATGTCCATGAAAATGCATAGGAGAGTATTAAAGGGAAAATCCTCCCTATTTTTTGTACAAGATTCTTTAAGAGAGGCTGCAGAAACACCAAATAATGTACAGGCATAGGAGACACAAAATGTGCCAAGACAATTACAGGAAATTTCAGTATCAATTAATGTCTTTTTGAAATGCAACCCCCTCCCCCTTTTTATTTCCTCTCTTTCACTAAACTGGCTCATAGCCAGTATCTTCCCCCAGTGCTCATATAAAATAATACAATGGCATCCATAGCATCCATATTTCATTCTCTAATTCTAACCTGCCCTAAAACAAAGTGGAAGTTCAGGTAAAGTATCTGACTCCAAGTTTAGGGCAGGGGAATTCATGATAGCCCTGGAATCTTGTTAATGGACAATGGCATCATCAACTGTGTCGTCTCATCTGGGATATTAGTACCCTACAGAAATTTCAACCCATTGTGCTGTAGCCTTTCCTCTAGGTGGTCATTTATTTCCATTAAGATACTTTATATTTTAATAATTAAATTAGAAAACTAAGTATATTCATCTTTTTTTCCATTTTTGTATAATTTTTGTTAAAGTTACATCATTTTTATAAAAGATTGGCTTCCATAGTTTCTTGTTGCCTGGAAAAAACCTAAATAATATTTCTAACCTTCTAAAGTCAGAAAAATCTTACCGATGAACATATCTCATCTTCATACTTTCCAAAATGGGTATTTTATCACGTTTCCCAATGATCTGTCAGTCATCCCCAATAACTCTCTGACTATGTTTTCTATTACCATACTCTCCATGGGAAGCCACAGGGGCTCCTCATGATTCCTGGAGCACTCCAGACCCCACTGCACCTCAGGAATTTGAACATGCTGCTGTTCAGTCGGCCTGTAATTCACTTCTCCAGATATACATATGGCATACTGCATTCTCACCTTCTTCATATCTTTGCAGATAGTCTTGTTTAAAATTGTAAACACAATGATGACCACATAGATACCTAACCCCTGGCATGTCCTTTTTTTCTTTTATGGCTTATTTTTTCCATAATACTGATAATCTTCAAAAATAATATATAATTTGCCCATTTATTTTTTTCACCCCACTAAATTATTAACTCATAATTTCCAGGCTATTTATATACATTATATATAATCTCTCTCTATAAAATTGCGCAGGCTGATGTATGTCCTGTGTCATACATGACATTAAATGTTTATTTGTCCAATGAAATAAAAAATGGTTACAAGTTCTCAGTAACTTTAACTTTTTGTATGTTGATTTTGTATCATGCAACTTTACTGAATTCATCTAAATCCCATTTAATTTTTTATTCCTTCTTCTTTATCAATTAAGGCATTTGTAACTATGATCTTTATTTTGAGTCTAGAATTCACTGTGTTCTCATAGCACTATGAAGTGTTCTCTTTTGAACTGCTTTCTTTAGAGTCTGAAATTTCCCTTTGAATTTTCTTTGAACAAAGGATTAAGTAGGAATGGGTTTCTTAATTTCCAATCAGGGAAGAAATTCATTTTTAAAAATTGCATGTCAACAATTTCACTTAAATGTAAATTAGTACCCACTGTGGAAACCAGTATGGAGATTCCTTAAAGAACAAAAAGTAGACCTACCATTCAATCCAGCAATCCCACTACTTTGGGTATCTACCCAAAGGAAAAGAAGTCATTATATGAAAAAGACACATGCATACACATTTTTATAGCATCACAATTTGCAACTGCAAAGATATGAAACCAACCTAACTGCCCATCAACCAAAGGGTGAATAAAGAAAATGTTATTATGTATACATTCACACACATACATATATACACACATACCATGGAATACTACTCAACCATAAAAAGGAATAGAATAATGTCTTTTGCAGCAACTTGGTTGGAGCTCGAGGCCATTATTCTAAGTGAAGTAGCTCAGGAATGGAAAAACCAAATATCATAGGTTCTCATTTATAAGTGGGAGTTAAGCTATAAGGACTTAAAGGCATAAAAATGATATAATGGACTTTGGGGACTTGGAGGGAAAGTTAAAAGGGGAGTGAGGGATCAAAGACCACACATTGGGTACAGTGTACACTGCTCAGGTGATGAGTGCTCTAAACCCTCAGAAATCATCACTGAAGAACTTATCCATGTAACCAGAAACCACCTGTACCCCAAAACTATTGGAATAATTTTTTAAAAGAGCAAGAAAGTTCACTTAAAATATTTAACCTTATTAGATTATGATAAAATAAATGACCTAATCTGGACTTTGTTAAACTTTTAACATCAGGGAATTAATATAACCTTAAAAGGAGTCTCTTGGTATACCTTCTCCTTGTATACCTTTGTAGCCCACTTGAATGTTACACTCATAAATCAAATTGCTACATACACGTGAGTGTATTTGTAGACTTTGTAGCATTTTCCATACTATTTCAATTACTGTATAGTTATATAAATATTCACTATTTTAATTACTATATCATCATCACCATCATTACTATCATCATCATTATCAAATAGATTGTTTGAGTTTTAATAAATGCTGAGACTTTACACATATAAAGAGATTCATTTTCATAATAATTTGGTAAGGAAATTATTCATTATAGGTAGGAAACTGAAGTCAAAAGAGATTAAGCAATTTTCAGTGGCTACTCAGCAGTGTAGCCAGAGCACTTCTGGAACACTATTTTATTTCTTTAGAAAATATTTGAATATTTGGCAATCCTAGTCTACTATCATTATCCCTCTTTTAAAATATTATTTACTATATTTGCTTACTTGTTTTCCCAGATAAATTTCAATTAATATTGTATTAAATTGATAATTAGTATTATATTGCAATATTAATTTAGTGGAAAATATTAATGGATAAAATATATACATACAGAATTATTTTTCCATTCAGAAAACGAGCAAGCTCTCCATGTATTCAAAATTTCCCTTAAATTCCCACAAGATTTTTATTACATTTATTTTCTTATATTACATATTTTGATATCCTTGTGGATGTATTCTTTTCTGTTATATTTTCTTAAGGAGTTTTGTTTGCGTATTGGTAGGCTATTCATTTTTATTTATTCTGTAGCTAGCACATTTCTTTAAGCACATTTTTTCAGTTTTTTAAAATTATATTCTATGGGGCTTTCCATGCCATCCACAACTAACAAGCTTATTTTATTGTAAATATCAATATTGCATATTTTCTAATTTTCAAATTATGTAGATTCAAGTTTTATTTACTGGCAAATTTACTAAACAAGGATAAACAATAAGTAATAGAAGACGATCGTTTCTTTGGCATAAATTTACTATCCAATAAGAATAATTTATTTCAGGATAAAGTTTATATACCTTCTTGAGTTGATTATTCTATTAATTTGTTTAATAAGCAACATTTTCAGAACTAGACATTATAATATCTAAAGACACTTTATATATATGAAAGTCCTTTTGCTTTCCTCTCAAATAAAACATCAATTCACTAAGCAGAAAATTCTTCAGTCATATTTTTTCCTCTCAAAACACCATGCGTTAATCTACCATACCTTGCAATTAGTGTTTTAGATTAAAGAAATTGTTTTCATTCTTACTTGGTTACCTTTCCAGTGAGGAAAACAAAACAAAACAAAATTCTTTTGCTGTCACAGTCTTGGAAAGACAAGCTGGAAGTCAGTTTCCCTCTCATGGTTAGATTGGACTGCTATATTTGCTTTTATAACCATATACTACTTGACATCCTGACAAACTGCTTTGTTCCTCTGGTTCTCCCTGAGAGAAGAAAGATAGGAATCTGAGAAGCCAATCTGTGGTCCAGAAAGAGCCGCTAGCCATGTCTGCCTTAGGTTACTTCCATCTAGAAATAAACAGGCCTGGATGTATGATAGACAAATGCTGTAATTGTTGACTTGGAGCCAGACATGTAAGATGAGCACGCTATTGTGCACACGTTTTCTCTTCCTTTGTGCCCATACACACAATAAGTGGGCTTTAAAATACGTCAAATATTTAAACTAATTGATGAACTAAGAAAAACTGAAATGGAGTAGCTAAAAATGATTGATATTAACTCAGAACCATTACATAATACAATTCTATTTTATATATTTTGCTTGGTGCTGAGTCTTTTTTCATCCAATTCCAAGAAAAGCTCTCTCTCTCTTTCTCATTGCCTCTTCTCAATGAAATATCAGTCTTCTCTCTATGGAAATTCTATTATGCATGCTGTGTATTTTTACTCTCACCCATGCTCTTCATGAACCTCACTTTTAAAATAAATTCTTGCCGGGCACGGTGGCTCACGCGTCATCCCAACACTTTGGGAGGCTGAGGCGGCGGATCAAGAGGTCAGGAGATCGAAACCATCCTGACTAACACGGAGAAACCCCATCTCTACTAAAAATACAAAAAAAAAAACTAGCCGGGCGTGGTGCCGGGCGCCTGTAGTCCCAGCTACTGGAGAGGCTGAGGCAGGAGAATGGTGTGAACCTGGGAAGTGGAGCTTGCAGTGAGCTGAGATCGCGCCACTGTATACAGCCAGGGCGACAGAGTTGAGACTCTGTCACAAAAAAAAAAAAAAAAAATTAATAATAAATAAATAAAATAAATAAATAAATAAATAAATTCTATCTCCCCATTCTTTATTTATAGCACTGCATTAGCTTGTTTTATGGTAATAAACCAATGCTCTTCTTTTAACAGTCTACTGTACTTTAGTTTTAAATTTAGTAATCATATTTTTATCTTCTAAACTTTTTCTTGTTTTCCTATTTTTCCATTCTATTACTTAATGTTTTTTGCATGAATTTAATACTTTCTCAAACTTTTCTATGATGACGGATTGGGAAGAACTAGGACACCTTCTTTAACAAACATGATAAACCTGAGAAATAACATGGTAGAGTAATGAAAAACTCGACGACCTCTATAGCCAGATTGCCTGAGTTTGGACTCTAGCTCTGCCACCAGTAGTTGAGTAATCTTGCTTAATTTGTTTAGATCATCAAAACTTCAGAATCCTCAACTGTGAATTTAAAGTAAAACTACTACCCACCTTATAACATTGTATTAAGTTAAAAATGAAAAATGGTAAAGCATTTAGAACAGTGTTTGACACACATGTTTGTACTTAATACATGTTAGCTAATAACTAGTTAAACATGACAGTTGTCATTAGTGAGTCAGTTCCAGGATAATCTCTTTTAGCTCGTTATGTAGGTGGCTCTTCATCAAGAGATATTGGTGGATTCCACTGCATGTCTCTTCTGCTATTTAGATAGGTATTTCACTTACATGTGATGAATTGTGATTTGGTCAGCTTCAGCTTCATTCCTGTTTACTTTCTGCGGTTTATCTTTCAAAATATCTCTCCATTTTATTGCATATTGATGAATGATTTAATAATTTCAGGTAGTGACACAGTTTTGTTCAGTTCAATAGGAATTTAGATGAGGTTATAAAAGAAAAATCATGTATTTAGATCATAATCATGTATTGCTCTCCCTATGTATTAAATATATTGTTGAGGGAGCATGTACGTTTTTGTGTACACGTCTCAGTGTGTGCGTGTTAGTGTGCACTTAGGATATTGTTGAGTAGTTGTGTGTGTGTGTGTGTGTGTGTGTGTGTGTCTGTGTGTCTGTGTGTGTATGTGAGAGAGAGAGACCTGGTAGAATTTCCTTATATTATTACTAATGTACATTGTTTTATATTTGTTTATAGCTAACTTTCCGGCTTATATGAGCTAATTTTGTTTCTGTTCAATACAAAGTGTTACCTGAGATTTGATCTTTTGTATTTCCTTTGAGGAGCCTACATGAATTCTTCCTGCTGAGCTTAATACAACCACCACAGCAAACTGACCTTCATTTTCTTGAGTGTTCTTTTGTCACGTCAATGTTCTTTTGTGATGTTCTATTTGTTGTTGTCTGAAGTGCATCTAGATTGTGAGATAGGAGATTTTTATTTCAACTGGCATTGATTTTTGAAATGTATTCACTCACTTTATAACTTGTGTTGGCTGCCTAAAATGAAGTGCTTCACATTTTTTTTCAGTGTTAGGGATTTGTGCTGGTATGCATCTGGTAATATGTAGTTTTCACCCTCTTGATTTATAAAACCATTTTCTCTTTTAGAAAACAGTGTCTTAACTTAATGCTCAAGGAAAAGAACTCCGGATTTCAGTCATATGCCATTTTAATGAGTTTGTATATATGTGCATATGCCATTTTAATGAGTTGGTATATATGTGCATATCTGTGTGTGTGTGTGTGTGTGTACATACATAGATACATATACATGTTAGAAAATAATGATGCTAAAAGGCGGTGAGGAAGATTATTTATAGGGACTATTTTGTCCTCTGCATGAGGATTCTAACACATAGTATTGAGATTAGAGATTGCGTACTGCATCTAAGTGGTGTTACCAAATTAGTCATTAGATTAAATGTATCATTAAAGCAACTCAAATTAGGTTTTCCCCACTGAATTGAGCAAGTTTGATTCAGAAATGATATCATTTGTAAGATTTACCTGATTTCTGGTGTTTAGTACGACATCATATTATTTATTAGTACTATCATTCAGAATGAGAAGTTTAGGACAAGCATCTACATATTTACCTAATGACAATTTTGAAATAGCCAATTTCATTTTTATGCATTGATGCTTCCAATATTATTTGTATGAAGCTGACAAAAAAGATTCTCATACTTTGAGAAAACACTTTGAGTTATTCCTCTTTTATGCATGCACGATTATATTTTTAAAGAATAAGAGATTTTGAAATACTAGTCTAATCTCAGTCAGATGACACCAATATCATGGTGTCTATCCCTGGCCACAACATTTTAATGGGAAATGTTTAAAAGGAAAGGTCATAGATAAAGACAAATAATTCTGATATATGAGATGGGATTCTACTGTGAGATAACAAGACCACCACATCCTCAGAATAGAAACCCTGTCTCTACCAAAAATATAAAAAAACAGTCGAGTGTGGTGCGTGTGTGTAACACCAGCTACTTGGCAGGGTAAGGCCATAGAATCGCTTGAACCCGGGAGGTGGAGGTTGCAGTGAGCCGAGATAGTGCCACTGCACTCCATCCTGGGTGACAGAGCAAGACAGTCTCAAAAAAAAAAAAAAAAAAAAAGAAAAAAAAGAAAAAAGAAAAAAAAAGAAAAAACGATGTTCACATTCCTATTTATTTGGCAGTTTAAAAGGCATCCACTTATTCAAAAACATAAGTAAAATTGTTTAGAAGTGATTCAAATATAGATGAGACCTATTAGAGATTCAGCCCTAACTTAATTATATTTAAAAAGCAAAAGTACAACCATTCTAAAGATTTCACGGTCAAAAACATTGTAAGATCTGGAGAAACATTAGTACCTTGGGATCTATATGAATTTACACTATGTGGCTCATCTACAAACCATTGACAGTTAATGTGATATCAGCAAATAATCAGTTTATCAATTTGTACTCCATAATATTTTTCTCTCATATGTAAGTTCATGTATCAATATCAAAAGAAGAGTCTCACTTAAAGTAACTCTCTCTATATAAGCCAAAATAAAAATTGAGATGAAAATCTCAGAAGTAAAGGTTATAAGAAAGAAATCTGACAAAAATATGTCCTAGTAAATGAATCAGCATTTTATTTGCTGGCCCTATCAAATTAGAATTTTACAAGGACATAGTGGTGTAATATCTGAGTCCATTTGAGAAGGTAATGAAGTAATTGTTTGCCAGTGATTGATACCCAGCACAAAGAAGACAACTAAAGAGGTGAGCAAAGAAGAGTCTTCCAAAATAATTTTCAGCACAAGGTAATTGCCAAATATTTTACTGTGATTGAAGTTACTACATTACAACCAAAGACAAGACTAAAATCAAAAAACTGGACAAAAAATGACGTGACACTGATCTCCAAGCACATACTTGGACAGTTTAACAGGCATTTAAGGAAGTAGAAATTTAATTCTGAAAATTCCTTGTTTAAATTAGTCTAATCATGTTTATTTCCTAATTGTGAAACTTTATGGAGTATTTGGCACGCATGTGTTGTAGCTTTCCAAAAAGGGCTGTAGTATTCAAGAATCTCCAACTTTGTTTAACCACCACTCCCTTTTAAAAAAGGAATGTATTTATTTGAGATAAAATACATTATCTTAGATAAATTTCTTATTTTAGATTGTTGTCAGTAAAATTAATTCTTTTTAAATTAATTCATATATGGATATAGAATATTTTTGGTCCTTTTTAAATATATTTTTTGTTAACTAACCATGGCAGTCATTATCTCAACACTTTAGTTGCTTTCTAGTAGCTTTCATGCTAGATACCAATCTCAAGCAAATAATTATTCATTACCTTCTCAGACAGACTCAGAGTTTACACTTTCTCATTGTTGTAAAAATTGAAATTGATATGGTCCAAAAAACAACATGCTTATTCTGTATAAATATAATGAGATGATCATGTTGAACTATTACATACATGCACATATATATGTATATATATATATATATATATATAGCCACAGAATCTCCCCCAACCCCTCCGCCCCCCAAAAAAGCAAAGCCTTTTGACTCTGTTAGTATTGTCAAAATCAGCTATCTAAAAAAAGTGCCTCTATTGGGTTGAGTCTGGACATCCTTCCTGTGTACATTGTGGGCTGCAGACAGAGTTCACTGGACAAAATGTTGAGGTACCGAAGTCTATGTCCTAATCTTTCATCAGTGAGAAAAAGATGAAGAAAAGCAAGCACAACACTATATTTCTACAGACTTTAATTTTATTTTATCATTATAGTTGTACTCTGCCTAAAATGCCCAAATTAGTGACTGGCATGGCTGACAAATAGTATAATTAAAGAGTACCAATAATTTTTATACATACACATAATACATGTAAATTAGTTTAAAAAACTAATTTCAACTCACAACTGTCTAAGATATAATAAAGTGAAAGATAATTAAAAGATTTCTGAGTAGGTTAGAGTAGAAATATTATGGCAAATATAAAACCAAGGCCATTTTAGAGCCATGGTGGCTGAAATGTAAGCTATACCAAGAATTAGATGAAAATACGTAGCATAAGTGATAGGACAATTTTCCCTACTTTGAAACTTATTTAGAAATTATCCTAATCAAGAACAGTGGGGTACATGCACAATTTTCTTTCCTTCATCTTCTGTTGTCCTCAAAAAGCTAATCTTGGCTCCCTTGAATCAGAATTCAGACAACTAAGACATTCTTTCTTAAGTAACAGTTTGTTTGCATTTAGACCATTATCTTTACGGCCAATTTTATTTTGAGTATGAAACACATGAAAGACATTTTGCAGAAAATTTATGAGTGTATTAGAAAATACCTACACACAAGAAAAGGGGTTTTCTGTTTTTGAAATGGAAAATACTTATCTAAGCACCTTTCATGCACTGGGTACTTCATATTTGCATTTCTCAATAACAACATTTAATACATAAATGTAAGGGTTTGTAAATTTACTGCTTCATTATTACTGAGTATGTGCTTGTGAGTCATCCTGGAGTGCCTGAAACTAAAAAATAAAATAAAATAATAAAAGATCATTTTATAACATGTAAGTGTAAGAAAAAACTAATATCCTAATTTCCATACAGTTTCATATAAAATTGCTTTCAGCAAAAGTCCCTCACATTAATATATAAATGCAATTTTTAACTAAATCATAGATTCTATAATATTAAAGAATTTGGGTCAGCCATGGTGGCTCATGCCTGTAGTCCCAGCTACTCAGGAGACTGAGGTTGGAGGATCGCTTGAGCTCAGGATGTCAAGGCCACAGTGAGGTATGATCACACCAGCCTGAGCAACAGTGTAAGACTCTGTCTCAACAAAATGAATAAGTAAAGAAATAATTTGGAGGCCATTCTGTAAGGTACTTTTATTTGTTGGGATGCAAGTTTGGCTCTAGTAATATAACTCAAATAACAGTAACTTATACAAAATGGAATTTTATTCCTCTCAAATAACAGTACAACATAAACAATCCATGACTTATATGGTGGCCTCAAAGATGCAGGGTTCTACAGTTCTTCACAAGTTTCTTCAGTTACGATTTTTAGTTCTAGTCATCACATTTTCATCTTAGCTAGGGGAAAGAGATAAAAAAGATGACACATATTCTTCTTCCCTTAAGAACCAATTTAGAAGTTTCATGCATTCCTCCCATTTATATACATGTATCCACCTTAGGTGCAAGGAAGGTACACAGGTATGATGCAGCATGTGCTCAGATGAAACTCAGGGTTGTACTAGTAAAGGAAGAGAAGATGCAAAGGAAGAAGTGTTTGTCTTCTGTCTATTAGCTACTTAGGAGGAGAAGAAATTGATTTCAGGCATTCTCTATCCTAAAGAGTGATCCACATAGCCCTGGGTGTAGGTGGGAGGAAGGTGGGAAAAGAGGGCAAGATCCTATCAGAAGATGCACAAAGTCAAAACTATTTTCATAGAAATAAATAAGACATTTTTCTTTTGCATTGTTTTGACACTTCCACTGACAGTTCTAAAGCAATGGAGAGTAAACTACTGCTGAAGGCTTACTACAAACCAATTAGTGCCACCGAACTGCTCTCCTAGTGGGGATATATTCCTTACTGATACATACTTGTAAAACAGAAAGAAATGTTTTCACAAATGTTCATTTTGAAGCATTTAAAAGAAAGTTTACTGCATCTTAATCTTCAGTATAAATCTGCATGTCAAAACAAGACACTTGCATAAAGGACTTATGCTGCAGATAGCACTATAATAGTTGATTTGAGGAAAATAACTTTTGCCATTATTTTAGTTGCAGGCTGAGGTAGCCACGTTTTTCATGGAACACCATTTTTACTTGACATAGTTTGACAGAAAAATGATGGTTATTCAGACTTGGACACTTGGTGGATCTGTTATCAAAACTTAAAAAAAATGAGGCTGTTGCTTCAGGACAAACAACTGATTTATTTAATGGCAATGATAACAATAAAGCCTTCAAGTGAACAACACAGACTTGGAAAACTTGTATCTGCCACTAGAAGACTGACAGCTTTCTAAAATGTAAAGGCTTTTCTCATGAGTCCAATGATGATATTAATAATAAGTTCTTTTGTTATTGCCTACTGAAATATGTCAGCATTTGGAAGATTTTCATATATAAGTTGAAAGAGCATATATAGGAGTGCATGACATAGCTCTTATATAATGAATAGGTAGACTTCAACTCATTTTTCTCTGTGGCATTAAAATATTCCATTACATCTCACCTTATTTTGTTAATAAAATAGGAATAACTTCATAATAATAATATATTCAATTGTTTTAATTGCTTGCTGCAGCCTGTGTGTCCTGACTCAGAAGATCTGAGTGTGTACTTCTATTCACAACTCTGTGTTCAGTGACATCACATTGGTAGATTGATATTGACTGTGGTAGTGAACAAAAATTGTTAAATATTGTTCATCAAAGCTTTCCTTTTTCCTAAAGAGTTGTTTGCTAAACTTTTACCAACACTTCATGAAATGTAGTATTTCTATGGATCCTTGCTGCTCTGTGAATGGCAGCACAACATAGTATAGCTCAGTTACGTTTTAGGAATTATACTATGATAGTTTTCAATAATTGCTGACATAATTTGGCTCTGTTCCCCTACTCAAATCTCACCTCGAATTATAATCCCCACATTAGGGAGGGACCTAGTGTGAGGTAATTTTAGGGGCAGTTTCCCCTGTGCTGTTCTCCTGAGTGAGTAAGTTCTCACAAGATCTGATGTTTTAAAAGTATAGCACTTCCCCCCTAGCTTCCTTTCTCTCTCTCTCCTCTGGGTGCCATGCAAGATGTGTCTTGCTTCCCCTTTGCCTTATTCCATGATTCTAAGTTTCCTGCAGTCTCCCCAGCCAGGAAGAACTGTGAGTCAATTAAGCCTCTTTTCTTTAGAAATTACCAAGTCTCAGGCAGTTCTTTATAGCAGTGTGGAAGCAGACAATACAATTGCTGTAATCACTATCTTGTGATGAAATTAGTAAGCCATTGTTACATAGCTGCAAAGTTTTAGAATAGGAGCAAAAGTTGACTACCTCAAGGAAACCAAATTGTCACAGGCTTTAGAGTTTACTCAAGTAAGAAAAATGATTTTTATGTCGCATGAATTCCTCAGAGCAAAAATGGTGAGATTAATCTGAATGTCAAGCTTTATTGAAAAGGAAGAACTATACACTATACAGAGTAACTTTAATCTATCTGTCATTATATAGGAAATGTGAAAATATCTTATTGGTGGAGATGTACTTTGAAGGTCTTGTTTGTTTTTGCTTATTTTTCAAGATCTTAGCAGATCATAAATTGAGAGAAAAGTTCAAGGGAATGACTGAGAACAATTCCATAAAGGCAAGAAAAAAATATAATTTGTAATGAAAGCGAATTACTGGTATGGCTTATCTAAGTCTTCTTCAAAAATTTCTGAAAATGTAACTTACAAATACCCAATGTTCAGTTTACACTCTACCATATTCTACCCTCCTAGAATCCAGTACATATTTTTTTTTGTTTTCCTGATGTCATTTCATATTATTCTTTTAAAATGGAAAAAGAAAGAGAGATAGAAACAAAATGTTACATTGGCAGTAAAAGAAAAACGGGGATGGAAAATATCAAACTTCAATAAACAAATTTATCTAGCAAGAAGTCTGCATTGTTTTTGTGTGTGTGGTGACTAATAGTCAACTTAGGAATTATGCTAAATTAAAAAAAGAAAGTCAAGAAAATTCTGTGGCAATATTTGACTTATTTAATTTAGAAGTTTTGGAAAACAAAGATTTATCTCTACTATGTTGAATTCTAATGCAAATATTACACTTCTATTTTATTCTACATATTTGTGTTGGACGCTCCCAGTTTGAACTGGGATTTCAGCTTCCCACATTTTCATTACAAAACTTGAACTTGTATAGCATTTTTGTATGTCAACTTATAATTCATTTATTTTTACTAGAAATTAATGTGGCTTCCATGATATATTTTACTCTAGTATCTGCTCAATTGCAGTTTCTGTTTTTTCACTCACCTCACATATATCTGCACTTTCTGATAATACAGTCTTCCCTCAGTATCCCAAGAAGATTGGTTCCAGGAATTCCTCCATCCCTCCGATATTAAAAAAAAAATTAACACATACTCAAGACCCACAGTAAGCCTTGCAGAATCTGAGGATACAAAAGTCAGCCCTCCTTATGCATGGGTTTCGCATCCCATAAATACTATATTTTTCATCCACCAGGTTGAGGATGAGGAACTTGGTGATGGAAAAGGTTGTGTGAAAATCTTTTTGATTGTGAGAAATCTGCATATAACTGGACCCACGCAGTTCAAACTCGTGTTGTTCAAATGTCAGCTGGATTCAGATTTCATGGATTCCTGTGAACCAATGATTGCTGTTCCTTGAGATTGGATTCCCTGAGATTGTCCAAATCTTCCCTGAGCTTCAGACATACATATCCAGC
The DNA here is from genome assembly GCF_029289425.2 of Pan paniscus. Classification (NCBI taxonomy): domain Eukaryota; kingdom Metazoa; phylum Chordata; class Mammalia; order Primates; family Hominidae; genus Pan; species Pan paniscus. The sequence goes on along the minus strand of NC_073249.2, from coordinate 59,607,559 downwards.
TCTAGACGTACTAGTTAAAAAGAACTCTAAAGTCAATGTCTTTATAACCAGACTCATCAATTTGCTTCCTAATTCACCTCATCTTCTTGCACTTTCTATTTTGGGTAAAATAATGTATTTCATGGTTTTCAAATTGCTTTTAACCTACATATATAAAGCATAAGGCTCATTATAATCAAATAACAAGATCTTCACCCAGCCACATTTTCCAGGCATGGAATGTTCCCTGGGAGTACACAAAAAGACATATTAAATATCTTATTTGTGGAGGAAATAAGAAAACTTATGAGATGCATAAAATAATGATTTATAGCAGTGCTTAGAGGAAGCTTTATTGATGTGAATGACTGTATTTAAAAAGATGAAAGCAATAACAAGGAATCAACCTAGGTTTCCAACAATGGTGGACTGGATAAAAAAATATGGTACATACATACCATGGAATACTACATAGCCATAAAAAATAAAATCACGTCCTTTGCAGTAACATGAATGCAGCTTGAGGCCATTATCCTAAGTGAGTTAATGCAAGAATAGAAAGCCAATTAATGTGTGTACTTATTTATAAGTGGGAACTGATATAGTTTGGCTGTGTTCCCACCCAAATCTCATCTTGAATTACCACATGTTGTGGAAGGGACCCCGTGGGAGGTAATTGAATCATGGGGCAGGTCTTTCCCATGCTGTTCTTGTGATAGTGAATAAGTCTCATGAGATTTGATAGTTTTAAAAATGGGAGTTTCCCTGCACAAGTTCTCTCTTTGCCTGCTGCCATTCATGTAAGATGTGACTTGCTCCTCCTTGTCTTCTGCCATGATTGTGAGGCCTCCACCAGCCATGTGGAACTGTAAGTCCATTAAACCTCTTTTTCTTCCCAGTCTCAAATATGTCTTTATCTGCAGCATAAAAATGGACTAATACAAGAACTAAACATTCGGTACTTATGGACATAAACATGCTAAAGTAGACACTAGAGACTATTAGAGTGGAAAGAAAGTGAGGGGGCCAATTATTGAAAACCACTGGGTACTATGCTCACTACCTGGGTGACGGGATCAATCATACCTCAAACCTCAGCATCATGCAATATACCTATAAAACAAATGTGTACATTTACCACCTGAATCTAAAATAAAAGTTGAAAAATTAAAAAGAATGTTTTATTCCCAAAAGGTGAAAATTCTCAAATTAATAACTTAAGTTTTTATTCCAAGAAACCAGAAAAAGAAAATGACATTAAACACACAGCAAAGAGGAAAAAATAATAGAATTGGTATGAAAAATAAACTAAAAATGAAAAAAAATAATAAGGATTATCAAGAAAACTAAAAGTTAGTGAAAAATGAAAATGAGGTTGAAAAACTTTTAGCTAAACTGACCACAGGGAGGGGGGGGGAGAGAGAGAGAGAGAGAGAGAGAGAGAGAGAAAGAAAAGAGAAAGGACTGCCTAGGAAACTGAAAAGACACCTTAAAGAATATAAGTAATTATTTGTATATCATACAACTGATAGGGAACTTGCAATCAGAACATATGAAGTCCTCTTACAACTCAATGCTCACTTTCAAAAAAATATTGAAATCTGTGAAGGATTTGAATAGACATTTTTCCATAAAAGATATACAATGAACATGAAAAGATGTTCAAAGCACATGAAAAGATGTTCAATATTGTTAGTCATTAGGGAAATTTAAATCAAAACCAAAAGATATTATTTCATATTCACTTCGATGGCTATAACCAAATTGATACAAAATCACAAGTGTTGAAGATAACGTGGAGAGATTGGAGTTGTCATTTGTGACTGGTGAAAATATAAAATGGTGCAGCCACTGTGAAAAACAGTTTGGTAGCTTCTCAAAATGTTAAATACAGTTGTCTCATGACTCAGCATTTCTCCACTTTGGTATATACCCAAGAAAATTGAAACATATGTCCACATACAAAAGTGTACATGAATGTTTATAGAAGCATTATTCATAATAGCTTAGAAGTACAACAAGCCAAATCTTCATCAAGTGATGAACGAATAAACAATATGTGGTATACCCATACTACTGATGCTACAACATAGAAGAAACTGAAAGCAGTTTGCTAAGTGAAAGAAGCTAGTCACAAAAGGCCATATATTGTACGATCCCATTTACAGAAAATGTCCAAAATAGGCAAATCTATAGAGACAAATAGTAGATTAGACAAATTTATAGAGAGAAACAGCCTTGGACTGGGTGAAGGTTTATGAGGAGTGACTGCTAATTGGTAATCCATTCCTTTTTGAGGCAATGAAAATGACCTCACCTTAGATTATGATGGTTGCATAGTTTTTTTTTTTATACTAGACACCAATAAATTGTAAAACCAACCAACCAAACAAAAACAATCCAATGTTTTCTTTTTAAATGGATGTTTAAAATTATGTACTAACCTTCAGGGTTTTTTTTCCAGCAAAAGAAATCTATAATTACAGAGTTCTCATCTTAATGATTTAAGCACCAAGTCAAAATTCAAGCATTTTATGTAAGATATACTGATACAAATATATATTTCTTGTGATAGTGTCCTGTATTTTCCCGTAGCTTTTTGTTTTCAAACTGACCTCAAATAGATAAATACAACTTTTTATTACACTCACTTGTCAGTACATCCTAAAGCAGGAAATTCAAACACTGCTTCCCCAAGTCAGTTCAGACGCAAATAATTTAATTGTTGTCATCATTCCGATTAAATTTTAGAAGCTTTCATAGTAATTTTCAGAAGTTTTTGTAGAATTAGGTTTGTGGTTTTCTATACACTGGTTATAGAAAATACATCTTGAATTATTTTATTTGAAAATTATGTATTGAGGAATTTTAATTTCTCATCCTGTTTGTTTCCTAGGCTCACAATGTAACCATAGGGCTTTGCGCTTTTCTGCTCACTGTAATGCAATTATTAGTTGGCCACAACACATAATAAATTAGAATGATTTCTTCATTTTGATAAGAAAAGAAAAAAGAAATAAGTGCTAGTATATATTTTTCTCATTGTACTATTACTTTGAAAAATAACTATAATTTATTATTTGAGACTTAATATATTGTTTTCAAATTATCTCTAATAGTATAAATTAGATCATGATTTATATATTAACACACCTGCATTCAGAAAAATAAATAGAACTCACTTTTTTGCCAATAAACTTAATTGCTTACATTACCACAAATGTCTTACCTTTGTCTTGGCAGGCTGATGAGTGGTTGTTTATGACACCTCTTGCTAAGGCTAAAAAGCTTGTGTACAATTTTCTGCGCCTTTAGGAAAAGTTGTTTCATGCTGTTCTCCAGTTGTTCATAACGGCGCTGAAAATTAGAATCCATTGTCCACAAATGCATTATAGTAGATGTGTTGAGGAAATAATTCATAGGTAGCCTTTTCATAAATAACTTGAATTCATCTGAAAAATGTCAAAATTCAACACTTTAATTATGAAACAATTATTTTTTGTTTTTCACAAACACGTATATCAATATTAAGAACAAATACATATACACATATATGTCAAATTAAGAACAAATAAATACAGTGCCTCATTTGTGAGTAGCAAATTAATAGAAGATGGGGTTTTTAGATGCTTTAGAATTATCTTCTTTGCTGTTCCCTTTAAAATAGAACTTTCATGAAAGAAGAAAACTAAAATAATTTGTGCTAAAGCAAATAGTTGAAGCAGAAAGTTTAACTTAATTTTTCTGTGTGCTTCTTTTAAACGTCTTTCAGTAAACTTTCTTCAATACATAATCATTAATCTGACTTTCATTTTTGGCAATGGTATTAATAATCCTTTGTATATTTAAAAACCTTTTCAGAAATTTTTATTAACTCAGAATAGAAAATATATGAAACCAAATAATTGTATCAGTTTTTAAAGAAAAACAAAAACCTTTTTAAATATAAAATTATAATATTAAACTATGCACCCTAATTATAACCGATCTTATTTTTAACCCTCTTTGTAACTGACTATATTCTAATTTGTTATGACTAACCATTTAAAACATGAGTACATGCTAAAAAAATACCGAAAAGAATTTAAAGCTGAAATATTGGCTTTTGTTTTTGAGTCAATAATTGTGCTGTCTTTTCAACTGTCTCGTTTAACCAACATTAGGAATAAAAGTTGATGCTACACTAAAATAAATAATAATAAAGAAGAGCTAATAAATATCTGAACACAAAAGATAGTTGAAATAATTTTCTAAAGGTAGAAACAACTAGACTGTTAATCAACAAATATGAGCATATACAAAATGTATTATATACATACAATAGAATATTATTCAGCCATAACAATGAATAAAGTTCTGACACATGCTACAGCATAGACAGACCTTTAAGATATTACACTCAGTGAAATAAACCAGACACAAAAGGAAAAATACATTGTATGACTTCCCTTTAACGAAATATCAATGCTGGGAAATGCAACTTTTTAACAATTCACAGTGAATTATATTCATGAACATTGGGTTTATTTTTCCTAGATCAAATAAGTACAGAGTTCTGGCATCTTTCTGGCATTGAAGGAATAGACTTTTATCTGAAAAAAGAAGGAAAACTAAGCAAGGTAACAGTACTTTTTACAGAAAAAAGAAAAGAGAAAACATTTTATAGGGCGTATCTGTCCAATATGCTTCAAACTATTTTTTAAGTAAGCAGAGTTTAAATAATAGATGCATTTTTTTTTTTTGTTATGGGGTTTTGCTCGTTACCCAGGCTAGAGTGCAAAGGTGCCATCTCGGTTCACTGCAACCTCCACATCCTGGGTTCAAGCAATTCTCCTGCCTCAGCCTCCCGAGTAGCTGTGATTACAGTGTGTGCCACCAGGCCCAGCTACTTTTTTGTAATTTTTTAGCTGACCAACAAGGTGAAACCCCATCTCTGCCTCCCAAAGTGCTGGGATTACAGGAGTAGAGCCACTCTGCCTGGCCTATAATTCCAATTTGATCATATCCTATATTTTATTTGGTCCCATTTGTGTCTTTTGTTAAATTCCCTCTTTTGAATAAAGAGTTAATGCATGGAAATTGGAAAGCATTTCTTGGATTATTTACATAGCAGATGCCACTATTTTCAAAACTAATTACTCATTTCATTGTCATCTTTACTTGAATAGTTTTGAAAATCCTTTATTGTATTGTAGGCATACATAGTTTAATTATGTTCATTGTTTGTTATAATAGTATTGGGAAGGGATTTAAATTCATAAATTTTATTGAAGATAAGGAGTATTTTTAAATACATTTTAACTGAACTAAAGTGAGTATAACAATGTATGGCAGCTGAAAATTGCCAGTATGTAATTTCTAAGAAATAGGGTTTTAATATGACACTTGAATAATTACTTCATTATGAAATCATTAAGAGTCACCACTGTCACCCAAAACATTTACTGAACACCTGTCGTGCACAGAACATACAGATGTTTCAATCTATGACAACAAATATGAATAAACCTGTCTTTTTATTTTAAAAAATGACTAATGATGTGCAATATTTTCAGATGTTAAAACTAACATCTTCGGTATCTGAAATTCACTCTACTTAGAAGACCCCCGGAAATATTCCTGTGGATATCTTTTCTTTTATTGTTGGCAATTAGTAAAATTTATATTTATAGAATACAGAAATAAAATTTGAATGATGCATTAGAATTATAATATAAATCAACAATTTACATAACTACAGAAATAAAACACAATTGTTAGGGATGCCAGATAACATTTTATCTTATAGGAATTACCAAAGCTATGTAAAAAATAAAGTACTATTTGCTTTTAAAGTGGAAAATACACAACAGCCATACTTTTGGGGATACATAAATAAGCCTGTAAAAGAAAACAAATCAATACCAAATAAAAATTACCCAGAAAAAGTTAATCTAAAATATTGGTAATTAGAGAGATTTTATTCTACAAATATCTCTGTGTTAAGTATGTATCAAGTGAGTACTTTTCATGGCATAATTTTGAGGACGATGGAGAAACAAAGTAACCAACTGCAAAAACAATAATAATGGGAATAAACATCATCTAAGCTGGCAGGAATTTATAGTCAGTCACAGTCTTCTTAAAACTTTTCACATGAAGCAAATAATAATACGTAGTGAAATGTATTATATTAATGAATTCTGTGGAAATAAATAGAATTAGACTGGGTGACAACTTTCTAATAAATTATAGATGAATAATGAGGCATGATGTTAACTCTCTGGACTACTACTACTTCTCCATTAAAAATTGAGTAATTTTGAAAATAGTTAAACAAGGTTTGTTGTGCCTTTATCCTTTTTCCGTCAATAGAAAATCTAGTTAACACTTGATAACTAATTAGCTAATTTTGAAACTAATAGCTATAAATATTAATTCAATTATTTATCCCAGTAATCCTTCATGCAGATTTTATTGGAGCAATTTTATATGCAAAACACAGGTAAGACTTGGTTTCATAATTCTGTTAGCAAAAAGTTTTATTAACACCACTATATTCAATTATCTTATGTATTTATGTCTTTGGCGTTTATTTCCATGCTTTGCAATTGAATTAAACTGATGAGAGTGGGGAACTGAAAATTTTGGGGATGTTAAAGAATCAGACTCAGATACATACCCCCGATTGGAATTTTTGCCCTTACTAATAAACATAAAAAAACTTTGACCAATGCAGTTAATTGTGTACTTTCAAATGTTCAGAACCTCTATTCAGAACTGCTTTAGAATATATTTTCAAAGATATTCTAAAGCATTCTAAGTTTTCTAGAGTTTTGAGGGTATATAATTTACTTACTGAATTATGTAAAACATTAATCAGTTTTTCATTATTTGTAAATAATTTCTTGAGTTATAAATCAACTAAAATAACTCAAAACAGAAGCTGCTGTCATTGGTAAGCAGGACTATGGATAGGGAGTATTGAAAGAGGAAACTTGTGCTTGCTTTTATGATTGTTATTAATTCATATTATTGTGCTAATTATATTACAATTTATATTAATATTGTGAATACATATAAAATATAAGCACAATACTACAGAATTATCAATACACCAAGTACATATCTTCTGTTTCAGACATTGATTTTTTATTTATTATTTTTTAGAGACAAGGTTTCACTCTATTGCCCAGGCTGAAGTAGGGTGGCATGATCATAGCTCATTGTAACCTTGAGCTCTTGGGCTTACGCAATTCTCTGGCCTCGTCCACTCCAGCAGGTAGGATTACATGCCTAGCTAATGTTTTATCTTTTATCTCTTTTTTTTTTTTGTAGACATGGGGTCTTACCATATTGTACAGGCTCAAGCAATCCTCCCATCTCATCGACCCAAAACACTGGAGTTTCAGGTATGACCTACAGTGCCTGACTTCAGACATTTAAATAAAATGACATTATTTAATTACTTGTTAACATGAGGTAAAACTCTACTGGCTCACATTTTATGTGTGTGTTTTTTTAAATCAAAGTATATATTGGTATAATTCAAGTATTTCAGTAGAAATGACAATGCAATATGGATAATAAATTTATTATGAAAGCATAGCAACAGTTTCAGTACAATGATAGAAAAATACATAATATCTAACAAAATACATAAAGGATGATCACAGGGCACATAAAATAAAAAGAGAAATAGAAAAAAACATATGTCTGATATATATATAAAGAATCCATGCAAACATTTGTTTTTACACACAAAAAATGATCATTTCTGATTTTATATTACCAATTCAATTACTTTAAATCCATTTCTTCTACTTATGTTTGTGAACATAGGATTTCTTGGAAAATAATACGTGCTCATAACAAATTCTAGTAACACAATTTTTTTGTAAGCAATAAACTAAAAAAAAAAAAAGTATTACTTTCTCACACTAAATGCAAAACTTTGGGGCTTTCCATACATGAACACATAGCAAGTATGCTCTGTTTCATTGGCTGTTTTTTTTTTTTTTTTTTTTTTGTGTGTGTGTGTGTGTGTTTTGCTGTTGTTTAGTCTACAGTTGGTTTAGACGCAATACTAAGTACTAATTCCAAAGCTGACAAATAAATATGAAACTATGTTTTCAATGTTATTGCTCAACCAGAACACCCTCTAATAAAGCTATTTCTTGTTTCTTGAGAACCACATTTTCCTGGAATATGAGTTCCTTTGTCTTCTGATTTTCAGTGGCAAAAAAAAAAAATTCTAGCAAATAAGTTAATCAAAAACCTCGACACTACAGAAATACTATCTTTAAGTCAGTAAGATACAAAATTGGCAAGATATGAAAGAAGTGGGAATGTGAGTGAGAAGAAAGACTCACGGCAAGAAAAGTTGAGACAGAGAAATTCCAGGCAGTGTCCTGAATAACAGAAAGTTACCAAGGGCTGAAATGGCACCTGCTCCTCCAGGGAGCACTACTAATACACAAATTTTGACCCACGCTATAACCCTTAGTAGAACTGGTAGATTTTTTACTTTTGCAAACTTTTTTTCTCCTAACGGTTCTAAGGGACTATTTCAATGATTTGTATTGGTTTTGAAATTTCCCAATATCTACAGTAAATCACTGATATGACTTTGAGTAGCCACACATCAATGTAAGTCTATTCAAACCATTCTATAAGCCATGGGTATAGAGTTTATACGGAAATTGACAAAATACTATAAAGTAAATGGCAAGCCTGTTCAATAGCTTGTGAACTGGACAATTTTATGAGGCTACAAAGTGTTGGGTACACAAGGGTATAAATCAGAAACAGATTCTAATTCCTTAGTAGCTGCCAGAAATAAGGTATGCTGTTTCTCACTATTTTATTTTATTTTTCTCTGAAAGATGCATCATGTTTTATATTAAAGCATTTCAATACATCAAGCCAATTAATCTGTCCCTCACTGGGTTGCCCTGTTTATGACTCCATTCATCTGTTTGAGAAATTACTCAAATACAGCCTTATCTCTTAGAAGCTGGAAAACCCAGGTCCTCACTCTCCCAGTGTCCTTGCAACTACAGAGGGATTGGGTGTATCATTTAAACTAGAAGAAACAGGTGTACCACCCAGATTTTGATCTTAAGTTGTTAATGCAAAGACAAAGAGAGTGCCTAGAGAAATTTTCTCAGGAGATAATGTTTGCAGCAGTAATGGTAATGGTTAGTTGGTTAGTTCCATATGGTGCTGTTCATTGATTGCAGTTAGCAGTGTTGACCTCACTAAATACGTCTTATGCATTTCTTTTTTTTAAGATGGGGTCTCACTCTATCACTCAGGCTGGAGTCCAGTGGGATGATTTCGGCTCACTACAACCTCCACCCCCAGGGTTCAAGCGACTCTTGTCCCTCAGCCTCCCAAGTAGCTGGGATTACAGGCGCATACCACTACTTCCGGCTATTTTTTTATATTTTTAGTAGAGACAGGGATTCACCATGTTGGCCAGGCTGGACTTGAACTCCTGACCTCGGGTGATCTGCCCGCCTCAGCCTCCCAAAGTGTTGGGATTACATGCGTGAGGCATCGCGCCGGGCCTATGAAATTTTTTTTTTACTGTTTCCTGTGTAGCACATGAGTAGGTTTCCCTACTTTTCTTGGTGATTTGATGTGCCATCCAGAATCCCTTTATCCGATTTTGGATTTTGGTTGTGTCATCCAAAATCCCTGAATTTATCCGATTAAGTGAGCTAGAGCCTGTTTGTCTTATTTACATCAAAGAATCTGGGCTTATACAGGTACAGATACCAGAAGTGGTTTGGTAAAAGCTTCCAAAGAAAATTGAGAGCATATGCGGTTTGTTTCCTACTGGCTGGGACAAAAAGCTTTATAAACCTACACAGCATTAAGGGTAGAATTTTGACATTAGAAATTCCACCTCTGTCCACCTAGAATGAAGTGTGTGTTGCAGAAATGGCATTTGGACCTATATGCCTGCATATAATTGAATGAAGAGCATGAAAAATTCAAAGACTGTGGGTGAGTTTACTACTAATAGAGATGGTTTGCTTAAAGTGCCCCAATTCCTACCCATTCAAAGTACAGAATGAATGTGAGACTTTCAAAGCCTGTGCTAAATAAATCTTTTACCTCTTGCAGCTGTAGGGCTTCAAAACAAGCTTTGACCCCAGGATTGAATTTAAATTCCTTTCAGATCTGTTATGTTAAAGTTACAAAGAACCGTGATTGGAGAGGCATGGGAACCTCGGAACTGAAGGGTAGATATGTAGGATGACTGGAATTGATTTAAAATAATCTAAAGCATAAACTTTTGCTTTCCCACCCCTGTGAAGCCAATTCTTATGCCCATTATGCCCCAGGGGAGCTTATTAAAAATATTCAAAGGGAAGGATAATTTTCCAACAGACTACCAATAATTTGCTCATTTTTTATTGGAGGAAAAAGCATTAAATGCATGGGTAAAAGGAATGCTAGTATCTCCGAGTGCTGTATTGGCATTTGTCTATAGGATAGGGACATCAGAGTGAAAATCGGTGTGAAATCAGTTCAGCTCTGACTTCAATGAATATATAATTACCCTCTGTACTGAGGCCCAGTAGCAACTATTAGCCATCAGAGTCACAGTGAACATAGGTATTGTAATACACAGATAGTTCAATGTGCTACTTAGAAATGTTTAACCTGTAGAAATTTTGGAGTTTACTAATCAGATCATGCGCCTTGACAAATACATGACCAGTGCCTTGAGGTCCTATTTAATTTGTATATATATATATATATATGCATGCAAGACATAGGTCTGGCAACAAAGGCCTGGTTTGAGTCATCATGAAAAGAAAGTTATCTTATCAAATTCTCAGCCCTGAATCATTCCTGAATCATTTCAAAGACCACATCTCTTGTATCACAGGTTAGTAAGTACGGCAAATATTCAACTCGAATGGTGAGTGATAATTTCTGGGGCCCTGGTATGCTACAATATTCTGGAAATCAGAGTGTGGTCTTATAAAAATCCAGTAATAAATTCAATTTCTACTATATGCTCTTCACATTAGGCCAATAAAGACTGTAACCCATAAGATGTTTAGTTTCCAATTATTTGAGTAAAAAATTGTAATGGAAGAACATTGACTTCATAAGCTATTATGGAGTAAGATCAATTAAGACAAAAATACAAAGTGAAGCTTCTGTTTCTGCTTAAAGTATAAATCTAGAGTTACATTGCTTGTTTTTCATGTTTGACACAATTCTAGGAATTTGGGATGCATGCAGTACTTGAAAATTGTGAAGAGAGTATTCATATTCCATCTCCAATTAACTCAATATGTTGGCTAAAGCTTCAACACAGAGTCATTCTAATTAAAACTGCTATTCCTGATGTGGTAGCTTTACCATTGGCATGATTCTTGGCACTGAGGATAATGCTTCCTCTCTGGCATAAATTGTTTTCTCTATAACTGTAAACAGAGAATATCAGGCACAATTTTTCTTTCATATGTCAGTTACAAGAGTTAAAGATTCTCATTGTATTCTGGGTTTAAGTAATTTCTCAGCATCTGTGCTACAATTTATTTTACAAGGACGTAGATCATCTCACTGTGCCACAGGACATATTTTGTTAATGACATACTCTGAAAAATACGAAATGTGAAATATGTAAAAAAACACGACTAGCAGGTCTTCTAGCTTTCGGCCTATACCTTAAGTATGCATGAGGACTGAAAATAAACGTTATTTATATTGAGAGTCTGGTGATTCTGTGCACATTTGGATATCCTCTTCAAAATGAAGAACAAGTAACTGCTTCTTCATATCCCCTTAATAAGAAAGATGTACAAATCTTGGAAGTTGCATAAAACGCTTTCTCTGGTGATATTACTGATAATGATGACTTCAGTGATCTGTATTGGTGTGGCAGATGTGCCAGCTGCAATTCTTTTGCTCCTTGATGCCCTCAAGAGATTACTTCTGCTATTGTGATTTGAGGCTTGTTTCTGGCATAGCATCTGAGCCAGCATCTCCAATCCTTTTGTTGATTCTGTGAACTACCCAATCCGATGTCTTTAAATAAATTCCTTTCTGCTGCAATCAGATACTGTTCTTACAAGAATGCTGACTGATACAGCTAACTGAGGCCTCAAGGGCAATTATAATTTGTAGTTCAACAAGACTTTAACAAATATTTGTTGAATGTCTACTGTGTACCAATCACTGTGCTACTTGAGTGTTAAAACCACAGTAATAATAATTATTACTATTATAATAATGACAACTTTATCAGGAATTCTGTGTTGATGAAATTATATAATTACTATGAAAACTTAATAAAATGTATTTTATATAATTAGTCATAAATAACTGTTAGTTATTATTTTTCTTTTGTAATTTATTTAGTGTTTCCATATGTGCTGTGCTCAGCACTTTACATGGATTAGCCCGTTTAATCCTTACAGCAGTCCTAGGAGGTGGGTCCTATTATAATCTACATTTTGCTGAAGAGAAAATTTCCCTAAGTAAGTTTCAGCAAGCTGTTCAAAGTGACACAGTTATTAATTAAAGCCCAGAACAAACGAAGTCTGAAAAAAGTAAGGCTCCTGCCTTAATAAATATAAATTTTTGTAGAGTTGACAGGAAAATAAAATTATTATTCCCTACACTTAAAGAGTGCTTTTGTTTGGTAGACTTTTCATAAACATTATCATATTCAATCTCATAATAACCATGAGGTAGGACAGTCTGGTTTTGTTGAGATGTGGTGTGAAATGAATTTGAATTATAGGATTATTGACAGACCAATCTATGAGAGAAAAAAATAGGAAAATAATAGACCTGAGGAAATATAAAAGGAAAGAATTTTATATTTCTCTGAGGGTGAGGACAATGTTTTATTTTTCTTTGTATTTTCCCTTTCCAAAGCCCTAAGACAGCATATTACATATACTATGAATTAAGTATACATTGCTTAAATGTCGTAACCAATTAACAAGTTCCAGAAGGAAATGATTGAACCTAAATATAAACATCTACAGAATAGTTCATGTGGAAAAGTAGTTAGAGCTTAGTCATATAAAACGTGAAGCCATTTTTTTATATCTTATGACCACGAATGACTCAAGTGGGTAAAAAACAGTTGAAATAAGATATGTTTTACAATTCTAAGACTTAATACTAATATGAATAAAGAGAATTCAGGTTGAAAGCAAAACTGCAAGATAAAAATGTAGATACATTTCTTAACTTATGGATGAGAAAATGGCAAATGAAATTTAGGTGGAAAAATTATAATGTATGTAAATTGCAGCTTGATGACTTACTAGTCAAAATATCCTGCAATAACCTGTGATCGTTAGTTATAAGCAAAATTAGTAATACATATTCATGGTTACATTAGTAATTTTATATTCAGTACCTTTTAAGTCTTAAGCATTCTTATAGGCCCTCAACACTCTTAACTCTCTATCTTAGTTATTGCTGTAATGTCTGCTGCACTGAAACAATAACCATGACTTAGATATGTTGAGTGAATTTTTCCAAGTGTGATGCCTGCTATGTAATGCCTGGAGAAAAGTTGCTGAACACACAAGCAATATTTGCCTATGAGACTGAAACTCAATTGAAGCCATGTACCCACTGGCAGATGAGGAATCCAGAGCTAAAGTTGAAGGTGGTGAGAGATAATCTCAGAGGAGGGATTTTTACCCTGGCCTAAGCGGTCAGTGTGGTTGACGGGATGCCACCCATAGTTCCCTGTTTCTTTATTGGACATAAATAAATCAGCATACATGCACAAGCATATTGCTGTTTTTGATTGTTTGGTTGCTTGTTTACTTGTACTAAATAGCCAACGGTATGTTGATCAACATCTAATGGGGAGAGAATTGGTGGAAAACACTTCACACCCTTTAAAGAGCAAGTAATAATACCTTCAAGGAAAAATATCCTTTCTTTTAAACAGGAAACACTTGCTTGCCACTACTCCTCTCTTGTAGGCCAATTGTTAATTTTTGCATTCGTTTTTATTCCTTTTCACCAGTCAATGTAAATGGAGGCCAAATAAGTTTAGTGATTTCCTTATGAATAAAGATCTACAGAAAAGTTGAATTAGTACTTAAATTAAGAAATTTCATCCATAATTTGTCTTTCATATTATGTTGCTACTGAAGTATTATGTATATTAAATGAAAATGTATAATAATTATTAAAATAATACTAATTCACATATTATTTAACTATTAGGAAAGTTAAGAACAAGCATAAAATATATTATCCACTAGCCACATTGAGTATCTCTACACATAACTAGGAAGAATGGGAAACCTGTCAGTTATTTTGCTCTATGACATTCAGCTGTAATCTGATTTTTAAAAATGTTGTCTTCTTGCCACACACAGTGGCTTACGCCAGTAATCCCAACACTTTGGGAGGCCAAGGCAGGAGAATTGCTTGACACCAGAAGTTTGAGACCAGCCGGCATAGCATAGTAAGACCCCAACTCTATAATTTTTTTTTTTAATTAGCCAGTTGTGGCTGTAGTCCCAACTACTCAGGAGGCTGAGGTGAGAGAATCGCCTATCCCTAGGAGTTCGAGTTTACAGTGAGCTGTGATTGCACCACTGCACTCCAACTTAGTGACAGAGCAAGATCTTATATCAAAAATAAATTTAAAAAGGTCTTTCTTTCTTGCAGTAGTTTCACATACAGTGGAACTGCCTACTAGATGAAAAATAAAAACGATGTGATTAAATTTTTAATAAGTCAATATCAGTGATTTGGGTGACAAATAAATGCCTAACTCCTTATATATGAGTTAAATTTTCCCTCAAATATTTAAATATTGGCTTTTATGTACATAAGAGCTATTATACTCTTTATTTTTATCATGTTATGTTTATAAATTATTTACTATAGTTCTTAGTTGTTGAAGACATTTTTCCTCTGGATTGAATTAACCAAATGTGCTATGTGTTATACTCTCCCATACATTTTTCATAATGTTACTTAAATTTGTCAGAAAATGGACTTTATTGAATAAAAACTACATGTGATGCTTCTAATTGGTCATGTTTAGTTTACTGATTCCAAATTAAAACATCTCAGGTTGTGGCATTAATAATTTACAGATAATTGGCAGCTGTGCTAACTTGTTTATTATGAACTTGGCACCATTGTCATTAGTCTGAAGCTGGTACATTTCTCCCCAAACCCTCCTCCTTGGGAAATTCCAGTTTAGACTTTATCAGTGACAGAAAGTCATGCGGGATGTGGAAGGCTGACAGGAAGTGGAAGCCATCATCCTCAGAAGTTTATGGTAACTGAACATAGGACAATCGAACATAGCCTTTCCCAAAATGCAGTGATATGGTGGCTCCCACGAACAGATACAGCAGCTTCCATAGAAATGGCAGCATGCCCAGAAATAGCAGCTTCCAAATACCACCCCAAGGTTTCCACTTCACAGTGGCCAGATGCATGCAACCTCTCGGACCTGCCTGCAAACTAAGCTTTCTATTCATGACAGGGCTTTGAGATTAAGTGGATTAAGAATGTTTCTCCAGTTCTCTTTCTACCTTCTTCCTTTCCTTCATCTTCTCTACATCTTCATGTGAGCACTAATTCCCATTTAAAATCCCTTGTTTCTATCATACTTTTGGTTATTTTATTTTCCTGTTTAAAAACAGATGAACAAATCAAGTAATGCAGCTGCGGCTAGTTTTCTATTACACACATTCTTCACTCATTACAACCGGAACACTGATTCTGTTGTGGATAGCAATGGATCCAGATATAAAACTACTTGCAGCATCTGGTGTATACATAGCAACCATCTGGCCAATGAGACAAAAGCAAGAATCTGTATGTGGGGGAAGGGATATATTCATGGCTAATGTTTTCAGTTTATGATTTAGATCTTGTCCTTATTCCTTATTGAGCTTTCCTGTGTCCTTTGGAGTAAAATGCAGACCCAAAGCTGGAGCAGCCACACTATAACCATGAGGAAAAAGTCAAGAGAAAGGGAGATACATTGGTCTTCATCTCCTCACGCCCTTGAAGCAGCACTGGCACTACCACTTCATTGCTGTTATATGCAGATAGTTGTCATTGAAAATGAGAAATAAAGAGCAAGAATGGAAGTCTTTAAAGCAATAATTCCTAAATTGCTTATCTCAAGAACCCTTTACATTCTTAGAAATTATTGAAGACTCCAAAGAGCTTTTGTTGGTGAAGATATTTTGTAAGCATGTATGATATTAAATATGTATTTATTAATGTAAACCATTTCATATAAGTAACATATTTTATGAATGAAATACACATAAATAACACATTTTTATGAATATAACTATTTTCCCCCCAATTTTTTGTGAGATTAGCATTGTTTCAAATTTTGCAAACCTCTTCAATGTCTGGAATAAAACAAAACATCTGGCTTCTCATATCTGCTTCTGTATTCAATTTTCCACAGTATTACACACCATGTAGATTCTAGACCTGTCCTCTGTACACTTGTTAGATAATAAAAGTAAAAATTGAAGGAAACAACATCTCTATTTTATTATAATAAGAGGCTTGATCTTGTGGACTTCCTCAAAGTATCTCAGGGACCAGCAGATTTCTCCTAATACACTTTGAGAAGTACGGCTGCAAAGAATAACAAAATAATCACTCTTCATGCTTGTAAGTCACTTTATAATTTACATGTTACTTCAGTTAAAATCCTCATCAGTCCTATGAAGTAAATAAGAGTAGCTCTGCTCTATTGACTCCCTTTTATTGTCAAGGGAACTTAGCTTCAAAGTGATAACATTTTCTCCAACATCTAAGTTGGTACCTACTCTGCCTTGTCATTAATGTGTCTTATTTTCCACTATGTAGTTCTGCTCTGTGGAAAGTAATATTGAAAGGATGGATAGAAAAAATATAAAACTGAAAAATGTAGTTCCTCTGAGTATATAGATCCATACGTATATATACACACATATACACGTACACACATACACACATGTACATTGGATTATAAACACATAAATACGATATATATGAGATATTGTATACATTAGCCTGTCTATATGTATAAACGGCAAAACTCGAAGTTTACATATTTTGTTTAGAATGTAATAATATGTAGCTAATTTTAAAAATACCTGTATAGTTTTATATATAATAGCATTGAAATAATATAATAAAATGCAGCACCAATTTCATAGTATTTATAGTATGCTACCTAATCAAAGAAAAAGGAATTTGTGATATTCCTAAGAGTTTAATATGCAATGTTTCATTTTTCAAACCACCTAACATAGTAAAGAGAAAATCATATGTTAGTTTATATTTAACAGCTGTAGATCCTCTCAATAATCTTGCTTTTTTCTACAGATTGTCTTGGAATTTCATGAGGCAGAGAAACAAAACTTTGACAGTTATCATGTGATTTTTCCCCTGAAACATGCCACCACATATTAAAATTGAGGAATCATATTTATCCTATCTGCTGTAGAGGTGAGCTTCTCTGACCATAGCTCTGAAAATCACCATTACTATCCTTTGTGGAGAACCCTGAGAGCCAGTCATAAAAGATATAAATGATACTGCATGGCCTGAGAGCCTGATGCTTTGCAGACTCCTGGCATTGTGTATAAGAAAAGTGTTCCAATAAGAAAATCATGGCAATATTACTCCTTTCTCACAACAATATTTTTAGTAGTAATCTAGGCAATAAATGTAATAGCAGGTCTAACACCACTGGCAATATTAAATTGAAATAGCAAATTGCAAAGCGAGTGAAATTGTTATCAGAGGGATTGATCTAGAGTAGAACCAATATTTTTAGCTTCCAAATAAATGTTCAGTAAAATAATACTTCACTATTGTGCAAACATTATAATAGTGATTTACCAAAAATATATTACTTAAAAAAAGTCATATTCTTTCATAGACTGGGGCACAATAAAAAGAACTAAAATGAAAATACAGTTATTTTTACATTCCAATGAGTTTTAGTAGTTCACAATACATTACTTAACTCATCCTAAAAACTAGACTCTCAATTTCCAGGAATGTTGTGTTTATTTATATTGGAGCCCATGCAAACATTAGACCTTAGCCAGAAATGCTGCTGGTTCTCTGTACAAGCATACACAGTCAATAGGTTTGGAAATGATTCTTAATATATTAAAAACTAAAACTTTCTTTATATTACTGTATATTAAAAAAGAATTAATTATTATATAGGTTTTACTCCTTATAGGACATGAAAAGCATAACAAACAGAAATCTGTTTCCTATCTATCTATCTATCTATCTATCTATCTATCTATCTATCTATCACCTATCTATCGTATATCAACATCTGTCACATTTCTTGTAACTTTCAGGAGATGCTACATTTTGCTGCAGTAACAAAACACCCCTTAGATGATTAAAACAATTTATTTCTTTCTCACATTACATGCCTTAGTGGATCAGTGTTGAGCTCTGCAGGATATTGAATCATGGAGGCTCTATATTCTAACTTCACGCCCTGGAACATAAAGCCCTCCTGGTTTTCACAGCTTGGGAAGAGACAGTAACATGTGTTTTTGTTTTGTTTTGTTTTACTGCCTCAGCCTGTAAATGATGCCCTTTACTTGTATTCACCCTTTATTTTTCAGAACTTAACATGTTGCACCATATAACCACAAGAAAGCTAGAAAACAATAAAAGAGTATAATACTTGGTGGGCATTCTGTTTCACCATGATGATATCAAGTATTCCTTTCCTCTCATTGTTCCACGTAAAGAACATACTCCACACTTCCCTAGGAAAGATGACCCAACTGTCCCATAACTGTATCAACTGCAAAGGCCAAGTTTGTTGAGAGATGTGGGCTAGTATGTTAATCAATTTCAGATATGGCTCCCATTGGTCTGCAAGTTGATTAGAATACAAAGTTTAAAAGATGAGTTATTTGCCTCCAATACCAATATTAATGTTGGAGGAATAGAATAACCACAACAAACATCACCCTTTGTAAAGGACACAAATGGGAGATACGAAGTCACTATTAGTAGTCATCCTGAAACCCTATGTGACAGGTACATGAAAAGTACCTTGGAAGTGGATTTAACCAAAATTTGTAATTAATTTAACAGTCAAAAACACTTGGAAGTAGTTTTACTTTCTGGGAGGTTCTTTTTAATCATGGCCCTTTACTAATAACCCCACTTCCAGTTATTTTGCAGATATAGTTCCTGGATCTGCTACATTTCTTTACCTTTTTTTCATCTCTGCTTCTCTTAAACTTAAAGGGACGGGCTACGTTAAAGCTGTCAGGGTTTTAAATGAAGACTACACCCCTATTGTGATCCTTTGCAGAACATGTGTCCCTTAGGCTTTCTCATTCTTACTTTTACTGCTTGGGGTCAAGAAGCAGTTAGCTCTTTTAACTCTGGAGAAATGAAATCTCTGACTTTGTTTCATGTACCAAAGAGAGCTCATCTGCTTCTTTTAACATATGGCCAAACACAGCCGTTAGTCATCAACTCAAAACAAAAAGGCTTTCCTTCTTAACCTCTTTCTATGGAGCTAAAATTGCATGGGGCAAATGGCCTCCCTTGCAAGTAACTGCAGATGACAGTATTACCACAGGATAACATGAGCTGACATGTTTTTTTGCTACATCTCCAATTGACTACTAGGCCAAAATCTTCATGGTTTTGTTTGTTGGTTTGTCATGGAAGCACCCACTTCTTTTTTTTCTTTTTTCTTTTTTTTTTTGAGACGGAGTCTCGCTCTGTCACCCAGGCTGGAGTGCAGTGGCGCGGTCTCCGCTCACTGCAAACTCTGCCTCCCAGATTCACGCCATTCTCCTGCCTCAGTCTCCTGAGTAGCTGGGACTACAGGCGCCCATCACCACGCCCGGATAATTTTTTTTTTTTTTTTTTTTTTTGTATTTTTAGTAGAGACGGGGTTTCACTGTGTTAGCCAGGATGGTCTCGATCTCCTGACTTTGTGATCCACCCGCCTCGGCCTCCCAAAGTGCTAGGATTACAGGCGTGAGGCACCGCGCCCGGCCAGGAAGCACCCACTTCTAGCACAATTTCTGTAATAGTCAGGAAAGAAAAGGTTACGTAGTGATAACAAATCTAAATGCATTATTTAAACAAATAAGGTAAAATAGTTTACCAAATTATTGAAAAAAAGAAAGAGCATGTATTGTTAGCAAACTCTTCAATCCGATATTTACAATACCAATACCCCATAAGCTTTAAAAACAGAACCAAAATTTATAATTAATTTGACAATCAAGGCTAATTTTACCTAAGTTCTCTTGGGAATAAATCTTTCCTAATGCATTATGATGCAATCTCAAACAAATTGGAATGTTATTTCACATGCACTGCAGTTGGCCCTCCTTAACTGTGTTCCACATCTGTGGATTTAACCAGCTACAGGTGGAAAATAGAAAATTTAAAAAATGGTTGCATCTGTACTGTACATGTACAAACTTTTTTCTTGTCATTATTCCTATACAATAGAGTATAACAATTATTTACATAGCATTAGGTTGTATTAAGTATTATAAATAATCTAGAGATGATTTAAAGCTTATAAGAGGATTTGTGTCAGATATATGCAAATATTATGCCATTTTATATAACAGACTTAAGCATCCATGTGTTTTGGTACCTTTCAGGGTCCTGGAACCCCTGGATACCAAGAGACTGTATTTGTATCATATTTTCATTCTAAAAGATGAAATATTATAAATTATGTAACACATTTTTCCCAAGGGTTTTGTACGTAGTACTATGGACCTATAATTTCTAAAACGTGTAGAAAGATGGGATATCATAGATGACTGCTTTGGTACACAATATGTTTCTCTGGATTTATTATATTTATATTTTTAACTCATCTCCCTTTCAATATATGTTGATTTTTCTTTCTGAATATTAGTTTATGTTGTTATTATTGTTAGTGTTATAACCATTTGCAGTTTAAATATACTTAACCAGTGCAATTGTTTTTGTATAAGCTGGTTTTAATGCCACACACAAACAAATGCACCTTTTTGCCAATCAAAACTTCAATGTTTTATTACTGTATAGGATCTAGAAGAGTAGAGAAAGCTATCTAAGAAATTAGGTAAAAATGTTGATGCTAAAAACCTGAATACTGGTTCTATGTATTTATTGCTTGCTGATGAAGATTAATCACATCTCAGAGCATACATGACTGTTTTGCCAGCAGAGTGATAGAAATTGAATTCCATTTTTCTTACAGCCTCTACTCATCACTTACATAAGTACCTATAAATATACAGGCAACCACTATAGAGATGAAAGGAAACAGACTTGCTAAAAAAGAAATATTTAAAAAATTGGGTGAGTTAAATGATAAAACAATATCTGAGTAATGAAAAAAGTCAAGAGAAATTGAAGAACTATAAGGGAGGTAATGCATTTAAATTCAGTAGGTTTTATTTTATACAGAATTATTTGAAATATTTCCATGAATGAAATTTGATTATCAGCTTGGTAGAAATAACAGTATATTCTAAACTGAGCAGACATCAGTAGAATTAGATAACGCCTACCTTTCTCCTTTCTTTTATTACAATGTCAGCATAATATTTAAAACGTCTCAGCAAACTCTTTCCTTCATAACTTTAATAAGTAGATTTGCCAGGTGCAGCACTAGCAGGAGGCCCTTAATATATTTAAGTTGGAAAATGAGGCAATTATATTTCAAAGTTCTGATTGGCTACATTTTAATTTCAGAACTATGAGATGAACTGATTTAGCTAGTGGCTTTCTGGAGAAATCTCCCACATCTGCACCTGTTCATTTTATTAAAATAGAAACACCTTGCCAGGGGTGAGAAAAAGATATTGGTCACAGAAGCAATGACAGCTTGGTCCCTCTGCTTTTACTATTGATTACATTTCTTGACAGTCACATGGGAAGTTAATTACTAGTAGGCAATTAACACTCTTGAAAAATAATGAAGAAAACATAATTATATTGAGAACCCCAAAAGACTGTTTGTAATCTTAAATGTGATATTCCCAGGTCTCTTTTTATAGTTTTGTCAACCGAGGTCTTGACTTTCCATTTTTTCTACACTGTTTTGTCAACCCAGTGTCTGTCCCTAACAAAAAGCAGTAATTATTAATGCTCTATTTTCTTATTTTAAATTATTAAAATGAATACTGAATTTTCATCAGTCTAATTAAAATTCTCCAAGGAGTCTCTCAATGAAAACAAGATAAAATTTGCTTTGCATATAAAGTGAATAGTCTTTCCAGTAAAATACATCTGCTGTGGGAAATAGTTAGGACAATTTATCTACTATCAGCTTGTGATCTGTTAAATTTATTTTTTCCCCTTTCTCCATTATGGGGTAGTGGCTCAATGAACAGACTCTCAAGCTGAGCCATTTAGGCTTTAGTCTCTGCACTGTCACTCAGCAACCATCTGACCTTAAAGATAGTTCTTTGTCCTATCTGTGACATAGTTTCCTTTTCTGTAAAGTGGAATAATGTTGGGTTTGTACTACTCATTTTACTAATTTTATCTGGAATGAGTTCACGTGGTATTCCTGGTAAATAATGTGTCAGCCCTCCTTTTCCCTAATCTTTACTGCTGTGGTGTCTTAAGAAGGGTTGATGCCGTTTGTTTTTTCTTCTGCAAATAACCCAACATGCCTTTGACCTGCGGACAGGAGAAAATAATTGTTCTGCACTCCAAAGGGAAAGAGCACCTGCCCGCTGCCTACTTGAAAGGATCTAATGGGCCTAAATCCTAAATTCACCTGTTTGGTATATTAATGAAATCTCTCTAGGAACCAGATAACCCCATGTGTTTCACATTTTACATTACAGTTTCACAATCTAGAGGTGTATCCAAATTCAGAATCTTTATTCCTCCTTCAAATGTGCACTTCTATAGATATAGCTGTTACTGTCTTTCCGGCACTTTGGGGTTTAAGCATGAAACTGAGTGTGAGCTACAACTATGTGGACTTCTTGTGGTGAAAAGAAGTTTTAGTATCCTTTTAGATCAGAAAAGTTCATTCCCAATATAGGGAAAAAATGCTATAGATATAATACTTATGGTATATTTTTAGGATAATAAGTAAGATGTTTTACAGGAATATTAAGAAATTGAGGGAAGCTATGTACTCTCACAAGTAATAAAGTAGCCACCTAAGAAGGTTTGTGATGTTTAAATGAACTGATAAATAAATTGCTTAACAAGTCACTAATTATTAGCTACTCAAAATTATAGTACCAACAAATTCTAACTCCAATGGATTTTTCAAAGACTTTAGAAGTCAGTGTGTTAGCCATAGTATTTAAATATTAAAAAAACTTTATGTAATACGTCATTATTTGGTGCTAAGCTGTCTTTATTTAACATTTTATTTTAAAATAACAACAATTCCTAGAAGTTACAAAAATAGTACAGACATAATCCTCTGTACCTTTCATCCAGGTTCTACTAATGATCATATTTTACATCAGTAAAGCACAATATCAGAAACAGGAAATTAATAGGCATAATTTATGTGTATAGTTATATACCAGTCAAGATCAGTACTATTCTATCACTACAAAGATATGCTCAGTTCCACCTCTTTGCAGTTACAACAATCCCTCCGCTTCCAACTGTACCTAACCCCTGGCAAACACTACTCAATTGTTTTTATCTTCATAACTTTTTAATTTTGAAAGTGTAATACACATGAAATCAGACAATACATGGTTTTCTCTAATTGGCTTTTTTCTTTACTTATCATAATGCCCTCACGATACATCAAAGTTATTGTCTGTACCAGTATACCTGCAAAATGTTCATTCTTGTTATTGATGAATATAAATTTATGGTATGTGCAATACACTTTGTGTAATAATTTACATAATGAGGAACATTTTGGTTGTTTCTAGTTTTTGACTACCGTAAATAAAATAAACCATTCCCATTTCATGTAATTTTAGATATGTTAAGGCTTGAGTCTGCCATTTTATTTTTTTCTCTTGTCATTCCTTGTTTTTGCTTTCTGTTTTCTTTTTGTCCTGCTTTTCTATGCATAAAATTTTCTTAAAATTTTACTTGATTTACCTGTAGTATTTTAGAATGTATCCCTTTGTATGTATTTGTTTTAAATGGCTGCTTGAGGTTTTACACTATGTGTACAAAACTTATCATGGTGGACTAGTGTAGGTATTTTACCAGTTTGAATACATTGTAGAAAACTTACCTCCCCTTTAAGTTCCTTTACTCTCATTCATTTATAATGTAATTACCTTAAATATTCCCTCTACATGTATTGAGGATCATTCTAGACCATATTATAATGTTTGCTTTGGCCATCAAATGTAATTTAGAAAACACAAGATGAAAATGAAAGTTGATTTTATTTACCCATTTTTGTTTTTTTAACCTTCTGTTATTTCTTTCTGTTTAGGGAACTTTGCTAGCCATTAATTTAGGGAGATCTTTAGTGACAAAATTATCTTAGTTTTCCTTCATTGGAAACCTACTAAAATCCATTCAATTTCAGAAGATTTTTGCTTGATATTGAATCATAGTTAGCATTTTCTATTAGCACTTGAAAAATGTCACTTCCTTCTCATCCTCATAGTATTTCATCAAAATTATTAAAATTATTTTCTACCTATAGGTAAATGTTGGTTCTCCCTTGTTTTCAAGATTTATTTTCTTTGTATTTTCAAATATTATACTGTTGTGTGTCTTGGTGTGGATTTCTTGGTGTTTATCCTATTTAGGATTCTTTCAACTTCATAAACTTTAGGTTTATGTATTTGTTTGCCAAATTTTGAAAATTCTCTGCTATTGTGTCTTTGACTAATTTTTAGCCTCTTCATTTTCCTCTTCTTGCAGGCTTCTGATGACAAGAAAGTTGGATCTTTTGTTAGAGTACTGCAGGTTCCCCAGGCTCTATTTATTTTCTTTCAGAGTATTTTCTCACTGCTGTTCAGACTGAATAATTTCTATTGTTCCACCTTCCAGTTAAATGATTTATTTCCTTGTCTTATTAATTCTTCTGTTGAGCTTATCCTTTGTTCTGTTTTAGTTACAATTTTTACTTTTACCATCTCAATTTGGCATTTATTTTATAACATGTATTTCTTTGCCGACTGTTTGATTTTAAAAAAATTAACCTTGTCCACAGCAGGTATGGCCTTTGTGTTCAGCTCAGCGAGGTAATCTCTGGCTTGCATGATAGTAGTGTTTTTCCTTTGTTGGAAGATTTGAGTTATTCAAAATAGTCTACAGAGTTATTTATGCAAGAGGCTAGGCACATCAGATAATATTTAGCATGAGGAAAACCCTTACCAGAAAGACAAACAATGTGATGTAGCATGGGAGCTTTGGTTCACACAGTATCCATTGACCTGGAGACTAAGATCAATCATATGGGCAGTAAAATAATCAATTACGCCTTTGTGAGGGATACACTTCTTCCTTTGGCTGATTTTAAAATGTATCAATTTCTTGTAATTACTTATAACTGTAAGTGAAATAACCTTCAGTGATGTCTGTGGGTCCTTAAAGTGAATTATCAAAATTGAGGGGGGTTTTGGAAAACTCCTTAAGTTGCAGCTGGTGTCATAAATAAGCGTAGAAGTACACTGTGAGAACTGTTACCTGTAACTTAGCAATCAGTCTAACTTGTCACATTGAGACTTTGCATTTTTTCTTTATTTTCAAGCATGTTCATAATTTTCAATGAAGCATGTTTTTGATGGCTCTTTTTCAATCTCTGTCAGATAATTCTGTTACCTTCTCATTGGCATCTTTTGATGCTCTTTTCTCAGTTCAGTTGAGATTTTTTGGTATTTCATGTAAGTAATTTCAATTTAATTTTAAATTGAAATTTGGGAATTTAAATTTTAAGTTAAAAAAATTTAAATTTGGGAATTTAAAATTCCCAAATTTTAGGTATTATTTGGGAACTACTAGGTCTTATTTAAATGTGTTTTTGTAACTCATGTCTGACTCTGCTCAAAGACGGAATAAAGATAATGACAGATTAATGGCAGGTTAGCATTGAAGTTTTAAGTTCCAAATTTGTCTTCCATTGAAACGCCTGGGGAACAGGGCTTCTCATTACAGCTGGGAAGGAGGAGGGGTGTTAGGTCAGTTTTCCCATGAGGTTTTTGCTGATACCATCCTGATAATGGGGGATGGATGCCTCATTAATGCTCTGCAGATATCTCCACTGATACTGCTGGGGTTTGAGCTTGTGAGAAAAGTCCTGACTTTCTGACTTTCCAGTAGGAGTTCTTTGTCACAGTGTAGATGGCTGTAATCATTACCACTCGGTGGGGATGAAAGTCCAGGCTCCCCACTTGGCTTTCTATCATACCACCGCAATAGGGTGGTTTGGAGCACTTCAGGATAGCCTGATAAAGGCAGAAACCCAGACTCCCTACTTGACCTTTAATGACAGGAGTAGGTTAGGGCTGCAGCATTTTATGTGGTGTTTGGCAGGAGCAGGACAATTGTTGTCTATCTTGCTAGGTTGCCACTTTCCTGATTCTGTGCCTAGAGAGAGCAGACTTTTCTTTTGTCTTTTCCCATTGGTATTTTCAAGTTTCTGGAGCATGTACCATATATATATATAGTGCATGATATATGAGGCAAAAAATATTTTTAAAAAGCAACAACAAAGCTCCAAGGAATTGATAGCTGTATTTTTTCTCATGTCCTACAGTCCTTCTCCAGAATGTGAAGGTCTCCGCACTTCTTAAAGTCTCATGTTGATTTTTACATAGATTGTAATAGTTTTTAGCTAAAATTCTTTAGTTTAAGGAGGCTGACAAGGATATGGAGAAAAGAGAATGCTTGTACACTGTTGGTGGGAATATAAATTAGTTCAGACACTGTGGAAAGCCATCTGAAGATTTCTCAAAGAACTTAAAACAGAGCTACCATTCCACCCAGCAATCCCATTATTGTTTATATACCCAAAAGGAAATAGATCATTATACCAAAAAGACACATGCACTCATATGTTCATCACAACACCATTCACAATAGCTCAGACATGCAATCAACCTAAGCGTCCATTAATGATGGATTAGATAAAGAAAATGTGGTCCAAATAAATGATGGTCTACTATACATCCATAAAAATAGCAAAATCATTTCCTTTACAGCAATGTGGATGCAGCTGGAGGCCATTACCCTAAGCAAATTAACGCAAAAACAGAAAAAAAATACTTTGTCTTCTCACATATAGACGTATAGTGTGAGCTAAACTTTGGGCACTCATGTACATAAACGTAGCAAAAATAGATAGTGAGTACTACTAGAAGTGGGAAGGAGGGAGGGAGGCAAGATTTGGAAAACTACCTATCGTATACTATGTTCACTACCTGAGTGATGGGATCAATCATACCCTAAACCTCAGCATCAAGCAATACGCCCATGCAACAAACCTGCACATGCACTCTCTTAATCTAAAGTAAAAGTCGAAATTATGTTTTAAAAAAGAAAAAAAATGAAATCCCTACCATATTCCATACATAAACATAAACTCAAAGTGGATTAAAGACTTAAGTCCTGAAGCTTTAAAACTCTTAAAAGAAGACAGAGGAAGAACTTCATGACATTTGCCTTGCCAATTATTTCATAGTTATGACACCAAAAGCTTGGGTAACAACAACAACAAAATGAACATGTAGGACTGCATCAAATTAAACAGCTTTTACACAGCAAAGGAAATAATCAGCAGAGTGAAAATGCAAGCCATAGAATGGGAGAAAATATTTGCAAATCTTTTATATCTGATAATGGGTTTATTTCCAAAATCGATAAGGAACTCATACAACTCAATAGTCAAAAACCAATAACCTAATTGAAAAATGGACTCGAATAGATATTTCTCCAAAGAAGAAATACAAATGACCAACAGGTTTATAAAAAAATGCTCAAGTCCCTGGTCATCAGGGAAATGCAAATCAAAACCACAATGAGATAACATTTCACATCTCTCAGGATAACTATTATCAAAAAAGAAAACAGACCAAAAAACAAAGAACAAGAAGTCACAAACCCACATTTTAAGAATAAATTGAATCTCTTAGATATTATCATATTTGTAAATTATACATAAATAGAAAATTGGCTAAGCTGGCACAGAAATCTACCCACATGACTCTAAGAAGTTATAATTGCATAGATTACAAAGGTGCAAAATTAGTAGAAATAATGTAGACATCCATGTCTCCTGCATGTATTTCTATCTTGAATGTATATAATGCCATCTACTAGATTATAGTACTCAAATACAAATATTTGATCTAAAAATGTATAATAGCTCAATAAAACATCTGCAGGCAATAGAGTTACCCTATCAGGGATGTACAACGATAAAATAATTATCTAGTCTACAAGCAAAAGGAATAGACTTTAAAAGGATATTTAAAAGTACAGTTATTTCTTTGTGTTGGGAATATTCAATATCATCCTTCTAGCTATTTGAAACTATATATTACTGAATATTCCCAACAAAAAGGAATGAGGTTTGTTTGAGATAATGAATACGCTAATTGCTCTGATCTGACACCATACATTATATTTATGAAAATATCCCTGTGTATCCCATAAATATATACAATTATTGTTTGTCAACTTGGTCATTTATATATATATATTTTAAATTAAAGTAAAGGCTGGGCACGGTGGCTCAAGCCTGTAATCTCAGCAATTTTGGAGGCCAAGACGGGTGGATCACCTGAGGTCAGGAGTTTAACAACAGCCTCGCCAACATGCTGAAACCCCATCTCTACTAAAAATACAAAAAAATTAGCCAGACATCGTGGCAGGTGTCTGTAATCCCAGTTACTTGGAAGGCTGAGGCTTGAACCCAGAAGGCAGAGGTTGCAATGAGCCGAGATGGCACCACTGCACTCCAGCCAGTGCAACGAGAGCGAAACTCCATCCCAAAACAAACAAACAAACCAACAAACAAAAAAGTAAAATTAGTTCAGGTATATTTATAAAACACCTTTTTTTGCCTAGATCCAGGAAATAAAATATATTGTGGATTTAAAATACGAAAATAAAGGCCACATCTTTTCACAACAGTGCATGGTGAAGTCTTTGAGTTTGTGAGCCAAAAGGTCAGTAAACATAAAGTTTCTTCTTGGTACTTTCACAGTATTCATTCATTCTGTTTCCTTTACCAGACTTAGCCTGAGTGCCTTTCCAAAACACAAACCCTATTTATTTCACATTTTAATCTTTAGCACCTCACGTCTCAATAAATAAAATGGTTAATTAAACTCAGTTTACTCATTTAAAAATTCATGGGCAGAAACTCACGTGATGTTAGGAATATAACTTCTCCAAATTCAGAAGTGGTGCTTGGTAAAGTGGTATGGTAAATAGAAAAAAAAAATAATTCTTTTTAAGAAAAATCATATTCTCCCAGTTTCAAGATTTATTGTGCCTAGGGAACCAGGATTCTATATTTTTAAAGGACTTCCTAGATGAGGCTGGTTAGGTTTGAACACTCTGAAATAGATCTGTATCTTCCTTTTACAAATAATTAACCAGTATTAAATTGTGTGACCTAGAACAACAGCCAGTGAAAACGCAGAGTTTGTGTTAGAACTTAGATTCCAAAATTCTTAGGGCAAGGGCTTTTCAAACCCCTGGGTGAAGTGCTATTATATATGTATTTGGATTTTCCTGATGATCAGTGATGTTGACCATTTAATTCATATGCCTATTGGCTATTCATAACTCTTTTTTTGAGAAATGTTCATTTAGGTCCCTTTTTCCCAATTTTAAATTGGCTAATTTGTTTTATTGCTATTAAGGTGTTTGAGTTACTGTTATATTTTCCATATTGCCTCTTTATCAGATGTATAGTTGGCAAATGTTTCTCTCCCATTCTACTGGTTTTCTCTTCATTCTATGATTTGTTTCCTTTAAGTGCAGAATATTTTTTTTTATTTTTATGTAATCCTATTTGTATACTTTTGCTTTTGTTACCTGTGCTTTTGAAGCCATAGGCAAAAACCCATTGACCAGACCAAAATCATGGAGGTATTTTCTGTGTTTTCTCCTATTAGTTTCATAATTTGGGTCTTATATTTAATTATTTAATCTATTTTTACTTGATTTATGTATATGGCGTGACAAAATTTTCTAATTTTATTCTTTTCTGTACAGATGTTCAGTTTTCCCAACACTATTTATTGAAGACTGTCTTTTCTCCGTTGTATGTTCCTGGCATCTTTGCCAAAAAGTAGTTCACTGTAAATGCATGGATTTATTTCAGGACTTTCTTTTCTATTCAATTGGTCTATTTCCATGCCAGTGCCATGTTTTTTGTGTTTTTCTTTTTTTTCTATAGCTTCATAGTGTATTTTGAGGTCACATAGTGTGATGTCTCCAGGTTTGTTCTATTTGCTCAGGATTGCTTTGGCTATTCAGAGGCTTTTGCAGTATCGTTCAAATTTCAGTTTTTTTTTCTATTTTTTTTTGAAAAATCTTATTGATATTTTGATAAGAATTGGATTTAATCTATAGATTGTTTTGGGTAGTATGGACATTTTAATAATATTAAGTATTCCAACTCATGAACACAGGCTATTTTTTAAATTTATTTCTGTCTTTCTCAATTTCTTTTATCAGTGTTTTATAGTTTCATTGTAGAGATATTACACATTGTTGGATAAATTTATTCTTAAATATTTTTTGTACCTATTGTAAATGTGATTTTTAAAATTTCTTTTTTAGAGAATTAACTGTTATTGAATAGAAATGCTACTGATTTCTGAAGGTTGATTTTGTATCCTGCAACTTAATCTTTTGTTTATTATTCCTAACATTTATTTGGTAGAGTCCTTAGGATTTTCTGTACATAGATCATGTTGTCTGCAAATAGGGACAATTTCACATATTCCTTTATAATTTGGATACCTTTTATTTATTTCTCTTGTTTAATTGCTCTTGCTAAGATCTCCAGTAATACACTGAATGGAAGTTGCAAGAGTCTTTTTGTCTTTTTCTTGGTTTTAGAGTAAAATCTTTCAATTTTTCCCCATGGAATACAAGGCTAGCTGTGGGATTGTCATATATAGCCTTTATTTCACTAAGGTAACTTCTTCTATACCTTATTAGTTGAGAGTTGAGAGAAGATGTGAAATTTGTCAAATGCACCTTCTGCATCTATTGAAAACATCATTTTTTTTTCTTTTCTGTTCAGCTAATGTGTTGTATCACATTTATTGCTTTGTGTTGTTTGGATTATCTCATATCCCTGGGATAAATCCCACTTAATCATGGTGAATGATGATCTTATTAATGTGCTGTCATGTTTGGCTTGCTGGTATCTTTTTTTTTTTTTTTTTTCAGATGGTGGAGTCTTGCTCTTGTTGCCCAGCTGGAGTGCAATGGCACGATCTCGGCTCACTGCAACCTCTGCCTCCTGGGTTCAAGCGATTCTCCTGTCTCAGCCTCCTGAGTAGCTCCGATTACAGGAGCTTGCCACCACGCCAGGCCAATTTTTGTATTTTTAGTAGAGACGGGGGTCTCACCTTATTGGCCAGACTGGTCTCGAACTCCTGACCTCATGATCTGCCTGCCTCGACCTCCCAAAGTGCTGGGATTACAGGCGTGAGCTGGTATCTTGTTGAGAATGTTTGCATCTGTTTTCATCAGAAATACTGGCCTATAATTTTGTTTTTCCTTAGTGTCTTTATCTGGATTTGCTATAAGGATGATGCTGGCCTTGTTAAGTGTGATTGGAATTATTCTCTATTCTTTAATTTTTTGGACTTGTTTGAGAAGAATTTGTATTAGTTGTTCTTTAAAGGTTTGACAGTACTTAGCAGTGAAACCATCAGGTTTAGGGCTTTTCTTGGACAGGAGACTTTTTATTTTTGATTCAATTTCCTTACTTGTTATTTGTCTGTTCAGATTGTCTATTTGTTCATTATTCAGTCTTAGTAGGTCTAACGTATCAAGGAATTCATCCATTTCTTCTAGGTGATCCGATTTTTTCACATATAATTATGCTTAATAATCCTTATAATCCTTTGTATTTCCATGTATCATTGTAGTGCTTGCTCTTTTTTTCTTAATCAGTGTAGCTGATGGTTTGTTGTTTTACCTTAAAAAATCATGTATTAGTTTTTGCTCATCTTTTCAATCACTTTTGTAGTGTTTCTAGTTTCTTTTTTTAAATCCATTCACATACTCTGTACCTTTTTATTGGAGAAAATTTAATCCATTTATATTCAAGGTAATTACTCATAAGTAAGGAATTACTATTGCCGTTTTGTTAATTGCTTACTAGTTGTTTTGTTGATCTTTTGTTCTTTTTCCTTTCTTCCTCTCTTGCTGTCTTCCTTTCTGAATAAATTATTTTCTCTAGTTGCATGTTTTGATTCCTTGCTTTTTATTTTTTGTGTATCTACAATAGGTTTTTGCTTTGTGATTACTAGGAGGCTTACAAAAAATATCTTATAGTCATAACAGGTATTTTTAAATTGATGATGAATTATCTTTTATTGCCAAAAAAAGCAAAACTTTACACTTTTACTTGATCCCTCCCTCCCACGTGTTGAATTTTATGTCACTATTAACATTTTTTATATTTTATATCATATTTTATACCTACATATTGATGTAGTTATTATTATTTTCATAGGTTTTTTCTTATAGTCTTCATATTAAAGATTTATGTAATTTATATACCACCATCACAGTCTCTGGGTATTCTGATTTTGACTGTACACTGACTTTTACCAATGAGTATTATATCTTCAGATGTTTTTGTGGTACTGATTAGTGTCCTTTTTTCAACCTGAAGAACTCCCATTAGAATTTGTAGTAGAATAAGTCTGGTGGCGATGAAATCCCTAAGCTTTTGTTTATTTGAGAAAGTCTTTATCTCTCCATCATTTGTAAAGGACAGCTGCTCTGACTGCATTATTCTTGGTCAGCAGTTTCTTTTCTTCACCACTTTAAATATATTATGCCACTGCCTCCTGGCCTGTAACATTTCTGCTGAGCAGTCTGCTGCTAAATGTATTGGAACTCCCTTACATGTTATTTACTTACTGCCTTCAGGAACCTTTGTTTGCCTTTGACTTTTGACAATTTGATCAAAATATATCTAATTTGATTGGAGACCTTCAACCTTCCTGTACCTGGATAGTTACATCTTTCTCCATATTTGGAAAGTTTTCTGCTACTATTTGTTTTTCTTATTTTTTGAGACAGAGTCTCACTCTGACTCCCAGACTGGAGTGCAGCAGCGCAATCTTGCTTCACTGCAACCTCTGCCTCCTGGGTTCAAGTGATTTTCCTGCTTCAGCCTCCCAAGTAGCTGGGATTACAGGTATGTGCCATCATGACTGGCTAATTTGTGTATTTTTAGTAGAGACAGGGTTTTGCCATGTTGGCCAGGCTGGTCTCGAACTCCTGACCTCAGATGATCCACTCGCCTTGGCCTTCCAAAGTGCTGGGATTACAGGCATGAGCCAGCGTGCCTGGCCCTAATATTTCTTTAATAAAGCATTCTACTCCATTATCTGTCTCTTTCCTTTTCTAACTTCTATAATTTGAACATTTTCTCTTTTGATGCTGTTTCAAAAATTATGTAAGCTTTCTTCATCCCTTCTATTATTTCTTTTCTTTTTCTCCTCTTACTATATATTTTCAAATAAAGTGTGATTAAATTTACAATTTTTTCTGTCTGTTCAATTCTGCTGTTGATACTTTTTTTCACATTTTCATTGTGTTAATTGTATTTTTTCAGTTTCAACACTTATGTTTAACTTTGTTTTTAATTTAAATCTATTAAATTTCTCATTCTACTCGCTTTTTTAATTTTTCCCATTGATTTTTTTATCTAGATTTTCTTAAAATTCACTGATCTTGCTTAAAAGAGTTATTTTGAATTCTTTATCAGACAATTTATAATTACCATTTCTTTAGGCCATATTACTTTGTCCATTTCATGATGTCATGTTTCCCTGGATATTCTTGATCCTTGTGGTTGTTTGTCAATGTTTGTGTTATTGTAATATACAGGTACTTAGTCTTTATAGACTAGCTTTTTCTAGAAAAGCCCTGCATTTATTTCAGTACTGGGGCACGTAAGAAGCCAAATGCATCACAGTCAGTGTGGCACTGCCAAAAGTCTGGGATACATTACAACAGTTGTGGCACCGAGGAGAGCCAGAAGCTCAGGGACATTGAGTTCTGTCTGTGCTGAAGGCTGCTTGGGACCTTGGGCGAATGATATTAGTTGGTGATGATGAAGGCTGGAGACTGAATTCACCAAGCAAGCCTTCATTCTGGGATTATTTGGTCTTTCCTGGCACCAGGGAGGGCGCAGAAACTTAGTTTATAGTTACTGGCTTGGAATAGGGGGCCATCAGGTTTTTCCAAATGCTGGGCTTTACTTTGGCAGGCCAGCATTTGGGTTCAATGCAAAGTCCTATGCTCATTTCCCTTCTCTTTTCCCCAAGGAGACAGCCTCCCGTTTCACACAGGACTGCTTGGTTTTGGAGGAAGGGTGATGTGGGTAATGTGAAAGTGTTCTTTTCCCCATCTTAAATGCATATTTTCTTAATACTGTCCTACAACCAGGTACTATGATCTCTCATTTGGTTTTCTTAGTCTTTTATAAGGTATATTTGTGCATGAGTAGTTGTTCAAACTGATGTTTCTGCAGGGTACAATCACTTGACAGTCCTACTCTGCCACCTTGCTCTGCTCCCTCTGTGAAGTCTTGATAATACAAAAAAATACTCTCCTCACTAATAACTACATATTTCTATTGTAGAGCATACTGATTCTTGCCTATCAGAATTCAGAATATCATGTTAATCAGGAAAATAAAGTAAATTATAAGACATAGGGAAAATCAAAGTGTTTTTTTGAAATAAAATACTTACTATATTGGGGTCTCTAAGATTAAAAACACCCTCAACAGTTAACTTTGTGTTTAATATTACGTACCTATATATTTATAAAATTACTTGGTCATCATCAAATTCCACTAAAATATATTTTTTCTTTCCACAAATTTATTCACTTCACCAAATAGAATAGGATGGTATGTCACAATCTTTCACATATCAACTTCAGTGAAAAATGATTTTTAAATGCAAATAGGAGATATTATAGGCATTATGAACTAGTGATCTGTAAGCAAAGCGATAATGAGGATAGTTTTATGGTCAATTGCATTGGAAATCAGAGCTAAAGCATTTAACTGCATTTATAAAGCAGACACACTAGTTTCTAAGAGGCAACCTCCCTCACTTGACAGATAAAACTTAACAATAATCAATCATTCAGTTTCAACAAGAAAAATAGTTTTCTATAACAATGATTCTCTTCTCAGACTTAGGTACATATTAACATTACCTGGAGACTTTAAAAACCCCATTTCCAGGTTTCATCCTATACAAATTAAATTTAGAGCTATAATACAGGCTTTTTTTATTGCTTCTAAAGGAAAAAAATGGATACATGTGTATAACGTGCAGGTTTGTTACACAGGTATACGTGTGCCATGATAGTTTGCTGCACCTATTGACCCATCCTCTAAGCTCCCTCCCCTCACCTCCACCCCTCAACAGGCCCCAGTGTGTGTTGTTCCACTCTCTGTGTCTATGAGGTCTCAATTTTCAACTCCCACTTATGAGTGCGAACATGTGGTGTTTGATTTTCTGTTCTTGTGTTAGTTTGCTGAGGATGATGGCTTCCAGCTTCATCCATGTCACTGCAAAGGACATGATCTCATTCCTTTTTATGACTGCATAGTATTCCATGGTGTATATGTGCCACATTTTTTTTATCCAGTCTGTCACTGATGGGCATTTGGGTTGGTTCCATGTCCTTGCTATTGTAAATAGTGCTGCAATAAACGTATGTGTGCCTGTGTTTTTAATAATCTCAATGAGTTGCAAATGAAGTAAAGTTTGAGAACCAGTGTCCTAAGGCATAATTTGCATTGAAATCTTACATATTCTTATAAGCATTTATGTTTCGGAAAAAAATATAGTTTTCAACATTGCTCCCCAATTTAAAATCAATTTTTACATTCTTGTTACTGCATTAAGGGAATAAAACAGGTTTAAAAATAGAAGTATAACATATAATTAATATGTTAGTTAAATCAAATGATATACCTAATGTTTATACATTTCAAGATTTAAAAAAAAATCTGTCCTTGCTGAAATTGACTTATTATTTCGCTAATTTAGCTACAAACAACTGCTATTGCAAACATGCTGTGAAGTTGAGTTCCAGAAATACGGGCTCTGAATGCTTTTACAATCTGATCTGCTGTCCAATACTTCACAGGGCATATTTATAAACAAAGTAGATAGCAAATAAGCAGTTTATCTCTTTGCTTTTAAAAAAGGCTTAAGCATGTTAAAAAACATTTTAAAGTGAATTTGAAGTAAAAATAATCTTTAAAGTCCTAAGCTTCATGTTTGATTTCAAACGATAATTTTAGATCAAATCAATCTTGTACTCTTTAAAACAAACCTATACAGTTTGTTGATTAGTGTACTGAATCACTAAGGAACATTAAAAATGCTATTAGTAAAACAAGAAACATTAAACTGGTGTTCTTTAAATAAAATTTAATCGAAAAAAGTAAATAATTCTTAATTTGTTATATGTTCCATGAACCAGCATGTGCCAACATGTCCTGTTTGATATTAGTTTAGTTTTTTTTTTTCAAGGAAGCCTGCTCTTTAGATTTGCAATTGGCATAAGCATAATAAAGTCTCCCAAAATGAAAACTTTCAGTAAAGATAACTATTACCTATGCAAGAAGTTCTCTATGACCCTCAAAAACACTGATCCAAGGTGAAGAAAAGGGTGAAATGAAATTAGCAGTGTATTTTCTAGATGCAAGAAAAAAAATTAAACTGTGACAACAGGATAAATACATAGTAATAAATAAAGAGATAGAGATTTGTTTCTGCAAACCAGGCTCAATAAAACTGGTTGGGCTTTGATTCACATGAGGAAGAACTGATGTAACTGAATTACAACAGCCAAAAGCCAAGATTGGAAATATTCGGGGTAATAATGTATTGTTTAATTTGTTGTTTTATGTTTTGCTTAAACTTTTATATTTTTATTTTCATTTGGTGAGTGATATAGTAAACTTTATGCCCCTCAAAACATGTCTGCCTTATGCAGAAGTCAGTTGTGCAACATTTGTACAGAAAGTAAAGATGAATGACTCCAAGGCAATCCAAATGTTCTTATTGTTAATTTGATTTATTTTTAAATTATTTTAGATTTGTGAATTCCTTACTCTTTCTGAAAATCCTGAGTGGAATGGTTTATGAGTGGCACTGAATGACTTAATGGGCTTCCTTAGAAGAAACTATCAATATGGAGGAAGAAATGAGGAGATGTTCGTGATATTAAAAAAAAAAATAGTCATACAAAGTAGTAAATAGACAAAGAACAAGATGATGTTTTAGAAGAGACGAGAGGTAATGTGTGAAGCCCAAGCAGGAATTTCTGCAATTCAGTTTTGTGAAAGATAAAGAAACTGATTTGGTCTGTTGTGAAAGTATACATAATTTTTTTACTCTCTCAAGTATTCAACTGCTAAGAGCTTTTAAGAGCCATGAGTATAAAGAGAGTTATCAATTTTATTTACTATTTTGGTGATTGTGGTAGGCTGAAAAATGCCCCTCCCCAAAAAATACATGTATTAATCCCTGGAACTTGCAAATGTTAACTTAATTAGCAAACACATCTTTACAGATGTGATTAAGTTAAGGATCTCAACATTGACCTAGAAGCCTTACTCTTCCCCTCAGCTTGACTAAACTTTAGACAGATCTATGAATGATTATAAACTCCTGACCTCCCTTTAATTAGAGCCTTTACTTTAGAAAACTTTCAACTGTAAACTCTTTCCCTGTTCCTTTGAGATGTAAATCTACTCCCAGACTCTGGACAGTTTTATAATCAGAAACGTTTTTCTCAAGGGCCAGGGAGCCACCTCTTTAAAATGTAATCGTAAAAAATATAGGGCTCCTATCTCCCAGGGTAAGAGCCAATCTTCTGTGGGTAACAAGAAGCAAACACAGATGGCCTAATAACACTAACCAACTTTCCCCTAAATTATCCTCCGGTATTTTCCACTAACTCACCCCACCTTTTGTTTAAATGACTTGAGGTAAATCTCTCCTCCCTATTGCAATAATCTTAAATAAAGCTTTCCTTGTCTAAGTTGTTCAAAGCAATTTTTTTCCTTGACAACATGGAGTGATTAACCTGAATTATCCAGATGTTCCCTGAAGGCTACGAAAAGTAATCTTATAACAGGGAGTCCATGGAGAAGTACATGCAGAGAAAAGGAAGATGCAACGTGACCCCAAAGGCAGGGATTGGTGTAAGCATAATCACGGAATGCAGAAAGCCACCAAAAGCTGGAAGAAGCAAGAAAGTATTCTCCTCTAGAACAAAGTGACAGTGCTCCTGCTGACACCTTGATTTTGGACCTCTGGCCCCCAGAATTGTGAAAAAATATTTTTTTTTCAAGCAACCAACTTTGTGACAATTTTTATAACAGCCCTAGGACACATAGACTGATCAGAAAACATTTTTATTTGAGTGCATCATCTTAATATTATAATAGAAAAACTACTGTGAAAATATTAATTCCATTTGAAACGTTCTATACTGAGATCACTGTTTGATTAGGGCAGTATCATAAGAGTACCATATGTTGAAAACTACACTTTGTTTTCAAAACGAAAAGCAGTAGTAAATGAAACCAATCGTACTATTTTGTTTTAGCAAGAAACCTGATTTTTTTTCCTATTTACTATTGTTAAAATGATAGAATTGGGATAAGCCACTTGAGCACCTGTTTTTAAGAAGAATGCTGTTTAAGTAGATTAATTCAACTGAAGCCCTGGAGATACTAATGAAATTTACCAATTTAGAATGAGCAGCTTCAGTATGGATTTTTAATAA
Organism: Pan paniscus; assembly: GCF_029289425.2. Classification (NCBI taxonomy): domain Eukaryota; kingdom Metazoa; phylum Chordata; class Mammalia; order Primates; family Hominidae; genus Pan; species Pan paniscus. The sequence goes on along the minus strand of NC_073249.2, from coordinate 59,568,598 downwards.
GAAAGCAGCTGCTCATCTAGAAGTAGTAGTAGCTAACGCCTGAAGGCCATGAGATTTGTCTGTTCTGGAAGATATGATAAGCAAGGAACAGATGGTTAGCATAAATAATTCAAAAGAGCTCTCCAGTCACTTGTTTTGGGAAAAACAATATGTTAAACTATGTTTACAAGGTTACTTGGAACTTTAGAAAAAAAAATTATTTCCTTTTCATGCTTTCTTTCAACATGAAGTTTAAAAAAAAATTATAAGCATTTAAGGGTTAGTCCTCTAAAATCAATACGGCCTATGATATCGAATGCATCACATAAGAGCATTAGATGTATTTTATATATGCAATCACAAGTAAATATATCTATGCCACCAGTGTAAATGTGGTTAAGGCTAAATTGATGTTGACTTATGTATAGTTTTGGTTGCATCTATAAAGTAAGACCAATTTTTATAATTAAAAAGATTACATCTATAAAATAAGACCAATTTTTATAATTTAAAAGATTACATCTATAAAATAAGACCAATTTTAATAATTAAAAAGAGTTTGCTAGTACTTTTGTACATAGTTTGTCTTATTTGACTTTATTTTACAGATTAAAAATCTGAAGGCACTCCCTTGGTGAAGAAAATGTAATCCTAGCCCTGCAGTTTTGTAATCTTAATAGGTACCTTAATTTTATAGCAAACTTTTTATATATCCCTTGCTAAATAATCTTATTTTTTTACTCTACCTAAAAAAGATTTAACATTGACACATTTATTCACTTTTCCTTCAAATTTTCCTATGTATTATACATATGAAGAATTCCTTTTCTTGTCTCTCATAGAAAGGTACATACATACCTATGCCTAATTTCGTCCAGAGCTGTAAGCTTTTCTAATGTGATCTAAATTGGCTTTATCTTAACTAATTAATATTCTCTTCTTCATTTTTTTCTCCCTCTCAGTGGGAAAATATGATTAGCAACTTGCTAATTAAATAATTTTTACTGAACTCTGTATTTTCTTCAAGTCACCATTCTAAATTTATAACTATATCCATAATTGGAGTTCTTGAAAAAAAAGCTTGTTATCTCCACTTTCTTTCCACTCAATTATTCAATTATTCTTAAACTCATGTTCAGCTACACATTATCAAAAACCTCATATTTGGCATACCTTCTCAGTCCAAAATATTACATGTAAGATAACTGTTGGCAGTTGTTCAAATGTTGTAAGCATGAGCTTTTTGAGCTAGATTGTATAGAAGCTGTCCTATTTTCTGTGGTGATTCTCATGTAACATTTTCAAAACCAAGATTTATAAGTGTTACAGTTTCTATCACTATAAAGCAGACATTGCCATCAATCACTAATATAGTATCCCAACCCTGGCTTCCAGGTCTCAGTTATGCTTCTTTGTACATTAGATTTAGTTCCTTTAGGACTGCTACAATTCCACTCACCTACCAATAGCACCCTGCCTTCTGCATTTGGAATACAATCAGTCAGCTGTGGCAGATAGATTTAGACTTCTTGGGTGCTATAAATCAAATAGTCAAATTGCTTGTTCAACACCAGATAATGGTTCTGCTAATGTGACATTTACTATCTTCCTGGACATTTCAAATGTGCTTTGATATGGCCTTAGATCTGTAGTATACATTTTTCTTCCAAAACACATTTAAACATGTGTTTGCATTCCAAAGTAAACAGTCATAATAACAGTTTCCGGCCGGGCGCGGTGGCTCACGCCTGTAATCCCAGCACTTTGGGAGGCCGAGGCGGGCGGATCACGAGCTCAGGAGATCGAGACCATCCTGGCTAACACGGTGAAACCCCGTCTCTACTAAAAATACAAAAAATTAGCCGGGCGTGGTAGCGGGCGCCTGTAGTCCCAGCTACTCGGGAGGCTGAGGCAGGAGAATGGCGTGAACCCGGGAGGCGGAGCTTGCAGTGAGCCGAGATCGCGCCACTGCACTCCAGCCTGGGCGACAGAGCGAGACTCCGTCTCAAAAAAAAAAAAAAAAAAAAAAAAAAAAAGTTTCCTCAGCCAGAAATCCAAGAGAGAAGCACATATCTAGGCGTTAATAATGAGACATTAAAATAAAGCAATGGGTAAACATAATCAGGAACTCAGGTACTTTGGTCATTATTGCTGCCTGTTTCCACAGTGGTTGGCCACATTAACTGATAGGTTTTTTTTGTTTGTTTCTGTTCTGAATATATGTAACTCTTAAGAAAATTTTCATGAAAAATTACCCTTTGTGTTTTAGAAACAATAATTTAATTTGAGCCACTGTTTTTCTGAGATCCATGTTTGTCTCATTTAATAAGGGTCATCTATGAGTGGAGTCCAGATAGTCACTGAGAAACTTTCATGGGCACATTTAACATTGATATTTCTCCTTCAAACCAACCAAATAAGGGTAGACTTGAAATAAGCTCATTGTTATTATAAATAATAAATTATTTATAATATAATAAAATACATAATAAATTATATATTATTGTTTTAGTCTGTTCTCATGCCACTAATAAAGTCATAGGAGCGACCTGGCAATTTATAAAGAATGGAGATTTAATGGACTCACAGTTCCACATTGTGAGGCTGGGGAGGCCTCACAATCATGGCGGAAGACAAAGGAGAAGCAAAGGTACATTTTAAATGGTGGCAGGCAAGAGAGCTTGTGTAGGAGAACTCCCCTTTATAAAACCATCAGATCTGATGAGATTCAATTACCTCCCATTGGGTCCCTCCCATGACATGTGGGGATTATAGGAGCTACAATTCAAGATGAGATTTGGAAAGAGACAGAGCCAAACCATACCATTTCAGCACCTGGCCCCTACCAAATTTCATGTCCTTACATTTCAAAGCCAATCATGCCTTCCCAAGAGTTCCTCAAAGTCATAACTAATTTCAGCATGAACTCAAAAGTCCATAGTCCAAAGTCTCACCTGAAGCAAGGCAATTCCCTTCCATCTATGAGGCTGTAAAATCAAAAGCAAGTTAGTTACTTCTTAGATACAATGGGGGTACAGGCATTGGGTAAATACAGCCATTCCAAATCAGGGAAATTGGCCAAAATGAAGGGGCAACAGGCCCCATGCAATCTAGACTTCAGGAGGGCAGTCAAAACATACAGCTCCAAAATGATCTCTTTTGGCTCCATGTCTCACATCCAGGTCACACTTATGCAAGAGGTGGGCTCCCATAGCCTTGGGCAGCTCCACCTCTGTGGCTTTGCAGGGTACAGCCCTCCTTCTGGCTGCTTTCACAGCTGGCATTAAGTGTCTGTGGCTTTTCCATGTGCAGAGGGCAAGCTGTTGATGGGTCTACCATTCTGGGGTCTGGAGGATTGTGTCCCTTTTCTCACAGATTCACTAGGCAGTTTTCCAGTAGGGACTCTGTGTGGGAGCTCCCACCCCACATTTCCCTTCCACATTGCCTTAACAGAGGGTCCCCATAATGGCTCCATCCCTGCAGCATACCTCTAACCTGGACATCCAGGCATTTCCATACATCCTCTGAAATCTAGACAGAGGTTCCCAAACCTCAGTTCTTGACTCTGTGAACCCACAGGCCCAACACCACCTGTAAGCTGCCAAGGCTTGAAGCTACCCAACCCTCTGAAGGGTGCAAACAGTCTGAGCTGTATGTTGGCCCCTTTTGCTATGTCCGTGACATAAGGAACCAAGTCTCAAGACTGCACAAAGTGGCAAGGCCCTGGACCCAGCCCAGAAAATCATTTTTTTCTCCTAGGCCTATAGGCCTGTGATAGGAGAGACTGCTGTGAAAAACCTCTGACATGCCCTGGAGACATTTTCCTCATTGTCTTGGCAATTAACATTTGGCTCTTTGTAACTTATGCAAATTTCTGCAGCCATCTTGAATTTCTCCTCAGAAGATGGGTATTTTCTTTTCTACTGCATCATCAGGCTGCAAATTTTCTGAACTTTTATGCTCTGCTTTCCCTTTTAAATATAAGTTCCAATTCCAACCATATCTTTGTGAATATATACATAAAACAGAATGATTTTAACAGCACCCAAATCACCTCTTGAATACTGTGCTGTTTAAAAACACACCAGATGTGTTTCTTGCACCAGATGCCCTAAATCATCTCTGTCAAGTTCAAAGTTTCACAAATCTCTAGGGCGGGAGCAAAATGCTGCCAGTCTCTTTGCAAGGATTTATCAAGAGTCACCTTTGCTCAAGTTCCCAACAAGAGCCTCATCTCCATCTGAGACCACCTCAGTCTCAATATTATTGTTCATATCACTATCAACATTTTAGTAAAAAAAAAATCAACAAGTCTCTAAGAAGTTCCAAACTTTCCTATACCTTCCTGTCTTTTGATGCCTCCAATCTCTTCCAACTTCTCCCTGTTAACCAGTTCCAAAGTCACTTCCACATTTTTTGATATCTTAACAGCAGCACCCTACTCTTAGCACCAATTTACTGTGTTACTCTGTTACCACACTGCTAATAAAGACATACTAGAGACAGGATAATGTATAAAGGAAAGGGGCTTGATGGATTCACAGTTCCACATGCCTGGGGAGGCCTCACAATCATGGCAGAAGTCAAAGAAGCAAAGACACATCTTACATGATGGCAGGCAAGAGAGCTTGTGTAGGGGAACTCCCTTTGTGAAACAATCAGATCTCATGAGACTTATTCATGATCATGAGAACAGCACAGGAAACACCCATTTCCATCATTCAATTACCTCCCACTGGGTCCCTCCCATGACTTGTGGGGATTATAGGAGCTAAAATTTAAGATAAGATTTGCATAAGGACAGAGCTAAACCATATGAATTATCAAACACATATCTCTTTGCCCTGGTTGTATAACCATTTTATTCTCTCATTCCATTTTTCCTGGAGGTACAATGAATTTGATAATAATTCTGAAATATTACTTCATCCACCACAAAATCTGAATCTAAGGAAGAGGAGAAACAAATGTCCAACGTTTGATAGACCAGAACATTTTACCTCCAACCTCAACCCTTTGGCTCTAATGGTTAGTTTAGTATTATGCAGAAACCCAAACCAGAGCAATAAGGCTCCAATCCATTTCTTTTTCTGTAATATTTGGAAACAAAACAAACCAAAACCAAAACATTTTCTTGTGTAGTCTAAGGTTATTGGATACAATTCTGATGATGCCAAAAGCCATCTTTGTCACAAGTTAGGAGAAAATTAGCCAAGATTGAAGTCAAAACAAAGAAAAGTTACAATAATTAAAGTGACACATTCCTAACAATTGCAATCTGCTATTCTTGTCAAGGCACAGGAAAAAAAAAAAAACTAACCATTTTTCTTTTTTCTAGGGAAAATTATACTTCATTAAGTATAAAACTTAAAATGGCAAAAAACAAAAATAACAAAATATAAAATATTCACCTTGTCTATGTGACAACTACCTGAATTGCTAGACTCATTTTCTACCATTTTTCCCTCTTAGTTTATGATACTGCAGTCCTGGTAATGACAGGAGCTGGCCTCACTATTGCCTAATTATTCTCCTAGATGTAGTTCAAGTGTTGACCTTTTCAGAAGCTTTTCCTTATTGTTTCTCATCGATACACCAAGCTTTATTTCCCTTCTTTGTAACAGTACCACTCAGAGTCTACCTGTGCCTTATTTATATTGGAATTTGTTTGGAAAGACAGATTTTGAGTTCTTCAAGGACACGATCTTGATCATTTTATAACTCTTATGGCTACTAGCACCTCTTCCTCAATAAATAGTTAATTTGTGAATTATGCCAAAGTCTATTGCCTTATGCCTGGCTACGAAAACTATTATTAGCTCCATCTTGAGATAATTTTAGACTTCAGATGAATTTAGAATTTGAATGGGAATAGAACATATAGAACATGAACCAATAGATCTTAGAGACCATATATTATTCTCTATTCACAGAAAGTAGACTACACAAATGGATGACTGGTGTCAAAGAACCTCACTAGGAACACAGAATTTCATATAACCTTTATTTTTATATATGGGACTTAGGAAATTAAACATATCAGCTTAGCCACAGATATAACTCCCAAATCCTAAATACACATTTTGTTCAATTAGTCATCTGATGATGGAAGATGATAGGATTTGACTCTATGTCCCCACCCAAATCTCATCTTGTGGCTCCCATAATTCCTACATGTTGTGGGAGGGGCCCGGTAGGAGATGATTGAATCATGGGGCAGGTCTTTCCCATGCTGTTCTCATGATAGTGGATGGTCTCATGAGATCTCATGGTTATAAAAAACAGGAGTATCTCAGCACAAGCTCTTTTTTTGCCTGCCGCCATCCACATAAGATGTGAGTTGCTCTGCCATGATTGTGAGGCCTCCCAACCCAGGTGGACTTATAAGTCCAATTAAAAGCCTCTTTCTTTTGTAAATTTCCCAATCTTGAGTATGTCTTTATCAGCAGCATGAAAACGGACTAAAACAGTAAATTGGTACCAGTAGAGTGGGGTGTTGCTGAAAAGATACCCAAAAATGTGGAAGCAACTTTGGAACTGGGTAACAGGCATAGGTTGGAACAGTTTGGAGGGCTCAGAAAAAGACAGAAAAAATGTGGGAAAGTTTGGCACTTCCTAGAAACTTGTTGAATGGCTTTGACAAAAATGCTGATAGTGATATGAACAATAAGCTGAGGTGGTCTCAGATGAAGATGAGGAACTTGTTGACAATTGGAGCAAAGGCAGGTTTTGTTATGTTTTAGCAAAAAGACTACTGGCATTTTGCCCCTGCCCTAGAGATTTGTGGAACTTTGAACTTGAGAGAGATGATTTAAAGTATCTGGCAGAAGAAATTCCTAAGCAGCACAGCATTTAAGAGGTGATTTGAGTGCTGTTAAAGGCATTCAATTTTATCAGGAAAGGAGAGCATAAAAATTTGGAAAATTTGCTGCCTGACAATACGATAGAAAAGAAAATCCCATTTTAGTTGAAGAAATTCAAGCTGGCTGCATAATTTGCATAAGTAACATGGAACCAAATGTTAATCACCAAGAAAATAGGGAAAATGTCTCCAGGGCATGACACAGGTCTTTATGGCAGCCTCTCCTATTGCAGTCCCAGAAACCTAGGAGAAAACTGTGGTTCCATGGGCTGGGCCCAAGGTCACATGCTGTGTGTAGCCTAGGGACTTGGTGTCCTGCATCCCAGCTGCTCCAGCTGTGGTTGAAATAGACCAACATAGAATTCGGAACGTGGCTTCAAAAGGTGCAAGCCTTAATCAAGCCTTGCCAGCTTTCCCATGGTTTTCGGCCTGTGAATGCACGGAAGTCAAGAATTGGGGTTTGGTAACCTCTGCCTAGATTGCAGAATATACATGGAAATGCCTGGATGTCCAGGCAGAAGTTTGTTGCAGGGGTGAGGCCCTCATGGAAAGCCTATGCTAGGGCAGAGCAGAAGGGAAATGTGGGGTCAGAGCATCACCACAAAGTCCCTACTGAGGCATCACCTAGTGGAGCTGTGAGAAGAGGGCCACCACCCTCCAGACCCTAGAATGGTACATCCACTGACAGCTTGCACCATATGCCTGGAAAAGTAGCAGATACTCAATGCCAGCCCATGAAGACAGGTGGTAGGGAGACTGTACTCTTCAAAGCCACAGTGAAGAGCTGCCCAAGACCATGCAAACCTTCCTCTTGTATCAGCATGATCTGGATGTGAGACATGGAGTCAAAGGAGATCATTTTGGAGCTTTAAGATTTGACTGCCCCACTGGATTTCAGACTTGCATGAGGCCTGTAGCTACTTTGTTTTGGCCAGTTTCTCCCATTTGGAATGGCTGTATTTATGCAATATCTGTACCCCCATTGTATCTAGGAAATAACTAACTTGCTTTTGATTTCACAGGATCATAGGCAGAAGGGTCTTGCCTTGTCTTGAATGAGACTTTGTATTGTGGACTTTTGAGTTAATACTGAAATGAGTTGATACTTTACAGGACTGTTGGGAAGGCATGATTGGTTTTAAAATGTGAAGATACACGATTTGGGAGGGGCAAGAGGTGGAATGATACGGGTTGGCTCTACTTCCCCACCCAAATCTCATATTGTAGCTCCCATAATTCCTACATGCTGTGGGAGGGACCTCGTGGGGGATGATTGAATCATTGGGACAGGTCTTTCCCATGCTATTGTGATAGTGAATGGGTCTCATGAGATCTGATGGTTTTAAAAAATGGGAGTTTGTCTGCAAAAGGTCTAGTTTTGCCTGTCATCATCCATATAAGATGTTACTTGCTCCTCCTTGCCTTCTGCCATGATTGTGAGGCCTCCCCAGCCATGTAGAACTGTAGGTCCAATTAAACCTCTCTTTTGTAAATAGCCCATTTCAGGTAAGTCTTTATCAGCAGCATGAAAATGGCCTAATACAGAAGATTAGTTAACCATGAGGGTCATTTGCCCAGCACAGAGTACCAAATACAGAATGCATGAACAGATCCCCTATACTTGAGCTCCATTTAGGTTATTGTAATAATAAACATGGCCTAGGAAGCTGTCATTTTTACAAATGGGCTTAATCCATGGAAAATGTGTTACCATTTTGACTTGCATTCAATCTTCTTCAATTCTGTACCAAGATGATTTCTGTAAAATTCTATTAGTTAAAGTTATGTATTACTCTCTTTCACAAAGATTAAGTAAGACACTTAGACTTTATTGTTAATATGAAGTGTAGTTATAACTTCCATATTATATGACAACATAGTACTTTAAAGGCTTTATAATTCATTAAGAACAATCTATATTTATTCACAAATGGATTGGGTTTTTAAAACATATGCCTCTAAAGGACCATGAGATGCAGTTGGGATGAAAAGAGAACAAAATATTTTTAAAAGAGGCACATTGCAAAAGTACTTATCATATATATATATATATATATATATATGTATGTGTGTATATATATATGTATGTGTGTGTGTATATATATATGTGTGTGTGTGTGTGTGTATATATATATATACATATATCTTACAACTCCAATTGACTGGATGTCTCTATAGCCCTCTATGCTCCTGGGAAGGTTTTTCACATACCTTCTAGAATGTTATCATCAAAGTTGTTTCAAAATTTTAAAATGCTGGAAAGTTCAAACATTGTTTTAAAGATTGTTGAACAGGTGTAGTTTCCCCTAGGAGATTTCCCTAATAGTAAATACCTTCTGAGAACTTCAAAATATCAGTGTGCATTTTAGCAGAAAGCAAGATATCACTAAAGAAAAAAAAAAAATATATATATATATATATATAAATGAAAACAAAGGGCACGTTGGCATTTTATCTATTGTGTTATTATTGCATCTTTTGAAATGTATTTCAAACTGAAATAATGGTAAACATCTATCACAAATGAAAGAACACCCAATCAGAAAGACCATATATATTGTAGATTGGAATTTGTTACAAATATTGGCCTTGAGGATATTTACAGTTGTAAATTTCATTATATGATACCAATTCTTCTAAAAATTAAGCTATTAAAACATTTGGGCATATAGATATTTCAGATTTTGTATTGATTTGAAATAAAAGGCAAAGTAATGATGACAAATTTTTCTTGAATAAGAGTTGGTTAAATTTTGCCTTGATGAAAGAGACCTTATCAAGACTTACCCACTCCAGAAAAACTTCGTAAAATAAATAAGACCTGAGCTGATTTTCATCTTTCTGTGGATAGTTGGTTATACCTGGAGTGTCTGTAAACTTTAAGAAGTAACTTTAAGAGGAAACCTTAAGAAGAAAATGGAACATAGAGTTGATAGAAAAATGCAGAAATATTAAATTATAAAATGGAAAGAAAGGATTAATAATAAAAAATATTTATTTTGGTAGAAATAAGACTATAGTAATAAATTGACTCATTCAAATATATTAAAAACTAGATGGAATCGGTACTAGGATTCATTATGTGTAGCTTCAGAGGTTAAAGCCGACATGAGTGGATGGAAACCTAGGAGATATATATTGGTAGCAATTAAGAAAAAAAAAGTAATACTACCTAAAAATTGAATGTCCTGCCTTCAGAAAACATGAATAATCTGATCACCAGAGTAGCTCATCCATCAATGCTTCAAGTATTATACAGGAGGAATTCAAATATCAGATGGATAGGTCAGACTACAGAATCTCTAATAGATTTTCTAACATTAAATATTGTGATACTATGAGAGGATTTCAGAGTCTCAAATAATAATTGTAACGATGTTTGAGAACTATCATTACAAGTTAAATATAAAATGGTTCAATATAGTTGTTTTCTTAAATACTGAGATCAGCTGAACTTAGTGAATCAAAATTTTCCTAGGAAATGTGATAGATTTAATGAATATTTATCCATTATTGGTTCCTTCTTTGTTATGCTTCCAAATAGAAGAAGAATAAATTTCCTCTCTATTGAATTTTGGATTCAACATATCATTTCCTTTGGCAAAAAAAAAAAAAAAAAAAAATATCAGCCCGGACGATGTATGTAACTTCTGAGCAGAATCTTCACAAGCCAGTATGCAGTTGATATGGTTCTCTTTTCTACCTGCCACACATGGAAATATTCCCATGTTCAAGTGAGAGTTTGTTCTGTCAGTCTTGGTCTCAGATGGGTAGGAGGCAGACACCAGTTGATCTGCAACATCCATGTACTATAGAGGATGAATAAACTTTCCGTGTTTTAAAACTCATGATCTCCTGAGGTCATTAGATGTATGCAACTTCTGAGCAGAATCTTCGCAAGCCAGTAGGCGGTTGATATGGTTCTCTTTTCTACCCGCCACACATGGAAATATTGCCATGTTCAAGTGAGAGTTTGTTCTGTCAGCCTTGATCTCAGATGGGTAGGAGGCAGACAACAGTTGATCTGCAACATCTATGTACTATAGAGGATGAATAAGCTTTCCATGTTTTAAAACTCATGATCTCCTGAGGTCATTAGTTATCTAACCTGCTCTAATATGGGAGTTGGGCAAAAGGTGCATTAATTGAGTAAATTCTGTCCATTAAGCAGGTCAGAAGCAGACTACGCTCATCATTAGAGAAAAGAAATGATTGGCCAGAACTGGAGTGTTGGTTACTTATGACTCTAAGAAAATGTGTAAGAAAATTTCAGATTCATGTTTACTATACTTCCAAATATGTTTAGGGCCAGGCCTACACTCAGAAGAGGGTATAAGAAAATGATACAAAAGGCCAAGAAAATAATACAAAGATAGTCCTTTTCTTCATTATCTCCCTTTAACTCTCAAACATTTTGCTTCCTTACCCTCTGTTTACAAACCCGTAACAAAGATGAACCCCATAATAGAGGTACCATGGGCCTCTATTATGAGTCACACATGCTTTAAGTAAGACAGGAATGTTATGAGAGTTTATTTTTTTTTTCCCAAAGGAAAACTTTATGTTATGACAAATTACAATTAGATAATCACCTCGTGCAGAACAAGAGACTGGGGAATGTTACTAGGCTTAAAAAAGAAATCCTACTATATTGCTGCTTAGGTGGAAATCTTACCTATGGTCTAGAGCCAAACTATCCATTGTTTAAAACACACTTGCCAGTACACCGTTGCCAAATTAAGGTTAACTTGGGGTTCACTGCTTTACTACATGACTTAAATGTAACAACACAGACTTCATGGCATATTAGTTTAGGTATATGAAGGAAGAGGAAGAGAGGTGAATATAAATTGTTAAAATAAACATGGAACTCTTGAGATTCCAAGGAAATGCTTGAGTAGTTTATGACAGATTTCTATTTGTCCTATTCTGCTAAATAAATAAATAAATAAATAAATGTCAATGAGCAGTAAGGAAAAACTTAATCTATAATATATTGAGGATCTGCAAAAAGCTCAAGGTGTGTGACAATGGTAGAAATATAAATATAAATTTCAAGACATTTTTAAGAAGTAAAGCGCAGCATTAAGTTAGAAAAAAAACGTGTATGTGTATGATAAAAAAAATGAGGGACTCTTACTTAAGAGCAGTCTTCATGAAAAAATACTTAGGGATTGTTCCTCACAACTCGATATTAATGAACAGTGTGAGATTCTTGCCAGAAAGTTAGAGGAATCTTAGTTTGCATTGTGCTCAGAATAAAGCATGTAAAATTAATGAATAAAACCATATCTGTTAACACGGCTTTTTGTTCAGTTCTGAATTCCAATGACAAATTGAGATTATTCCTAGAAGATGAAAAATGGTTAAGGGTTTAGAAATTTTGTGAAATAGAGAGTAATCTTTTCATTTCTAAGATATTTATTTACAATCTAAGAAAATGAGAATATTAAATTTACAAAAATAAACAAGCAAAGAAGATAAGATAGTTGTATGCAAATACCTGAAGGCTGACCTAGTAGAGGCAGTAGGCCTCCAGAGAGAAAGAATAAATATTTCAGCACAAGACAATATCATGTTTGGGTTTTTTTTTTTTTTTTTTTTCAGAAAAGTGGAAAATAAAAAAAAATTCAAAATAAGTAAGAGTGATGTTAATATTAGAGATGTTATTTCTTACACTCTTCAACTTTGTGATACACTGAGCTCCTAGTCACTGGAAACAGAAATTAAATAATCAATACTAAATTGTATAAAGGAGAGGATTCTTCATCAGGTACAACATTTGACAAGCTTACCGCTAAATTGTCTGTCTGTCGGTTTTAACAATTGAGGCAAGACTTCATGCTTCAATAGTGTTTGGGGAAATTTATCTTGTTATTCTCTGTGTTAACTTGCATAGCCAGTGCGACAAATTTGGTCAACCTTTCTAGCCTGATGCTTGTTCAGAGTTCACACAACACAACTACCTGACAACCTGACATAACACCACACGTTTGTTTTGCTGCCAATTAACTCTGAGATCTTTACACTAGCACTTTGTCAATTCCTTAAATGAAGTACTGATTTTTGCCAACAGCAGGGTTATTTTTTCTTTAAAGCTGGCTGTTAAGATCATACTAGCAACATAACAAAAATTAAATGAGACTCTCAGTGACAGGCCATTTAGCCTCATGGCAATTGCTATGTGCATGCTATATAGGTGTCACTAGAAGAGAATGGAGGAGGTCGAAAGGACATTGTTCAAACAAAAAGAAATATATATTTTACAAACAGATTTAATAACTGCTATGAGTCATGTGGCTCCACTTCACAAAGTTTCCATTTACAAATGCATATAAAATATTGAATTACATAATGATAATGAACAAATTGATTTTTAGAAGAGATACAGACATGTTATTGTTAAAATTAGTATTACAGCCTAGATTATGATCCTTAAAAGTAACTCACAGCCTTGATAAGAAGTTGATAGCAAATATTAACCGTGACTGAAGGCATCTTGTATAGAGTTGAACTCGCTCTAGGTAAAATGTGTAATACATATTGTGTAATACATATTGGGTTGTTTGCTTGTTTGAGACAGGGTCTTGCTGTGTCGCCCAAGCTGGAGTGCAGCTCACTGCAACCTCCGCCTCCTGGGCTCAAGGGATATTCACACCTTAGCCTTCCAAGTAGCTAGGACTACAGGTAAGCACTACTACACCTGGCTAATTTTTTTTTTTTTTTTTGTAAAGGCTAGGGGACTCACTATGTTTCCCTGGTCTTGAACTCCTGGACTCAAGCTATCCACCCAACATGGCTGCCCAAAGTGCTGGCATTACAGGCATGAGTCACTGTGCCCAGCCCTGTAATACATACTCTTATATCATGTGTTTTTGTGCACTGCCTACATATATTTATTTTTATCATGAAGCATTAATGATAACCTCTGGATCAGAACATGCCACTACTTAATGCATGCAGAGATATTAAGAGATATAAAAAGCAGGTAAGGGTTTTCCTTATGTAATAATAGCACTTTATTAAAGAGGTCCACATGGTGTGAGAACCATGTACTTTATTTATTTATTTATTTATTTATTTATTTATTTATTTATTTACTGAGACAGTCTCTTGCTCTGTCACCCGGGTTGAAGTGCTGTGGCAAAATCGCAGCTCACTGCAACAACCTCTGCCTCCCGGTTCAAGCGTTTCTTGATCCTCAGCCTCCCTAGAAGCTGGTACTACAGGCACGCACCACCACGCCCAGCTAATTTTTGTATTTTTAGTAGAGATGGGATTTCACCATGTGGCCCAGTCTTGACTCTAACTCCTGGACTCAATTGATCTGACCGCCTTGGCCTCTCAATGTGCTGGGATTACAGGCATGAGCCACCATGCCCAATCAGAACCACCTACTTTTGCATGAGCTCAAATCCTGGCTTTATTACTTAATATATCTATTGTACAAGTCACTTAACATGTGTTAGCCCTAGCTTTCTTATCTTTAAAGTAAAAAAAAAAAATACAATCATAACATTAACACTTCGAAGGATTACTTTAAAGTATAATGGGGTAATGCCTAAAATGTCCTTTATACTTGATCCATTATAAGTGGTTCATTACAGTTTCATTAAACTCCTTATATTATGCAATTGGAAAATACAGTAAATATTTACTACGTTTTTTTTGTAGAAAGTCAAACTTAAATTTTCATAATGTTACTGTTTTACTGAATAAATAAATTATAATCACCAATCTGTTTTACTCAAGTGAAAGAGAAAGCTTAATCTTCTTATACATAATTCAGTATAGACTAGTTTTGCCAAAGTAACAAACACAACCGAAGTGTTTTCTGATTTCAACCACAACTAAAAAGTTCTAGGTTTCAACTCACATTATTTATCTACCTAAGGTTGGCTGAGTGGCTCTGCTTTCCTTTGTCCTATCTCAGTAACACAAACAGTGAGTTTTCAACATCTAGAACATCATCAGTTGCTTTGGCTGAGGAAGTACACCAAGCATATCATGCCTGCCAGGTTCATAAAGCCTTCCTCTAGACAGTGATACATACAGTTTTTTCTCAAGCTTCCTTTATCAAAACAAGTCACATGGCCATACCTAACTTCAAATGTGCTGGAAGGTCGACTTTCTTATGTGTCTGTAAGAATGAGAACCAGTAATATTTGCTGAAGAGCATGAGTGACAACTTTGTATTATGTATCAATTTCATTTGACATTCATAAAATATTTGCTCAGTACTTTAAATCTTTAAATATCTGCTTTGAGAGATCTGATAATCAAATAGAAAATATTTCACATAATATATCTTGACTTTGAATTAATTTCTAATGGTCTAAAATCCAAAAGTTCAGTCATGCATCCAAAACTTTAGGTCCAAATTCTATAGATTGCTGTCTTTATTTTTCAGTGCAATAATTGACAAAGCAGTTTATATAAATTACACATTAATTCTGCACCTATAAGAATAGTTCACTTGTATGCTTTAGTAGAAAAATGAAGTTTGAAAAATAGTACATTTCTTTGAAAATGAATGTGTACTTGGTACTTTAACTACTTGTTAGTTTGTCATTATAAGGTAGTATTGCTTAAAAGTTAAATTTATATACACATGGAAGAAGTAATACACAAACTACTGGGTATACAACATTAGAGGATTTTAACAAAGTCTATGTGACCATTATGAGGTTACTGTAAAAGGTATGAATGTACTCAGTATTGATAACCCTTGTCATGGCTTCTAAGAGTTTGTGTTTGATGTGAATAAGTATTTTTATCAAAATTATCCAAATAGTAATATAAAGTATACACAATTTAGTGAAGTCATCACATATATTTTTGTAAAACTGACAATAGAGTATCAAGTAAAAATTCTCTGAATATATTGTATTATTTATTGATATCTCTTCACTATAGCATGTGTCAGTATGAAAAAAGCAAACAAAAAAGTTATCAAAGTCACTTTTTGTTTTGATTTTATGATGCCGAATCAAAGACTTTAATGTTTTTCAGATTAAACTGAATCTTTGAGTGAATTATGAGTTCAAATAAATACAGACTATATTAGACAAACAGGCACATTTATAACGAAAACAATCCTTTACAATAAACAAATTGAAACCAATAGAAAAAGCATTTGTGTGTTCCGGTATAAATATATATTCTATCATCTTATTATGAGGACTATGGCAGGGCAGTCATTCATGCTCTTCTTCATACCTGAATGATAAAGAATAATACAAAACAAAAGCTCTCAAAATACCTATATAAAAATTTAAAATAACAATGAGTTAGTGTGATGGTTAATACTGAGTGTCAACTTGATTGGCAAAGTATTGTTCCTGGGTATGTCTGTGAGAGTGTTGCCAAAGGGGATTATCATTTGAGTCAGCAGACTGGGAGAGGCAGACCCACCCTCAATCTGGGTGGGCACCATCTAATTAGCTGCCCTGCATGGCTATAATAAAGCAGGCAGAAGAATGCGGAAGGACTACGCTTGTTGAGTCTTCCAGCCTCCATCTTTCTCCTGTGCCGGGTGCTTTCTGCCCTCGAATATTAGACTCCAAGTTCTTCAGCTTTTGGACTCTTGGATTTATACCAGTGATTTGCCAGGGGCTCTCGGGCCTTTGGCCACACTGAAGGCTACACTGTCAGCTTCCCTACTTTTGAGGTTTTTGGACTCGGACTGACTCACCACTGCTTTTCTAGCTCCTCGACTTGCAGACGGCCTATTGTGGGACTTTACCTTGTGCTCATGTGAGTCAATTCTCCTCAAAAAACTGCCTTTAAGAGGTGGAGGTTGCAGTGATCTGAGATCGCGCCACTGCACTCCATCCTGGGTGACAGAGCAAGACTCCATCTCAAAAACAAACAAGCAAACAAACAAAAAAACCTTCCTTTAATATATACATATATCCTACAAGTTCTGCCCCTCTAGAGAACCCTGGATAATACAGGTAGTATTTTTGTTTTTTAAAATTGATCTTTAGACTGTGCCTATTGAAAAGGTGAATAGGATTACAGTTACAATGACATTCTTAGAGACACTTAATGAAGTAAATCAAATCGAATGTACAGACAATGTCTGGACACACATATATTTTGTTATCTCATTCATCACTCAATCAGGATATAATATGATAGGTAATGTATCTTCTATATATAGCACATTGCAATAGCTTTTATGTAACAATGCAAATAAATATGTTGTTCTCTGCCATCAAAAAATGTCAAACTCTTTTCTGATAGTTGGAATGATGGCACTGATCTAAACAGAGAAAAAACATCAGGCCAACTGGAACAGGTAGAAGGCATTTGGCAAAAATTCATTTGAGATCTAAATCAGAAATCATTATATAAAACACCTGTTTGGCACTCCATAGCCATCTATGTCAGATGATGTTAAAAATTAATTGAAGTTCAGAGCAAAATTTGGTAATGGCAAGGGTGATATTCATAATATTTTAAACACTGGTACAGTCAGGCATTGATAAGTCATAATGGAAACAGTGACCAATCAAAACAAATAGCAGCAGAAATCAAACTGGTTTTGCATAACAATCTTGGAGCTAAATACCCTCCCTGGTACTGGAGATAGCTACAAATTACAGTATAGTGCAATGAGCATATCATCACAATAAATTAAAACCATAATGATATCATGTAAATCAAGATTGAGACTGTTGTTACAAAAAGTTTGTTTTATTTCCTTTACTTTTATATTCCAACTACCAATTCCTTTAAAAGAGCTATGTTATAAATACAAGCATGATTGTCAAAAACCTTTACCCATGAGAAGGCAATTATATGATTGTTAATTTAGAATTAGACTTTTATATCCAGTTCATCAAGTCTAAATAAAGTTACTGAATGACAAATGAAGTAGCCAAAATTTTAAGAGATTAAATGACTTTCTAATGATCACAATGCTTCCTTCTAGTAAAGCTTGGTTTATCTTATTTTCAGCTATTTAGTTCGGAAAAAATGATACATACCCTGGATTGAATGCCTCAAAGGTCACTTAAACTACAGATACATCTCATTTTCCCGCAAGTATAGAAGACTGGAAAACATCAGATAGCAAGAGAAAAATTTATATATCCTCATCTGAGATTATATGGATAGACGATACAGATTATGATGTTTTCAGTTTCTTGTATCTGAAAAGTCAACTGTGGCTGACATTCTAACTGTTTGCAAATATTCTGAATCATCTTCTCCTCCAGGCAATGTGAAGTGGCATTTCTCTGTTTCCTTTGAAATTAGGTTTGGCCATAAAATGTGATCATAAGTAATGCGAATTAGCTAGACACACATTACGTAAGAGCCAGTGACGATTATCTGTATGCTTTCCCATTGCCTCCATAACCAAATCATTCAAGATAGTGATGTTTCCATCAGCCTGAGTCCAGGAGTGAAGTCAATGCTGAGAAGAGACTCCAGCTAACCTGTGGTGGGCACGTAATGTGAGCTAGAAATGACATTTGCTTATATCATTTTAAGATTTTATGGTTGTTTATTATTGCAAATTATTTTAACTTATATAGAAATTGGACCCAGGAAAGGAGGGAGGGGATAGTGTTAAGAAAAGCAAAACCCTACAGTTGTGGCATGGATTCAGTGGATCATGAAGGTGTCAAGTACCCTTTAGAAGAGGCTGAAATGGGAATGATAACAATCCATATTAGGCCATGAGGAAACAGCTGGGAAACTGTTACCAGCAGTAACTGGGAAAGAATACTGTATACCCAACACATTCAGATGTCAGAAAAAAGAATGCTAGTTATTTTGCTGGTAACTGTTTATGCCAAAGTATGGCAAGGTATTGCACTCTGTCATAGTGACACATAGCTCCAGATGATGGCTGCACCGTGAGCCCCCATCCTGTAGTGAGAACACATAGAGAAGATTTCACAACCAATACACAACAGACAAGTGATATGAACAAAGTGAACTGCAATGTCCTCATCCAAAGATAATATTTCAAGGTGTGCTTCTGTGGAATTACCTATATTACTTGTCTGACATACGACCTCAAACTTAGAAAATAATTGCTGAATTTGACAGCATGAATAAAAGAGAATTGAGAGACTATGAATCAGGTAGAGTTAAAAGAGGCAACTGCTTCTCAACTGCCAGTAATAAAATTACGAACTGAGTTACAATGGCCAATTAAAATTCAGTCTCATAGCAAGGATAGTACGTGGTTGGCTTTCATGCCCCTTGCCATGATCATGAATAAATTAATTTGTTGGACATTAGGGATAATGTTCAATAAAAGTTGTGGTACCCAGAAAAGACTCTCCATTGAACTCCAAAGCCCAAGTAAAACTCTAATAAAATTGCACAATTGAAATGAGAGAGAAAGGAGGGAGGAATAGGTGGAAAAACAGCAAATGGGGGAACATATTTAGGAAAGACTGTGGGTGTGGCTATTGGCATAAACTGACTAAACTCAGTCAAAAGATCAGTTAATTTTTACATGAGTCATACTGCTAAAAATAATGAAGTTTAAAATTTTAAATGACGTGTGAGTCCCAGTGTTTGGGCAGAAAGCAACCTGAGAAAACTATCCCCCAGGCATATTCTCCAATTCTCATCTCCCGTGTGGCTAAGGAGGATAATGGGATAGAAAGAATCACTCATAGGTTGGAGCTTGAGTCCATGATAAACAGAAGACAAGAGAGCCACTCTCAGAAATAAAAACTGAGGAATCTTCAAAGAGCATTCCCCACCTTCAGGTACAGGCCTTCAAAATTTCAGAACTGCTCCAACTTGAGTTTGTTTTGTGTGTCCTGTTTTCTTTCTTCTGACTGGAAGTGCTTATTATAGTTAAGCTGAGAAATTCTCACTTGGTATATAATATGTCTGGGATAAATAACTTGCTTTTGGTTCATGACTTGATATCAAAATAAACTATATCTGGATTTGATGAGGAGGCTGTCAAGCCTCACTCATTGTGCTGGACTCAGTTATTCATGGGAGTTTTGTTCTGTTTATCTTGGGGATGAGGTGAATGCGTTCTGCATCTGGGAAGAGAAGTAAACTGAATATCTTGTGATTTAGAACAGTGCACTGTAGAGTCATTGGAACTTCTCACATATTTTCAGGTTTTCTTTCAGGGAAAAAAGCCCTCCTTGAATTAACTATGAGTTATTTGTTTTGGCCAATGGAATCCTGGCAGGTGTGGCATATGTCATTTTTTCTGGCTGAAACTTTAAGACTTAGTGTATGCATTGTTTGCGGTGTTTTTTCCTTCTGCCATCGTGATCACTTTTGCCTTTAGGGGTTGCTGTCAGCCTGAGTGTTGGAAGAAGACATAGCAAAACTCACAGCAAACTTTCAAGGAACAAATTAGGAAGAAGTTAATGGTATAACTCACGCTGTAACTCAAGGATTTGGGGAATTCTTTACTACTGCAGGATTACCTAGCCTGTCCTTAATGACAGACCATCTCAGATTGACTTAACAGTGAAGGACATTTATTGTCTAATGTAATTGAAACTCTAGAGGCAAGGTAAACTTGAAGCAGGAGTGATTCAACAACTCACTGACATAACCAAAGAAACATTTTTCTATCTTGAATGCCTTACAAGTCTCATAAATGCAAGAAAGCTCGTTAATGCTTTTATAAATATGTTCTTCTTTTCCATTTAAGAAGAAAAGATAATAGCAATCCATGTAACTATTATGAAAAAAGAAAAGAAATGAAATCTTGCGTCTCCCCCAAATACCTCTAGGAAATATATTTCTAGGCCTCATTGACCTGATTTTTTATGTATCTTGAACCGATCTTCATAGACATGGAAACAGATTATTGTGCTTGTCTCACATTAATCAGAGAGTAATTCTGGATATCAATATAAGCTCAATCCCATACTTTGTGCATTACTAAAACTTAAATGTAGGTTTTACTCCCCAAAAATATGGGATACTTTACTGTCAAAGAAGGAGAATGAACATTGAGCAACCGACAGCAGATTTTATTAAAGATTATAACATGTAAAGTAGCATGTTAGTTAAAATTCAAATATTTTATTTGGATATACTTATTTTCCCTAGAAAATGTCCTCTTTCCATAAACTGATGGTAAAATATCATCTGAGAGAAAAACTATTTTTGATAAAGAAAATTAATAGTTTACATAAAATTAAAAAAAAATTATTTTTTTCTTGCAAAACAGTTTGTAAATCTAGCTAACCCAATCTTTGCAATACTGCAGTATTCAAATTATTTGGCTTTGTAGCATTAGAAAGATTATCTATTTTCAGATTAAGTGTCAAAATGGATAGTGTTCTCTGACAGTTACACCTAGATGATTGCCAATACAAGATGGCCGCCAACTGTCATTCTTAGATCATCAAATAAATGTCTCTACATTTAATAGGACATGATGCTGATAAAGACATATGTTGACAGCATACAATACACCTTAGATATTCTATATGCCAAGTGGTAACACATTTTTTCCAAAGAGTAAAATGTCATGCCAAAACATTTGTAAAATATCCGTTCTTTATATAGACCAATCTCTTTATTTTTCCTTAGGATTATTAATTGCATGAAGATTGCTGTATTTCATAATTATAAGTAATGAAGTTTTTTATTTATCCAAAAAAAAACAACAACTGGGGATAACTCAGAAAGTTATTTGGAAAAGATAATTTATTTTTAACTATGTAGTAGTTATTCATTTTTTCTGGCAATTTTGGTAATTATTTGCATAAGTCTTTTGGTTTTAATCATTAAAATATGCATGCAAAACTGTATTTCTAGCTTTCTCATTAAGTTTGAATCCTTGATCCACATCTAGGTAGACATTGTCTAAGTAATGTCCAACAAAATTGTGATCTTTGTCTAATTAATTGTAACACATAAATTGGTTTTTATGTGGTTACTACTATTGTGAGGTTTTGTGTGTTTCATTTTTTCTCCCTCTATATTTTTATATATCTTTATTCTATACTATTTTTATTGTAATTAATGTTATGTATATGCTACCAATATTTCTTATTAAACAACATAAATTTATTTTCTAAAAATGTAAAGTTAGAGATAAATTGATTTCTATAAATATTGTTATTAGAGTGAGAAATTTTCTCAGGTTGCAAGACATGAAAAGAGAAATATTTCTATTTTAAAATTTGCTGACACTTTTATTTGCAGGCTGTAACAGGTGGGTTTTCCAGGCCTTGCCCATTACAGAACAAAATGAATCAAATATAATCAAATATAAAATGGCTTAGCATTCTGTGCTAATCCTATCTACTGACTGAATTTTATATTCAGTGAAAATAGGAAACATACACAACAGAAAGTCATTTACAAACAGGTTATCTTGACCTAATGAAATATGCAAATTACTTCCTTCTTTCTGTATGGTACCAGTTATTAGCATTCTCTATTATTGTGGAATGCACTCTGACACACTTCATGTTGCTACTTACATTTAAGGAAGATTTCCTAAATTCAAATGAATATTCTCTTTTAATAAAATAGCAAACATAAACTGATTTTTTTTCTTTTTTAATAAAAATAACTTTTAGATAAGTTATTTACTTGCATTTGTTTAAATTTTCACATTACATTGAATCAGCCTTTGAAAGTAACCTAAAACTCCATTCCAATTTTTATTGTCTATGTAGAGTATAACAGGATTTGAATTTCAAGCCTGTAGATAAGAATAGACAAATTAGTATGTCTTGCACCTAAAAGTCAAGAATTCCCAGCAGAAACATGTAAAGAGTGCACTTGCACATAATTCCAAAGCTTTCCCAACCATCAGGGAAATGAAATAAGCTGGTGCATTTCCTTACAATCATGGTACTTAGAATAAAGACCATCAACTTACAAGAGCCTGTGAGTGGTGATAATATTTTAGAATTATTTTCCCAATGTAATAGCTGCCTCATTACTTCTTATATTTTGTTTATCTGTTATGAGGCAAAAAAAAAAATGTTTCTCTTAACCAAAAGCTTTTCTCAAAACTATTACATGTGCTCTTTCATATATCTTACTAGTTTTAAAAAGAGTCCAATATAAATACAGTATTTTACCAATTGTTTAGTTCCAAGAAAAGTGAATGTGGTTTTACTGAAGATATAATTTATGAATAAAATGTTTGGGTTCATTATTTAGCTACCTATACCCTGAAATTAAAAATAATATAAATATTTTTCTGTGATGAATTCTTAAGTTTACAGCAAAGTAGGGCAACTTCTCAAGTGAAATATGAATCAGCTAAATACATTTGACCACTGATTACAGCAAATAATTCAATGTTGTGATTTTCAATATTAGAAGTAGTTTCAGGGATACTATATCAGAAAATAGATTTATTCTGTAGATCACTGTTTTCCCAATATCGACATAATGGCATCCACTATGGCAAGAGCCTTTGGTTATAAACCTAAGACGAACAGTCCAAATGTGAGATAAGATTAAGAAGTCTGACTTTTGTTAGGACTGGCTTCTAATCAGTACTTCAAAATCTCTGGTCAATGAATGTTCCAGATCAAATATTTACCAATTTGCTACAAATTTAAACATATAACATGTAGTGAGCTTTGAAAATATTAATCTATTCAATTATTCTGTCAGTATGTCCTTCAGATTATTTAGTTGCCAAAGTGCTAATTTTTTATTTTATTAAATTACATGAATACAGAAAAATATAAATATTGTAAGTGTATAACTCAGAATTTTCAAAAACTATATGCACCATATAGCCGGGCTCCTAGATAAAGAAATAATACATTTTTGGTACCAAAAGAGCCTCTCAGACTCTCATCCATCACATCAGCCCTTGCTTAGGCAAAGGCATCATTGCCCTGATTCATAATAGTACAGGTAAGCTTTGCTTGTTTTATACTTAATATAAATGGAATCATATATGTATTTCTAAGTTTGGCTTCTTTTGTTCAATGTGATATTTCAGAGATTTATTCATATTTTGGATAGTCCATTCCTTCAAGCTTTATACAATTCCATTGTGTAAATATACCATGATTTTAAAATCATTTTTAATTGATGTGTATTTTATTGTAATTTGAAGAATTATAATTGTATACATTTATGAGGTAACATTGGATGTTATTATATACGTATATAATGAATAATGATTAATGCAAACTAATTAACATATCTACCACCTCAAATACTTATTTTTTATGGTGAGAATATTTGAAATATATTAGAAATATATTCTGTTAGCAATTTTGAAACATATATTTTATTAACAAGTCAACATGCTATGCTATAGATCTCAAAACCTATTTTTCCTGTCTAACCGAAACTTTGCAACATTTGATGATCACATCCTCATACCTCACCCCACCCTCCTAGTCCCCTCTATTCACCAATGTCTGCTTCCATTATTTTGGTTGTTTTTAATGCTCTATTTTGATCAAATATATCTTAAGGGAGCCTACATTTACTAACTCTTCCTAAATCTATTTACCCTTTCATTGTGTAATTTGTGTTATTTCCAACAACAACAACAAAAGCAAAATATTTTGTTGAGGCCATTATTGTGTTTTTTCTTGTCTGGAACATGTTTTGTCACCTTCACACAGTACTAGGATAATTCCTTTGGGACCAACTCCATTCAGGACAGCCAGTGCTCTCATTATTTACAACGGCAATGCAAATAGGGGATTCAGGCACAACTAAGAGCCAAAAATAAAGCAGACCTAGCAGCAAAGAATCACGGAGCAAGCATATTTAACTATAAATGAAACAAATTGGACAGATAAAACTGGAATTAATAATTAATCCTTCAATGCAATTCACAGACATTTACCCATAAGAAACAACAGCAAACAGGAAACCATGACCTCCTCAAAAAGACAACAAAAATTGAGTGACTGACCCAAACAAGATGCTGATTTGTGAGCTCTCTGAACAAGAATTCAAAATAGCAGTTTTCAGGAAACTCAGTGATCTCCAAGATAACACAGAAAAGCAATTCTGAAATTTATTAGAGAAATTTAACAAAGATATTAAAATAATAAAAAATCAAACAGAAATCATGGAATAGAGAAATACATTTCCTGAACTGAGCAATTCATTAGAGGTCTCAACAGCAGAATGGACCAAGCAGAGGAAAGAATCAGTGAGCTAAAAGACTGGCTATTTGAAAATACATAGTCAGGGCCAGGAATGGTGGCTCACACCTGTAATCCCAGCACTTTGGGAGGCCGAGGTGGGTGGATCACGAGGTCAAGAGATCGAGACCATCCTGGCCAACATGGTGAAACCCCGTCTCTACTAAAAATACAAAAATTAGCTGGATGTGGTGGCAGATGTCTGTAGTCCCAGCTGCTCAGGAAGCTGAGGCAGGAGAATCGCTTGAACCTGGGAGGTGGAGGTTTCAGTGAGCCAAGATCGCACCACTGCACTCCAGCCTGGGTGACAGAGTGAGACTCCAAAAAAATAATAATAATAAAATAATAATAATAATAAATTTAAAAAAAAGGGAAATACACAGTCAGAGGGAAACAAACAAGCAAACAAATGAAAAACATGAAAAGGAACAAAGACCACCTATAATATACAGAAAATTACCTCAAAAGACCAAATTGAAGAACTATTGGTATTCAAAAGTGAGCTGAGCAAGATCAAGGAGTGGAAATTGTAGTCAAATAAATAATGAAAAACTGTCCAAAGCTTGAGTAATATTCAGATATAGAACGATCTGGGAATACTAGTCAGATTCAATCCCGATAAGACTACCTCCAAGGCATATAATAACCAAACTCCCAAAGATCAATGAAAAAGAGAGGATCCTAAAAGCAGCAAGAGAAAAGAAGCAAAAAGGATGAGTTCATGTCCTTTACAGGAACATGGGTGAAGCTGGAAACCATCATTCTCAGCTAACTATCATAAGATCAGAAAACCAAACACTGCATGTTCTCAATCATATGTGGGAGTTGAACAATGAGATCACATGGACACAGGGAGAGGAACATCACACATCAGGGCCTGTCAGGGGTGGGGGGCTAGGGGAGGGTTAACATTAGGAGAAATACCTAATGTTGGTGACGGGTTGATGGGTGTAGCAAACCACCATGGCCCATGTATACCTATATAACAAAACTGCATGTTCTGCACATGTAACGCAGAACTTAAAGTATAATTAAAAAAAAAAAGAAGCAAATAACATAAAAGACATAAAAGGAGCTTCAATTTGTCTGGCAACAAACTTCTCAATGGCATTTTCAATGTATTCAAAGAGAAAAAAAATTGCAACTCAAAAATATTGTATTAGGCAAAATCATCCTTAAAACATGAAGGAGAGATAAACTATTTCCCAAATAAACAAAAATGGAGAGAATTTACCACCACCAGACTCATCTTACAAGAAATGATAAAGGAAGCTCTTCAGTCTGAAAGTAAAAACATACAAATATGCCAAAAAAGAAGTTTTCAAGGCATAAATCCAACTGGTAAAATTAAGTATCAGGACAAACTCAGAATACTCTGTCACTTTAATTTTGGTGTGCAATTCTCTTGTAACCTCATATGAAGCCCAAAAGTAAAGTCTGTCAAAAACAGTAATAGCTATAGCAACTTTCTAAGAGATAATATAAAAATCTGTAAACAGAGGAGTTCGAGACCAGCCTGGCCAACATGGTGAAACCCTGTCAATACTACAAACACAAAAATTAGTCGGGCATGGTGGCAGATGCCTGTAATCCCAACTACTTGGGTGGCTGAAGTAAGAGAATCGCTTGAACCCGGGAGGCGGAGGTTGCAGTGAGCTGAGATCACACCACTACACTCCAGCCTAGGCGACAGAGTGAGACTCCATCTCAAACAAACAAACAACAAAAAAAGTAAACTGGGGCAACTAAAAGTAAACATGTGGGTGAGTGGAGTTAAAGTGTAAATTTTTTTGTGTGCTTTTTGCCTTTGTTGTTTCTGTTCTTAGTTTGTTATCCAAGGTAAGTTGTCATCTCTTTAGCATAACTTACTATATCTATAAGATGATTTTTGTAAGCCTCATAACTTGATATAAATTCATGGAAAATGAAAAGCAACAAATTAAAACACACTAGCAAAGAAAATCACTTAATCACAAAGAAAGACAGTAAGAAGAGAGGAAGAGACTAAAATGAACCAGAAAACAAGCCACAAAATGGCAGTAGTGTGCACTTATTTATCAATAATAACACTGAATGTAAATGGTCTCACTTCCCCAATTATAACGTGTATAGTGGCTGAATGAATAAAGAAGTAAGACCCAACTATATGTTGCCTTCAAAAAATCCACTTAATCTAGAAAGACACACATAGACTGAGCGTGAAGGGGTGGAAAAAGATACTCGATGCAACTGGAAAACAAAGGAGCAGGAGTAGCTATACCTATATCAGACAAAATAGATTAAAAATCTAAGATTTAAAAAGACATAGGAGGTCAATATAAAATGATAAAGGGGTCAATTCAGCAAGAGACTATAACAATTATCAATAGTTTTATGCCCAACAACAGAGTTTCCTATAAGTATATAAAGCACACATTAGTAGAGCTAAAAATATATATAAGACTATAATAAAATAACAGCAGGGGAATTTAACACCCTCGTATCAGTAATGAACATATCATCCAGACAGAAAATCAAGAAAGAAAGAGCACAGTTAAACTATGCACTAGATCTAATGGGCCCTAGATGACATTAACAAAACATTTCACCCAACTGCTGCAGAATATACATTCTTTTCTTCAGTGCATGGAACATTCTTCAGAATAGGTCATATCTTAAGCAACAAAAAAGTCTGAATAAATTAAAAAATAAAAATCTTATCAAATAACTTTTCTGACCACAATGGAATAGGAACCAGAAATTGAAAACAAGAGGAACCTTGGAAAATACACAAACACATAGAAATAAAACATCCTACTGGACAGCTAATGAGTCAATTAAAAAAAAAAAAGGCAATTAAAAAAAAAAAAACAAATGAAAACAAAAATACAATGAACCAAAACTTGAGATACAATAACATCTATATCAAGCGGGATGTTTATAGTAATAAATGCCTAAATTAAAAGAGTATAAAGACTTCAAATAAGCTAACAATGCACCTCAACGAACTAGAAAAGCAAGAATAAACCAAACCCCAAATTAATAGAAGAAATAATAAAAATCACAGAAGATATGAATAAAGTTGAGACAAAAAAATACATAAGATCAACAAAAGGAAAAGCTGCATGTTTGAAAAGATATTAACAAACCCTTAGCCAGATTAAGAATAAAGGAAGAAGAGGCAAATAAACAAAATAAGAAATGAAAAAGGGAAATAAATGAAATTTATACTAGAAAAATACATAAGATCAATGATAGAAAAAGTTGGGTTTTTGAAAAGATAATCAAAATTGACAAATTCTTTGTCTAAGAAAAAAAAAGACCTAATTAAATAAAATCAGAAATGAAAAAGGAGACATAACAACTGAGAACCCAGAAGCACAAAGAATTGTTAGAGACTATTGTGAACAACTGCATGCCAACAAATTGGAAAACTTGGAAGAAATGAATAAATTCCTGGACACACACAACTTACCAAGATTGAACAATGAAGAAATTAAAAAAAATTAACAAGCCAATAATCAATATGGCAATCAAAGAGATAATTCAAAGTCTTCCATCAAAATGAAGCTCAGGATCAATGGCTTCACTGCTAACTCTACCAAAATTTAAAGAAGAACCAATATCAGTTCTACCCAAATTCTCCAAAAATTTGGAAGGAAGGTAATACTCCAAACTCATTATATGAGGTCAGCATTACCCTGATACTAAAACCAGACAAAAACATGACAAGAAACCAATAAGAACACTACAGGTCAATATCACTGATGAGCAGAGATGCAAAGATCATCAACAAAACACTAGCAAACCAAATTCAACAACACATTAACATGATCAAGTGAAATTCATCCTAGGGATACAAAGATGGTTCAACACATGCAAATCAACAAACATGATGCATCACATTAGCAGAATCAAGAAAAAAAACATATCATTATTTCAATAGATGCCAAAAAAGCACTTGATAAAATTGAACAACAGTTCATGATAAAAACTCTCATCAAAATGGGTATAGAGAGAATACACTTCAAAATTATAAAGGCCATGTATGACAAACCCACAGTTAACACTGTGCTGAATGAGAAAAATAATTTTTTCTTATGAGAAAGGCCTTTTCTTTAAAGACTGGAACAAGATAAGAATGCTTACTTTCACCACTTTTATTCAACATGACATGGGAAGTCCTCTCCAGAACAAGTAGGGAAAAGAACTAAAAAAGCATAAAAATTGGAAAGAAGAAGTCAAATTAGCGTTGTTTGTAGACAACACAATTTCATACCTAGAAAAAACCTCAATAAAAACAATGTTAAAATTGATAAAAACATTCAGTAAAGTTGCAGAATACAAAATAAATGACAGAAATCAACAAATAATCTGAAAAAACAAGAAAGCAACCTCATTTACTATGGCTACAACTGTATAAAATACCTCAAAGCAATCAAACCAAATAATGGAAAGATCTATATAAGAAAAACTATGAAATTCTTATGCAAAAGTACAAGAAAATACACAAATAATATAAAGATATTTCATATGTGTGGATTGGAATATTTAATGTTGTTAAAATGACAATACTACTAAAGCAATTTACGGATTCAGCACAATCCCCATCAAAACAGTGGCATTCTTCACAGAAATAGAAAAAAAATTCTAAAATATGTGCAGAACATCAAAAGATACCCAAATAACTAAAGTAATCATGAGCAAAAAAGAACAAAGCTAGAATCATCACACCACCTGACTTCAAATTTACTACAAAGCTATCACAATCAAAACAGCATAGTACTGGGATAAAAGCAGACACATAGACCAATGGAATAGAATAGAGAACCATATATATATATATATATCCACACATTTACAGCCAATTCAACTTTGACAAAGACAACACATACGTTGGGGAAAAGAAAATCTTTTAAATAAATATTGTTGGAAAAAATGGATAATTTTATGCAGAAAAATCTAGACCCCTATCTCTCGCCATACACAAAAATCAAATAAAAATAAATTAGACTTAAATCTAAAACTTAAAAATATAAAACTAAAAACGAAATTATTTAGGAAACACTACAGGACATTGGTCCGGGCAAAGATTCTTTTGTTTGTAAAACCTCAACATTACAGGCAACTAAAGCAAAAAATAGACAAATAGAATTATATCAAGCTAAAAAGCCTGTGTACAGTAAACAATCAGCAAAGTGAAGAGATAATCCACAGAATGGGAGAAAATATTTACAAACCATTCATCTTTCCAGGGATTAATAACCAGAATATATAAGGAGCTCAAACAACTCAATAACCAAAACAAAATACTAAAAACCAAAACTGATAACCCAATTAAAGACTGGGCAGAATATCTGAATACATATTTCTCATAAGAAGACATAAAGATGGCAAACAGGCATATGAAATAATGCTCAATATCACTAATTATCAGAGAAATGCAAGTCAAAACTACAATTTAAAATGGGTTGTATCAAAAGACAGGCAATAACAGGTGCTGGTGAGGATGTAGAGAAAGGGGAACCCTTCTACACTGTTGGTGGAAATATAGATTAGTAGAGCCACTAAGGAGAACTCTATGGAGTTTGCTCAAAAACCTAAAGTAGAACTACAATATTATTAATCTCACTACTGAATATATATACAAAATAAAGGAAATCAGTATATTGAATATATATCTGCACTCCCTTATTTATTGCAGCACTATTCCCAATAACCAAATACAGATTCAATTTAACTGCCCATCAGTGGATGAATAGATTAAGAGAATGTGTTATATATACACAATGGAATATTATTCAGCCATAAAATAGAATGAAATCTTGTCATCTGCAACAACATGGATGGAACAAGAGGCCTTTATATTAAGTGAAATAAGTCAATCACAGAAAGCCAAATATTCTAACCCACATGTTCCCACTCATATGTGGAAGCTAAAAAAAGTAGAACTCATGAAGATAGAGAGTAGAACGGTGGTTTCCAGAGGCCAGGAAGGGTAGTGGGGGGTGGGAGAAAATGCAGGGAAAAATAAAAGAATAAAAATGTATTTATTATGTGTGCTTAAAAATCGCAAAGATAGTAAATTTTATATGTATGTTTTAACCAAGTAAAAATAAAACAATCATAACAAAACTCACAAAACACTATAAAATTAAAATTTAGATAATTTCATTGTAGAAATAAGTAAAGTGAAAATAAGCACTAATGAGAATCATGTTGAAGAAGGTATAGAACAAATGCTGTCTTCATTTTGCTGCACAAGAGAAAAGCAGACACTAGAAAAGTAGAGAAAGACCTCAGAGGTATCAGATGATAACTTAAAAATTATTGTACTGAGAAAAGCAAGAACTTTATTTATTAAGTGACTAATACATCAACTTAGGATCAGGCTAAACTCTAATGCCAATAGTACATAGCAATACACAAAGCACCAGTTAATAACCAGTAGTAAAAGCAATGTAAATGTCCATTTGAAAGAATAAAAAAATGAAAATCTTTCCAACTATGTACTAGTTTCTTGAAAAAGGACAAATTAACCATTTCAATATATTTTTTGTCAATATTTAAAAGTGTTATATTAAAATATATGTCTTACCTGATTCCTCAAAGTCACTGTTGTAAGCTTTCCAGGTTTCAGTTATTCGAAGAAGATTCTCTTCCATGGCTTGAATGTCCATGGAGGGGCAGTTGCATTCTGGAAATTTGGGACCACAGTGACACCAGCAGTCATTTTCCTTGCAGATAAACTCTCCCTCTGAATTGCAAGCAATGTAGCTCAAAGCTGCTTGTACAAAACGTTCCTGAAGATAGTCTGGGAGAAGTACTTGAAGCCCTTGAAGAACAAACAAAGAAATTAAACAAATTTACTTTGTTAAAGAAAAAATTAAAATACTTATTTATAATATTCAATCAAAACAGTAAATAATTTAGTGTATTAAATTTTGAATTATGTATTTTTAAACTATCAGAAAAATACCTAAGTCTATATGCGGCAAATATTTATAACTCTTTCAACATATTCTGACTCCATGAATATGAAACTTCAGAAACAGAGATAATTAATCATGGAGATGATTGAAAACTCAGACTATTTGATGTAATTTATCACAATATTTGGTTATTTTTACATAATACAGATGGAGCCTATCTTTCTAAACCTTTGAAAATACACATATGCATTTATTTTCTACCAGTTGATTTCAAATGGTTTTCAATATTTTCATTTTGTTTGCAGACTATCAGCCCACATCAATGTAAATATCATATAATGGGTTGTGCCATTGATAAAATACATATTGAATGTTGATGGTAAGGCTTATCTCATGCCATCAACAACATATAAGTTATATAATTCTATTTTTCAAGAGTGAGTACTAAAAATAACTACAGGAATCAGATGGACTGATTTAGTTATTTCACAGTTTATTTTTTGCCATGTGTCAACAGTCCTAGTGATATAACTCATTAGTTTTCTAGAAACATGTTTAGTAAAGTTGCTATCTCTTAAAAAACTGTCCAAAATATTGTAAAATTAAGATTTGGGCTTTTCTCAGGGTGTAGCATTTATTACAATATTTCAAAAATGTAGTTTTTCAGTATGTCTGGCTACTTAAGAAAACTTAAATACTAAATATTTAAACAAATAAGTAGGTAAAAATAAATACAAAGCTAAGGAAAAATCTGGTAATAGCAAAGTGTTACTTACCAGAAAATTGAATTTTTATAATTTTACTTGTTTTCTGTTTAACAAAAAAATCAATGTTGACCCTTGACTATTATCTTAGGGTTGATTTAATAAAAATCATTGATTAACATTTAGAAAAAAATTAATTTACAAATATGTTGAAAAATTGCAAAATTTCCTTTGCAAATTGTTGGAAAAAGTACTCTTAGAACTTATATATTCGATTTTGTATTAATTTTCATTTCACCTGGAATAAATATTTATTGAACAGTCTCATTTTGAAGAAAATTGCTAGGTAAGATACAAATATGAAGGTGACTGAGAAATTTATTTGTCACAGAGATATTTGCAGTATATTTAAGAAAAATAAAAGATGCAACTATATAAGATACATGTGATTCAACAAATATAATTAATTGGCTAAACAATTATATTAAGTTCACAAAAGTAAAAAAACTTTTTATTAAAATGTTAGGCATTGAACATTATTTGACAGATGTATAGTTTTCAATATTGAGTGACTGTGCTGAAGAGTGATACATTAACAGCATCACACACAGATAAAAAGCTGGGTTATATATTAATATATTTTGGAAATGAAAGTAGTAATATGGTTTCATTGCACATGGGCTATAAGAATACAATGAAAGGGGTGCTTACACACATAAATGAGGAGTCATGTTGTTGGGATTCCTATATCAGGGAATATAGAATTAATTCATTTAGATTTAAATTAATTTTACCATGTGGGATACTAAGAGTGGTACCCATTTGGAAGTAGAAGGTAAAGAAATATATTAGAGTTGACTAATTTTTAAGATTAGATTTAAGATCTTTAAGAAGACTGAAAATATCCACACTAGGGAAAGAAATTAAGGTAACAGAGGAATAGTGAGAATCTGCTAGATAGTACTGTATTTGATCTAAGGCAAGTAAAAAGTGTTAAAATACTTAGAGGCATAAAATGATACATTCAGAAATTTTCTTAATCGTCTAGTCCTGTGGTTTACCAAATTACTGCACATTTCAGATACACCTAGTGATTTTTTTTCTGAAAACTTAAAGTGCTAAAAACAATTTGAATAATTCAGAGTCTTTGCTCAAGGAACTCAGGAATCAGTATATATTTATTAAAAGACCTAAGGTAACAGTAATTGAGTGTGGACTAGATACTTGTAAACTACTTATCCATTTTAATCTTAATTTCACACACAAAAAACAAAGAACTCGCGTACCATTTTCATAGTCATAAAGCACATCATTGCATTACAACGTTGAATCTGTAAGACGGTAGTGCTTTTGGAGAAATAGAGAAGGCAGGAGAAGTAATTTGGGGAGGAATGATTGGTGGCAAGAAATGGTGAGTTCCGCTTTAGAAACACAAAAACTCCTGCTATGATGATACATACATACACTGCTAAAAGAAGGAAACTCACATTCTGTAAAACCATTATAAAATTAAAGAGTTTTGAGAAAAGAGGTTTAGGGTCGCAGCGCTCAAAACACTTGAATTTTATAACCAGACCACCAGTAAGAACTAGTTGGTTCCTAGAGAGATAGCTTGGCTTGCTCTGACAAACAACTCGGAGTGGTTCAGGGCTGGCCACGGAATTTTCTTTTTTTTCTGCTATGTACAGAAACAGAAAAGCAGGAATACTGACAACACTATATTTAGACCAGGTCTACCTGGTGCTGGAACAATGCTTAACAAAGCTTAGTTTTGAGCCTATGTGCTTCCTGTAAAAGCCAGGATGTGAGGGCAACTGCTACAAGCTGAGAACCATAGAGTAAAATATGAATGTTTCCGGTGTGAAAGGACTAGTTTGTTTTCAACCCACCTTCTCATGGAACCAACTAGGAAATCTAGGTAAAGTATTAAAAATAATCTGAAGAGATAACAAGGACAAAAATGAAGTGAGAATTTCTGGGGTTAACCTGGAAATAAGGTAATCCTACAGGCACAGTGAGCCCAATATTGGGTTATATGGTTTGGCTCTGTGTCCCCCACAAAATCTCACTTTGAACTGTAATAATCCCCACGTGTCGTGGGAGGGACCCAGTGGGAGGTAATAGAATCATGGAGGAAGGTTTTCTCATGATAGTGAATAAGTCTCAGAAGATGTGATGGTTTTATAAATGGGACCTCCCCTGCACAAACTCTCTCTTGTCTGCCCCCATATAAGATGTGACTTTGCTCCTCCTTGCCTCTGTCATGATTGTGAGGCATCCTCGGCCATGTGGAACTGGAGTAAATTAAACCTATTCTCTTTAGAAATTGCCCAGTCTCAAGTATGTCTTTATTACCAGCATAAGAACAGACTAATATGTTGGGCATATCTTTTCCATTAGAGTTCTGCCCAGAACAAAGTACAAATTGACATTTATGCTAACCATGACAGAGATAGTAACTTCCTCAGGATTTAGTTACTAGATGAGCTACATACCCAGAGTAAAGAAAAACAAAACAAAACACACACACACACACACATAAAGAAACCACTAGCTTTCACCAGATCTGAAGTATAGTTCCAACTGGCATATTTCAAAATTAATTAAAATAGCATTGAAACTAAATCTTCTCTGAAGGAAAATGCACCATCAATAATTTTAAAATATTTTTATAAATTTTCACTCAAAACAGAATTCAATAAAATATGATGAACATATAAAAAGACAAGGGATGGTATAGAGGGTGTCAGACAAGAACGATAAATTAATTTCAATCACATGATCAAAAATTTAATAACAAAACAGACAATATGGCAAGGAACTAGAAATTATAAAGAAAAATCAAGTGGCTATTTTACAAATAAAAATGCATAATTTGAAATTAAGAACCAATGGATAGCTTTAACAGCAGCATAGACATTTAAGAGATAATTAGGGAACTGAAATATTGCAGAATAATACATTTAAAAGGAATAAAAGGGCAAAAAGATATAAAATACAGAAAATAGCATAAAAGATTTGTGTTATGATGGAAAGGCCTAAATCACATTTAAATATAACACAGAATGAGAGGAAAGAAAGGAAATAAATGATATTTGTTAAACAAATATAAAATAATATTAGAAAATTGATGAGGAACATAAAAAATTGTAAATTAATTTGCAGCATATCACCATATGTTATGGCAAGACAAATAGCTAAGTAAAAATGACCAGCTGGTCAATGTTCTTCAATGCTATTTTGCTCATGAACTACCTTAAATAGTTTTGAAAACATAAGCACTACTTTGGACATGAGTAAGCTCCTGTTTAAAATTTTCATTATACATAAAAGAGGCCCAAAGCTGGTAAACTGTGGTATTATTAATATGTATATTTTACAATAAAAATATTACTCTGCTTCTATATATGTACAAATGAAATAAAATTCCTGTTGATTTGGTAACTAATACATCTTTTAAAAATAAAATTTGAACAAGATATACAAATATAAAAAAAGTATATATGTATGTATAGTGAGTGTATAGATATATAAGTTTGTGTGAATTATGAGTTTTTTAGTAATGACCTTCTTTTTCATACATCTTCTCAAGTGGAAAAAGAATTGTTCCTGAAATAAAATTCTTCAAACACTCACACACACACAGGCACACACACATCTCTTTCCTCCAAGTCATTATTTCATTCTACTATCCCTAAATATTTTTATTCAAATATAATATATTTTAGTAATCAATGTGTTTTCTTAATCATAGTCATACTTATCTTCTATAAAAGTAAATAGCTTGAAATGTAAATATGTATACATATATTTACTGAACATTTAAATATGAAATATCATATAGTATAATGTATGCTATATATGATTTCTTGATACTAAAAATTTTAAAAATATTTCTGACAAATTATAACTATCATATGTAATATGCAATTCAATAGAAGTACACTTATTATAAGTATGAAGAAATTTTTTTTAAAGCAAATATAATCAGCTTTTTGAAAACACATGGCTTGAAGGACTAAATAGGACTTTTTTTGGCTAGAGTGACCCTTCCTTCAGCATAAATTATTATCCGTCTTCATTTTTAAGTATGTAAGCACTGAGAACATGTGTTTCAATAAATTAATAAACAGGAACAAAAATAGTTTTTTGAAGCGGCATCATTCAATTTTTATTATAAGCCAAAACACTTACGAACCATCATTAAATATTACATTTAATCATCCACCTTAAAATAGCCTAGTCCTGTGTCAAATTCATTTAAATAAAATATTGGGAACTAACTAATATGGAAAAGTGCTTGTAATTCGGTCCTTTAAATTATTCATTTTCTCAAGGTCTGCCAATTTTACCAAAAAATTATTACCAAAACTTAATAAATGACTTTTAATTATTCTGGTTATACTTCCACTCAGAGGCACCTTGTTTGATGTGTTATACTCATAAGGCATTGAAAAAAATTAAAGTATTATTTCAATATGAATTTGCCAATATTTTCTTATAACTACTTTTTATTATCTACCTTAAATGTATTTTCATCAATAAATTGAAGTTGTAGCTATGGCTCTTTTAATTTTTGAAAAATGCCTGCTCTGTAATCTTATCAGCAAAACGAGATCTCAAAGTCCATCTTTTATATCTCTTATTTTTTAAAATACTGATTCATATACCAATGGTTAAATTGTAGAGTTCTGTTCTGAATTAGTTGTCTAATCCAGTTGACTTCAACAATTACTGGTGCTTTATTTGCTTTGCTTAGATACAGTTCCACTTCAGGAACAATTTTTCTTTTTCTACTGAAAGAGGAGAGTTTCAGAAGTTCTTTATTAAAAAACTGTGATAATTTCAGGATTCTCTCAATAATATATCTAAATTCAGAAGATTCCAAAATGGGCCAAACACTCTGATTCTAAAACTTCACCTTGTACTTAGAAAGAAAACACAACACACAAGCAACTATCTATATCTATTTATCTATCATCTATACCTATATCCATCCATTTATCAGACCAAATATCTAACTAGCTAACCCCAAAAGACATGAAGATCTCTGTTGTTACCTTAGTAAAATATTCTTCAGTGATTCCAGTGTTTTCAATTGCCACATACAGTGACCCAGAAATATCTATACCCTTCAAAGGAATGCACCATGTTAACATTGATCCAGAATTAACAAATTGTTCCCATTAGTTTATAAGGTAGATGAGGGGTAGTACAAAAGGAGAGGTTTAAAAGTGAGTCAACATTATACTTGGATTGTAAATACCAATTAAATTTAAGAAAGAGTACATGAAATATTGAGGGTCTTGAAATTGACTTCCTAATAGTATTTTCAGAAAGGACTTTGTACCGATAGGTGTATAAAGTTGTAATAGACAAGTAAAAATATAGACATGGAAAACAGAAAAAAAGTGAAAGAGATGGAGGTTTCTAAGTTACTCACATTAGTTGAAGAGAATAGAAATAATTATACAAAAGAGAAATGTTGCTTCATTTATTCCTTGTGTTAATTATTTTTCCAGAGAGATAGGGGACTGAAGGATTTTAAAAATAATTTAATATTTTGAAAACTGAACACAGTAATTCAGACACAAATCAATAAATCTTGTTAGTAAATAATTTTTATAATAAACTGATTGAAGTAGTCATACAAATTGGTATAAACGTGCTGTCATTTTTATTGCAATTCATATTCTGATGGAAGGTTAATCCATACATTAAAAAGGAGTAAGCAGTAGAGAATTGCAAGAAACACTGGTGGACAACATTTTTATTTCAATTAGAGAAAATGTTTTAATAAATGTAAATCTATAATTGATATTGATAAATTGGATAACATTTAAATTGTTAAAGTATTTAAGAACTTTGTACTTTTAATACAACTCAAAATAAAAGGCATTCATTCACTATTTAGGATAAATTTAAACAATTCAATGCTATTACATTTTTCTTTTAATTAATTATTTGTTTTTAATTTTTTAGAGACAGGGTCTCACTGTCACCCAAGCTGGAGTAACATGATGTGCAGTGTCACGTGGACAGTGATGTGTGGCGTGGACAGCGATGTCCAGGCTGGAGTGACAGTGGAGTGCAGTGGTGTGGTCATAGCTCACTGCAACCTTGAACTCTTAGGTGCAGCAATCCTCCTGCCTCAGCCTCCCGAGTAGCTGGGACTGCAGGCCTGCAACACCAGCGCCCAGCTAATATTTTTCTTTTTTAGGTCTCACTATGTTGCCCAGGCTGGTCTTGAACTCCTGGCTTCAACTGATCTTCCTGCCTCAGCCTCCCAAAGGGCTAGGATTGCAGGCATAAGCCACCACGTGGGGACACTGATACATTTTTCAAGATTGCAAAGTTAAGGGAAAAAATGGTAGCATTTCTGAAACTTTTAAGCATTTTTATGTAAAACTGAATAATGTAAATATTCAGCTCTAAGTTATGCAATTCAAAAAGACATACTAGAGAATAACAACTCAAAATTACCTCTTTGATCAGTCAACTTAATTTTGACAGAAAGTGTCATCACAAAGACTTTTCTGAACTTGTTCAACTAGTAGTGTTTAAACATGTGTATTCATAACCTGTTCCTGCCTATAAGAATGAGCATGTATGCATAATTATTGTATTTTTTAAAGTTCTTGTGAATAAAATACTCTTTATTGAATATCTAAAATATGTAGTAATAGAAAATAGCAAATTATTTTTATAAAATCTATCTTTAAAATGGAAATCATATGAATATAAATATTTTGTTAATATATCCTTAAGTACATTTCTATTTACCAGAAGAAAAATACAGTCTTGACTGCCACATTAGGTTATATATAAAATGTCAACAGTTCATTTTATACCATGCATAAATATGGTTACAACTTTCACAAGAATCTTCAAGTAAAAAGTCAAAGCTCAGGCAAGCATATGAACAAACTGCTACATAATGACACAATGATTACTATACGTAAGAAAAATATTATTAGGACAGATTTTCAATTGCTATAGCTTAGTTAATTTGAGAAGAAAAGAAAATTTTGATATTTTATTCATATGGTCTAGAATTTCATATTTTCTTGTATCAGTTAAATTATGAAATTAGCCTTTAATGAGAGTTTTTAATAGCCTGTATGTATATGCAGTTTACTTTAAAAAATGGAAAAGAAATCACGACTGGATAATTGCTATTCAGGCTTGTAGAGAATTAATGAAATTTTACCTACATACCTTGCAACTGAATCTTATTCTCAGGACTCTGAACCAGAACGGAACTGACAGAATCTAGGTTGTCATAGTTACTGCAGCCAAGAGGACCAGTCCGTGTTTCTGTTACCTGGCAAACAAAACATCAACTTTATTATCTAAATCAGACTTTACAATGTCCTTTTGGTTCATTGTAGTTGTCACACACTAATATTATACGTTTGACAGTAAATATCACTGAAAGGTCCAGGATCTCATACACACCAGCAATACACACACCTAAACATAGCGGAAAGCAGTAACTCCCTTTGTCTTTAATTCATTTTCTTTCCTTTGGTTGGGCATAAGTATCCCAGGAAAATAATGCATGCCATCTTTGTTCAAAAGCATAACTCATAAAGTCACTGATTTCACCCAAGATATAAAAAAGGCCCACTCCTTATGGAAGACAGCGAGTTCTGACTTATATGAGAATTGTTTGTGTTTGTTTTTACTCAATAAATCAGAGCCATCTGCCAGGCTACTCTCTCAAAACTGATTTTATTATTTTCTTTTACTTAAAAATCTATATTTTTCCCATTTTTATGTTGGCATGAAATTCTAAACTCTCTGTTTGCCTTCCATCTGGTCCAGTTCTTTCCAATACGCCAGTATCTCCCTGTTCAGTTTGACATTCATTCTATGCCTTTGCTTATACAACATCCTCCACTCCCACCCCACTTGGATTAGAAACTTCTCCTTTCTCAACTTTGACTAATCAGTTTTATCTATCCTCAAAATTAAGCTCATGTTCAAACATTTACACAAAGTATCCCTTGATGATTTCTACCTGTGTTATTTTACCACTTCCATGCAATTTTGGTTTGCAGCACACAGATTTAGTACTTAAATATGTAATCTCATATGTGGACTGATTTTTTCATGGATGTCTTGGGATGGATAGTATTAGGAGATGAGGAGACTAAATTTAATGAATTTTATGAGGCTGAA
This sequence comes from Pan paniscus, assembly GCF_029289425.2. Classification (NCBI taxonomy): domain Eukaryota; kingdom Metazoa; phylum Chordata; class Mammalia; order Primates; family Hominidae; genus Pan; species Pan paniscus. The sequence goes on along the minus strand of NC_073249.2, from coordinate 59,527,854 downwards.
AATGTATCTTGAAGATTTAATCCTGAAGATTTAAAACTATTTAAAGCAGAGCAGTATTGTCAGAATCTTCAATAAGATATTCTTTATTAATAACCAGACTGGTCTTTGCAAAACACAATTTAGATAACTTCATTCCAATGTTTACAGTCATTTAATGGTTTCCCATTCTTACTTAGGGTGTGACTTAGAGCCTGTTATAGGACCAGGAAGACACCATATTACCCAGCTCCATGTTACCTCCCTAAATCCGTCTCTTCTCTTATTTATTCTGTCTTGTTGTATCTCAAACATACTTGACATTCTGATGCCTTGGGGTATTTGACTTGTTGTTCTAGTACCTGGGACGTTCTTCCTCAAACTATTTTCTAGCGAATCCTTCACTTCCTTCAAATTTTTGCTCAAATTTCATTCTCTTGGGACTACTTGGACTAACCTACTTAAAGTGAATACTTCAAACTCTTCCAACATTTTTTTTCTTTCTTACATTGTTCTACCTTTTTCACAGTAGATATCAGCTTATAAAATGCTGTACAATTTACTCATTTGTTATGATTACTGTTGACACCTCTCACTAGAATGAGAGCTCCACATTCTAAAAATGCGGGAGTTTTTATCTATTTTGTTCACTCACATATCCACAGAGCATATTAAGTTCTTGCATCAGCCGAGGGGTATTGATTAAGAGAAAGAGGAGGAGGAAACATAAGAAGAAACTTCATAGTATGGAGCAGGAAAGACATTAAGGCCATCATGGAGATGATGAAAGCCTAAAGTAAATAGGTACAATAAACTTTATCTGAAGAAGTTCCATTGTAAAAAACAAGACATAACAAGGTTATGAAATGACAACATTATGAAACACTGAAAGTGTTTATTGATAGAGAGAAAGGCCACTGAGGTTTCCAGTATTAGTGATAACATTCAAAATATGAAGTTAAGAAGCTCATTGTGGAGGATATTTAAAGGAGCTCAGTTTTGAACATGTTGACTCTCTTTGACGAAAATATTTAGTAGGAGTGGCAACACAGTTTTATGTCTTAGAAGTTATGTCAATGACGGGACTACTAATTTGGAAGTCATCAACTTAGAGGCGATAATCAATGATGGATACAGACACATTAACTCAAATGCATTGAGTGCGTGTTTAATTTGTGTCATGACAACTGTATTATATTTTCTAAATGATAACTCCTTGATGGTAACCAAGATTGACTATGTGTACATAGCCAGAGTTGACAGTGTGGTTTATCATGGGCAAAGAATTACTTTTTCCTTAACACCCCAACAACTTTTAATTATTCTCCACCTACTATTCCCCACTGATGATACTGAATAGACCTTACTTTGTTTAGAGAAATAATTTATAGTGTTGATATGATATGTGTATGTATAATTAATATTTAAATATAAATTAGTGACAGCCTAAGGGCAAAGGGAATAATAAAAGCATCAAAGAGAATACTTAGGGTTTAAGATAATTTAAATTTTCATATTATTCTATCACGTGCCAACCAACACATATCACATGAATATAAACACACACACGCCTGCCTTTTTTAGAAAGTTTTCTAAGTAAAATTGGCATTAAGCTCATACTCATTGACATAGTGATCTTGGAAAAGGGAAGGCAAACTCCTCTAACACTTCATCCTTAAAAGAAGGTAAATAATATTATCCCATTACAAAGAGTCTCTTATATTCACCTACTCTGTTGTTGTCAATTCATGTAAGAAAATTAAATAATAGACATACATTTTGAGAATATTTGAATATCTCTGTCCTTATATATTGCTTTACTTTCTCATTATTCACAATATACAATGATATAAGTTTAGCATATCATACTTATAATTTTATTTTGTTCTCTATTCTTCACAACTGAATTCACTGATCACTGTCTGGTTTAATATAAAATTTTACAAACTCTCACACATTATATGAAATAAATTTATCTTTCAATTGTATTCCATTTAAGGACTCCATATTCCTTACTAATGTCAGCATTAGTAAATGTGCCCATACTTATTTAATTCTTTAAAATAATAATAAAATAAATAAAAATGTAAAGAAAATAAAAATAAATTTACTACAGAGATGCTAACTGTGCCAAAACACAGAATAGCAGTTTACTTGTTTGTTCCAACCTATCATTTTTAATAATAAAAGTAACAAATTCCCATGATGGAAATTTAAGCAATGAAATAAAATACTTTGCCAGAGGAGCAATTGCCATTTTTTCTACTTTTATATGTTTCCCCTATCCTTTTGCCAGACATGAAAATGGTTGAGACTAGGAGTAATTGCACTTCAAGACTATTCTTTATTCGCAGCACACAAATATCATGGCCTTTACCTTTTCACAGTGTATTTCTCATTAATTATTTTATTTGTTTCCTAGTTACATTAGGTTATATCAAAGTAACTTCTGAGTAATTTTATCAGCCATCAATTATGAACATAAAACACTGGAATACTGATAAGTACAATTAGCTCTTTTACAATAGAGTTATGCCCAAACAGGCATAATCTAAGACTTTCCATCTGAAATCAATTTTCTCTTCTAGAGACCTACATCTCATCTGGACAACTACAAAATGAATGTTAATATTTAAGAGGGGATTTTGCCCATCCTATATTGTAACAAGAAAACCACATCTGAAATATCAGGAGTTGAGGTGGGGGAGTAGTGAAATTTGTTACTGATACCTGCATCCTAACAAACTGCTATACCAGTTATTTACTTTTACACATTTTGCCCCTGTTTACCTTAGATATACTCTATTATACTGTCCACTTCAATTGCCTCCTTTTCCAGAAATAAATGTTTCTATTTTTTAATCATTCAAAAAACTTTGGGTTGAGAAGGTAGAAACTATACTAGAGAACAATAACTATATTTGGCTCATATTCAATTTCTGATATCTTAACATTTAATATAAGAATTGATACTTATTATTAAAATAGAAATGAAGATTTAATCTTATATAATTAGTATTAAAAATTTATTCACTGCATAATCTCTTTGTTTTTTAAAAATATTGGTTAACATCGTTGCAATTCATATATACAGCAAACGGCTCATATATAGAATATATAAATAAATTCTACAAACTAACAATAATACGGCAAGAGCAACACTGAAAACTCACTTGACAAAAAAGATATCTAAACATCCAGTAATTTTGAAATAGTTTTCAACTTTATTATCAATGAGCTGGAAGTTAAAACATAGTGAGAAACTACTATCCATTCACCAGAAAGTCTTATAAGCATACAAAGCCAGACAATGCCAAGTGGTGATAATACAGTGGAGAAACTGGAATTCTCATATGCTGCTGCTGGGAGTGTAAACTCGTACAATCACTTTAGAAAATTCTTTGAAAGTATCTACATAAGTAGACATAGGCACATTATATGAGCTAGATACACAGCCAACAAAAATGTGAACATGTGTGTACAAAAGGCACTTGCAATGAGGTTGGTATCAACTATTCTTAGTAACCCCAAACAGAAGGATATTACATTAGTGTGTTAGTCCATTTTCATACTGGTATAAAGATGCTACCAGAGACTAGGTAATTTATAAAGGAAGTAAGTTTAATTGACTTGCAGTTCCACGTGGCTGGGGAGACCTCAGACATTTAAAATCATGGCCGAAGGTAGAAGGTGAAGGGAAGCAAGACATGTCTTACATGGTGGCAGGTGAAAGAGAGCGAGGAAGTGCCACATTTTAAAACCATGAACTCTCCTGAGAACTTACTATCACGAGAACAGTTTGGGGTAAACCACACCCACGATCCAATCATCTCCTACCAGATCCCTCCCTCATCATGTGGGCATTACATTTTGAGATGAGATTTGGGTGAAGACACAGAGCCAAACCATATCAAGTGGCAATCAGTAATACAATGTGGAAGTACATAGAAGATATGAATACTGTGCTACAGTAAGAATAAATTTTTATGTATTCTGTCCACAGAATACCGAACTGAACAAATCTCACAAATATAATGTTGAAGGAACAATACATAAATGTTTCAATATTCTAACACTAGAAGTTTATTTTGCCTAATCTTTGCCTAATATAAAGCTCAAAATTAGGTAAAATAAACTTCTAGTGTTAGAATACAGGATGGTGGTTACCCTTTCGATATAGAAATGAGGTAAGAGGGCATTAGGATAAATACTTATGTTCCAGAAATATCCTATTTTTTAATCTAGGACATAGTTGCTGAAATGTTTTCAAATTTGAACACTTTATGTACTTCGCTGTATAAATGTTATATGTTACTAACATTTGTTAACAATAATTGGTTAATATTAATTTTCCTTGTGAATTATATCAAGGAAGGTACCACATCATCTATATCTATATTTACATATGTATGGATATCTAGGCATCTATCTACTTACCTGTTTTTATCAATCATCCATGCATATGTACTAAAATGCAAATTTGGATTTTCACACATATATCCTTTCAAATGTATAATTATTCTAATATAGTTTCGCAAAAAGAAAATGCTGAAATCTGACACTGAAAGATTATGAAAAACAAACTACTTTTTTCAATTACTAATATGAGTTTATTTTAAAATCCAACACAATCTATTTTAAATCATCTTAGAGTATGTCATTTTTTTTATTTCAAGGCTACAATTACTACTGTTCTATCATTGAAGATATATAGATGATAAATTAACTCTTGACTAGGAACTAACAGGTTAATATCCATATTTCATTTTTAAGTATGCACTATTCCAAACCATATATTTACCTAGAATGAAAAAAATAGTTTTTTCTTGTAAGTTCACATCTAAATAGCAATAAAAAGGATGAATAAATAAACAAGTTATTTTAAATATGCAATTCTTATTATTATAATTACTATGCAGGTTTCCTTTGCCTATAGAAATATTTTTTAGAGTATTTCAAATAAATCATTATATTTAATGAGATAAAAGTTTGTTAAATTTATATAGTTTATATTCAAAACACAAATCCTAGTGAATATAAGGGTATCAGAAAAAGACCCCATAGGTCTACTTGCAAAAAAATTTTAAAGCAAAATTTCTTTTAAAACAGTTTGTTTCAAACAGTTGTTTAAACAAAAGCAAAAGCACTGTTTCCCCAGAGTTAAAAATTATCTGAGGAGTAGATATATGAAGAATTAGGGTATTAAAACTCTCAAGGGGGTTGGGTGCGATTGCTCAAGCATGTAATCCCAGCACTTTGGGAGGCCGAGGAGGGGTGTATCATCTGCAGTCAGGAGTTTGAGACCAGCCTGATCAACAAGGTGAAACTCTGTCTCTACTAAAAATACAAAAAATTAGCCGGGCGTGGTGGTGGGTGCCTGTAATCCCAGCTACTCTGGAGGCTGAGGCAGGAGAATTGCTTGAACCTGGGAGGCGGAGATTGCAGTGAGCTGAGATCGCTCTATTGCACTCCATCCTGGGCAATAAGAGTGAAACTCTGTCTCAAAACAAAAACAAAAACAAAAACACCCCACCCTCAAGGTATTCTCAGAAATATAAAAATATCTTAAATTTATTTTATTTTACCCCAAAGTTTCCATTATGTTTTATTATGCCCATCATAAAATTGCAGGGTAATAATTTATTTCTATTATCTCCTTTAATTAACTATAAACTCTCTATGCATAATTATACACAGTACTGGGCACATGGTAGAAATTATAAATGTTTGGATTAAATTGGTGGATAAATATTTTAATTTTAGTTAGAAATATTTATTACAAAAGAAAAGTTATTGAATTTTTTGGGAACCTCTTGAAGACAATGTAGAAGAGACAATATATCTAAATTTTTTAAGCTATCAGAAGTTTGAAATCATCTAGTCTCACCATCTCATTATATAAAAGAGATGCTGTATCTGGAGCCAGGGATGTTATCAAGCTACTTCAGGATCATTTGTATGAAATGAGAGCTAGAACTGGGACTTAGACCTCCTAACTCATAAATCAAATACCCATTCTAAACAACACACTGGCTTTCCAAACTTTATAGTTAACAAGTTTTGGAAACTTTGCTTAGCTTAATCAATGTAATTAATTCTCTCTCTCTCTCTCTCTCTGGCAATAAAGTTACAATAAAACACAATTTAATTGGTCTAGATTGATGTAGAAGTCAATTACAATGGTGTAGTATATTGGGTCATTCATGAACAAAAAATATTGCTATGAATGTACTGGTTAATATGACTTTGATTGAAGGCCAAATGAATTAACTTTTATTCTAAGTATTAATTTATTAATGCTTTGAAATATAACATCCTGCATATTCTTATATTACTTCCCACTAGGATTGTGAAGAGTAAAATACAAGTGTTGATTAGTTTCTATTATTTCCTAAAACAGTACAATCTTTTCTGTCACCACATATATAAGATCTTTTAAAATTACATATTGCTAAATCTATTAAACTAACAAAATGCTTTATAAAATTTTGATACTAAAAAATAAGAATATATATATTTTCCCTTCATTTCTCAACTGAAGATAGTGCCTTATAATATTTTTTTCAAATGTTAATATTGAGTTTAAAGGTAATTTTACCATTTAATATTTTTCCTCTGATAGTCATTAAGTCTTATTTCAACATTCTATTAAGCACTTAATATCAGACTGTAATTCAATGTAGTCCCACTTTTTTACCCAGTTGAAATATTTCTGAGCTTATTTTTGGTAAAAAATGAATTTTCAAACATATTATTAATTATAAGATGCATTAAAAACAAAATGTTCATCTCAGAATAAACATTTCAGTAGCAAAATGTTTCTTAATTTTCAAAATTGTTTTAGTATTTACAGTACATTTTGTGGGAAAACTGAAAATTCACATAAAAATGCTACATGTCCTCAAATAAAAAAAATATCAATGCAAAATTTTCTTGCATCTCAACACAAAAGTAAGCATTATACTTAGTGTGTTATACATAATTAATATAGTGACTTAAAATATATTTAACATTGTCAATATTTTCTTGGGCCTTCTCCAAACATATAGATACAGTTTAAAATAGTGTATGATATATTATCCATCCAGGATGACTCACATCTTCACATAAAAAGCACAAACATGGATAAACACATTCAGTGCAAGGGAACTTATACCACTGTTGAATTATGCATCTATGCAAATTACCTGAAGCTGACAACTATATTCTCTAATTTTATTCCTCATAATTTTAATAAGCCAATTTTTAAAAAATATTAGAAGTTTATAGAACTGCATTTTTAAAAGGTAGTGTTTGGTTTTTTTATTTGCCTTTTACAGGAGAAATAGTGATACTTGAAACATAAGGATCGAAAGTATGATTGCAAACAATATCATGTATATCCATAAAATATATGCAGAATATCTGTGAATTATAAAATTTAACCATAGGAAAAAAATGTAGAGCAAAATATATTTATTTGAAGTAAACTGAAGGTTACGTGAGAATAATACAAAAAACAAAGCACTCTAGGGACAAAATTGAGTATGTCTTCTTGAAGAGCAATTGCTTCAGTGCAGTTTTCACTTGTGTTTGTTACCATGAGGCCAGGCACGACTACAATGATTGGTCTACTTCTTCATAGCCTATAAATTATCCTCTATCAAAATAATACACAAGCATACCACCCACAACTATCCCCATGTAAACCTATTGAGAGAGACTATGCTAATTCTTTGAGTACACATTAAAATATAAAACTACACAGTGACTAGACAACAGAAGTTTTCTCAGGTTCTTAAATTATTGATTTAGTGTGATATGGAATAAGCAAAACTGGACACAATTTAGTTAGGACAAAGTTGCCAAATAACATCAGGACCCCTTTGTGCTTAAACCATGGTTGCCATGGAAATTAAATGTGTGGCACTTGATTGGTCTTGGAGATGCCAAGTCTGTAAACTCACTCCTACAGATGTTATTTTGACTTTTTTTTAGATAACACAGAGCTTAAAATCACAGCAACTATAAAAAATACATGTAGCCATAAAAAAGCTTTCATTACTTTCCTAATTGCATGAATATACATTTAGAAAACTGACATTTTTATAAAAACTACATTTGTGGCAGCTATAACTGATGGTGTTACATGAATGGTAAACTTGAACTTCATTACAGGAAATCTAAAGGGATATGTTTTTACTCTACCTTGGCTAATGAGTTTTCTGAGGTTTTCAATATTAATAATAATAAAAGTAAAGCTTTATTGCCACAGGGAGTTACAAACAATAGGTACAGTTTGCAACCTGGTTCAGGGCTATGGCATTTCCCTTGCACTCTGGTGAGAGTTACTAGGCAGCGACCTCAGTTGTTACAGCCACTGTCTGGCCTGAATGCCACTTTTCCTGGGCCAGAGAAATGATATTTCAGGGAACTCAGGAGCCAGGGTAATTTTCTGTTTCTTTACATTAAAAAGTGTAATCTAAAGCAGTGTTGATTATATTTATTTTACAAATGAAAGCTATCTGAAGAAGTAAAACATTAAAGACTGATTTTACTTTTTAATCTTTATTCTTTGTTCTATGCATTTCAATCTCATTGCCTTTAATTGTCACTGTCTCTCATCACCCCCAGATGGGACTGTCTAGTGGCAGGAAAACAAGCTCAGGGATCCCACTAACTCCACATTACAGTGAATTGTATAATTATTTCATTACATATTACAATGTAATATTAATAGAAATAAAGTGCACCTTAATGTAACGAACTTGAATCATCCTGAAACCATTCCCTCCACCAAGTTCGCGGAAACAATTTTCTTCCATGAAACCAGTTCCTGGTGCCAAAATGGATAGGGACTGTTTGCATAGATTAACTCATAATTGTGCAAATCCCACTAAAGTTGCAAGAAAAATATCTGTTGCCAAGACTGGGAAGCAAAATGTCACACTAAACAGAACTACTCCCTTTATTAATTCCTACTTCCTACTCTATAATTTTATTTATCAAAACATTTCTACATCTACCCAATCTGCTCGATTGATACACACCTAGCGTCTCAGTCAAGCAAACTGCAAGCTGATGCTCCAAATGATACAAAAACTTAGAAATTGAATTATCTGTTTTGCTTTCTTTGACAGAGTAACTAAAAATGTTCAGGTGCAAATGTCAAGTGCTGAATGAAGTAAAAGCACCTATCGCCATCCTGGAGGACGATGGCAGCAGAATCCAGGGCATTGACAGCTAATCACAGCTAGCAGTGCACACAAAGCAATCTGTCACTGTCAAAATCCCGACGAACAGTCTTTCCATAAGATTCTCTGCTATACTAGGGTACTAAAGCAGGGAACCTTGTTAGATACACACATTTTGGTTGTTTAACATTTAATACAACTATTTCTTTATTATTACTTTTAATTTTCTCCTACTCAATGTAGGAGCCAGTATAGTATATTAGAACATATCTCAAAGTGCCCACTATTTTCTTTCGAGTAAATACTTCTATCAAAAAATTTCAATTTCTCCTCTGAAATTCCATATTTAATATTACTCTTCTGAAATATTTATTTAAACATATCTTATTGCTTATGATTAAAAACTTAAAACTTTTTATTATAGCCGTTTGAAGTTTCAGCATTATCACATATTTCTGAATTCCTTAAGCATATCAAAAGCTTCTGTCCTAAATAATAGGACAACTAATACCTGTGCACAGACTAGCTAAAGTTTTATACTGAGGCCGTTATATTCTTGCATTTGTCACCCAATTAAACAAGCACCCGAGAGAACTGATAAAGCGCAGCACACTAAAACTCAACAGACTCAAGCATAATTAGAAAGACAGAAGTGGATTTCTTGTTTTAACTGGCCATTATAGAAACTGTTCTGTCATTTCTTTTTTTTTTTTTCAGAAAAATAAATTGGCTTTGCTCACAAAAAAGTTAATACAAATCCAAATTCTTTAGGAACTTATTATCAGTAAAAGTCAGCAGTAATATGACATTAAAAGAACAAATCTAATTATATAGGAGAAAGAAGAAACATATAGTGTGCATGAATTACAAATAATTATTAAAATTCTAAGTGCCAGGGGAAAAAAACAATAAACTGGCCCAAACTCTCTGCAATATTATAATCATATTATGCAGTGCTGCCCACTCCCCCAGTTTTCTTTAACTGAAACATCAGCAGCTATGTTAAGATAACTATTTATCTTAAAAATAACAAAAATGGAAAGGACAAGAAGTTTAGTGATTTTTTTTTCTTTTTTTTATTAAACTTTAAGTTTTAGGGTACATGTGCACAACGTGCAAGTTTGTTACATACGTACACATGTGCCATGTTGGTGTGCTGCACCCATTAACTCGTCATTTACATCAGGTATATCTCCTAATGCTATCCCTCCCCCCTCCCCCCACCCCACAACAGGCCCCAGTGTGTGATGTTCCCCTTCCTGTGTCCATGTGTTCTCATTGTTCAGTTCCCACCTATGAGTGAGAACATGCGGCGTTTGGTTTTTTGTCCTTGCGATAGTTTGCTGAGAATGATGGTTTCCAGCTTCATCCATGTCCCTACAAAGGACATGAACTCATCATTTTTTATGGCTGCATAGTATTTCATGGTGTATATGTGCCACATTTTCTTAATCCAGTCTATCATTGTTCGACATTTAGGTTGGTTCCAAGTCTTTGCTATTGTGAATAGTGCTGCACTAAACATACGTGTGCATGTGTCTTTATAGCAGCATGTTTTATAATCCTTGGGTATATACCCAGTAATGGGATTTTTAAAGTATGTATTTGTTGGAAAAACATTTTAAAAATAATTTAAAATCCAATGTGAAATATAACTGCAATTTTTGTGTTCCTCTTTTTTCTATAACTTTTCCACTATATCTTCATCTCCTTACATCATTACCTTCTTGACTATTTCCTCTAGAGACCAGAATCCCAGAGGAACTTTGTACCTTCATGGTACCTCTGGGACTTCATGAAGCTTTAATTGGCATCAAGGGTTTCTTAGATTGCAGCCAATCCACTAACAATTTGCTCTGGGGTCATTCATGGTTATAAAACCCCAGGTCTATGAATTTTGGGTCTCTAGAAGTTGTCTTTAACCATACAACCAGGTGATTGTTAGCTCACTTAACACTAAAATGCACCAAGTTAGAAAAAAAAAAAATCAAAAAGGAGAAAAATGATTCCTCACTGGGTAAATATTTCAATTTATGTGTTTTACATTTTTCTATGGAACAGACTACAAACTAAAATTACTATTCATTCAAATTTAATTTACTTAATATTATTGAGGGAAAAACTTTTGATAATATGTTGAGAATTTGGCTTTCTGCCATGAACTAAACAAAACCTGATGAAATGTAGGAGCTGTTATTTTAGCTGTTTTATGTGGCTTGCCTCCTTTTCCTACATTAATTTAATTTTACTTATTGATGTAACTGTTGTGCCTTCTACCAGCAGCCCTTTTCATCACTCTCTAAAACTGGTTACAAATCTATTATCAGTGAAGAAACCAGATAAGCAACCTAGGTAGATTTGTTCCTGAGTAGTTTCTAAATGAAAAATTACAGGAATCTCGCACATCTAAAAGAATGAAAATTATGAAGTCTCTTTATATTACTCAGGCACCTTCTCCACTTGCCTTTTTGTGTTCTGACATATTAAATATAGTTTAAGCTATGAAGAATAACTTGAAAATTTTTAAAAATTATATATTTCAAGTTACAAATAACCATATTATACATAATCCTATTGTTATGCTAAATTCTCTAGCACAGAGCATGAAGCAATTCGGTTACCAGAAAAAAACACACCATAGATTTAAAACTGGTTTATATTTTCAGGTTTGTCACTTACTAGCTGTGTAACTAGAAGTATGAAGCTCCTGAGCCTCAGGAGTATTCTCCCCAGATATAAACGTTAAAATAATTTACCTGCAATACCTGGGGAAGGAACTTATCTTTACAAATATGCATTTTTGTTTTAGAAAAAGGAAGCAGACTCCAAAGTGTAATTTTTTCATTAGTCAACATTATGGTAACAATGTGCCAGTATTCCTAGCTATCAGAAATGGTGCATTTTGTCTATGCTGATGGATGAGTAACTGCACAGAAGAATTGCATTTCACAGATATTGGTACTTATTGGATTTTTGAAAATATACAATAAATTATAGTTAAGCATATTCACCCTATAGTGCTGCAGAATGCCAGAACTCATCTATCCTATCTAGCTGTAACTTCGTATCCCTTAACAAATCTATCCCCATCTTCTACTCTCCCCTATATTTCCCATACTTCTCACCCTCTAATACCCACAATTCTACTCTCTACCTCTCTACTTTCAGGAATTCCTTTTTTCTTTTCCTCCCACATGTGAGTGAAAGCATGTAGTATTTACCTTTCTGTGCCTGACATCCTGCTTAACATGATCTCCTCCAAGATATTCCATGTTGGCGTGACATGATTCTACGGATTTTTAAAAAATAAATTACCTACTTACATTTCCAATACACATTTCCAATATATTTCAAGGTCACAGACCGTTGGGGTCTTACATTTATGGGTACCCCCTAGACGCTCTATCTTGGGCAAAGTTTGAACTTTGTCATTTGTACCTTGAGCCACATGAGAATAAAACAAAAGTAGCTCAATCCATCTGATTCAGCAAATGCTATGGAGATCTCAGTGTCCCCTCTTTGCATGGTTTCTTTTTTATTCTGGTTTCAGAATATCCTTCCTATCAACTTATGAATACACAGAAGAATTCTTTTATTTGTAATCCATAATTTTAGTTATTTTAGTGGGAAATCTGTGTCACCTCTTGCTATTAGATTCGTGCAAATGTAATTGCGGTTTTTGCCATTACTTTTAATGGCAAAAAAGTACCTTTGCTTTTATTTTCCTTTGTTTTTTTTAAATTCATTGTATTGATTTAGTCAAGTTGTGATTTATTTTTTATTATAATTTAATTTAATCTAATTGCACATCTGCCTTTCATTAATAATTTTCTCCCCTTTGCCAATGCTAATAATTGAAAATTCTTACTCTGATATAATATGAAAATTATATTTCACCAAAAAACTCTATTCCATAATGTGCCACCTACCCATTAAGATACCATCGTCTTAATTTTTCATTCTTTCATTCTCCTATCTCTACTCTCCACCTACCCAGGGTACTTTCAGAATTTTTATATTTCTATTCTCCCCTCCTTTCAAAAATGTTTCAGGAAAAGACTTTTGTATGTTTGTCTATTTTTTTTCTGATTGCATAATTCTAAACTAGGATATCAATTTTTTTGCATTATGTCACATTTGTTATTATTTAAAACATAGTACATATATTCAGAGTCTGTGAGTTTATATGGAGATTTGAACTCTATGACTATATTTATATACATTCAAACACACACACACACACTCATACATTCCCAAACACCTCTATATATTGTATTGCATATTACATCCTAAATTAAGTTTTCTTATATTTTTCTTTCCTTTCATCTTATGGTTACGAGACAGACTTTCTGTTCATTTTTATTTGTAACAATTCTCCATTAAATAATATATTATTCTCAAAAGCAAATTATTTGAGACTATAGTTCTCAAATTTTCAAGAATTTTCCCTATCAGCTATATTTCTTTAGAGGCTTATAGTGATTTTTCTAAAAGATATTGCTTTTTGTGGGATGCCTCAGAGTATGTGTTGCTATTTTTTTTTCTTTATTTGCTCATTTGGACTCCAGTTCAACTGCAAGAATATTAGAATACTTCATTGGTAGCAACCCTGAGAGTACTGGAAGACTACTAGAGAAAACCATGCCACACAGCTGTAGCTTAAATAGAACAGCAGTAGCCTATTAGTTCTCAAATAAAAATCATGTCACGTTCATTTATGTAAGCCTATTCCCCAGCAGCCCTAAGCACAGCACAGACACTGAATAAACCTTCACCAAATATGCAAATAAATTTGTTAAATTGTAGACCTCCAGACACATTTACCCTTATATGGAGTACTAAATATTTTTATTATTTCTAGCAATTACAGGATCACTTACTATGTATACATTTTGCTTTAATTTCTAATATTATTAATTTAGGTAAGAGCAATTAAATGTTTTCACTAATCTTATTAAAACAAAAAAATTAAGAGATCTTTCAAATGTAAAAAATAGCAACTGATTTCTGTTATAAGCATCAAGAAAAGTAAAATGTGTTAACTTAAGCAAAAATAGTAATGTATTATGTCAAAAATATGATAATTTTATAAATTCCAGCTTTACGTCATCATTTTCAATGGAAAGGATTCCATTTGGTTTTCAAACTTTAACCTACACCAAATGTGAACGCGTTTGAGAATTTGAACTGAATTGTTTAAGCCATTTTTGAGTTACGTGAAGGTGAGAGTACATTTTTCATGCACCTAGTTAAAGCAGGCCCCAAACTTTTCTACTGATGCAAGTCACAAAAGACTAATGATATATATTATATAGTCGACAGGATTATTAAATTTCTTACCAAAACCTCTAAATTTAAAAGGAAAAAATCATTTTTAAGATGACAAAATTTCCATTTATGAGTCCAAGAATTGCTAATAGAAGATTGTAGTTTAAAAGGAAAGAAAATACAATTAAGGTCAACTCAGATTTCTGTCTAAATTAGATAGAAAATGGATATAGGACAAATATCAAATTAGTGTAGCATTTCAGGGCAGAAATGTTATGAAGTTAATGCACTTTAAAATGTAAAAGTAATTTAACCTCAACCTTTTACAATCCACCTAGAGGGAAAAGCAGAAGCTGAAATAGAAATTCTATGCCAAGCACATCCTCTAGTGAGTTTTGATCACTTAAAACTTGAGCTCCTCTTAAGCAGCATAATGGGTAAAATATCCATTATGAAGTGACGTAAAATAAATTTGGAATTATATATCACATCACTAATTATTTCTTAAACCTAGCTAAGTTTTATTTAATTCCCTGAGCAAAAAGTGTTCAAATTTAAGATGGAGAAATAATATATTAAATGTTTAGAATGTTAAGGGGGAAAATATGATGTCTTTTTTAACTTGATATTTGTCAATGGCATGTCATATTTTTAAACTCATTTTTACTCCAGCTTGCTGTGGTACTTTTGGGTCTCTATTCACTTCCTTTCCAGTTACCACCAACTTGATAAGCCTGTCCTTTATGTCATTAGTCAAATCAGTGATGAAATGGTTGAATAGGATGGGGTCAGGGGTATTGCATCATTCATTTATAGAGATCATTATCTGTCAGCATTATATGTAATAGGAAATAAGAGACTCTCCAAGTACTGAGCAGCTCTGTAGTATGGTTTAAGATAGTATCGTAAGAATTTAGCTTGGAACAGTATGAAGGCTGTGTTTGCGTGATACGCAATGTTCCCCTTGACATATGGGAAGCAGAACCTTGGAATGTTCTACAAACCTCTTTTCCAACCACCATCCAGTGAT
The DNA here is from genome assembly GCF_029289425.2 of Pan paniscus. Taxonomy (NCBI): domain Eukaryota; kingdom Metazoa; phylum Chordata; class Mammalia; order Primates; family Hominidae; genus Pan; species Pan paniscus. The sequence continues at coordinate 59,512,407 of NC_073249.2, read as the reverse complement.
TATGGGTGGAAATACATAAATTCACTAGATAACTTAGCCTGTATCTCAGGTTCAGTACATTTTGATAAGTTTTAATACAGGATTCTTGTATTGTAGCATGGTTTTAATAAGGAATATGCCCTTAACTTGGCATGGTGGCTTACACAAGTAATACCAACAATTTGGGTGGTGAAGATGAGAGGATCTCTTGAGGCCAGGAGTTTGAGACCAGGCTGGAAAACACACTGAGACCCCATCTCTATAAATAATAATAATAACAACAATAATAATAATAAAATTTTAAAAAGTAAAACACCCTTAATTTGGTTCCCTTTTTAGCAATTGGTTTCTTTTGGAAAGGGTAAGAGGATTTTGAAATTTCTACTCCCTAACCAAGTTATTTTTCTGTGTTAGAGCTTATTCCTGAGTCCTATGTATTTGCTTGAACTTGTACTTATAACTATGAGCATAATTTTTAAAAATAACATTTATAAAGCACTTAATATGTGCCAGGTACTGTTCTAAGCACCTTAAAAATATTAACTCTCCCTATTTTCCTGACAACCTTATGATGTAAGTGCTATTATTATCTTTCTTTTACAGATTATTAAACTGATACATAGAGATGACAGTTAATTGAGCAAAATGACACAATCAATACTTAGTGATATTGGGACACCAAACTAGGGCCATGTGGCTCTAGAATTAGAGCTCTTCATTTCTCTTCTCTTTGGCCTATTTCCGATATCACATGCCATGCTGAACCAAGGGGTATGTACAAATTGTGTAGAGAAATGGGAAACAAGGAGATACTTTTGTCAAACACTTAACTCTCTGCCTAGGAATGCAATAAAAGAAATTGAGGAAAAGCATGTATATCTAATAATGACTGTGTAACATCTACTGACAGGTAGATAAATCAATTTCAGAACAATATGGGAGGAGTAGAATGCAAAGATGTTTTTTGCATTTCACTTAATATGATATTTAACAATACTCTTTAACAACGACAACCAAAAAAACATAAAAAGAGATGGCTCATAAACCATGCTCATACATTTCAAAACCAACAAATAATTCCCTTATTTACCAGAGATCTTATCAAATGTAGGCAAACTAATCCAGTTTTTCTCTTTATTCAGACACTGATGATTAATAAAAAGATGATTTTGAAAACATTGAGTTCTTATTCATTCAATAGATGAGAGAACACAAGTCTCTCTACTAAAGATTTGTCAGATACACTATAACACAGATTTAATCAAAAGTCACTTTGTATATAGTTTGTAAAGATATTTTTTTCCTTCTAAGCACCTTTATTACTGGCAGCTGATATTTCACAAATTCACCAAAATGCATTCAACAAATATTTGTTGAGTGTCAGCATGTACCATGCTGCTGTGTTCCATGCTCAGTTCTGTGAGCATTTCAAAATGAGAGAGATTCTGCCAAAGAGCTTTACCAATTAGTTACACTGATGGGATTTCCTAGTTTAGCTGTGCTGTGATCTTGATGCACTGGAGACCATGATGTAGAATATACAGAATTATTATAAAAATAGATAGCAACTGTGTGTTGTTAAAAATAAGGTATTTCCAAAAGAGAGTATTGAGTTTTCTTTCTGCTTATTGAAAGAGCTATTACTCCACTACACTGAAGCAGAAGAAATATGAGGATATAGAAAGATTAAGGCCTATTGGGGATTTCTGTGAAACTTTTCAAAGCTGTTTCAGCATACATGCTAAAGTTGTTACCACTTAACTAATTTTAGCAATCTGGAACACTGGGATTGCTGCAGTTTCCGTTTGCCACAACATCATCAATTCTGCTCATGCTGAGTTAGGTTCATTTAATTTCAATTAGCATTTATTGAGCTCCTATCTTATACTGAGCTCTGATTGGAGAGATGAGAGAATAAACTACTTCTGTAATAAAATAAGTGCTCGATAACATTATGTTGCATAGCACTTTCAGATGCTAGTTTATTATTATTATTATTATTATTATTATTATTATACTTTAACTGCTAGGGTACATGTGCACAACATGCAGGTTTGTTACTTAGGTATACATGTGCCATCTTGGTTTGCTGCAGCCATTAACTCATCATTCACATTAGGTATTTCTCTTAATGCTATCCCTCCCCCTGTCCCACACCCCATGACAGACCCCAGGGTGTGATGTTCCCCGCCCTTTGTCCAAGTGTTCTCATTGTTCAATTACCACCTATGAGAACATACGGTGTTTGGTTTTCTGTCCTTGTGACAGTTTGCTCAGAATGATGGTTTCCAGCTGGATCCATGTCCCTGCAAAGGACATGAACTCATCTTTTTTTATGGCTGCATAGTATTCCATGTTGTATATGTGCCACATTTTCTTAATCCAGTCTATCATTGATGGACATTTGGGTTGGTTCCAAGTCTTTGCTATTGTGAATAGGGCCTCAATAAACACACGTGTGGATGTGTCTTATAGTAGCATGATTTAAAATTCTTTGGGTATATACCCAGTAATGGGATCACTGGCTCAAATGGTATTTCTAGTTCTGGATCCTTGAGCAATCACCACACTGTCTTTCACAATGGTTGAACTAGTTTACACTCCCATCAACAGTGTAAAAGCATTCCTATTTCTCCACATCCTCTCCAGTATCTGTTGTTTCCTGACTTTTTAATGATTGGCATTATAACTGGTATGAGATGGTATCTCAATGTGGTTTTCATTTGCGTTTCTCTGATGACCAGTGGTGATGAGCATTTTTTCATGTGTCTGTTGGCTGCATAAATGTCTTCTTTTGAGAAGTGTCTGTTCATATCCTTGGCCCACTTTTTGATGGGGTTGTTTGCTTTTTTTCTTGCAAATTTGTTTAAATTCTTTGTGGATTCTGGATATTAGCCCTTTGTCAGATGGGTAGATTGCAAAAATTTTCTCCCATTCTGTAGGTTGTCTGTTTAGTCCGATAGTAGTTTCTTTGGCCTTGCAGAAGTTCTTTAGTTTAATTTGTGTATTTTGGCTTTTGTTGCCATTGCTTTTGGTGTTTTAGTCATGAAGTCCTTGCCCATGCCTATGTCCTGAATGGTATTGCCTAGGTTTTCTTCTAGGGTTTCTGTGGTTTTAGGTCTAACATTTAAGTCTTCGGTTCATCTTGAATTAATTTTTGTATAAGGTGTAAGGAAGGGATCCAGTTTCATCTTTCTACATATGGCTAGCCAGTTTTCCCAGCACCATTTATTAAATATGGAATCCTTTCCCCATTTCTTGTTTTTGTCAGGTTTGTCAAGGATCAGATGGTTTTAGATGTGTGGTGTTATTTCTGAGGCCTCTGTTCTGTTCCATTGGTATATATATCTGATTTAGTACCAGTACCATGCTGTTTTGGTTACTGTAGACTTGTAGTATAGTTTGAAGTCAGGTAGGATGATGCCTCCAGCTTTGTTCTTTTTGCTTAGGATTGTCTTGGCAATGCAGCCTCTCTTTTAATTCCATATGAACTTTAAAATAGTTTTTTTTTTCCAACTCTGTGAAGAAAGTCATTTGTAGATTGATGGGGATGGCATTGAATCTATAAATTACCTTGGGCAGTATGGCCATTTTCACGGTATTGATTCTTCCTATCCATGAGCATGGAATGTTCTTCCATTGGTTTGTGTCCTCTTTTATTTCGTTGAGCAGTGGTTTGTAGTTCTCCTTGAAGAGGTCCTTCACATCCCTTGTAAGTTGGATTCCTAGGTATTTTATTCTCTTTTTAGCAATTGTGAATAGGAGTTCACTCATGATTTGGCTCTCTGTTTGTCTCTTATTGGTGTATAGGAATGCTTGTGATTTTTGCAGATTTATTTTGTATCCTGAGACTTTGCTGAAGTTGCTTATCAGCTTAAGGAAATTTTGGGCTGAGACGATGGGGTTTTCTAAATATACAATCATGTCTTCAGCAACAGGGACAATTTGACTTCCTCTTTTCCTAATTTAATACCATTTATTTCTTTCTCTTGCCTGATTGCCCTGGCCAGAATTTCCAACACTAAGTTGAACAGGAGCAGTGAGAGAGGGCATCTCTGTCTTGTGCCTGTTTTCAGAGGGAATGCTTCCAGTTTTTGCCCATTCAGTATGATATTGGCTGAGTTTGCCATAAATAACTCTTATTATTTTGAGATACATTCCATCAATACCCAGTTTTGAGAGTTTTTAGCATGAAGCGCTGTTGAATTTTGTCAAAGGCCTTTTCTGCATCAATTGAGATAATCATGTGGTTTTTTTTCATTGGTTCTGTTTATGTGATGGATTACGGTTATTGATTTGCATATGTCGAACCAGCCTTGCATCCCAGGGTGAAGCTGACTTGATTATAGTGGATAAGCTTTTTGATGTGCTGCTGGATTCGGTTTGCCAGTATTTCATTGAGGATTTTCACATTGATGTTCATCAGGGATATTGGTCTAAAATTCTCTCTCTCTTTTTTTTTTTTTTTGTTGTGTCTCTGTCAGGCTTTGGTATCAGGATGATGCTGGCCTCATAAAATGAGTTAGGGAGGATTCCCTCTTTTTCTATTGATTGGAATGGTTTCAGAAGGAATGGTACCAGCTCTTCTTTGTACCCCTGGTATAATTTGGCTGGGAATCCATCTGGTCCTTGACTGTTTTTGGTTGATAGGCAATTAATTATTGTCTCAATTTCAGAGCCTGTTATTGGTCTATTCAGAGATTCAACTTCTTCCTGGTTTAGTCTTGGGAGGGTGTAGGTGTCCAGGAATTTGTCCATTTCTTCTAGATTTTCTAGTTTATTTGTGTAGAGGTGTTTATAGTATTCTCAGATGGTAGTTTGTCTTCCTGTGGGATTAGCGGTGATATCCCTTTTGTCATTTTTTATTGCATTTATTTTATTCTTCTCTTTTCTTCTTTATTAGTCTTGCTAGCGATCTATCAATTTTGTCAGTCTTTTAAAAAAACCAGCTCCTGGATTGATTGATTTTTTGAAGGGTTTTTTTGTGTCTCTCTCTCCTTCAGTTCTGCTCTGATCTTAGTTATTTCTTGTCTTCTGCTAGCTTTTGAATGTGCTTGCTCTTGCTTCTCTAGTTCTTTTAATTGTGGATTTTAGATCTTTCCTGCTTTCTCTTGTGAGTATTTAGTGCTATAAATTTCCCTCTACACACTGCTTTAAATGTGTCCCAGAGATTCTGGTATGTTGTGCCTTTGTTCTCATTGGTTTCAAAGAACATCTTTATTTCTGCCTTCATTTTGTCATTTACCCAGTAGTCATTCAGGAGCCAGTTGTTCAGTTTCCATGTAGTTGTGTGGTTTTGAGTGAGTTTCTTAATCCTGAGTTCTAATTTGATTGCACTGTGGTCTGAGAGACAGTTTGTTGTGATTTCTGTTCTTTTCCATTTGCTGAGGAGTTCTTCACTTCCAACTCTGTGGTCAACTTTGGAATAAGTGCGATGTGGTGCTGAGAAGAATGTATATTCTGATGATTTGCGGCAGAGAGTTCTCTGGATGTTGATTAGGTCTGTTTTGTCAGAGACTAAGATTGCAACCCCTGCTTTTTTTTTGCTTTCCATTTGCTTGGTAGATCTTCCTCCATCCCTTTATTTTGAGCCTATGTGTCTCTGCACATGAGATGGTTCTCCTGAATACAGCACACTGATAGGTCTTGACTCTTTATCCAATTTGCCAGTCTGTGTTTTTAATTGGGGCATTTAGCCCATTTATATTTAAGGTTAATATTGTTATGTGTGAATTTGACCTTTTCATTATGATGTTAGCTGGTTATTTTGCCCGTTAGTTGATGCAGTTTCTTCCTAGCATCGATGGTCTTTACAATTTGGCATGTTTTTGCAGTGGCTGGTACCGGTTGTTCCATTCCATGTTTAGTGCTTCCTTCAGGAACTCTTGTAAGGCAGGCCTGGTGGTGACAAAATCTCTCACCATTTGCTTGTCTGTAAATGATTTTATTTCTCCTTAAATTATGAAGCTTAGTTTGAGCTGGACATGAAATTTTGGGTTGAAAACTCTTTTCTTTAAGAATGTTGACTACTGGCCCCCACTGTTTTCTGGCTTGTAGAGTTTCTGCAGGTAGAACTTCTGTTAGTCTGACGGGCTACCCTTTGTGGGTAACCCAACCTTTCTCTCTGGCTGCCCTTAATATTTTCCCTTCATTTCAACCTTGGTGAATCTGACAATTATGTGTCTTGTGGTTGCTCTTCTAGAGGAGTATCTTTGTGGTGTTCTCTGTATTACCTGAATTTGAATGTTGGCCTGACTTGCTAGGTTGGGGAAGTTGTCCTGGATGATATCCTGAAGAGTGATTTCCAACTTGGTTCCATTCTCCTGTCAGTTTCACGTACACCAATCAAACGTAGATTTAGTCTTTTCACATATTCCCATATTTCTTGGAGGCTTTGTCCATTTCTTTTTACTCTTTTTTCTCTAAACTTCTCTTCTTGCTTTATTTCATTAATTTGATCTTCAATCATTGATACCCTTTCTTCCACTTGATCAAATTGGCTAGTGAAGCTTGTGCATGTGTCATGTAGTTCTTGTGCCATGGTTTTCAGCTCCATCGGGTCATTTAAGGTCTTCTCTACACTGTTTATTCTAGTTAGACATTTGTCTAATCTTTTTTCAAATTTTTTAGCTTCCTTGCGATGGGTTCGAACATCCTCCCTTAGCTGGGAGATGTTTGTTATTACTGACCTTCTGAAGCCTACTTCAGAGTTATTCTCCATCCAGCTTTGTTCTGTTGCTGGTGAGGAGCTGCGATCTTTTGGAGAAGAAGAGGTGCTCTGGTTTTCATAATTTACAGCTTTTCTGCTCTGGTTTCTCCCCATCTTTCTAGTTTTATCTACCTTTGGTCTTTGATGTTGGTAACCTACAGATGGGGTTTTGGTGTGGATTTCCTTTTTGGTGATATTGATGTTATTCCTTTCTGTTTGTTAGTTTTCCTTCTAACAGTCAGATCCCTCAGCTGCAGGTCTGTTGGGGTTTGCTCAGAGGTCCACTCCAGACCCTGTTTGCCTGGGTATCACCAGTGGAGGCTGCAGAGCAGCAAATATTGCTGCCTGTTCCTTCCTCTGGAAGCTTCGTCCCAGAGGGGCACCCACCTGTATGAGGTGTCAGTTGGCCTCTACTGGGAGGTGTCTCTCAGTTAGGCTACATGGGGGTCAGGGACCCACTTGAGGAGGCAATCTGTCCATTCTCTGAGCTCAAACATCGTGCTGGGAGAACCACTGCTATTTTCAGAGCTGTCAGACAGAGACGTTTAAGTCTGCAGAAGTTTCTGCTGCCTTTTGTTCAGCTATGCCCTGCCCCCAGAGGTGGAGTCTACAGAGGCAGCAGGCCATGCTGAACTGTGGTGGGCTCTGCCCAGTTCAAGCTTCCCCAGCTGCTTTGTTTAACTACTCAAGCCTCAGCAATGATGGATGCCCCTCCCCCTGCCAGGCTGCTGCCTTGCAGGTCAATCTCAGTCTGCTGCCCTAGCAGTGAGCAAGGCTCCGTGGGCATGGGACCTCACTGAGCCAGGCACAGGATATAATCTGGTGTGTCATTTTCTAAGACCGTACCTGGAAAAACGGGACACTCCCACCCAAATACTGCATTAGTTATTGTTTTAAGAGCTTTTCAAATATTAACTCATTGGAAAAATAAAAACAAAACAAAATAGAGAAAATTCAATGAAACCAAAAGCTCTTTCTTGGAAAAGATCAACAAAGTTGAAAAAAAAAGTTTACCTTGATTGATCAAGATAAAAAGAGAAAACTCATGTAACTAAAAGTAAGGAAACTAGAAATAACTAAAAATCAGGAATAAATTAGGGATATTACTACTGGCCTTACAGAAACACAAAGAATATTAAAGAAATACTATGAACAATTGCATGCCAACAAATTGTATAATTTCAATGAAATGGAAACATTTATAGGAAGACAGAGACTTTCTTAAGTGATGATCTTGATTTCCTTTATCACATAGAATATGAAGGTCATTGCTCAGGTTTAGAAGGGCCAAGCCTGGATAGAGTTGGTGAGGAGAGTGATAAATGTTTGGAGGAGCCATGTAGCCACAAGATAAAGCTGAACAAGGGCTAGGCATAGTGGTTCAAGCCTGTAATCTTAGCACTTGGGGTGGCCAAAGTTGGAGGATCTCTTAAGCCCCTTAAGTTCTTGAAACTGAACTCAAGAAGAAATACACAGTATGAATAAACCTAGTGAAGAGATTGAACTAGTAACCAAAATCTACCTACAAAGAAAAGTTCACATCTAGATGGTTTCACCACTAAATTCAACCAAAAACTCAAGGAAGAATTAATACCAATTCTTTATAAACTCTTTCACAAAATAGAAGTGGAAGGAATATTTCCCGATTCCTTTTATGAGGCCAATATTACCGCCTACCAAAACCAGACAGATGTATCTCAGGAAAATATAGTCCAATATCCACTTTGAATATAGGCATACCAATCCTCAGCAAACTACTGGCAAACTAGATCTAGCCACATATAAAAGAAATATACACATTGACCAGATGAGATTTAGCCCAAAGAATGCAAAGTTTATGCAACATCCTAAAATCAACTAATGTAATAAATCATGTAAATAGAATTAAAAAATAAAAATTACATGCTTAATAGACATAAAATGCATTTGATAAAATCAACACATTTTCATGTAAAAAACACTCACCAAGCTATGAATTAAAAAGAACTTCCTCCATGTATTAAAGAGCATGTATGAAAAACCCACAGATAACATCCTACATGATAATGAGAGAAGGAATACTTTCTTCCTAAGAGCAGGACAAAGGAAGAATTTCCATTCTCACCACCAGGAGAATTAGGCAAAAAATAAATAAATAAATGAATAAAATAAAGTGCAATACAGACTGGACAAGAAGAAGTACAATTGTCTCTGTTTGCAGATAACATTATCTAATAGAAAGTCTCAAAGAAGGCCAGTCATGGTGGCTCACACCTGCAATCCTAGCACTTTGGGAGGCTGAGGCGGGTGAAACACCTGAGGTCAGGAGTTCAAGACCAGCTTGACCAATATGTGAAACCCGGTCTCTACTTAAAATACAAAAATTAGCCAGGCGTGGTGGCAGGCACCTTAGTCCCAGCTACTTGGGAGGCTGAGATAGGAGAACTGCTTGAGCCTGGGAGTCAGAGGTTGCAGTTAGCCAACATTGAGCCACTGCACTCCAGCCTGGGCAACAGAGTGAGACTCCATCTCAAAAGAAATTGGAAAAAAAAAAAAAGAGAAAAAAAAAAGAAAAAGAAAAGGAAAGCAAAAACAGAGTGGTTACCAGGATGGGAGAGGTGGTAGAGGGAGGTCATGAGGTCATGACAAGATATTAGGTCAATGAGCACAAAGTTGCAGTTATATAGGATGAATAAATGTAGAGATCCAATGTATGACATGAAGATTATAGTTAAAAATATTGTATCGCCTAGTGGAAATTTGCAAAGAGAATAGATTCTAGCTGCTCTCACCACAAAGAAAAAAAGTATGTAAGATGAAAAGATGATTGGTATGGTAATTTGCTTGGCTGTAGTAACCATTTCACTATGTTTAAATACATTAAAACACTATGTTGTACACCCTAAATATATACAATCAAAAAGAGTACCAAATATGAATCTTTCCTATAAATGCAAAATATAAAATGTGCAACAATTATGAATGGTTCATATGCATATTTTCTTGGGTATTCTTAAAGTAAGTTTTAAAAACATATATATATATATATATAGAGAGAGAGAGAGAGAGAGAGGTAAAATTAAAAATAAATATATTATCATTTTACTGATTTTACCCCCAAATAACAAATAATTTACTTATCAAAACTGCTTCTTGGAAAAGTATTGTCATGTTTAATTTCATAAATAGCTTTAAAATTATAATGTAATGTATTTTATAATTTCAGAAATGTAAATTCAGAGTTAGCTCTAGTGCCTTTTCAACATCACCTGCAGCACTCTTAAGTTAACTATGCAGAAGTAAAAACTCATTTCAAGATGGATTTTTTTAAGCTGAAATACTGACCTTCAAGTTAATTGTAATATATTGTTTCTACTTATTCCTAGGTTTGCTGCTCAAAACTTTCCAAACACTATAATTTTGAAAGCTATCTGATTGTCTTTTCTTTTCTACATTTCAAGAATACAAGAAACACAGTAACATATCAGTAATTATTTTTGAAAATAATTACTTTTAAAACTTTTTAATAGAGTCCTATTATAAAAACTTAATTTTACTCAGTGCATTATTTCTAAAAATTAAAATAACAAGAAAATTCTCTTTGAAAATATGTGTGACATAATATATCAGGTGATAGATTAAATACCTTTTCAAAATATACAATGTATTGTGTTTTTCTCATCACCATCAATTATATAGCATTAACGTTTATTAGACTATTTAAAAATAAAAATATGTTAGTATAATTTTTTGAATAACTTAAGTCAATTGAATTGAGTCTTGGTAGAAAATAATGACCAACTCTAGACATTACACTTCACATTTTATTGGACTACAAATAATATTGTGAAATAAAATTTGATATAAACACTATTAATTGCAAGAGTATAGCAATTAATTAAGCTATGGATGTTTGTGTCAGTGTTTTTTATTTACAGATTAATTAACAAAGTAAAGTCTACATTTATATTCATAATTATAAAAGACAAAACAAACATATCACTTTATTCCACTTTCTAGAAACTGGCTCATAGTTAAATTGCTTAACTCTTGTGATTTGTAAGAATTAGCGTGATAAAAGCCGGCATGATTTTGTAGATCTAATTACATTTTTGCTGTTACCTGATAACAGTTCTATTTACTTTATTTTTTACCAATTATCTGTCTCCTAAATTCTGTAAATCACAGAACAACTTCATTCAATATTTGCTCTAGAAATTAAATACCTACTATATGTCACTTAAAACACAACTTACATTACCAAATCAAAGAAATTGTGAATCTTGTTATCCTTAGTTTGACAATTTAAAGCATACAAGCAATGCATTGAACCTTTAGGTATTTAGTAAAGGAATTAAGATCTTGGTTTCAGAGACTACAAGAGCACTTTACATCGAATTGTTTATTCAACTAGAAAATATTTCAGTAGTTGAATACCCTTGGATCCAGCCTACTGAAGTCCCCTCACACATCTACTCAGTTCCTCATATTTACTTCTAAGCACTTGCAATCTTAGTCATACTTATAAATGAAGAGGGACACCTTTTAACTGTGCAGGGACACATTTGATAAGTAATAAAAATAAAAGATACTCTCCATACAAAATTGCACAGACACATCAGTGTTCATGTAACTCAGAGCTGTCGACTTCCTGCAGTGCACATGATCATGGGTTTCTGGCTCCACTCTTGCTTGAACACAGCACACAAGCACAATGCCCTTCCCTGGAACCTTCATAATAACCCTGAGTGCAGCTAACCTTGGCCTGGAAAATCATCAGCTACTTAAAATTACAGCTGCCTCCGAAGGAAATTCCCCTGAGGTCTAAATTAAACCCTGAAAGGTGCAATTGCTCTCCACTCTTTCCCATTCCCCGCTACCTCACCACCTCACGCTTGCACTCCCTATGAATTTCCATGCCTGTATTCTTGGCTAAGTTGTTACCAGCTGGTGCTTATCTTATTTCCTTTTTTCCTTAGTTACAGCACAAGATGGGTACTTCTGTTCACAATGATATAGACCCTGTTTCATTCCCACTGTTTGCTGTTTCCTCCACCTAGTATAAAGCCCCCTTTCCTCCCATCTCCAGCTACTCTACACACACTTTAAATCATTTTTATTATGAGCACTGGAACTCCTTTCCATGGTTAATGGACAATGGGCATTCCCCGTGGCCCTGTCAAGGTGAGACTGTTGACTCCCAAATTCCAGATTACTCTTTCTTCCTTCTCAGAACTGCTTAGATGACACACTTCCTATAAGTGTCACTTCTTTGGGACTCGTTTTGACCACACAGCTAGGTTATAGACTTAATGAATCATCATTATTCCCATTTGTATTAACAGAGTCTAAATACAATGCCTGTATACAACAGTATGCCTCATTAAAACATATATATATACATATATATATACACATATATATACATATATACACATATATACATATATACATATGTGTATATATATATACATATATATATACACACACATATATATATATATATTTCTTTTTTTGTGCCACATACTTCTCCTGTGGGAGAAGAGAAGTATATGCAAATACCCATTATGTTTTGACGTGAAATGTGCCTGTATATTTCTTACTTAGAGTACAAAAACTGTTGTATAATTTCACAGACACACTTGGTGCTGAACAGCAACAACAAAAATCAATAGCTATATAATAAAATCATTTACAACAATGATTTCTTCTATTAGAAAATACAGTTTGACCAAAGTTTCTGTTTAAATCCTTGAAATTGATTTCTGGAAAAGTTTAGTTTTCCTCAGCAACCACAAGCTAAGTTTCTCTAACAACATCTTACAAAATTTTTAAATTAACTGAAACATCTGCATTCATGCTGGCTACATTTTTATCTGTACAGCATAAATATTATTTATATACTTGTTACTCAATATAACATTAGTCCTAGAGTCAGAAGCCAACTAACTATATTGCATGATTTGTATCTACTGAAGTCTGTTTCCCAACATCATCTACTAGCAACATTAGGATTTTGTCATATTGTTTAAGTAACCCTTAAGCTAAAGGTATTTCCACATCACCTTTAATTTTCTCCAGTACATCCCGAACAAAAAGATATACTTGGAGCAATCTTCCGAGCATTCTAACCCATTTATGGGTTTAAGTTGAAGTAGTAACTTTTTTTTTTTTTTTTTTTGAAACAGAGTCTCGCTCTGTCGCCCAGGCTGGAGTGCAGTGGTGTGATCTCCGCTCACTGCAAGCTCTGCCTCCCAGGTTCATGCCATTCTCCTGCCTCAGCCTCCCAGTAGCTGGGACTACAGGTTCCCACCACCATACCCAGCTAATTTTTTGTATTTTTAGTAGAGAGGGTTTCACTGTGTTAGCCAGCATGGTCTCGATCTCCCGACCTCAAGTGATCCACCCGCCTCGGCCTCCCAAAGTGCTGGGATAACAGGCCTGAGCCACCGTGCCAGGCCTAAGTAACTTTTCAACTGACACAACAATGAACACACATTAATTTTAGTTTCATAAAGTAATACAACGTTACATTTAATCATTCCTTTTTGTATTGACTATGAAAGGTTAGATTTGAAACACTCCAAAATGCTCTCTCTATATTATTTTGTTATGGTTAACTTAGGCTAGGATCATACTCTTCTGACTCTGTTAATTTTACAATGGCCATTTGACAAATGAAATTACATTGACCTAATTTGCCAGAGAATATGTCTAAAACTTATTGTTTAGGAGACAACAATTTCTCTCTGTCTCTCAATCTCTTTCTCTCATTCATTTTCTTTTTTTCTTTTGAAAATCAGAACTAAATTATTCTCCTCTTTTCTCAGTTTTGATAAAGTCAACCTTAGTGTATTCAAAGTCAAATGACTTTAGTGAACACATAATATTAATCCACCAATTCTAGATTATGTTATATTTTGCCTCCTAGAAACCTATATAACCATGCACCTGTACATCTTAATATATCTTAAAAACATTGAGGGGTCATTTTCTATGAAGCAGGACTTCTTAAAAATATTTTGTGCCATGGACGACTTTAAGCCTGATAAAGCCTCTCTTCTCAGAATAGTATTTTTAAATGGGTAAAATAAATTAAGGAGAATTATAAAAGAAATTGATGTTATTAAAACAAATTTGTATTCATGTTTATTTTGTGAGGGAGTCTGTGTACCCCAAGATAAATTCATACAATTCAAATATACTTTAATTACATTTAACCATGAAAAATCTTGACCTACTTATCAAGTAAATATTATATTGAAATACATACAATTTCATCTTAAATATATTACATAACTGAAAGCAAGAAAATTGTAAATATATTTTTATAAAATAATTGTTTAAATTCATGGAATAAGCAAATACATAAAAATTCCTTTTGGATATAGAGGAAACAAACAATGGAAGGTGATAATTTTAGCGTAAACTCATTCTTACCTTTATGGCAGTGGATGCAATTTGAATGTGGTGAAGTCTCCGAAGGGTGCTGTCCCTGTCAATGAAATAAGAAGCGGCTAGCTGATGTAGCGTCTCCAGAGTGACCGAAGAGCTATTGGTGCTGGAATCACTTCCTTCAGCTCGTTTGCTCAACTTCCGCTTGTCCACAAAAATTGTGAGTGACTCCTCTCCTGCATTAATAATATTTCAAATTATTCGATTTTCCACTTAAAATCTTTTTTTTAACTTATCTGCAGGTGGAAAGGTCTAGCTTATGGATATAGTAAAACAAAGGAGTGATATATGCCAAAAGGGCAAGGGGTTTTATTTTTGGTCACAGATATTTCTCAAGTACCTCAAAAAGTGCCTGGGATATTGGTCACTTTAAACACGTAGTTACTGAATGTCAGATATTTAGCTTTTGCTGAACAGTTTCTCCAGATTTTATTGACTTTCTAACATAGTTTAGCATAACACTCATATGGTCCAAAATAAAATTAATTTATGGAAAACAAACAAGTGAGGGGCATAAAATGAAACTGTATTTTACTCAGGGCCGGGCGCGGTGGCTCACGCCTGTAATCCCAGCACTATGGAAGGCTGAGGCGGGCGGATCATGAGGGCAGGAGATCGAGACTATCCTGGCTAACACGGTGAAACCCCGTCTCTACTAAATATATATATCTAAATTAGCCGGGCATGGTGGCGGGCGCCAGTAGTTCCAGCTACTCCGGAGGCTGTGGCAGAAGAATGGCGTGAACCCGGGAGGCGGAGCTTGCAGTGAGCAGAGATTCCCGCCACTGCACTCCAGCCTGGGCGACAGAGCGAGACTCTGTCTCAAAAATAAATAAATAAATAAATAAAAAGAAAGAAATTGTATTTACTCAGAAATTTTTACCATAGAATAGAATATCCAAATGGAAACATGACAAAGCACTAGTTTTCATCTGCACCTTTAAAATTCAGATAAAGCATGTGTATGCATATACAGGTATGTATATATATGTAATAAATTCAGAATTTCCCTGCATAGGATATATTAAAACATTGTGTGTTAATACACTGTGTGAAAAACACTGAAATCTATGTAGGATTTAGGTAGTAGCAATTGGTTCTCAAACGTAAAACGTAAAGTGTATTACAATTAAGCTGAACTTTTCAATGTCCAAAAGACAAAAATCCTTGTCATTGTTAGACATTAAGAACTTGTGATCCTCCGACAAACATATTATTGGATACTCATCTAGCACATAATTGTCAAACTTGCTGTTTTCATTCTTTCAGGAACCCTTTTGTTTGGGTAGTATTGTGCCCATTTATAAACGAATGAGTCACTTTTATGAAAAGGCAAATAAGTTTGTCTAATAGAACAGTTTGCATTTCCTCTCTTTCTTACAATAATATCAATTTTAAAATGACATAGCCCAGGTGGCAATCCAATCTTAAGTAAGAGCTCTTACATGTCTACCAGAGATCAGTTCAGCTTCTCTCAGAAATAGATTTCAACAAATATTATTTCTAAAACTCACATTTCTTGTTAGTATTTGGACCCCAACATGCATATTAGAAATCAGTTAGAGGAAGGAGAATAGTTTAAGGAAAAATATACATCTCAAGAATAAATAGGTGGGTCAAATCATCAACAATATTAGGTAATGTAAATGAAAAACAGCTTTGGAGTAGAGGCAGCTAAAAGAGAAAAAGAATACATACATAAATGCTATAAAATAAACAAACAAAAAATCCCCTGCAATCATTCTCTCCAAGAAAAAGATAAACAGGTGAGGAAATTTCAGGAAGTGCATCTCAGAATGACCAATGAATCAGAAAAACTCATGCACGTGATAAGTCATGAGAGTGCCAAAACATACAAATACCCTGTAGATAGATGTAGAAAGAACACCAGTGGTATGGTGGTCTAAGTAAGTACTCACAGTGTAGTTCTGTGAATTATGCAAGAGACATGTCTAAATAAGGAAAATTAAAAATAAAATGACAGAGACATCTTGGTAAATGTAAATTTAAAATAAAGCTAATAATCTTGATATTAGAGAATTTAGGTGAAAAATTGTTAAATGAGAAAAAATAGCAATGTAGTGCTAGTAACAGAAACTTGCAATGTTGCTTTAACAGCAACACTTTTCATAAAGCACAAGATACAGGAGCAATAGACATACACTGATATTATGAGACTTCAACACATATTTCTTTCTAGGTACAAAGGGGATAAAAGTAATGATAGAAATATATACAACCTCAAAATAAGGTAGATCTTATCAATAAATTGTAAACCTTATGTTAAGAATAGTGCAAATAAAACTTACTTTCAATAATACACAGAACATTTACAAACGGTGACCATGTATTTTGTTACAAAGAAACCTTTAGTAAATTCCATAAATTTGTAAGAATATAGTATGACTCACTGATGGCAATAAAAAACCCAAAAGTTAACCGAAAATTTAAAAAGATATTACTATTACATGTGAAAATTCCCTATTGTATAATACTTGAATGATAGGCTAACTTAAAGCAAAATTACAAATTTTAAAGGAAAATGTTATACATCAGAATTTAAGGAACACAGCTAAAGCACCGCTGAGAGAAATATCCATAACATACATGAGTTAACTACATGATTCTAAAATCAAAGAAAAATGATAAAAAAGCTTATATCCAATAAAAATAAATACAAAGGTAAAAGCAGGTGTTCGTTGTTTTTTAAAAGAGTGGAAATGACAAACACAACCAAAATTAGCTTCTTTCAGGAGAAAAAACACCGATTAGTCAACCTACTTTTTTTCTTTGTGGAGAAAGAAAATTACATAACAAATTGACAGAATAAATATATAATAAAACAGAGAATAGAGCATTTACTTAAAAACAGGGAAGAACTATTTTCTAAAACATATTGCAGATAAGATTAGGTGTTACAGAACACCTTCCCCACAACCCCCCAAAAAATTAACATACCCAAATAGTTCACAGTGGATTTTTGCCTGAAGTTTAAATATAAAAAAATTGATAATACTGAAAATGTAAAACTTCTAAATCTATTTTTATAAACTGAGTGTAAGATTAGCACAGATATCTAAAAATCATCATATACAATATATTTTACAATTAATAAATATTGAAGCAAAATTATGACTAAAACAATAATGAACAATATCCAACAGTAAATATTAAAAATGCGTATCTCATGACCAATAGGATAATTCCAATACTGCAAAACTGGCTCAATAGTAGGAAATCATTAATATAATTCAGCATATTAACACATCCAGAAACAAAAACGCTGCTATCCTCTATTACTTAAAATACATTTATGAATAATTATAACTATTTATGATTAACTAAGAATAAATTAGGAATCAATGAATAATAATGTTTTTTTCCATACAGATGGAGTCTCACTGTGTTGCCCAGGCTGATCTCAAACTTCTGGCCTCAAGTGATCCTCCCACCTCAGCCTCCCAAAGTGCCGGGATTGCTGCCATGAGCCACTCCACCTTGTAAATACTTCTTTAAAGAAGTGAAATATAGGATCCTAAGCGTAAAAGCCAGCAACTTTCTTAATGGGGAAACACAGGAGGCATCTCTATTAAAATCAGAACCAGACAAACATACCCACAGTTGCTTCTATTATTCAACATGCTAATAAATATATTAAAATATAAACATAGAAGAGAATGCAAATTAGAATCACAGTGTCAGAAAAAACACTTAAACTATGTTTATTTCGCAGATAATATGATTATGCAGGTGAAAATCCAAAATTTAATAGACAAACTACTGCACATGTACAGTAACAAAAGTTAGTAAGGTACAAGCAAATAATAAAAATATTACTATCTCAATAGACTGAAACACATGAATATTATCTAAGTATAAATAATAATGGATTAGATCACACCATTTAAACAGCACAAAAAATGTGAAACATACATGAAAAGATTTGTAAATCACTTCTGAAAGTTGCCATAATAGACCTTATTAAATGACATGATTGATTTTTTTCTTGAGCACAAATATTCAACATCAAAATATATCAGTTTATCTTAATATTTTGTTTCCTGGAAGTAGGAAAATTAGTCATGTCAGTAATGAATTGTAAGTGAAAAAAGTAAGAAAGACTTAAAAAGAATAGGCAATAATGAGAACATCTTACCATATCTGAATGCAAATTGTAAAATCTGTATAATTAAACAGTGCAGGCTGACACATGAATAGGCAGACAAAGTAGAACAGGAAAAATATCCATAAAATAACAAGTACATGTGGAAATTTCACATGTAATAAGAGTGGGATAGTAATTCCTTGGGAAAAGATAGACTTTTTACTAAGTGACACCTAAATAGCAATTTGGAAAACAAGGGAGATGATTCTATCAAAGGATAAACTCCAAACAGATTAGAGACATGATTATTTAATGAAATGAAACCATTTGAGTACTAGAGGAAAGTTCATGAAAATACAAAGGAAGGAAATAATTCATAACTAAAAATCCAACGGTAAGGACATAAAACATTCATGAATTAGAACAAGTAAAACCAGATTTTTTCTCAGCACAAAATCACAAATAAAACAAATTGCATTGATAAGGAATATTTACAACTTATATAACGGACAAATGGTTAATTCCTCTAACATTCCAAGAACTCCTAGAAATCAAGGAAAAGGAAAACAAGAATCAGATAGAAAAACAGGAATAAATAGGAAAAGAGTGTTCAGACAAAAAGAGATAAAACTAGCCCACATAGATTTGAAAATATATTCAATCTAAGTCATAGCATGAGAAATACAAATTAAAAGTATATTGGTATATTACTTTGCAATGACAGAATTTGCTAAAATCCATACTTTGACAACTTGGGCAAATCTATTGGAAAAGTAGAAATAAACAGGCCTTCTGATGTATTGTTGGTGGGATTGCAAAATGATACAACTTACATAGAGGGAACATTGGCAATAGATATCAATAATCTACTCCACAATCCTACTTTTTAGAATGTATTTCAAAGGATGACTGACTAAAACATGCAAAACATGTCTCACTGTGGCTTTATTATTGACATTTGGCAACAACATAAATGCCCATCGGTAGGAATAAACTAGGTTACAACCATACAGTAGAACACTGTGCAGCCAGAAGAAGGCAGCAAAGATTATTTCTACGGAGATCTCATAAAGTGGATAAAAATTGTTTCCGAAGAGTTTTTTATAAGAAAAGGGTAGATACAAGTATAAAGATATATGTATTTATTTCTTTTTATTTGGAAAAAAGCATCAAACACTGGAAGGATTAACCAAAAGTATTTATGAATATTTACCTACAGGAACAGGAAAATCAACATAGATAGAAATATGATATTTAAAGAAACACTTTTGGAACAAAGATTCCTCTGAACATATTTTATCATGTTGTTTAAGCACTAGAAACATTTTTAAAATGATTTATTTATAAAAATAAAATTATATCAAATTTTAAAAGCCATCCCTAAAAAATAAAAACAGAATCCAGGGATACTAATTGTATATCATGTTTGTAAAAATAAGTGACTTAAGAACACATTACTTTGAATGTAAATCAATTTTTGGAATATATTCTGAAGACGAATAAAGGTGCAAAGAATCAATAAACTTTATACCTAGTGCATGAGCAGCATATTCATAGTAGTACGGTTTTATGCAGTATGTTGTTACATATGAGTATACGGGTATTCATTGTACAAATATCTCTACTTTGGGTATCTTTGAAAAGTCATTGAAGACAAAATCATAATGGGACGAGTATTCATAACTCCTGTTCTACATCTGGCCCAGGTTTAAAATATATTGTTTTATAATAAAAATATGCTGAAGTAATTGGTAAGTTCATAACCAATACTATGGCTAAAATAAAACTCTAAAGGATTTGGCTATTCCCAGATGATTACATTTGGAAAATGCATTAAAATGTTGAAGAAGCATCCAAGTTCAACCCTGATGCATTCAATGTTTTATACACATTCTTGTATTTGGAAGGAGACTTCCACGTTTTTAAGAACATAATAATTATATCAAATATTTTCTTCAGTTGAGTAATATATTAAATTCAAAACATTTGATCCAATTAACCAATTGGACATTAGTTTTGCCTCCCGGAGATGCAAGAAAGCCATTTTAAATATGTGAAGAGAGTCATTTTCAGTAAGTCTCCCTTTGTATGGAAGTGAATTTTCCTATTACTGAAGGTGTTGCAGCATTAATTGAAAATCTATATGTTGTTGAACAGAAGAGATAATTAGACCAATAGAAGGCATTCTTTCACTGGTTTATGAGGTCCTGGAAGACAGAAATGTATAATCAGTTTTAGTTTAGATGTAAGTGTACCAAGTTTTACTGTCAAACAGATTTGGGTTCTAATGCTGGTTTCAATTTAGTAACTGAATGATCTTGAACAACACATCTTAGGACTCAGTTTCCTTTTATGGAACATTAGCATAGTAATTATTTTCTCAAAGAGCAGCTGTAAGCTGAAATAGATAGCTGTAAGGGGTTTGTAATATCACTGGAATCTAGTAAGAATTCGAAAGTTGTTAATATATTATTATTCTCTTTTATTCACCACTATTATTCAGAGCTGCATAAATCAACTCATTCCATATCTAGAAGTTCTAGTAAATTTAGCTAGTTTATCTTATCTGTGATGAGAAGTTGGCCTTTCTACTTTTACAAATTCTTTAACCCTATCCTATAGTCTGCAATGATATACAGAGAGTAAAGATCTCCCACCACAGTTCTTTAAATATCATATTGCTATCTATGTTGATTTTCAGATAAATGCTTTTCAGATAAATACTGCATTTCTACATATGTCTTTGCTTTTCAGGTAAGTATGGTGCATCATTTATTTCTTCTTAATAGGATTCCAATTGAGCCATACTTCACCCCCCAAAATAGCTGGAGCACATGCTCATCTTTAAACAGCGAATTAAAACCAATTTGATTTAGGAATACTTCACACATGTTAGGTTGTCCTATGATACAACTGGAAAGTGACACCTAACAAGAAGTAGGGATCACCATTTTAGCATAGTCCTTATTGTAAGGACATGGATGATAATACAAACCTAATACATGTTGAGGCAATTAAAGATGAACATAGTAAAATGGTGGTCTAACATCATCATCACAAATAAGAGGGATTTCATTTCCTATCTACAGGAGATTTAAAAAATTCTTTTTCAGTGTCCACATTTGCTTGTAAGTTACAGATTAATATGACTTCTTACTTCTGTCGTGAAGAATATGTATTTCAGACAAGAAAAATCAGATGATAATATATTGGTGTATACCATAATACACTTTTATTACTAATTCTATATTGCTTGTGTTTTAATTGGCTTGGCTTCAATTAAATAATTCTAAAGGCAATATGACATAATGAAGGCAAATGAAACATGAGGTTTAGAGTCAGGTATGTAAGGGCAAATCCTAGTAATAGCACATCATCTCTCTACTTGTTGACTGTGGGGCTTTGGTAAAGTTGCATATGTACTTAGCATTCCCATCTCTAAAACAAAGAAAATATTCTTCTTTCAATTATCTGGGAAGATTAAATAATATAATCCCTCTACAGTACCTGGTGGAGCATATATTATGAGTGCAATAAATGTTATCTTTCTTTCTTTTCCTTTTTATTAAGACCTAACAGTTGATGAGGAAGTTTAAATTTTCATAAGCTAGGATTTCATAGTTTTTTAATTTTACCACAGGAATCAGGACTTAGTCATAATTGTTTCTAATGGTTTTTATAATCAAAATATATAGGATTACTAATAATAGTAGTGGGTTATCATTTCTAATAGCCTGATAAAGATAATCCATGAATAAATTGCTCATGGTTCTTCTCTACAGTATAATTTTAATCCATGTATACAAAAGCTTTCCTTGTAGATATGCATGTAAGGCAACTTAAATCTGCAGTTTAAATCACCATAATAGTTCTTTTAATGAATATCCTGTTTAAAACCCTTACTTACAACAGAGCACACGACTATTTGATGTAAACTTGTTACCTTGTGCTAAGCTTCAACTTTTATAAATCATGGATTGTTGAATATTTAAGAAATTTTGAGAAGGGCACTCAATTTACATGGAGAATAGGCCTTTCTTTCCTGTAAGAGATCTGTTTTTTTTTTCAATTGTGCATAACTGTCATACTTTTGTAATTATCTTCTTCACAGTTGTTTGAGATTTTTACGACCTGAGAAAATGTATTCTCAATTTTTACTGTAACTTTTCCACAAGTATTAAATTATAACAATTCATCAGAACCTATGTAAATGACACGCAATGTTCAGATTCGAAAACTGAAATAGTGTTATTCAATCAACTAAATGATTGCGTTCAAAAGTCATTTTTATTCATTTTTTTAAACCAGCTGTAGCTCATAAGCATGACATGGGTTCCAAAGGACATCCACACATTTTGTAGAAACTAAATGTGATTTTGAAAATGATTCAACATTCTGAGTCTGTTAGGCAGCAAAAGGATTAATGACTGTGGATATAAAAAGATGTGATTATTCCACATAGAAATCATGCAGCTGTGTCTTGTGCAACTAAAATTTTGTGGTGGTTTATGGTCATTAAAAGCACATATTGAAGGATGCTTTCATAGAAAATGGGAAATAGGGGACAATAAAACAAACAAACAAAAATCACCATTTTAATGTTATACCATGGCTGGCTCATAGAATTTGACATTTTTTATAAGATATGGCCCTTAAAATTATGTATTTTTCCATTCTGATCTTTAAATCATCTATGTTGAGTCAATGAGAAATAGAAATTAAAGAACCTTCATACTGTTTACTTCTCACTTGGATTTTCTCAATTGGCATTCTCATATATATAGTTATTGAGGGTAGAAACAGACTAAAAATAATAGATAAAACAATGATATGAAGAATCCTACAGGTAAATCAACAATGATAATATGGTAGATTATTTTGCTCTTTGCAACTACTTACTACACCATCATAAATGCAAACATGCATACATAGTTTCACGATCCATTATAGAGAACAACTATGAGCAGTTCATGATGCATTATCTTTATTCTGATATTAGAAGGAAGGAGAATGCTGGGATCAGTGAAATGCAAGTGAGCCAGATGTTGATATAATGCAAGTTTGTACAGACATCACAAAATTACACCTGTTCTCTTGCTTTTTACCCCTACCAGGAGGATGGCATGTTGCAAAAGAGTCCTTCTTCATTCCCAAGACACATAGATCAGAATCACAGGGTACCCACAGAAACCAACATATAATATTGGTCAGAAGCAACAATTATTGTTATGATCAACTAAAATTTGTGTCTTTTTTTTACTACCATGAGGCTGACTCTTATGAGTTGGATGTATTTTATTTTATTTCGCGATTGCCACTGCCCTTGAGTTAGTCCATTGTCCTATAATGTTTACATTCCGCCCAGAAAAAAATTATGTGCATTTATGGCAGATGTCTTCCTGGTCATTCAACTTCCTTACATTTGAATATCTTACTCTGAATGACTGTTTTGCCTTGGAGTGATTTGTAGTTATTAAAAAATGCTATTTGAGTGAAAATCCTTCTCACAGAAATATACATTGAAAACATTGTTTAAATGTAATTGTTTGTAGGTTTTACTTTTGATGTAGCCTTTTGCCTCAAAAAGATGGTCCATTTTTTTGGCAATGATAAGCCATATTATTACTTGTGCTAAAGCCTTACAATATTTTTTGTTATTGCTGCCCTTTTGAAATTATATTGAGTTTGCAGTTACATGTTGCTCTCAGGGCTGATAATCATCCTTCTTAAGCTCCACATGTTAAAGGTACACAGCCTGGTGAGATCTATCTACTAATCTACTAGTATGGTATTGTGGGGGAAAAAAGTGTTTTAGAAATAAATATACATAAGAAGAAAAAAAAAATCTTAGAGAAATAGGCTTTTGGCAAGAAGCAGAACCAAACATATTAGGATAGTTAAGAAATAGACATGTTGGCTTAACACCAATTGGCATCTGCAAGATATTATGGGGAGGAAAGAGCTAACCTTATATTACTTTGACAAAGAAACATAACATGTTTTGCAAAGTATCCCAAAGGAGAGCAACTGACCTTATGATTATTAAGAGTTACCCTCAAGAATAGACTACAAATTTTCTAAGCAAATTTGAAGGTACCATGATACTCTCGATAGTAGTACAATGACATGAAAATAAAGGAACTGGAAATAAATCGCTCTGAGGTTAGGTGGCAATGAATCTACCCTGAGTGAAATACAATTAAGTTACTTCTAATTTTGGAGCTATTTGCAATGATATAACAAGATTTTCTAAAACATTTTTGGTATGTATATTTACAAACTCTTGCTATGATTTTTTAAAGATTATTTCTCAGAACAGTTGATTATACCTTAAATTTATACAGATACTTTAAACAGTGTTGTCTTAACTTAATGTGCATATAAATCACCTGGAGATCCTGTTAAAATGTAGATTCTGATTCATCAATCTGTGGTGGAATTTGAGATTCTGCATTTCTAACAAGCACCAAACTGATGCTGATGCTTTTCGTTCATGGACCACACACAAGTAATGAGGTTCTAAACCATAATAACATTTATTACCAAGTTAAATGTCTGTCTTTATCATTGACCTGAGTGTTCATTTAAGGAAGATCTTGGGTGTTTTGCACCATCATAAGTAACTCAGTATATATTTGTCAAAAAAGTAGACAAGTAATTTATCTACCTTATCAATGTGCTATATAAAAGAACCAGAAAAAATATAATAAAATGTCCAATGTTCTAGAACTTAACATTTATCTTTTACCTTGGTTGCCACGAACACCTTTACTAAGATCAACTGACACAGAAATTTTAATTACATTTTGCTCTTGTTTATTCTTATTATTATTTACATAAGTGATTTTTAAAATTGCTTTAGTAGATAACTGCCTTGTAAACAATTAAAAAAAGATTAACAATATTGCTTTAACTTCAGATATTTTACTTTATTTACCAGTGAAACATGATATATATATATATATAGAGAGAGAGAGACAGAAAGAGAATGAGACAGAGAAACTGATATAATCTTAAGAAATATCAGTGATCTTAAGATTAATTTTAATAAATATCAGTACAGCAGTCCTTTTCTCCCTTCAATGACATTTATTTTGATTATTTCCTAGGATAGGAATCTTCAAAAATATTTATTTTTCTTTCTTTTAAAACAATATATATTCTGAGAGAAAGTAATTCTATGCATCTCAAGTAATTATTCATATTTCTTTAAGAAATAAATTATTTATGTGTGTGTATTTGGTGGATTAACTTTATTATGTTATAAAGTAAAATGAAATAAATTTTTTCTTCCTAACAGACCAAGTGAAAATGAGAACCACAGCAGTTAACCAACTTTGAAAGAAGGTGGCATATGACAAAGAATTAAAAACTGTCTGAATACTTTATACAGAACATAATTCACATAGTGAAAAGTGAGAATTGACTATTTCTGAAATTAAATGAGCATATTCAGAGTTCTTATTCTTATGGGAATGCAAATAACCCAAAAAATTATAATTGATATTTTATCCATATTGTATCTTACTAACTTCTGACTTACACTTTCTTTAAAAGACACACACACACACACACACACAATATTTTGTAAAACTTTTTAGATAAGTGAACTACATTGGAGGCATAGTTTTACATACACACACACACATACATACACACACACACATATATATATATACTACATGAGAATTGAGGTAGCATACATTGTTTTAAATCACTATTGTATGAAGTTAATACTATTTTTGCACATTGATCATGAATTTTTTATTCCAACAATGAAGAGAATTTTTTTTGTATTGAAACAAAATTAAATATCTAAAAAATGCTTAAGTTTAGCCATAGAGTAATCAAAAGGTACATTA
Organism: Pan paniscus; assembly: GCF_029289425.2. Classification (NCBI taxonomy): domain Eukaryota; kingdom Metazoa; phylum Chordata; class Mammalia; order Primates; family Hominidae; genus Pan; species Pan paniscus. Next base: position 59,486,318 of record NC_073249.2, on the reverse strand, counting down.
TCTTAAGAAATACTTTCAGAAAAAAAATTAAAAGGACTTGCAAATGAAAAAAGTATATTGTAACTATTTCTGCTAATAATTTAATTATAGCTTTTTAAATTGTACATTCAATAACAGTGGTCAAACTGAACTTGCTTTTATGATGCCTAGAATAAAAACTATTCTTCAAAGTTTTTCTAAATTAACAAATCTTATTATATTGTCTATTTGATCCTGAAATAAATTTTGGTTATATATATATATATATATATATATATATATATATTCAGAAAAGAAAACTTTTTCCCTGCATTCCTCTACATGAGAAATTGTTTTTTGTAAACAATCCTCACTGTTACCATGTGTCTGATGGCCCACAGAGCTGCAGTGAGTTAACAGAAAGGCATAGTGTAGGTAAGAGGCTGCCCATGAAAACTCCACCTCTTACTCTTCCTCCTTTTGTGGATGTGCTTGTCAGGAGATCACAGACTTTGTTCTGCTCCTCACTGCCTTAGAGCTGAGAGAGACAAGAGTACTAGCGGAGGAACCCACAGGTTTCCTGGCTACTATGACTGGTTGGATAACGCTATATAATTCAGGAGATGCGGATAAGGGCACATTTAAAATTTCTATAAATATTTTGTTATAACATTTAATAAATTTTTAATGAATATTTTGGTCTCTATGTTCCTTAGTCTTTTGTCTTTTAAAATTGATCCAGAACACAGTTTTGTTGCATTATAGTAAACTCTCTTTCTCCCCCTAATTAAAGCCCACCAATTTTAAAGTCATTATTTTTTGTCATATTCACTTATATTTTGTATTTTATATTCAGTACACAGATACACTTTAATTTTAGTATTTGTCATATATTGAATTATAATAAATGTATTACAAAAACGGTCATTAAATATATTCCATAGCTAGAAATCAATATATCCCAGAAGTGCAGTCTTTTTCAAGATTGATTCTTTCAATTGAGTAGCTTATTTTAGATATTCAAACAGTGATGGAATTTAGATATCATTATCCAAAATAGAAGCAGACTGAATTACTATATCGATAAACAGTCTGGTAGCTATAAAATGAAATAAATGGGGAAAATAATATATATTGAAGAATGTTTTTTATAATTTATTTTTCTCTATAGATAGAATGATAATTCAATCACTGGCTTTATCTGTCATAAAATATCCCATTAAAGGCTTCAAGTATGGTACCCAAAATTTCATGTCTACATCAATAATATGATATACTAAATAACTCTTAGGGGAAAAAGCCATTTTTCATGTATTTCTTTTTATGACTGTAAAACTGATAGTGAGTATTTTATAGTCAACTTGTTTTGAAAAACATTGAAATTTTGTTGAAGATTTAGGTACTTAGGAAGCACCTAGTCATAATACAACTGGCTTTTTGTTAAAAAGGTTTGCTTATATACATTACACCCTAGTGTTATAAGTTTTTCCTTGGTCTTTATTAATTAAGAGAAAGAAGTGGGGGGATTAGTTCAATTTAAATGCCACAAACTTCCATTTTTTTTAAATGGAGAAATACAATTTCATGTTCAATCAGGTGAAACAGTGAAGGTTAAATGATAAACTCACAGCCACTAAAAAGATTTTAGTGTAAGTACAATAGCAATAATTTTAAAATTGCCAAAATCATTCCTGGTATACATTTTAATTGCAGATATCTTATATCCTTAAGCTATTTAAATAATTTCATGCATCTTAACTGAATTATTAACTTTAATGAACAAAAATTCCCACAGGAAAATAAAGTAACATTTTGAGAAGAAAAATAATTCCAGCACAAAAAACTATGAAAACTCAATCCAAGGAATATTCAGAGATTAGAAAGTGAGTAAGGGTGTTAATTCCATCTCTTTCCCCCTTTAAGGCAATACTTGAACAAAACTTTCAAAAAACTGAAGTAAAATCATTTAGAGAGAGCATACTGCCATCACTGGAAGAATCAACCTCAAGTGAATAATCTTACAAATTTTGAAACATGGTGTATACAAAAAAACAACATGCAAAACAAAAACGAATCTTAAGGCCAAAATGTGGCATCCACCATATCAACATAGTAAAACAATTAAATTTAAAAGTCACCATAATTTTGAAACTAAGGAACAAGAATGTCTATGGAACCATTGGTGCTTTTTGATCTCTTCTGTCTTTCCTCTGTCTTTTCCTTCTTTTCTTATCTGGAAAAATATATTTTATCTTCTGAAATACTTACAGGTGCTTTGAATCACTTATATAATAATAATGAAGTATGTGTTTCAAAATCACTGAACTTTTTCAGAGGAGGAGTTATAGAAATAACTCAAATTTTACCTTTCAGATTTTATTGCATTAATAATAATTGACATTACTAAGCCAAATAGACACAGCTTTCACAGAATCAATCTTCACAATTATTAAAATATTTTATATTTTTGGCTATCTACACTAACATAATGAAAACAACTTCAATGCATCACATACTTAAATTATACCACACACTGTGCTAAGCACAGTTTTCAACATTTATACTAACCTTTCTATGTCCCATCACATAGGTGTTATTCTCCCCTTTTCTGTTAAATAATTAAAATGCAGAGGAATTACTTAATAGATTTTAAAGTCTCACAGTTGCCTAAAAGGCGGGGAGGGAGAATCAGGATTCAACAAGGATATGGCTGATCTCTTTCTCTTCTTATTTTATCACTATTCATTTGTGGAACAAGGTAATGGATAAATAGTGTGTATTTGCAGCCAGACTTTTCCTTCTGCCTTAGCCGCCTATATTTTTCACCTTTAATGTCTTGAGATTCCATGCCGGAGTTATTTTCCACAATGTGCTCAGGCATCCACTCCTTTTTCAACCTGTTCATGCCTTCCTTATCTACTCTTACTTGGGTACTGATTCTCATCAATTCCGAATCTTTATTTGTGAATTTGACCCAATTGGCTCTCTGGATTTGCTTGCATTCAGAATTATTCCTGAATTATAACTCAATTATCCTCTCTTTATATTATAAATGTTTACATATATCTAGTTATTTGGATGACCTCAATCTCCTAAGAAAATGTAGTTTTACTTGTTTATTCATTTAACAAATAGTTAATGAGAACCTACTGTAAATGAAGGGCAATTATAGCCATGGGGATGAAGTGGTGACCAATACAGCTAAGGCCCTTGTTTTTAAGAAAATATGCAAGAACTACAGATAATAAACCAATAGCCAAATAATTAAAATAATTTCGCATGATAATAAATACTGTGATAAATGCAAATGTGATCATGAAATAGTAGAGAACAATGGGGTTCACTAGGCACTATTGATGAAAGAGTAGTCAGGAAAAGGCCTCCCTGAAAAAATAACATTTGGGTAGAAAAATGTGAACATCATTGTGACTGTGACTGAAAAATAGAACATGAGGAAGAAATGAGAAGAGGCCTGAGTTTAAAGCTAGCATTCACAGATCATTGATGTAAGGCTTTATAAACCACAGGGAGACACTTAGATTTTATTTTAAGTGGCCAGTTCTAGGTTTCAATTAAAACAGTGAATATGAACTGATTCACGATTTTAAAAGAGCTGTGTGGAGAAGGGACCATTTGAGTATTGTAGGAAAAAAAAAATGATGATGTCTTGGTCTAGAGATGCTGGAGAGCAGGTGAGGAAAGAGTTTGATATGGGGTATATTCTGGTGTAAAAAATTGACATGACTTGCTGAAAGACTGGGCTGGCAGGTTAAGGAAAGACAAGACATCCTCTAAGGCTAAAAAATGAACAAGCTGCCTTTTGTGACACCATACCATTGCTGCGAATCAGTCCGGCTATCTTTGGTAAACCCATTAAGAAACTGACAAGAAAGCAGGGATTCACTCTTTTCCTGGCTTTCCTATTCAATTTTATACAGTGTTCTTCATTATAAGAAAAAGTAACATCTATTTCTAAATGCAATTGTGGGACATGATTTGAAGTGAAACACAAAATTAAATATATGTAATTCTGGGATATTTTTTAATTTTAGGAAAATGTCATATGTTGCTTATTACACATTATCTCCTAAAAGGTCATTTAAGTATATTCAAAATGCTGAATCACACATCACTATGAAAAAGCCATATTTTTAAGGCTAAATAGTATTTAACAATATCACACAATAGCTTCCTTAATTTTTACAAATATATACATTGACATATACATATACAAGAAAGTGACATTTATTCATTTCTACTTTCTTATTATGCATCATAATTATTTGTTTATCACTTTTTCCGTACCAGCTACAATCTGTATCAACTACAATCAGAAACACTAAAATGGTGCTAACAATGTAATTGTAGTTATTTAATATGTACTCAAAGAAATCTTTCCTTCTCTCTATAACTAGAATTGATGACCCCACCTGTGACTTCTTATTATTCATGTATTTTAAATAAAAGTTTCCATATCACCTTACAGAGTGCAACAATTATGTCAAATATTTGTATGTTATTAGATTGTAAATAGCTTTCATGCAGAAACTTAGTAATATTCATCTGCTTCACAACTGTGAACACTGTGTGGGACATTTAATAATCACTCAAAATGTGTTGGGTAAATGAATGAATGAGTTCTATAACTATTCATACTGTAGCTATCTTGATTAATTAACACTTTTCTGTGATTTATACGGTTTTAGGCACAAGCACACACAGGCACAAATAGGTTCAAAGCCGTACCTCCCAGAGTAGCAGATAGCAAGAAATGTGTCCCATATTTCTTGATAAGGTTTTCTGTGATTTGCTGAAGGGTAGGTCGACGTCCCAAAAGTCTTATGTTGCGGAAGAATTCAGGGGCAAGAGGCAGAGGAGAGCCAAGGAAATTTCTTCTCTCAACTGCAAGGTTATTTACTTTCCAGCGGCCAAACTCCCTGAAAAGCAAATTTATTTTTATTCATAAATGCATAATCTATCTGAATGTTTTCATTTGAGTTCACTTGGTAGCTGGGGTCAGTACATTACAATGTCTCTTTCTTGTAATACTAGGTTGTGTGCTATGAGTAGGAGAAGCAATATTTATAATTTATTTAACTGGAGTGAATACTCTAAAACCAAGTCATGTAAAGGAAAAATAAGCCACCTAAAGTGTACAGCTTCCACTGAGATTTTTTCCCCCAAGAAAATATATTTTCATAAAAATGACTTTATTATGCCTAGAATATGAATATAGAGTTACTAAACAATAACAAAACAACTTAAGGGTAATTTTTTTTCATTTTCTAAGGTATATTGGAAAAAAAGAATGATTTATATTCATCACCCTAATGATTCCCTTTCTCTATTCACTTTACAGTGGGAACGTAAAAAACCTCAGGGATATTAAGGAGATGCAGAACTTTAAAAACAACAAAAGAGAAATCAGTTTTCTTCTTTTTTTTTTTTTTAATAATCATGGTTTACAACATATTTGGAAACCCAAATTCAGCTATTGCAATTTCTCAAGATGCAAAGTGATTTTATGGATGAATTTGGCCAAGTTAGAAAAATGAAAGATACGTCTATAAAAGATTTATACATTTTTTAAAGAATGTATACATTTACATTGAGATAAAATCAATCTGATAATAAATTAGAAAAGAATTATAGTAAACTGCATCTGATATTTTTTTCTGAGAAGTGGTCCAATAAAATTCTCAAATATCACCCACAGGGAAGAACACTCTTCACTAGGCTTAATACTTCAAAGTGTGTTAATTCATATTTATAAAATAATCAAATAAAATGTTAATTAAGCACTTTATACACATGTGCCATCTTTATTTCTATTTTTCTCCAAAAAATGCTTGCTATGTGTCAGGATCAGTGCATGATAAGAGATTCATCTACTGATGAGACCCACACTGTCCATCTGCAAGTAGCCTTCTCCTTTTGGAGAAATGTTTAGGAATAAATAAAATAAAGACAGAAAATTAAATTTTTAAAAGTTTTAAATTCTGATATGTACTGAGAGATACACATACAGACCACTTTGATGAGAAATATGACTATATGAAGTGTGGCCATATTTTACATTACATGGCCAAGGAGGGTAACTCTGCCGAGACAACAATTAGGCAATATGTGAAAAAATAATAATAAATTGCTTGGTGCAAGGAGGCAGGAAAAGGATTGAAGCAGAATAATGAGGAACAGTGTACATACTTCCAGGACAAAGGGACATGACACTGACAGTTTCTAACTATGGATATTTAGTACTTGTGGCACATATTTGACAGTCAAACAGCCCATTTTTGTCACTAATTATATGATCAGAATCACTTTTGAATCTAGGGAAGACTTTGGCCTGAACATAAATTAGAAATTCTTTCATCTTTGAGAAATTCTTGCTATCTCCTGCAAGAATCAGCTCATCTAAAGTTTTAATTAGTGTTTTTCTACGAAGGGTTCTCAAACTTCAGCACCTATCAGAATCACCTGGAAACTTCACAACAGAGATTCTGATTCATTAGGTATTAGATAGGAGTTAGAATCTGCATTTTAAACAGACATGCTAGTGCTGCTCTTCTGGTGACCATACTTTGAATAAAACAACCGATCTATATAATTTGCTATATTGTCTTTCAGATCTCTTCAAAGTGTCATCTTTTCAGTAAATATAGGGCTTTTATAGGCTGAATTTATTATAATGTTCCCTCAAAATAGAGTAAGAATGTCTTTATCTTTCCAAACCTAAGTTGATATCAATAAATTTTTATGTTAGTCACTTCTACAATAAATTTACTTAAATCTGAATTGTAGGTACATAATGTATGTATATGTATAATATATAAAATATATAATATTAAATATAGGATATATAAATAAAAATTTAAACATTGACAAAAGATCATTTGAAATCAAATTTTTAAGTCCTAAATTTGATGATATATCTCAGGATATATAGTAATACAAAACTTCTAAGAAGTTATTTTTATACCATGATCAAAATAATAGTTGCTCATTAATTCCAAAATTTATAGGCTTATGCTCATTTAATTTTTTAACTCCTGAAAAATGCTTGTAATTTAATCAATAGAGTAACATAACTTTAAAGCTGTGACATGTATTTTTCAGTGGTTTACAGTGCTAAATTTGTTAACTCAAATGTATTCATAGATTAAGATACAATCTAAGTGAAATAATTAGACTAAAAAAATCCAAGATGATTGATTCAATGGTAATATTTTATATCCTGTATAAATGCTTTCTAAAATGCTGAAAGATTTTCGATACATGACTGAGAGTAAACACATGCTAGAAAAGTGCAATTCTATGTTTTTTAACAATTAGTAAATATGCAAATATAAATCCATGATCTATTCTGACCTGATGTATTTATGACTTCCTTCATTTTGTTCCTCTTAAATAAGAACAATAGACATATTACAAAACAACTAAAACAAATTATGTATCTTATGAAATCAATTTATAAGGCTCTATAATACTGTAGAATCAGCTATTCAAAGAAAATATTGTTTACTCTTTATTATCAACTAATATTATTGTCCATGTTGCTGGCAATACAGATGAACATAAGAAAATCTATGACCTCAAGGGCTCAAAAATTATACAAAGATAAAATATGTATGAATAAATTGCCATTCAAAGGCTTTAGAGTATTTTTCTGTGTAAAAATACAATTGTATAGTAGCTTAGTTAGCCCAACTCCTCTACCCATTTATCATTGTTCTTTGATATGAATGGATCTAACCCAACTCACTTTGGATATGTTTTCTCTGAATAGCCTAAGAAGGCTTCCTGGACAACTTTCCAGAGAGCTTCCTTCAGCCATCAGGTACTTTTTACTCACTCAATATGTTAAATTTGTAGTCTCACTTCACCTTCTAATATTTCAAATGATAAAACACTTTGACACCCCATCTATTAATCTATTATCTCTGTCATGCAAAAAACAAAAAGAAAGAAACTCTTTGGGGATATCACCAAACTAAAACTAATTAAATAACTAAATAATTATAGTTATTGTTAATAACTAAAGAAAAATATTTTCTTAATTTCAAGAAACTTAATCTTCCAGTTTTCTCCCCATATTTTCATATAAAGAATAAAGCAAAATACTACACCATTGTGTATATCCAAAAGAATAAAGCAAAATACTACACCATTGTGTATATCCAACAAGGTTAGTTTGTGTAGACAACATAAATTTCAAATTGAAATCTAAGAGAGCTCTTATTTCCTTTCCACATTTGGTTTGTACTGTCGTGAAATATGATCACTGTTATAATCTTTATAAAGTTTTTCTGGAAACTGAGATAAAACAACAAAATAATCCTAAGAAGTGGTGATAAGAGCGCTTTAAGTAAAGACAGTCATCTCTGGAGAACCTCACTGTGAGTAGTAAACATTAGATATGAATCGAAATTCCCAGTGTCCCTTTTTCCCGAATACAAGATAAGACATTACTGATGACATTTTAAGTCACCGTGGCCATGTGGCTTACTTTGACAGATGAATTGTGAGCATGTATGTATAACCTGGTCCATAAGCCCAGACATTGATTAGCAACTATAATCAGAATTGCTATGGTCCACATATATCCCTAACGCTTAACAGGATGAACAAGTGAATGAACTGAAAGTAAATTTTGTCATGTAAAGTCATCAAGATTATGGGAGGCTGAGGTGGGAGAATCACTTGAACCCAGGAGGCGGAGGTGGCAGTGAACCGAGATCATGCCACTGCCCTCCAGCAAAGATTACGGGATTATTTGATTTGCTTATTTTCTAGTAGTATAATCTAGTATATCATTATTGATGTAAAGTTTTTTGACTCTGGGAAATCTTAGGAAGGTAATAAGGAGCTAATGTCTGTATATAAATTGGAATCTAAGGGGTGGGGGTTTGTTTTTTTTTCCTTGTTTCCTGAAGATAAGATTCACCTCAGTTACAACTAGATCATGCATTCATTAAATGTTGGAAAAACAAAGCAATGGAGCGCTGAATTAAAAACATGCTGTTGGATGTAATTACCATAATGAGAACATTTTACCTAAAGGCATCTCAGGATTTCATCCAGATGCTTTATGTTTATATTAAATAAGAACATTGTTGTATCTAACTAAGTGTTGTATTCTACTTGGAGCCTTCACAGAACGTAACTATCTTCCCATCATAATGTTTGCAAGTCTTTCAATTAAATAGGCACAATCGTTAGTTTAATGTAACTCAGTCCTTTTCAAGACACCACTGTGATATAGAACACACATATGGGCTGTAACCAGTTTAACCAGAACATTACTTTGAAAATATTTTTGGGGATCATACTCTAAGGAGCCTCTATTTGTTTATTAGAGTTTTATGTTTGTCTGCTAAAAATTCTGATGTGCAATCATCTACTATGTATGTCCATACAACGTTAATTTTTCTACAATGTTTATTATAATTTTATCCCTACTCAGCTCATAAAAAGGCTAGAAAATAAGAATGACATCATCAAATTTCAGTTAAATGCTGGTCACATAATTGCCACATTGCCATTAACCTTTCTTATTAGCATTTAAATATATACAAATACACAAATGTACTCAGTATATTTAAAAGATATTAACTGTCATGATTTCTTTAAAAGTACACACATATGTTTGGCTTTCCCAAAACACAGAATTTGCCACTCTTCATATTAGAAATTTTGGATTAAATACCAATGAAAAAGAAACCCAAAATATATTGACAAAAGCAGATGATGCAGTAGCTGAAAAGATTTACCTTTAACTTTTAATTTCCATTAAATGAAGGTGTCTAAAGTCCTAAATGCTATTATTACATTACTTTTCACATGACTATATTTGTTGGCTAGTAATTTTATCAATAACCATTAAAATTTTCAGACACAATAGAATCTTAAATATATTACCTAAGCATTCATGTCTACTGGAACAAATTCAAAACAAAAATCACAAATTAACTTGCCAAACTTTAATAACGATAACATTCTAATTACATCTGTAAAATCATATGGATCTTAAGAAATGGCACTAATGTCAATATTGGCTCCCCATAATTTTATTGAGAAACTGTGATATATAAAATTGACTTTTAAAAGCATTTTTACTGGCTGGGCACAGTGGCTCATGCCTGTAATCCAAGCACTTTGGGAGGCTGAGGCGGACGGATCACTTCAGGTCAGGAGTTCGAGACCAGCCTGGCCAACATGGTGAAACCCTGTCTCTACTAAAAAAAAAAAGAAAAAAAAAATAGCCGACTGTGGTGGTGTGTGCCTGTAATCCCAGCTACTCAGGAGGCTGAGGCAGGAGGATCACTTGACCTGGGAGGCAGAGTTTGCAGTGAGCCAAAATTGTGCCACTGTACCCCAGCCTGGGCCGCAGAGCGAGACTCCATCTCAAAAAACAAAAACAAAAACATTCTTACCATATAGCTTCAACATCTCACAAATGACACTGTTTTCCATTTGGCTGGTAAAAGGAAAATGTTTTAAATGGCCTGGATGCCTGTACCACTGAAGCTAGTGTTTATAAAACAGCTAAATGCTCAGCAATTGGCAAGATAAAAAAGTCCACTCTCCCTTTAGCCCCTTGATACATCAAACTTTTAAAAATAAATTTAATAGTAGTAGGGTTTAATTTTTTTTTAAGCTTGGGAAAAATTTTTGGATGATGCTGGAAATTTAGCAGAATGAATCTATTCCAATAAAATACTGGGGATAAAAGTCCAATCACAAATACAACTTATGTAAAGTGTTTATATGTAGGATTTCTGATAAGCACTGATTAATGACTGTTGTATTTTGAAAAAGCTGCCAAACTCAAAGTAGACTACAGAAGACAATTGGCATGACTGCAACAAAAACAATTGCCATCTCAGTAGAACAACAAGAATTAATTGTAGCTGTAACCTCATGACTATCATTGAAACAAAAAAGATGAAGGTGGGGCTATTGAGAAATTTTTAAAGGATGGTCTGGTTTATGGCTAGTTATGCACACTTCAGATTTTTAAAATATGTTATATTTTAGGGCTTTGAAATTACTGAAAATAATTTAATTTTATGTTACATAGTTTTAAATCACTTTCGTAGCTTAATAGGGTTTTATGCAAACTTTAAGAGAAATACAACACAGATGCAGGTATATATGATAATACAGAAATTGATTATGCTTGTTTAAATTAAATCACATTTTGAACACTTGTTAGCAAAAGCTTTCTGTAAAAACATACAAACATGCTGTTAATGATCTTCTCATTTGAATAAAGGAAAATATGTAGAATTTTGCTTAAATTTTGCTTTCTAAAGTTTGAAAGTATAGTTTAATTTCTATCACAAATATTATATCAACTTATCAAAATTACTCCTTAATTACATTCATATAATAATACAGATTAGGTAACTATTAATAAGTGTAGACAAGTCAAGAGGCATAGACATATCTGAGCTAAAATAAAATAAAATAAAATAAGTCTGTTTCTGATAAAAAGAGATACATGGAATGTTTTTATTTTAGCATTTATACTTACAGAAGTAATTCATTATCTTCATTAATAGATATAAATATTGCATTTGTTAATATATTTTATTATTTTAGATAGGGAATTTTAATTTTTAAAAGGAAATGGAATTTGGAGTGAAACAGCTGAAGTTTCAAATCCTATACTCACCAATTTAATTCACAAAATGTAAAGCTTTCGGAATTTTTGCAAGTTCATAACCTCGGTGATGTAAACACACCTCATCTATGATCATGGGTGTAATAAAACTGATACAGGAGACATTTTGAAGTAAAATTTGTAAAACTTAACTACAGTAGTACAGATAACATGGATTACTTCTTAGTAATTTTTGGTACATGTAAATTTGTGAGGTGGGTTTTTTGTGCCAGGATGTTAATTTTTAAAAATGTATAAATATTATTGATTAAGGTAATGCGATTTTGTGGAATTAATAAGTAAAAATTTACAAAAGAATTTATAAATAAAATCACTTAAAGAATATGCACCACACCAGTATTGTTCCAGGTATAGACTAATAAGTTTAATGCTCATAAAGATAGGTAAATGTGAAATAGATATCTGTTAATGAAAAAATAATGTTTGCTGACAATTTCTTCAATCATTTAGGCAATATTTCCACTGAGATTTCTTTATGATGATACAACATCTACCTTAAATTAAACATTGGATTTTTTTTTTAAACCATGGATTATGTGAAGGTAACTAACCAATTATATATCTGAGGTTACAATAAATTACAACTTCACATATTGCTTCATTTCAAGTTACATGAAGAAGGCAAAATGAAGGATTTTTTTAAAGAATAACTGCATTTCTAGTGACAATAAATATAAATTGCCCATCTTTTAAAGAATATTTTTCATAATAAAGATGAGTTTTGAATAATAACTCAATTCAGTAGAATTTATATTTTTCCTGAAATATGTCTTAAAATGTCTTAAAGGGAATTCCTTTTAAAATGTTAGATGATTTTTCCCACATAGTTGAGGCAAATGAAAACATGTTGCTGCAGGTCATAGGCTTTAATATACAAATAATTTATTTCAACATGCTCTTAATTTTATGTCTTTCATATATACATCAGATAGGGAGACTGAATATGGTACTTTGTGACAAAATAAATTTTCAGAAAAAGTATAAACTTAAGTTTACAAGGTATAAATTTTTTATTCCCCAAATTATAACCTTTCAGTATGAATCAGGCTTGATTGTTAGAATACAATTTTACACACACTTTATAAAATATTAACAGGTAATTTCATCTTTCTGTGGATACCACTGTCTTGTATGGATTACAAATTGAAACTTGTTATCTAGCAAGCACTTGGTCTTACCATCTTCTTTTGGGGATTTATATAATATAAACTTCTTAAATATTACCTGCTTCATATGAACTTCAAAGACACTAACAATATGTGGGAACTGCCATCTTTTCTGCTCTACCATACCTGTCTCCAATTAATTCAGGTCCTCTTGTTATATGCACTCGTGGCACAATTTTCTTTTCCTTCTGTGAACTTACTTGTGTCACTCTTTGATTCATGTTTCATGTAGATGTGAATTATTTTTTCTTATAACCATTGTATTTTTAAGACTCAAATGAATGACCCATAGTAGTCACTCATTAAATACACTTGGAATCATGAAATGAGTAAATATTCTCATGTGAGCTAAAATGAAATAGCTACCTAAGTATGAAAAAGAATGAGGTTTCCTACTTGTTAGTATACACCCTGACTAAAGTTCACAGAAAATCAAGCTCAGTAGAGGAATATATTTCTCAATTATCCTCTTTGAGTGTTCATGTGACTAGGGCAAATTAAAAGTTAACTATTTGCTCTAAACTGAGAAACACTAACCGTATGTAAAAACCTACTCCCACTGATATCTAAAATATATGTTTGGAAGTTTAGAAATATGCTATCATTTCCTGCTAGGGCAGTAAAATGTATAGTTGTGGTACTCCAAGCATCATACGGTTAATACACTTTGAGAACAGCAATCCAGATATTTCAGCTATAAAAAAGATTTTTAATTTCTCTAATCTATGCCAGCCATAAGGCAGGGGAAGCACATTGATATAGACAAATTCAGTTTTCATCTTTTATGGGCGAAATAAATATATTTGACTAGTTTTCTCCTATAAACTTTAAAATGTAATTTTTCACTGATTAGCAGTCAATAATTTTATACGCTTGGTAGGCAAAAACAACTTTCATACTAGTGTTCATTAAACATTTTCTGCCAGATAACTTTTACCTCATCATTGAAATTGAAATGATAATTTAATTAGACTTGTTTCTAAGCGATCAACCTATGAATTTTAAACTATGGCACTGAGGTGTGTGCTCTTTTTATCTCCTTGTGATAAATGAGAGAAGATTGTTAGAAATAAATTCTCCGAGGCTGTATACCTAGCAAGAATTTGAATCTAGGGGGTGAGACCTCAAACCTAATGACATTAACTCATTTACAGATTGATAGCAACTTTGATTTAAAGGTGGCTGTTACTGGTAATGTATATCTGTCAGTGTTTGTGTGTGTGTGTGTGCACGTGTGTGTGTGTGTATTTGTGTGGGAAGCATGGAGGATGCATGGGAGAGACAGAAAAAGATATGGAGTATAGAGAGAGAGAGGAAAGAGAAGAAACAGACAAGGTTGAGAGAAGTTTATCCATTAAATGGGGAGGAATGTGAGAAATACTAATAGATATCAAACAGAAGCAAAAAGCCAAGTATAGATTAATCTTTTATTGTCCTGACTAGCCACCCAGGAAACAGAGAATGTAAATCTCTACATGGTAGAAGGACTTAAAGGGCCTTTGAGAGTATTTCACATTTCTTAAAAGATGAATTGTAGGAAGTGAATGATTAAAGAGGTTTATAATCAGTTACTTTAATAGGTGATATAGTATAGTCCAAACTCTGAGCTCAGGGTGCAGAGAACACAAGCACAGACAACAAATGCATAAATAGATGCATTGGATTACAACAAAGTTAAAAGCTTCCAAACAACAAAGGAAATAATATACAGAATGGGAGAAAATAAGGGGTTCATATCCAAAATATATAAGGTGCTAAAATAAATCAATAATAAAAAGTAAAACAAATAAAAATACCCTGATTTGAAAATGAAAGAAGGACCTGAATAGATATTTCTCAAAAGAAGATCTAGAAGTGGCCACCATTTTAATAAAAAATATTCAACATCACTAATCATCAGGGAAATGCAAATTGAAACCACAATGAGATATCACTTCACTCCTGCTAGAATAGTTACAATTAAAAAGACAAAAGTTAACAAACTTTGGCAAGGATATGGAGAAAAGGTAACCCTTGCACACAGTTGGTGAGAACGTAAATTGAAACGCCATTGTGGAGAACAGTTTGGAGATTTTTCAAAAAATAAAAATAGAACTACCATATGATTTGGCAATCCCGCCACTGGATATATATACGTATTTATATGTTGAAGAGATATCTGCACTTCCATGTTTATTGCAGCATAATTCACAGTAGCCAAGACATAGACCCAACCTGTGTCCATTGGTGAAAAAATGGATTTTAAAAGGTGTTATATGTACACAATGGAGTACTTATCAGCCATAATAAAGAATGAAATACTGTCATTTGTGGCAATATGGATGAACCTGGAGGAGAGGACATTATGTTAAGTGAAATAAGCCAGGTATAGAAAGAAAAATTCCACTTGACCTTTCTCATATGTGAAATCTGAAAAAGTTGATCCCATAAAAGCAGAGAGTAGACTGGTAGCTACCAGAGGATGGGGATATGGAGCCATGGGAGGGTTTGGAAAATGCTGGCCAAATGATACAAAATGACAGAAGGAAGAAGTTCAAGAGGTCCATTGTAGAGCATGGCAATTATAGTTAATGGCCATATATTGTATTCTTGAAAAGGAAGTGATCAGCAAACCTAAAATACTGATGAACTGTAAAACTTATTATGGAGAGTCACTCTACATGACAAGAAAAAATATAAAATAAAAAAAATGACAACTGGGCACAGTGGCTCATGCCTGTAATCCTGAAACTTTGGAAGGCTGAGGCTGGAAGATTGCTTGGGCCCAGGAGTTCGAGAGAAGCATGGGCAACATAGCTTGCTCTCTACAAAAAAATAAAAAATAGCTTACTCTGGTGGCATTTGCCTGTAGTCCTATCTACTCAAGAGGCTGAGAAGGGAAGGGAGAATCACTTGAGCCCAGGAAGTCTAGTCTACCTTGATCTGTGATTGCACCACTGCACTTCAGCCTGGGTGACAGAGCAAGATCCTGTCTCTAAATAAATAAATAAACAGAACAATAAAGTCTATTTTTGATGGGAGAATTTTTGGTACTTCTTTAATCTTTGTACTCACTATTGGTTTATTCAGGTTTTCATGTAATTCGTGATTCAGTATAGGTAAGTTGTATTTTTCCAAGAATGTATCCATTTTTCTAGGTTTTCCAATTTGTTAGCATATAGGAATTCATAGTAGTCTCTAACAATCTTTTGTATTTTTGTGTTATTTATTGTAATGTCTTCTTTTTATCTGTGATTTTGCTTATATGTGTCTTCTTCCTTCTTATACTAGATAAACGTTTGTTCATCTTTTTAAAAATATTATTTTTGATTTGTTGATCTTTTGTAATATTTTAATCTCACTTTCATTTATTTCTGCTCTAATCTTTACTATTTCTTTTCTTTTACTAATTTTGGGATTGGTTTGCATTTACTTCTCTACATTTCTTGAGGTGCATCATTAAGTTTTTATGTGAAGTCTTTTTGTTGTTGTCTTAGGCATTTATTGTGATATTCTTCTTATTCCTGCTTTATCTATATTCCATATGTATTGTTATGTTTTGATTTCCTTTTTATGCATTTTAAGACATTTTAAATTTTTCTTTTTTAATTTTTTTATCGATACATAAGTCATTCAGTAGCATGTTGTTTTATTCCCATGTATTTGTACAGTTTCCATCATTCCTCTTGTTACTGATTTCTAATGGACTAAAGTCCATTATGGTCAGAAAAGATACTTGATATGATTTCAATTTTTTTGAATCTCTTGAAATTGTTTTGTGTCTTTACATATCATCTATCCTGAAGATATTCCATGTGTTGATGAGAAGATTGTTTATTCTGCAGCAGTTTGAGTGAAATGTTCTGGAAATGTCAGCTTGATCCATTTGGTCTGGAGCATAGTTTAACTTTGATGTTTCCTTGTCAGTTTTCTGCCTGAATAATCTAAACATTGCTGAAAATGGGGTTTTGAAGTCCCCTATTATCATTGCATTGAAGTGTATCTTTCCCTTGAGATCTATTAATTTTTGCTTTACATATTTGGGTGTTGTGGTATTAGTACACAAACATTTACTATCATTATATCGTGATACTGAATTGATGCTTTTATCATTAAACAGTGAACTTCGCTCACGCTTTTTACAGTTTTTGATTTAATGTCTATTTTATATAATGTAAGCATAGCTACTCCTGCTCTTTTTTGGTTTTCATTTTCATAGAATATATATTTCCACCTCTTCAATTTCAATCTATGTATGTCTTTATAGGTAAAGTGGATTGTTTGTAGGCACCATACAGTCATTTAGCTTTTTGTTCTTTTTTAATACATTCAGCCACAAAATTTTAATTGGAACATTTAGTCTATTTATATTCAGTGTTGTTATTGGTAGGTAAGGACTTGATACTGCCATTTTGTTACTAGATGTTCTGTAACTCCTGTCTTCCTTTCTTCACTTCTTACTGTTTTCCTTTCCTGTTAAGTTATTTTCTCTGGTGGTATTTTTAATTCCTTAAGTTTTACCTTTAGGGTATTTATTATAGTTTTTGGCATTGTGGTTGTCATTAACTTTACAAAAACATCTTATAGCTATCAGAAGTACCTCAAAATACTTTTTTTTTTTTTTGAGTCAGGGTCTCACTCTGTTGCCTAGACTAGTCTGCAGTTGCACAATCATGGCTTACTGCAGACTCGATTTCCCAGGTCTCAAGTGATCCTCCCAGCTCAGCCTCCTGAGTAGCTGAGACTCCAGGCATGTGTTACCATGCCTGACTAATTTTTTGTAGAGATAGGGTCTCACTTTGTTGCCCATGCTGGTCATTAACTCTTAGGCTCAAGTGATCCTCCTGCCTTGGCCTCTCAAAGAGCTTGGATTATAGGGATGAGCCACTTCACCTGGCCCTCAAAACAGCTATTTTCAGTTCCTGGCTGAGAGGGCAAACCTCACCTCTCCAGGTTTGGTGACTGGCACTTTATTTAATCAATTTTGTTAGGTTATATTTCCTTGAATATTTTGGATACTTGGAGGCATGCATCAATAAATAGGCATTGAAAAATTAGGTATTTATTTCAGTCTGGCCTTGTTTGTACCTGTCCTTCTTCAGAAAGTCTTCCAGTAGTTTAAAGGGGACTGCCTGTTGAGCTCCGTAAGCCAGTGGTTGCTCTTGGCATTTTAGCACTAAAGGGTGCCCTGAGCCTAGGTTTGTTGTAAGTCTTGCAAACTGCTAGCTCACCAACCCTCCAACCTGAACATGGAAAAGACATGGGACAGTTCCCTGGGTTTCTAGGCAAAGTCCTTTGCTCACCTCCCACTTTCCCTCAAGCAGAAGGATTCTCTCTCTACTCTGTACTTTCTGTAGTTGAAGAAGGGGTGACACAGGCCACCAGTAGCCTCTGCAGCTTGTAAGGTACTGAATTGCACCCAAAGCCTCTTTGACCAGCACAGTGTAGGGGCTTGGTCAAGGCCTGTAGTCACTGCTGCCTGACTGACACTGACACTTATTCAAGGCCTGAGGCTACGTTAGGCAGCCAGTAGAGAAGAGGGCCAGAACTCCGGTTTGTTCTGCCAGGATGGTGGATTCCCTTCTGGCCCAGGATGGATCTAGAAGTGCCAAGCAGCTCACTTGGTTCTGTTCTTTGCTGTTTTAAGTGGCGCGGTTGGTACTTGGGTCTTAGGCAAAGCCCCTGTACTCTTCCCTCGTCTTTTCCCAACACAGGGATTCTCTCTCCACACTGCACTGCCTGGGGTTGGGGGAGGAGTGATCTGGGCACTCTAATGGCTGCCACAACTTACATGATGCTAGGTTGCTCCCCAAGCCATCAGCCTCCCAGACCAGTGCAGTACTGGGACTTGCCCAAAGCCATGGTCACTACAGCCTGCTTGCCACTGAAATTTACTGAGGGCCCGAGGCCACTGTAGGCAGGTAGTGGTGAAGCAGGCTGGGACTCAGGTTTCTGTTACTTGGGTGGCAGATTCCTCTCTGGTGCAGAGATGTCTAAATGCCTCTTCTGTGGGCACCTTCTAGAATCAAGGACTATGAGGGCCCTGCCCTGTGTTGTATTCCACTGTGGCAGGGCCAGCACTAAGTTCCAATGCAAATTCCCACACTCACTTCCCTTTCCCTCCCCAAGCAGCCAGTTTCTCTCTCCACACTGCTCTCCCTGGTAGCAAGAAGGGGTGGTTTAGACAATGTGGTACTGTCCTTTCTAAAGTCTTCAATTCCCCTCTTTTGGTTATTATACCAAAATCAGGCACTGTGATTAATTTTGTTCTTTTGAATGTGATTTTTAATCTGTATAGTTATTCAATGTAATGTACCTGCAAGGTAACAATCACTGGGAACTTCTAATTGGCCATCATGATCTGGCTCCTCATTTGTCTATATTTTTGTTTGTTTGTTTGTTTGCTTTTGTTTTTGTTTGTTTGTTTGTTTGTTTTTTGTTGTTGTTTTTTTTTGGTGTCTGGGCTTTTGGTGTTATATTTAAAAAATTTTTGCCAAAACCAGTTTTAAGGATCTTTTCCCCTATATTTTATTCTTGAAGTTTTACAGTTTCATGTTATATTTAAATCTTTAATATTCCTAGGATGTACCCACAAACATTAAAAATTAAAAAAAAAACATGGGATGTAAGGATGATTTGATATACATGGATAATAAATATGACCCATCTCATTAACAGAATGAAGGACAAAATCAATATAATTATCTCAATAGACGCAGATAAAGGGTTTCACAAAATTCAACATTCTTTTATGATAAAAACTCTCAACATATTAGGTATAGAAAAAATGTACCTCAAGATAATAAGGATTATATATGACAATCCTACAGCTAACATCATACTCAATGGTGAAAAATGAAAAGCTTTTCCTTTTTAAGATCAGGAACAACACAAGGCTGCCCACACTCACCATTTCTATTCAGCATAGTACTGGAAATTCTAGCCAGAGAATTTAGGCAAGAAAAATAAATAAAATACATCCAAACTGGAAAGGAAGCTAAATTGTCTCTATTGCAGATGACGTAATCTTACACAAAGAAAACCCTAAAGACTCCACTAAACCAAAAAATAAAGTCAGTGAAGTTGTAGGACACAAACTCAACATACAAAAATCAGTACCATTCCTATACACTAACAAAGAACTATCCACAAAAGGAATTAAGAAAACAACCCCATTTGCGATAGCATAAAAAAGAATAAAAGGCTTAGGAGTAAATTTAACCAAATAAGTGAAAAATTTGTACACTGGAAATCATAAGGCACTGATGAAAGAAATTGAAGAACACATAAAAAAATGAAAAATTATCCAATGTTTATGGATTAGAAGAATTCTTATTGTTAAAATGTTCATGCTATCCAAAATGATCCACAGATTTAATGTAATTCCTGTAAAAATTTCAATGGCATTTTTCACAGAAGTAGAAAAGAGAATCCTAAAATTTATGTAAAATCACAAAAGACTTAAAATAGATGAAACAATATTAAAAAAAACCCCAGCAAACCTAGAGACATTATACCTCCTGATTTCAAACTACATTACAAAGTTACAGTAATAAAAATAATATGGTACTTGTATAACAAGACACAGAATAGAGAGGCCAGAAATAAACCTATTCATATATGGTTATCTAATTTTTGACAATGGTGTGAAGAACACACAATCAGGAAATAAACAGTGTTGAGAAAACTGGATATTCATAAGTGAAGGATTAAAATTGGACCTTTGTCTCATACAATACACAAAAAAAAAACTCAAAAAAGATTAAAGACTTA
The DNA here is from genome assembly GCF_029289425.2 of Pan paniscus. Classification (NCBI taxonomy): domain Eukaryota; kingdom Metazoa; phylum Chordata; class Mammalia; order Primates; family Hominidae; genus Pan; species Pan paniscus. The sequence continues at coordinate 59,465,753 of NC_073249.2, read as the reverse complement.
AATGTAAGAACTGAAATCATAAAACTCCTAAAAGAAAACTGGGGAGAGAAAAGCTCCTTGTTTACAACCTTAATGGGAAAACACTATTTTTCACCATTAAGTGTAATGTCAGCTGTGGAATTTCATAGATGCAATTTATGAAGTTGAGGAATTTTTCCTTGATTCCTATTTTTCTCAGATTTTTTTCTCATAAATATATGTTGAATTTCACCAAATGCCTTTTTTCTGGAACAACAGGTATGATCATTTTATTTTTTCTTCTTTACACCGTTCATATTATGGATTATTCTAATTTTAAAATGTTGAACCAAACTTACAATGCTAGAATAAACTCCACCTGGTCATGGCGTAAATTCCTTTTATATGTAGCTGAATTCTGTTTTCTCGTGTGTGTGTGTGTGTGTGTGCGTGTGTACCTGTGTGTGTGTGCATGCTTTTTCTTCTGGTTTGGTATCAGGGTAACAGTAGATTGAAAAAAAAAAAATGAACTGGAAGTGTTATTTTCTGGGAAATAGTCTGTAAAATTATTGTTAATTCTTATTCAAATATTTGTTAGAATTTTCCAGTGAAATCATCTGGGCCTGAAGATTTATTTGGAGTTTTAAAAATTGCAACCACAAGGTTTTCAATAATTATAGGGCTAGTCAATGATATAATCTGTGGTCGTTTGTGCTTTTTAAGAAATTGGTCAGCTTAATCTGAGTTGTCAAATATACGTGTATAGGGTTTTCACGGTATTCCTTAGTATCCTCTTAATTAATTCTTTATATCCACGAGTTGTGTAGTGCTAACCACTGTTAAGAGTTCTGACTTTGGTAATTTGTCTACTGTCTTTTTTTCTTGCTAGAATATTGCCAATTTAATTTTTATTGTTATTATTTTCAAAGAACTAGGTTTTTGTTCATTGATTTAATCTATTGTTTCTCTTTTTTCAACTTCATTGATTTTTGCTATTATCTTTATGTTTTCTTCATTTGTGTGGGTTAATTTTGCTTTTTAAAGATCTTTGAGGAGGGAGCATATTATTGGTTTGATTTTTTTTTCTTTTCTACATGAAAGTTTTTTGTGCTATACATTTCTCTCTCAGCACTGCCTAAATCATGTTCCACAATTTTTGATATTTGTGTTTTCATTTTTACTCATTTCTGGGTTTTTTAAAAAATTGGTCTTGGGACTTTGTCTTTAACCTATAGTAAGTTTCGAAATGTGTGGTTTGGTTTCCAAGTGTTTGGAAATTTCCTTGTCATTCTGGTATTGCTTTCTTGTATGCTTGAATTATGGTCATAGAATATATTCTGTGTGATCATTATTAGTTGAGATTTGTCTCATGACTCTTAATATGCTCTATTTCATGTGACCCGGGGGCCCTGAAAATGTCTGTGCATTTGGTTAAAGAGTTCTATATATATATTGACTAGATCATGTTTGTTGACATTGTTGTGTTCCTCTATATCCTTGCTGACTTTTCATCAAGTTGTTCTAGCAACTGATGAGAGAGGCGTTGAAATATCCATCAATAGTTCTGAATTATTTCAGTTCTTCCTTCAATTCTATTAAATTTTGCTTACAATATCCTGTAGCCCAGTTGTTTGGTGCATGCACATTTAAGGCTAATATGTGTTCATGTTGTATTAATCCTTTCTCATTATAGTAAGTGACTGTCTCTGTTAGATTTCTTTGCTCTGAATTCTGCTTTACCTTATACTAATATAGTCACTACTTCTTTTTCTGAAATTAATGTTTACCTATTATGTCATTTTCGAGTCTTTACTTCTACCTAACCTATATTGTTATATTTGAAGTGTGTTTTTTTCATAGACAGCTTACATAGGAGCTAAGTTTTCTTGATCTATTCCACCAATGTCTGTATTTTAATTAGTGTATGTATACCATCTCTATTTAAAGTAATGATTAACATTGTAAAACTTAAGTACAATGCTTTCTTTTGTTTCTGTTTTCCATTCTCTTTCTCTTTTTTCCTATCCTCTTGAGTTACTTGAATAGTTTTTTTTTCCTAAAACATATATATATTTATTTATTTATTATTATTATACTTTAAGTTTTAGGGTCCATGTGCACAATGTGCAGGTTAGTTACATATGTATACATGTGCCATGCTGGTGCGCTGCACCCACTAACTCATCATCTAGCATTAGGTATATCTCCCAATGCTATCCCTCCCCCCTCCCCCGACCCCACAACAGTCCCCAGAGTGTGATGTTCCCCTTCCTGTGTCCATGTGTTCTCATTGTTCAATTCCCACCTATGAGTGAGAATATGCGGTGTTTGGTTTCTTGTTCTTGCGATAGTTTACTGAGAATGATGATTTCCAATTTCATCCATGTCCCTACAAAGGACATGAACTCATCATTTTTTATGGCTGCATAGTATTCCATGGTGTATATGTGCCACATTTTCTTAATCCAGTCTATCATTGTTGGACATTTGGGTTGGTTCCAAGTCTTTGCTATTGTGAATAATGCCACAATAAACATACGTGTGCATGTGTCTTTATAGCAGCATGATTTATAGTCCTTTGGGTATATACCCAGTAATGGGATGGCTGGGTCAAATGGTATTTCTAGTTCTAGATCCCTGAGGAGTCGCCACACTGACTTCCACAATGGTTGAACGAGTTTACAGTCCCACCAACAGTGTGAAAGTGTTCCTATTTCTCCACATCCTCTCCAGCACCTGTTGTTTCCTGACTTTTTAATGATTGCATTCTAACTGGTGTGAGATGGTATCTCATTGTGGTTTTGATTTGCATTTCTCTGATGGCCAGTGATGGTGAGCATTTTTTCATGTGTTTTTTGGCTGCATAAGTGTCTTCTTTTGAGACATGTCTGTTCATGTCCTTTGCCCACTTTTTGATGAGGTTGTTTGTTTTTTTCTTGTAAATTTGTTTGAGTTCATTGTAGATTCTGGATATTAGCCCTTTGTCAGATGAGTAGGTTGCGAAAATTTTCTCCCATTCTGTTGGTTGCTTGTTCACTCTGATGGTAGTTTCTTTTGCTGTGCAGAAGCTCTTTAGTTTAATTAGATCCCATTTGTCAATTTTGGCTTTTGTTGACATTGCTTTTGGTGTTTTAGACGTGAAGTCCTTGCCCATGCCTATGTCCTGAATGGTAATGCCTAGGTTTTCTTCTAGGGTGTTTATGGTTTTAGGTCTAACGTTTAAGTCTTTAATCCATCTTGAATTGATTTTTGTATAAGGTGTAAGGAAGGGATCCAGTTTCAGCTTTCTACATATGGCTAGCCAGTTTTCCCAGCACCATTTATTAAATAGGGAATCCTTTCCCCATTGCTTGTTTTTCTCAGGTTTGTCAAAGATCAGATAGTTGTAGATATGCAGCATTATTTCTGAGGGCTCTGTTCTGTTCCATTGATCTATATCTCTGTTTTGGTACCAGTACCATGCTGTTTTGGTTACTGTAGCCTTGTTGTATAGTTTGAAGTCAGGTAGTGTGATGCCTCCAGCTTTGTTCTTTTGGCTCAGGATTGACTTGGCAATGCAGGCTCTTTTTTGGTTCCATATGAACTTTAAAGTAGTTTTTTCCAATTCTGTGAAGAAAGTCATTGGTAGCTTGATGGGGATGGCATTGAATCTGTAAATTACGTTGGGCAGTATGGCCATTTTCACGATATTGATTCTTCCTACCCATGAGCATGGAATGTTCTTCCATTTGTTTGTATGCTCTTTTATTTCCTTGAGCAGTGGTTTGTAGTTCTCCTTGAAGAGGTCCTTCACATCCCTTGTAAGTTGGATTCCTAGGTATTTTATTCTCTTTGAAGCAATTGTGAATGGGAGTTCACTCATGATTTGGCTGTCTGTTTGTCTGTTATTGGTGTATAAGAATGCTTGTGATTTTTGTACATTGATTTTGTATCCTGAGACTTTGCTGAAGTTGCTTATCAGCTTAAGGAGATTTTGGGCCGAGACAATGGGGTTTTCTAGATATACAATCATGTCATCTGCAAACAGGGACAATTTGACTTCCTCTTTTCCTAATTGAATACCCTTTATTTCCTTCTCCTGCCTAACTGCCCTGGGCAGAACTTCCAACACTATGTTGAATAGGAGTGGTGAGAGAGGGCATCCCTGTCTTGTGCCAGTTTTCAAAGGGAATGCTTCCAGTTTTTGCCCATTCAGTATGATATTGGCTGTGGGTTTGTCATAGATAGCTCTTATCATTTTGAGATATGTCCCATCAATACCTAATTTATTGAGAGTTTTTAGCATGAAGCGTTGTTGAATTTTGTCAAAGGCCTTTTCTGCATCTATTGAGATAATCATGTGGTTTTTGTCTTTGGTTCTGTTTATATGCTGGATTATATTTATTGATTTGTGTATATTGAACCAGACTTGCATCCCAGGGATGAAGCCCACTTGATTATGATGGGCAAGCTTTTTGATGTGCTGCTGGATTCGGTTTGCCAGTATTTTATTGAGGATTTTTGCATCAATGTTCATCAAGGATATTGGTCTAAAATTCTCTTTTTTGGTTGTGTCTCTGCTCGGCTTTGGTATCAGGATGATGCTGGCCTCATAAAATGAGTTAGGGAGGATTCCCTCTTTTTCTATTGATTGGAATAGTTTCAGAAGGAATGGTACCAGCTCCTCCTTGTACCTCTGGTAGAATTCGGCTGTGAATCCATCTGGTCCTGGACTCTTTTTTCGTTGGTAAGCTATTGATTATTGCCACAATTTCAGCTCCTGTTACTGGTCTATTCAGAGATTCAACTTCTTCCTGGTTTAGTCTTGGGAGACTGTATGTGTCGAGGAATTTATCCATTTCTTCTAGATTTTCTAGTTTATTTGCATAGAGGTGTTTGTAGTATTTTCTGATGGTAGTTTGTATTTCTTTGGGATCGGTGGTGATATCCCCTTTATCATTTTTTATTGCGTCTATTTGATTCTTCTCTCTTTTTTTCTTTATTAGTCTTGTTAGCGGTCTATCAATTTTGTTGATCCTTTCAAAAAACCAGCTCCTGGATTCGTTAATTTTTTGAAGGGATTTTTGTGTCTCTACTTCCTTCAGTTCTGCTCTGATTTTAGTTATTTCTTGCCTTCTGCTAGCTTTTGAATGTGTTTGCTCTTGCTTTTCTAGTTCTTCTAATTGTGATGTTAGGGTGTCAATTTTGGGTCTTTCCTGCTTTCTCTTGTGGGCATTTAGTGCTATAAATTTCTCTCTACACACTGCTTTGAATGTGTCCCAGAGATTCTGGTATGTTGTGTCTTTGTTCTCCTTGGTTTCAAAGAACATCTTTATTTCTGCCTTCATTTCGTTATGTACCCAGTAGTCATTCAGGAGCAAGTTGTTCAGTTTCCATGTAGTTGAGCGGTTTTGAGTGAGATTCTTAATCCTGAGTTCTAGTTTGATTGCACTGTGGTCTGAGAGATAGTTTGTTGTAATTTCTATTCTTTTACATTTGCTGAGGAGAGCTTCACTTCCAACTATGTGGTCAATTTTGGAATAGGTGTGGTGTGGTGCTGAAAAAAATGTATATTCTGTTGATTTGGGGTGGAGAGTTCTGTAGATGTCTATTAGGTCCACTTGGTGCAGAGCTGAGTTCAATTCCTGGGTATCCTTGTTGACTTTCTGTCTCGTTGATCTGTCTAATGTTGACAGTGGGGTGTTAAAGACACCCATTATTAATGTGTGGGAGTCTAAGTCTCTTTGTAGGTCACTCAGGACTTGCTTTATGAATCTGGGTGCTCCTGTATTGGGTGCATATATATTCAGGATAGTTAGCTCTTCTTGTTGAATTGATCCCTTTACCATTATGTAATGGCCTTCTTTGTCTCCTTTGATCTTTGTTGGTTTAAAGTCTGTTTTATCAGAGACTAGGATTGCAACCCCTGCCTTTTTTTGTTTTCCATTTGCTTGGTAGATCTTCCTCCATCCTTTTATTTTGAGCCTATGTGTGTCTCTGCCCGTGAGATGGGTTTCCTGAATACAGCACACTAATGGGTCTTGACTCTTTATCCAATTTGCCAGTCTGTGTCTTTTAATTGGAGCATTTAGTCCATTTACATTTAAAGTTAATATTGTTATGTGTGAATTTGATCCTGTCATTATGATGTTAGCTGGTTATTTTGCTCGTTAGTTGATGCAGTTTCTTCCTAGTCTCGATGGTCTTTACATTTTGGCATGATTTTGCAGCGGCTGGTACCGGTTGTTCCTTTCCATGTTTAGCGCTTCCTTCAGGAGCTCTTTTAGGGCAGGCCTGGTGGTGACAAATTCTCTCAGCATTTGCTTGTCTGTAAAGTATTTTATTTCTCCTTCACTTATGAAGCTTAGTTTGGCTGGATATGAAATTCTGGGTTGAAAATTCTTTTCTTTAAGAATGTTGAATATTGGCCCCCACTCTCTTCTGGCTTGTAGAGTTTCTGCCGAGACATCTGCTTTTAGTCTGATGGGCTTCCCTTTGAGGTTAACCTGACCCTTCTCTCTGGCTGCCCTTAACTTTTTTTCCTTCATTTCAACTTTGGTGAATCTGACAATTATCTGTCTTGTTGTTGCCCTTCTCAAGGAGTATCTTTGTGGCGTTCTCTGTATTTCCTGAATCTGAATGTTGGCCTGCCTTGCTAGATTGTGGAAGTTCTCCTGGATAATATCCTGCACAGTGTTTTCCAACTTGGTTCCATTCTCCCCATCACTTTCAGGCACACCAATCAGATGTAGATTTGGTCTTTTCACATAGTCCCATATTTCTTGGAGGCTTTGCTCGTTTCTTTTTATTCTTTTTTCTCTAAACTACCCTTCTCACTTCCTTTCATTCATTTCATCTTCCATCGCTGATACCCTTTCTTCCAGTTGATCGCATCGGCTCCTGAGGCTTCTGCATTCTTCAGGTAGTTCTCAAGCCTTGGTTTTCAGCTCCATCAGCTCCTTTAAGCACTTCTCTGTATTGGTTATTCTAGTTATACATTCTTCTAAGGCTCCACCTCTGGGGGCAGGGCACAGACAAACAAAAAGACAGCAGTAACCTCTGCAGACTTAAATGTCCCTGTCTGACAGATTTGAAGAGAGCAGTGGTTCTCCCAGCACGCAGCTGGAGATCTGAGAATGGGCAGACTGCCTCCTCAGGTGGGTACCTGACCCCTGACCCCCGAGCAGCCTAACTGGGAGGCACCCCCAAGCAGGGGCAGACTGACACCTCACACGGCCAGGTAGTCCAACAGACCTGCAGCTGAGGGTCCTGTCTGTTAGAAGGAAAACTAACCAGCAGAAAGGACATCCACACCAAAAACCCATCTGTACTTCACCATCATCAAAGACCAAAAGTAGATAAAACCACAAAGATGGGGAAAAAACAGAGCAGAAAAACTGGAAACTCTAAAAAGCAGAGCACCTCTCCTCCTCCAAAGGAACGCAGTTCCTCACCAGCAACGGAACAAAGCTGGATGGAGAATGACTTTGACGAGCTGAGAGAAGAAGGCTTCAGATGATCAAATTACTCTGAGCTACGGGAGGACATTCAAACCAAAGGCAAAGAAGTTGAAAACTTTGAAAAAAATTTAAAGAGTTACTTGAATAGTTTTTAAAATTCCATTTTTATGTATCTATAGTAATGTTGATTATATCTGTGTATATATTTTATTGATGGCTTTACATACATACATATATACATACATATATATACACACATACATATATATACACATACATATATATATATATACATATACACATACATATATATATATCTTATCACAGTCCACTGGGGTCAATATTTTACCAGTTCCCATAGAAACATTACCTCCCTTTACTTCATTTTATCTCTGCCATTTATAATATAATTGTGTTTAATATTTCCTCTAAATTCCTTTTGAACAGTGAAAATAGTGTTATATTTTCACTTCGCCTGTCAAAATACTTTGGAAAACTGTAGTGAAAAGAAAAAGTTTTATATTTATCATATTTTTCCTTTTTCCATTCTTTCTTAATTCCTGTTATTCCATAATTCCTTCATTTATCTCCTTCCTTCCTTCCAAACAATTTTATGTAATGTCCTGAAAATGTATGAAATAAAAATTTTTAAAGTATACACAATATTGAAAAGTTTTCTAGAGTTTTGGAATATACAGACATATTAAAGAAGTTGTTGAGAAAACAAAGCAAGGTGAGAAAACTATTTCTATGTAATTACATAACTATCTCTGTGTTCATTCAAAGGTAGAGTTTTCTAAGACTATAGAGAAAGATTACATAACTATACAAAAATGTTATTTGTTGAGAGAAAAAGTGGACAGTAAAACCAAGCATTATTTGACAAAATTTATCATTTAATCATAAATAATATTTAAACAGATATATAGTTATAGAAAAACATTTTTTCAGCAAATATTTATAGATACAATTTATATGTCTATAGTTCCCTATATTTCTTTGCTGAAAGTGTTTTGGTACTACTTGTATATAGATAGAAGCATTTTTTAACATACTTTATTTTCTGAGTACTTTTATGTTAAAAGCAAAACTGGGAGAAAAATATAGAGTTAATCCACATACTCCCAAACTCCACAGATGCACAGCCTCCTAAATTATCAATATCTCCCACCAGGTAGCACATTTGTTACAATTATTGAAAGCAAATGACACATTATTATTCCCCAAAGACCACAGTGTATGTTACAGTCCACTTTGGTGTTGCACATTTATGAGTTTGGACAAGAAGTGTATATATATACATAAATTTATATATATTATATATATATAAATGTATATATATATTTTAAGTGATGGAATGTTGTAGAAGTTGTCAAACACACCTCTATAACTCTAAATGTATCACACTGTGATTTAAAAAGATAATGTTTATGACAAATATATCAAAACCCAGTTACAACTAAAATAATTTTTAGTTAATAGTAAATATAATAAATATTTAAAATGATAATAAAAATCCAAACTAGCAGCACCAGTAGTAACTGTTCGGTATGTTAATTTTGGATTTGTATGAACTCTCACTGCAGAATATTGGACACCTCTCAGTTACACATGATTATTCATATTTGATCTAACTTTGTCCAACTTAATTATTCAACCTTTCCTTAAAAATCCCCTCATAAATATTTTATGCAGTACATGCACCATGGCTTACTTGTTTCTGCTCACATTTTAAAAGTCCCATGCCTTCCGCAGGTTAGACTAGTTTTGGGTTGCTGAGAGCATAAACGTGAAAATAGGCAGGAGTTACAGAATTACAGAGTTCCTCTACATTAAGAATAACTTTCAGGTAAGTGCTGTATATATTTAAATAGAATGCGAATATTTTCACAGAATATAGAAAATATTTATTTAGCTTCTGTCTAGTGAATACTATTATATGTCCTTGTTATAAAACATAACTAATGATGATAATAATAATAATCTTTAAAGTATAGACATTTATAGTTGTGTTTCACTTCGGCAAAAAGATAAAAATATTAGTTTAAAATTTAGCATTTATAACAAGTTGGTATATCACCTTCAAAATGAATGGGGGATGCTAAGGCCTTCCTTTACACTTATAAAAACATAACGATAATTCTTATAATTAGATAACATATTTTAATTTTCCAAGTTTCTGAATACAGAGCAGATGGAAATCAACTTTTTAAAAATTTAAAGGAAAGATAATCTCAAGATGATCTCCAAAGAGTAATTAAAATTAAATTTTGTAGAAACAGTAATGCTTGGATATCAATGTAAACATAAATTAAATGATATAATGACTCATAGTGATAATTTAAATCCAATGTTTTATAGAAAAGAAATAATTCAGATAGGGATGGGGTGACTATGAAGATGAGGGTAATCATTCTTTTTGTAAAATAAATATATTGTAATCAGAAGGCTCTAAATAGGTAATACAGAAGTAATATTCAATAAAGATTGAAAAAGGAGAGAGTAAAAGCTATAAATTAAATATTGAGAAATCAGGCTGCTATATGACATAATTATCTGACAATGAAAATAAATAAGCTTTTAAGCATCAGTCATTTATTTCATTTGTTCCATTTTTAATAAAATTGCAATTAAGTATTCTGTCAAATAGCCTTACTTATTCTGGTTTAGGCTTGAGTAAGTATTTTATAAATTAAGTATGAGGACACTTCTGAAATAACTAGGTCAGTTAAAAGTCAGTAAAGCCAGAAGTCCAGATGGCACTGAATTCACTCAACTAAAATTAACTACTTTGAATTTGGCTCAGTCTCAATATTCAATTATTAATGTGATATATGTGAAAATCTGGCAAATTGGAAAATGGAAGATGATTCAGTTCTTCTAATTACAGGGTTAGATAAAATAAATATTTTTATTTTCCCCCTAGGTATTTAAAAATACAACTGATGGTTTAATAAAAAATTTAACAATCAACATAAAATCATAAATAATTTATTTTTTCCATTAGGTAATACTTCAAATTGCCATTCATATAAAAGTTAGTCATCTAATGAAGAAAAAACACTATACATCAAATAAAATAAATGTTTAATTTTAAAAAAATGGAAACCTGAAGAAAGTAAGAATTCTATACTTATGCAAGTCTGCCACTAACTCGTTTTATGAACTTGAAGAAATTACTTTGTCATTTGTATTCTTTATTTTCCGTGCTATAAAACCAAGAACCTAGGCTTAAATCATTAAAATGTTTCTTTTTTAGATTTTTGGCTTTCAATTATATAACATCTATAATAGAAGAATATCATGCATTTACACTTTTCAATAAACATATAAACATATCCCTAGGTAGCTAGTATGTGATTCACCATATTATTTTATGAAGACTCACATATTAAAAATTATCCTTCACAAATCATCACACTATATGACTTCAAAGCATACTATGAAGATATATTAACCCAAACTGATACTGGTATAAGAACAGACACATAGACCAATGAAACAGAAGAGAGAGCTCAGAAATAAATCCATGTAGTTATAGCCAACTGATTTTTAACAAAGGTGCTAAGAACACACTGAAAGGACAGTTTCTTCAAAAAATGGCACTGGGAAAACGATATTATCATGCAGATATATGAAATTAGATATTTATCTCCAAGCATATGCAAAAACAACACAAAATGGATCAAAGATTTAAATTTAAGACTTGAAACTAGGAGAAAAAGCATAGGAAAAAAGCTCCATGTTACTGGTCTAGGTTAGGATGTTTTGGATAAAACCTCAAAAGCACAGACAATAAAGGCAAATATAGATAGATAAGATTACATGAAAGTAAAAAGCTTCTGCACAGCAAAGGAAACTTCCGACAAAGTGAAGAGACAACCCACAGAATGGGAGAAAATATCTGCAAACCATCCACCTGGCAAAGGATTAATAACCGAAATATAGAAGGAGCTCAAACAGCTCAACAGCAAAAAATCAAATAATCCAGTTAAAAACTGGGCAAAAAATTTGAAGAGACATTTCTCAAAAGAAGACATACAAATGGCCAATAGGCATCTGGAAAAATTCTCAACATTATTAATCATCAGAGAAACACAAATCAAAACAATAATGAGATATCACCTCACTCCAGTTAGAATGGCTATTATAAAAAATTAAAAAATAAAAAGTGTAAGTAAAGATGTGGTGAAAAGGGAACCCTTATATACTGCTGGCATTAGTATAGCAATTGTAGAAAAAATTTGGAGGTTCCTCAAAAAATTAAAAATCAAACTACAATATCATCCAGCAATTCCACTCCTGGGTAACTATCTGAATGAAATGAAATCAGTGTGTGGGAGAGAGATTTGCATTCTTTAGTTTATGGCAGCACTATTGACAATATCCAAGATATGGAATCAATCCAAATGTCCATTAATTGATAAATGAATAAAGACAGTATGGCATTTATACAGAGTAGAATACTATTCAGGCATAAAAAAACTCCTGTCATTTGCAACAATATGAATGAACCTGGAGTATATTACATTAAGTGAGCTATGCCAGGCACAGAAATGCACATACTGCATTATCTCACTAATATATGGAATCAAAGAAGTTATTCTCATGAAAGAAGAATAGTGATTATTAGAAAGCAAGGAGAAGAGGGGGAGATGGGGGTAAATTGGTCAATTGCTACAACACCCCAGCTTCATAGGAGCAATAAGTTCTGATGTTCTATTGCATAGTAGGATGACTAGTTAACAATGATGTTAACATAGAGATATTTTGAAATATACAGATATTTGTAAATATAAACATATTTTGAAATATTTGTAGATTTCAAAAAAGCTAGAAGAGAGGTTTTAAAAGCTCATTGGAAAAAATGATAAATGTTTAAGATAATGGATATGCTAATTATCCTGATTTGATCATTACATAATGTGTACATATATCAAACATAATATTGTATCCCATAAATATGTACAATTATGTGTTAATCATAAATTAACGAAGAAAATTATTTTATACTATATGTCCTATCACATGCACATACTTATAACAATAAAATATTGTTTCTTTTCTGTTTTGTTCGCAATATTCAACTGATACCCTGTAAAAACAATGATAACTATATTCAGCCATAACTTTATATCAATGTTCTCATTCTTTGAAGACTCATAATAATTTGTAAGGCATCTATAAATACAATGATCACTCTTGTAGAGATGATAAAACAAAGACTTAATGAGATAAAGATATCTGCCCAATATGAAACATTTCATAAATTAGTGCTGTCCAAAAAAAAAATTGTGAACCAAAAATGTTATTTTAATTTCTGAGCAGAAGAGCAACATACTCTAAAGGAAATGAAAGAAGTTTGTGAGCTGGCACTGTGGTTGAAAAGGAGTATCTGAATTTAAATAAGCGATTTTGGAGGGCACTGAAACATTTTGATTGTAAGAGTAGGGTGTCCAAGGGCCGTAAAGACAGAAATGAAAGGAGTTTTAGAGAAAATAAAACTATATATTTTAAATATTTATTTGAAATATTAACTAATGAAAACTGTATATTACCTCTTCAAGGTAATAGAATTATTTGTTGAATTAAAGACTAAACTAGGTGTGGAGGTGGGGGTATAACTTTAGATAAAATGGCCATGACCTAGACCTAGTTGTTATAAGGATTAAGTTTGAAACATATCAACATTCTCTGTAGTCTAGATGGATAGATCAGTTTTTTTTTTAATTCCATGTCCTAGAGCACAACTATTTTAGCACAGATAATCAAGATTTATTGTACAGCAGGCACATTTACAGTTAGACACAAGAATGAGGTTAAAGAGACCAGGGAAAAGTGGGTTATATAAATGTCACATCTCAAAGGTAGATGGAGTAATTCTTATGCATAAAATTCATTGAATAGTTTAGAATATTTAAATAAAAGATACTATTGTAAAACAATATAGTACCTCAATATTTACAATTGTTCAAATTTTATAACTTTGATTAGCAGTAAAAATTACAATTGACACTACTAGTTTCTCCAAAAATAAATCATTTCCATGAAACTCGTGTAGTTCTGAGGAGAACATATTGTTTAAACTCTTGAGTGTCTACTGAGTGCAAAATACTCTGTCTTGTATAGTGCGTTTTGTCACTTTACAGATTTGGAAACAAAATCCTAGTTGGGATTGGTTCAATGATATTGCTAAAGTTAAAGAGTAATAATTAGGAATGAAATAAAAAATTAAAACATACAATATTTATTAAATATTTTAAGTTTTTTTTAATGCCCTATGATGAACTGAGCTCCTCATTTAAAACACTGTTTTTTTTTTGGTTTTTTTTGTTTTTTTTGAGACAGAGTCTCGCTCTGCCACCCAGGCTGGAGTGCAGTAGAGCTATCTTGGCTCACTGTAACCTCTGCCTCCCAGGTTCAAATTATTCTCATGACTCAGCCTCTCAAATAGCTGGAATTACAGGCTTGCACCACCACACCTGGCTAATTAAAGCATCTTTAAGTTGTCTCTACAAATCTAAGGCAAATCTAAGAAAAGTCTGGGCTATTAGTATTTCATGCTCTTATTTCCATTTGTGTACACAAATAGCTTTGTGCATAGATGCACTTAATATATGTTAATAGAAAGCAAGGCCATATTTTCACTCAAACTAGTTAAGTTATTATAGTCTATCATTCAGTCTTACTGCTTTTTAATTTTTTTCAAAGTGTAGATTTTGCTCATCAGTAATGTGAAGCACTGTTCACCACCTCCCTCGAAAAAAAGAGCTTCCATATTAAGAAGTAACTTTCTTTTTTTCATTTTCCTTCCATCTGTACTTTACAACACTAACAAAAGACAAAAATAATGAACAAGCTTCCATTTCCTGCAAGATGGTGGATTGTCCTACCATAAAAATAATTAAATGTGTGACTAAAATAAACATTTCAAAATACGTTGAACTGGCAAGAAAATTAGGAAACTTTAGAAGCAAAAATCTGAGAAAGCTAAGTCATAGGAATGTGAACCAAACACTGAAGCAAGATTTGCTGATGACATTTGCCTAACCCAGATGAACTTAAACTTCAGTTTGTATGACCTTTCTGTTTGATATGGTATAAACATATATCAAAGGAGTCAAGGTAATAGGGAACCTCTAACTTCTTCCACACCCTCACCTACACCTAAAACTGTGGCTTCGATAGTTTTCAATTCTATTTAAGGGCAACGTAGACATAATTTTGCTTTTGAGAAGACATAAGAACACTTGTATATAGTTTTCAATTATATTTAACGGCAACCTAAACATAATTTTGCTTTTGAGAAGACATAAGAACACTTGTATATCTTGAATTTTAGCACTAGATAAAAGAAAATCTCTCATGAATGGCAAAACTGAAAGTGTAACAGAGTAATGATTGTATAAGAATTGTTGTTCTTGCGACAGTTTGCTGAGAATGATGGTTTCCAGCTTCATCCTTGTCTCCACAAAGGAGGTGGGAATTGAACAATGAGAACACATGGACACAGGAAGGGGAACATCACACACTGGGGACTGTTGTAGGGTGGGGGAAGGGGGGAGGGATAGCATTAGGTGATATACCTAATGCTAAATGACGAGTTAATGGGTGCAGCACACCAGCATGGCACATGTACACACATGTAACAAACCTGCACATTGTGCACATGTACCCTAAAACTTAAAGCATAATAATAATAATAAAAGGATTGTTGTTAAAACATTTAAAACAACTAAACAATAGACATATAATTAAGGAGGAGAGGAAATGTAGTTAAAAGATTCTGAAGTCCTTGAATTTTCTGAAGAAAGATATTAATAAAGGTTAGACTTTATAGCATTGCCATATGTTAAAATGTATATATGTTTATATGTGTTAATATTTCTAAAGTTACAACTAAAATGGTGCAGACACTGTGGAAAACAGTATGGCAGTTTGGGGACATAAAATTAAAAACAGAATTACCATATGATCCGGCAATTCCACTTCTAGATATATATGTAAAATAATTGAAAGCAGGGTGTCAAATAAATATTTGTATACCCATGTTCATAGCAGCATAATTTACAATATCTCAAAGGTCTAAGCAACCCAAGTGTACATCAACAGATGAATGAATAAGCAAAGTGTGGTATCGATACAAAATAAAATATTATTCAGCCTCGAAAGAATGTTTGAACTCATACTACGGCATGTGTGAATCTTGAGGACATTATGCTAAGTGTAATAAGTCCACAATAAAAAAAACTGCTAAAAATATTGTATGATTCCACCTATATGAGTTGTTTAGAGTACCCCAAAATTTGAGAGACAGAGTAGAATGGTAGTTGTCGGGAGATAGGAGAAGGAGAAATGGAAAGTCATTTTTTAATAAATAGATTTTCACATTTGAAGGTGAACAGATTTCTGAAAATGTATAACATTGATAGTTGTACAATATAGATGTATTTAATACAATTGACATATACACTTAAAAATGGTTAAGATGATAAATTTTATGATACGTCTATTTTACTGTAATTTTTTAAATTTAAAAACATGATTTTGGCATATATTGAATAGTTTTAGAGAAGTGTGATTAACTTTCTATAGTTCCAACAAAAATAATTTTCAAATGACTGGTATTAACCTCATGATCGAAGATTTTTATTTTACAAGTCTCATTGTGTTATACTGTATATTGAACCCTAAGAAAATTCACACTGGGTATGACAATTTTGCTTAAAGTTGATTCATAATGCCAAAGAATCATTTGTGAGAAATCCAATTTTATTTTCCCTGATTATTTATATAAGGAAAAATAATCCCATTTTACTTAGGAAATAATTCTTTCCAGGAGTGTACACCACTCTAATTTATAATTTGCTAATCTGAAAATATTACTTAGTTAATTCTAGTTATAAAAATAACATTTAAATCTCAAAGATTCAGAATGAAATCCCTAAAATTAATCTAATTTATTTTATTTTAATCTTCTAGTGTAATGGTTTTGGAAACTTCAATTACCAGATTTCACAGAGATCCCTTCAGAGTCTGCAGCTGGAATACATGGAGTAGGCTACAATGGCCAATCTCTAGTGTCTGTATATTTTCCCTTATTTGTAAGTTTTGTGTTTTAGTATATATGGACTCACCTCTTTTGTGGTTGTTTTTTTTTTTTTTTAAGTGCAGTTCTAACAAACTAAACTGATGTTTCCCCTTTCAAATAACATCAAGGAAAGAACCCACAGGAAACAGATAAGGAAGAGGATTATGTATTGAATGCAAAACATTTGCAGTTAATTGCATGAAAAATGTTCTGCACTTTCTTGACTTTCAGTGTACCGAGAAAAGCTTTTAACAGCTCATATTCATGTTTACTGAAAATATTCTACCATAAGGCATACAGGCTTTCTGAAAATACTAATTTGTGATCAAGATTAATTCAAGTGCTAGTCAAATACAACAAAGTTAAACTACATATTTTCTGGTATTTCTAAGGCTAATATGTTTTTATATATGCTTAGAAATGATTACAACAGCATTCTGAATTGACCAAAATTTCTTTCTGGAAAAAATATGATAGATTATGTAAAATATCCAGGATAGATTATGTAAAATATCCAGCATACTGCATGCCATTTTTTAAATAAATGAGCTCCTCTAAGAGCCAAGATCATCAGTTATGGCCAACTTAATGCATTATTATCATCTTCTCATATGTAATTATCATAACTTTCTCCCTTTGTTACTGTTTACTCAATCTCCCTCCCTTTCTCCAGTTTCTCTAACTCATTAATTATATATTCATAGAACAGTTCCCTTTGAAATACCTAAGCCTCCACCTTTTCTCCAAGGCTTTTAATTGCTCATCTTTCAAAATCAGAGTCACTTATTACATATTTCTTCATTCTATAATTATCCAAATCCATGAGGTAAGAATAAATTAAATTAATAGATTAGCCCATGATGCATAACAAAGCAGCTATTTAATTTTAAACAAAAACAATATAATTCAAGTGAGTGAATACCTGCTAGTGCATGTTACTTAATTCCATAACCAGCATGTAGGGTTTCATATTCCCTAGATAAATCATTATTGAATGCTAGAGCCAGGTTTGAAACCCTGATAACTATTACTTAAAAACCCAAGTAATTTAAATTATGTTGTACTTTCTTTCTGACTCTGGGTTGGAGTCAGAATTCTAGCAAGAGTGCCAATGAACTGAAACAGCAAGCACAAGGTCCCATGTGCTTTTATCATAAATGACTGCAGTTTGAAAAAGTAGAACATTTATTTTAATTTCAATTATAAAGAAAGGCTTCATAGAAGACACAGCATTTAAACTTTGCCTTGAAAACTGACAATGATTTTTATATATGAGAAATATGAGGAAAGCATCCAAGGCTACAGAAAAGACCTGAGCACAGACATGGATAAATGAAAGTGAGGAGAATGTTTATGAAACAAAGATTAGTCCTAGTGTGAAAGGCAGAATGTAAGGAGATATATAATCAATTTTGAAAAACAGTGGTTGGCAGCAGAGTATAATGATTAAGAATTTGATGTTAGTAGCCAAAAAAAAAGTAGAAATTAAATACAAATAATGATATGGGTTTGAGGATTCAAAAAGTAATATTAATAAAAATTTGATCATAGAATCTGGGAAGTGATATAAACCAAATGCCAACCAAAAATACTTATTTTAATGTTATCTTCAGTTAATATGGAGGTTAATTTTTTCTGTGGGAAAGTTTATATCATCACAGTGTTATAAAAAACTTTTCCTATATGAAAAGAAGTTGATTAGATCTTCTAAATTGTATAAGAGTAAAATAACTGGTGACACTAAAGGTAGAGAAGAAGAAAGAAAAGCTGCATCTAAAGAGAGAGTGGAGAAATAAAACAATCGTAAAGTCTATTTGCACAGATGAAAACGAGTTTATAAAGTTTAAAAACAACACAACTTATAAGAATAGTGCCAGGAGAGTAAATACTCACATGCCTAGAGGCATGTTGATCATATTATTAATATAAATTCAAAACATGTTATCTTAATTAGACAAAATATTTAAACTCAACACTGTCTAGAAAATATAAAAAATACATGATATTTGAAAAGTCAAATATATATATATATATATATAATATATGTATTTCTAAGGTCACCTTGTAGATAAAAACATTTAAAAATTAAAGTATATTTATATTGAAGTAACTGGCAACATTTGAAGTGGTGCCAAAACTCAATAGCAAATGATGATCTTTTGTAAATTGCGAATTTATGTTATTGCAAAGTTCAATATAAAAAACTCCTAAAATTCCTACATAGTTGAAAATGAGCTGTCATTTAGAAATATTGTTACAGAGAATATGCATGTATCTGAAAAAGCCAAAATAAATTTTGAATGACACTAAAGCATCAAGAAAAGTCAAAATACAGCATTTCTAACAATATATTTATGATCTCAGTGATATTTGAAAGAAAAAATACTTTATCCTTCCCAGTGATCTCCTAAAATATATCTATTCTACCCTGACATATTGAAATGAATAGAGCAGGCTTTCCCAAGAGTTCAGAGTACCTCAGTTGTGGATCCAGTTATATTACAAGTTGTCTTTCTGCCTCAAAATAGGAAATGAAATAGACCTTAAGATGTGTTATCAATATTCGCAGGCTTTCTTATGATTTTTTCCCCAAAGTTACTGAAAGCTTTCAAATATGAGTGGTTCAAAGGTTTTGAAAAGAAGATCAAGATAAAATTTCTTAAATTAAAGTTCCAAAATAGTAAGACCAAATCTTAAATTAAATCTCATTTTGTATCATCCGATAATAGGAGATAGCTAAGGATATGGGTGATATTTTTCAGGAAATGTCATGTCATATGTGATGGGTTATTTCTTTCATAGTCTCAAACATTTAATTGGAAATCTTTGCCAATTTGTGGTTATAATAACCTGTTCTGGGAATATGTGGCTTATTTCTTGAGCAAGATTGTCATTCTATTCAATTTGATTTTAAACATGCATTTCAAATTCTTAAATGTATCCTTGTAATAGCTACCATTAATGTCATCAACTACAAACTACACTGCACAGTAAGTTTTAATTTACAAATTACTTTTAACCAATACATTCTTAAGATGATGACTACAAATTACAAGTAATTTAGAGCAATTTGAAAAAAATAAGTAAAATTATAATTGAATGGACCTATTTCAGAACACTACAATTAAATATGATAGATAAAATTGGCTAACTACATAAATACAGGGGACTGGTACCTGCAGATTTTTATGCCTTTTTAAGAGAAGCTGATAAGGTGCTGAGTAAATCAGATCAACAAAATTTGGTAGTGCCTTTTTTTTTGATGCATGTATATCATGTTAATAGGAAACATGTAAGTTAAAGAAATAGATAGCATAGATGATACAGGAAGAAGAAAGGAAAGCAGAAGTCAGCGTGAAGGGTGGTGGGGCAGGCAGTATTCTGCAAGTGGTAAAAATGGTAAAAGCATTAGCAGGAATTTAAATTTGTATTTAGTAGGGAAGCCTCCCTAAGTATAGAGTACTATTAAAGCAAAATTCTGCAACCTATGTGATTTTAACAATAATCACATGTAATGTGTAAGTATCTGTTCAGTTTTACATTTTGCAAATTTTTATTCTTACAACATCATCAACAATAATCAACACTTACTGAGATCTCAATAAGTTCTGGGCACTCTGATAAGTACGGTCTGCATTATCTTATTTTATCCTCAAAACAACCCTTGAGATAGCTACTTGGATTCTTCTTATATTTCAAATGAGAAAACTAAGGTTTAAAGAAATAAATGAATTATACAGACATATAGCTATTAAGACAGACAGAATTCTAACCCATATTGACCTGACCTTGGTGCTTTCATTGCTTCAGCTTTGTCCTCCTCTTATGTGGATAGTTGGTGAACTAAGTAGGTAAAATATATTTCAACTTATATTTTCAAAATTAGAAAAACTACAAATAGGTATTTTAATGTCTTGACTAATCTTTCATACATCAAATGCAATTCAACAAAATAAAATATGGCTGAAAGAGATGTGAGGAGTCACCCAGCACACTTAAGGGCTTTGTATTTTTTCGCAAAATTATCTAATTTATTTTCAAAATATAATGAGTGACTTGTATATGTAGAGTACTATGATAGATATTTTGAGATTAAAAAAATACTTCATAGACCTTGATGTCTATCAAGGGATCAATCTGTACCAAAAATTGTAATTTTTTAATGGAGAATAATAGAAAAGTAGGAACAGCTTTGGAAACATTGGAAAAATAATAACGTAGCCTGGGGAGTAAAAGAAGGTTTCCTGGAGAAGTAAATATTGGGTAAGCAGAATAATTGCCTTCCCCAAAATGCCTACATCCTACTCCTTAGAATCCATGAATGTCTTGGGTTACAGGACAAAGGGGAATTATAGTTGCTAATTACCTGACTTTAGAATACTGAGGTTATCCTGGATTAACTAGGTGGGCTCAATATAATTCAAACAGTCATTTGAAGTAGAGGAAAGGAACAAAAGAGAGAAGCAGAGACATTGCAAAATAAGAAGGAATCAGCTTAACCATGCTGTCTGAAAGCTAGACTAATGGGGCCATTAGCCAAGAGATGTCAGTGGCCTCTAGAAGCTGAAAAGTTAGGAAACTATTTCTCTTCTAAAGCCTCCAGAAGGAATTCAGCACTGACATATTGATTTTAGCCCAGTGAGCCTCCTGTTGGACTTCTGGCCCCCAAAACTATAAGATAATAAATCTGTGTTGTGTTAAGCCACTAA
Organism: Pan paniscus; assembly: GCF_029289425.2. Taxonomy (NCBI): domain Eukaryota; kingdom Metazoa; phylum Chordata; class Mammalia; order Primates; family Hominidae; genus Pan; species Pan paniscus. The sequence continues at coordinate 59,444,556 of NC_073249.2, read as the reverse complement.
GCTCGTGGTAATTTGTTAGTACAGCAATCAAAACAAATCAAATCCCTAAATGGAGACCTTGAATGTATGCATAAGGATTATATAATATGGAGACTCTTGTCACCAGTACAAGGAAACATATGTGCAAGACCCAGAGCTGAGAGTATGCTGAAGGTAAAACAAAAACAAGAAGTACTTCCTATAGGGGTTTGTTATTCATGGTCAGGTTGATGGACTTTATCAGGGGGCTAAAATAGAAGTTAAAATCAGATAAGTGACATAAGGTATGTGTTTAAGACAGGTGACACTAGCATTATGGTGAAGTTTTATAAACTCAGATTGAAGGGAGAGGGTAAACAAGACTGAAGGGCATATTAACAATGAGTTGCCTATGAAGAAAGTTATTGAAGACTTTGATAAAATTAAAAACAGAGTCACATAAGATTATGTGCAAGAAAATGTAATAAAGGAAGCACAGATATACAGGAAACAGGGAGGACTGAATTTAAGATTAGATGCCATGGAAATACTTTGAGAAACAGTGATGTTTGAGCTTAAAACAGCCCCCAGAGTCCAAACTAAAATAAGCAAGTGGCCTCTGGAAACTGTGGTGTTCCCAAGGAGGAAATTCGACCTAGTAGAATGGCCATTGCAGATATGGTCACAGAGAGCAATGGATAAGAACAAACTTTCAAAAGGCAGGGGTCAAGGACTGCAGATAACACCAGACAACTAATTTCCTCACAGAGAGCACAGCAAAAGCCTAATCAAGAGACATGCCCTACCCATAAATTCGGAAGTCTTCAGCATGCATAATATTTTTATCAATAATTGCTTTGTGTCTTCTATTCTTCCCTCTTCTACACGAGAAATGCAGTTATTGTGGCTATCATCTGTCTGGGCTGGAAAATGTTGTTGCTTTAAGTTCATTCATTGATAGATGTGAGGAACCAATCCAGAATTGATGGACATAACTCTGCTAGATCCAAAGATCTTGGGTACAATGATTGGAGGGAACTTTGGTTTGTCTCTCATGCAGTGGATGTAAGTATATTCCATATTTTAAAAGAAAATTACATTTATATTTTCATGTCCCAAATAGTAGAATTTTACAGAAATTACAAACTCATCACCTACCTCATTTCCTCTTTTTTCTAAACACACAGGCAAACAATACTTCCCAGCCTCTCATGTTGTTAGAAGTAGACTTGTGACAGTTTTAGCAAACAGAAGATATATGGGAAACCATGAGAAACATTTCCAAGCATGATATATCAAAACTCGTTATGGTTGATCCCCCATGATCAATTCCCCCCCCAAACAACTGGACACCGGTGCAGCTGAGGATGACAGAGCTGTCAGCAACGTGGGGTCCAGAATGACTGAGAGGTCAGTCCTATCACCCCCAACTCTGAAGACCAGGAAAATCAGCATTGGAAAGTTCAGAATGACAAAAAAAGGTTGACTTTATTTTGTTACTGAAACTTCGTGGTTTGTTTGTTACAGTAGCTAATGTAACCCTAACTCAGACATTCTTACAATCCAATGAGGTAGATTCAATTATTGACTTCATTTTAGAGGTGAGAAACCTGAGGCACTAAGAAATTATGTTACTTGTCCAAGGTTACGCTAGTTAATGTGTGGCAGAGTCAGAATTGAGCCAAAGAAGTGCGGCTACAGATGTTCTTCTCTCAATTGCTATTCTGAGACAAAATTATTGGGTTTGGACAAGAATAAGTTGCTGCTGACCCTGGAAAGGTGTATTTCAAAGTAGCAGTGGGAATAAGTTATGATTATACACAGATAATATTAATATGGTTAATATAAACTATCACAGTATTTTACTAAATCTCTCTGAAACTCTCAATATTTTACTAAATGAGATTTATAATTTTCACACATTCTGACAACCTCAGTGCTATAATGCATAAGGGTTGCAGAGACCTGTGGGACCTCTAAAATCTCAAATCCATTTCAATTCTAAACAAAAACACATCAATAATATTCAGCATGAATGTAAGTCCTGAAAGAATTGTTGAGTTTACATTAAACTAGTTTTGAATTCACCAATTTAAGCATTCATGAATTCAAGACAACCAAGAAAAAGAGTATGAAGGACTTCTAGATTTTATAAAGGTTGGATTATCATTTATTATGCTAAAAATGTGGCCGGGTGTGGTGGCTCATGCCTGTAACGCTACCATTTTTTAAGGCTGAGGCGGGCGGATCACCTGAGGTCAGGAGTTCAAGACCAGCCTGGCCAACATGGTGAAACCCCATCTCTACTAAAATAGAAAAATTAGCCAGGCATGATGGTGGGTGCCTATAATCCCAGCTACTCGGGAGGCTGAGATGGGAGAATCACTTGAACCCAGGAGAGGGTGGTTTCAATGAGCCGAGATTGGGCCACCGCACTCCGGAGTGGGTGGCTGAGCGAGAGTCATTCTCAAAAAAAAAAAAAAAAAAAAAAAAGTCTCTAAAATACCTTGCCTTAAAAAACAACAATTACTCTCAGCAGCAGCTGATGTAAGGGATCTTCTTGAGAAGAAATGGGGCACGTAATTGCTGCTAACACCTACCCCAAACTCAGCCATTATCAAGGGCAGCTATTCAGTTTCTGTCACTCACATCAAACCTCCATGAATAGCCTTGTCTTCAATTTCATGGTATAAACTGAGGCCATTATGGAGAAGGTTCTTCAAATTTTTGATCTCCGTCTCTCAAGCTGTCTGCAATACATCCCATATGTCCCTTCTTCCCTCTTGCCAAAGGGAAAGTGTTGATGTCATTTTATGTTGCACATTATGCTTGAGACCCAATTCCCTGTCTCATATTCATCATTCCCTTTCTCTTGGATTTTCAATTATGCTTTTTCTAATTTATTATAATAGTTTCCCAGTTCTTAAGAAAGTCACATTGAAAAAAAAATCACAATGAACAATTATCATATTCCAAATAAGCATATATTTTTTCATACATCTATGCCTTTACCCGTATTGTTTCCCCTGCTAGAACTCCCTGTTAATTATTTTAGCCTGTTGAACTCACACTTATGCTGTAAGATTTTTACTTTATCTCCTTCTTGGTAAAATCTCTACTAGTTTGAATGAGTAGAATTGTTCATCCATGTTATGCACTCTAGCTGCAATTGATTGATCTCTAGGTTACTTGTGTAAAAAATAAATTTATCTGTTACATGTTGATTTTCCTCTTTGACTAAAGGCAAAATTCGTGTGTAAGCATAATCAGTTCCTGAGCACAAAGACTAGCATTTAAAAGTTCAATATATATTTGAATGAATAAATAAAAATACTATTCCAAGGAAAGAAGCAAATCAGATACACCTTTCCTCTTTCTTTATATTGGTAAATAATTGAACAAGGAAAGGTATGCTCAAATTCACTGTTTTAAGTTTAATCTTAATAGTAGCCCAAACTACCTTACATTTCAGGTTTATAATCAATGTAGAATTATAATACCTGTATTTGCATCTCTTCCTAAGAATAGTCTCATTTATTTATTTCCTCCTGAGATCCCATTTCCGTTCTAATTTTATTTAACTTTATCTAATATTTTCAGCATCGGGGGCATGTAATGATTCTTGATTTGATTCTTTTATTTCTATAAAGAACTTATCTCAGATACAATAGTTTGATTTGTACCAATTTCCCTTTCACTTGATTACAGGAGTTAGACTATGGAAAGCAATATATCTCAAGTATTCTTTATCCCATCTAGTTCTTGAAAAATAGGTGCTTGCATATTGGCAGCCCATATAACTCAATCTCCCAAACTGCTTCTCAGGGTAATGCACTTATAGGCTAAAGCTTCTTCTGAAGTCTGGTGATAAATGCAGGATTAGGGAAAAGTTTTGATTATTATAATGGGTCCCTATTTTTTTTCCTCTTGTTTAAAAAGTAAAGACAAATAGTAGATCAGAATTAAATTTCACAGAGATTTTTTTTTTCCACTTGATCCCTGAATTATGAAGCTGGGACATACTCCTGACTGGTTCCTCATCCCTAAAATGATTATATCAGATGTAGATCTATATAATTCATTCTATCTTTCACTTATTTTGTAAAATAAACAGCTTTAATTACTTTATCTTCTTAAATGAGTGAAAATTAATAATGCGAATAAGTGAAACACTTTTCTGCTTAGTATGTAATAACAAAGCACAGATGTAGATCTATATATTTTGTTCAGATGTAGATCTATATATTTCATTCTATCTTTCACTTATTTTATGAATTGAACAGCTTTAATTACCTTATCTTCATGAATGAGTGAAAGCTAATAACAGGAACAAGTGAAACACTTTTCTGCTTAGTATGTAATAATAAAGCTCAGAACTGGTTGTGCTTATTCACCTTAATATTTCATGCTCCTACTCACTAGCAGAACTTTAGGATATTCCTTACATGTGCCTGACTCAAATATCGCACCTTCATCTAAATCCATCCTTTAGGATCTAAACCCAGGATATTTATCTTCACATTCTCTTCTGAAGCTTGGAATATCTTATGCTCCCTTATTCCCCTTTCTCCTCTTTACATGGTTATGTCCTTCTCCTCTGGCATATCTTCTTCCTTCACTGGCCTCATTTTGGGTTTTGGCACTTTTTCACACTGTGTATTCCTGTGTTATAGCTCTTATCCCAAAGTTGTTGTTGTGTTTTTGTTTTAAATTACTTCCCTGTTTCCATTATTAGAGAACAGGCTTCTGTATTAGTTCATTCTTGCACTGATATAAAGAAACATCTGAGGCTGGGTAATTTATATAAAAAATAGGTTTAATTGGCTCACTGTTCCACAGGCTGTACAGAAAGCATGATGGCTTCTGCTTCTTGGGAGGCATCGAAAAGCTTCAAATCATGGTGGAAGGCAAAGGGAGAGCCAGCATGTCTTACATGGCCCGAGCAAGAGCAAGAGATTGAGGGAAGAGATGCCACAGCTTTTAAACAACCAGATCTAATTAGAACTCACTATCACAACAACAGCACCAAGGGGGATGATGTGTGTCAAACCATGAGAAACTGCCCCCTTGATCCAATCACCTCCCAGCAGACCCCACCTCCAGCATTGGGGATTACATTTAACATGGGATTTGGATGGGGACAAAGATCCAAATCCTATCAGCTTCCTAGTAAGTGCTATATTATATTTATCTTTGCACATTTGACACCTAGCACTAAATCTATCACTTATAAAGATGTCATTTTTAAATTTTAAAAATAGAGAATGGAATAAAGAATATTCTATAAGTTTTTTGTTTAAATTTTGATCTTTGTGATATACCTGTGTGTGTGTGTGTGTGTGTGTGTGTGTATGTGTAAATGTATGTGCTCACTTAACTTGGTGGATAGATTCTTGGTAACTTTGACTTTAAGCAATACAATGTATAATGATGAAACCAATTTTACCACAGGGTGATTGATATACACAGGGTTAACTTCCTACAGTATATTTCTGGTCATAAAAACACCACCAAACTTCCAAATAAATACCCAAAACACTCCTAATATTAAACACTGAAATAAATATCATCTATGCATACAGGTAAGAAAGATTAATAATAAATAAGATAATTATTTACTCGATTTTTAGTGAACCAGTGAGTGATGGTAGTTGTAATTGTGGTGAGTTAAATCAAGTGAAGTTTACACAATGAACATTGTTAGGAGACCCTCCTACCACGACACAGTTCAAAAGCAAACAATTACTAATAGGAGATCCCACTGGGCACTTTTATACCACATTGCTTATTTTTGTGCATTTGTATAATTATCGTATACTTCATGAATATTTGTTTTATAACAATTTGTATTTATTCATTCATTCATTCATTTTCTAACTCACTTATTCCAATTTAGGGTGGTGGGTGGCCAGAGACCATCACACCAGCTCAGGGCACAAGATAAGAACCAGCCCTGGACAGGACACCATTCCATCACAGGTCATAGTCACCCCCACCCCCCAACACACACACACACACTCACTCACTCATACTGGGACCATTTAGGCAGGCCAGTGAACCTAATGTGCATATCTTTGGGGTGTGGGAGGAAACTGAATTACCTAGATAAAACCCATGCAGATATGAGCATGTACATACATGCTCATGATATGAGAACGTACAAACTCCACACAGACAGTGGCCCTGGCCAAAAATTGATTTTGTTAATCATCAACATTTTCATGAAACAATATTATCTGATGTCCTGCTGTGTGTGTGTTTGTATATATGTATATATGTTATATATATATACACACACACGTATGTATATGTCTGTATATACGCACATTTCCAGATTAAAATGGAGTTTTATAATACATAATCCTTTAAAATAAGAGACAGATGTTAAGAAAAATAATGAATGATCTTACATTTTTTATGCTGTATAGGGGCAGGGCCAGACTAGTTAGTTAGGCAACACGACCCTACCATCTAGTGGTCAGAATACTGAAGAATAGAGTTGAGTCAGCAGACAGGGAAGAATTAATCAAAGCTAATCTCTACCATAAATCCAATACCCAATAGCATGCATCAGAAATGGAAAGAATTCATTACCACTCTATTTATTATCCTGAACTGAACACATAACTGTAATTTGAATTAAGTTAAAAATAATATACCTCCTGAAGTACCATTCATGTATGTTTCTAATTCTCTTTGATAACTATTTATAAACCATGCATAAAAGAGGAAGCAAAGGGAGAAATATTTTGAACATGAAGTGAAAATTATAAGATTCTGATTTATAGAAAATAAAAATGAGACTTCTATATATTTCAAAAATTTTTTAAAGTTTGTAGAACCAAGTCAATGTAATAAATGTTTTATTAAGTAATAAAATTAGCCAAAAGGTCTCTTGATTAGGAAACAACAAAAGCTTTTCAGTTTCACTGGCTTTATATTTTGACTGATTAAACAAATTTGGGTATTATTTACTCATCATCATTATTCATTAATTGACATTTTATTATCTTTGCTTTGGAAACATCATGATGGCAAAGAATCTCCTCAATGTATTTGTTTTTGAAAATTATTATACTGCATATTTTCATCTGAAGTTGATAGAACAGGTAATATTTAAATATAGTTGATTTTTACCTTGTGGTATGCAAACCTCACACCATTTGGAAAAATGGTTGCTCAACATAACAAGAAGTAGTCTTTGTTTTAAAAATGATGTTGTTGTTCATGTTACATGCAGGAAAAAGTATAAGCCTACAATTATTGAGTTTTCTCTAAAATTAATGAAATGATTTTTAAAACTATTGAAATATATATAAGATTTTTTCATAAATCTATTTTTATATATGTGTGCATATATATGTGTGCGTACATATATGATTATTTCTCATACATATATGGGAAATAATAGTATTTTAAATGAAAGGTAGTTCATATAATAAACCAAGAGATTACATATAATGGATCAAAAAGCTGAAGAATATGGTATTTCCAGTAAATACAGTAGTTGATCCTAAAAATTTGTTTTGTACCTTATCTCTAGAGACAAGTTCAGGAAGGGGCTGGGAAATGAGAAGAAGATAAAGTCCTGATAGGTTGGTTTGTGCATCTGAGAAGAAAACCAGTTCTTTGTCTTTAAATACAGTCCAAAAATATTACAAGGCCTGAGGATTGCTTTGCTCTCAGTTTTGCCTGAGAACAAAATAATAGTCTGAACCCTGTGTTAAGACCGGTAGGCCTAAAATGTGCTCCACAGAGATGTAGAATATTTCTCACTTGTGACAGAACACCATGGATTGAGTATACACATGATTGAGTACACAGATAGACCCGAAGAAAAAGTGCGGCTGAGAAACGGGAATATCCTAAAATATTCATCACCTAAGACAGGGTAGTGATGAAGACATTGCAAAGGCCGTGAATTTGAATAAAAAATGAATCCGAGGACCAGAAATGGTTTGACAAACCCTTGCCAAAGTCCATGTCAGTCTTCCCAACATACTTCTCAGAAAGGATGGAGGAATCTTGAATTAGGGAATTTACATGTCTACCATCCAACCAAATAGATATGCATATAAATATAAAATTTTCTAATAAAGTTACATTCCTTTTAGTTCTACACTGTATGATTTTTAACCAAATCACCATCATCATCATTATCAATGTTCTGAGTACTCATTAAGTTTCAAGCAGTAATGATTTCCTTCACATTAATTATCTCGTTTAATTTGATCAGCTCTTTTAAAGAGCGGGTGATGCAACTCACATTTTTACACATTCAAAGCGCAGAAGGATTATGTAACTTGACCAAATTGTACTTTGAGGATTCAAGGTCTTAACTGGGGTTGTATTAATTCAAAGTGTAGGCTACACCAATAGCTTCTTATTTAAAATATAAATTAGTTATGGGTGTCTGGGTTATCTACCAATTGAAGTATATGCATAAATAATAGGCTATCATATGATAGTGACATCTTTCACATACCTGGCCTAGGTAGTGCAAATTTAATAAGGAACAAATAAGGAGAAAAGTGATTTCCACCACAAATTTATATGTTAAGTTGTCAAATTTTTATTATTATAATTTTTCTTGTTAGCATAACTGGATAGACAATAGAGAGGTTACTGGGTCTACTTTTTCTCAGTCTCAAAAAATGTTGCATACCAAAATGATGACTTGATTTTCAAATATAGTTGTCATATTTAGTGGTCAAATGAGAACAAAGGAGATGATCATTAAGAATCATAACATTTACAAAAGAAGATATGAAAACCCTTTAACGATTGTAATTCTTCTCTTGAGGAATGAAGTGCATTGTACCTGTTTAATTTTTTCATCTAATGAGAGTTATCCATCGGAATGAATAAAATAATAATTTAATGTCTACCTCAGAAACGTGCTTAAGAAAATACAAAAAAAAATAAATAAGAATTTTTTTCTTATTTTGCATTAAGGCTGCTTATTTCACAGTTCTCTGTGGTTGAATATGATAACTTATACTCTGAGATTACATGGGAAAGAAAGACAAACATGACAAGCATGACATGATCATGAGATAGGTGCACAATTACTGCAAATGAAAAGCTTTCAGTTACACCAAAGATATTGTAAGAGAAAAAACCCTTTTCAGCTTTATAGCTTGAAAGCATATGAGTGATGAGTGATAAAGTCTTAGTCTTTTATTTTTTAAATCTACAGTTATAAAACCTGAATCTCTCTAAAACTAAATAAATTGTTGTTGAAAAGAAAACAAATAAAATATTGGAAAGGTATGCTTCTGGCATTACAGAGAGGAACACTAGACAAAAAATAGAAAAATATTGATGACTGCTTTTTGTCCATTTACAGGGTAAGAACAATTAAAACTGTTTTAAACCTGTTTCAGATTGCAAAAAGTAGGAAGAACACTAGACATTTTGAAGAAATTTCTAGATCCAGTCAAACCATGGTCTTAATTGTAATGCAAGCTTCTAACTTGTTTTGGTAAGTAGCAAAAAAGAAAGATCATTTTCTAAGACCTATAGCTATACAACGTGTGTGTTGTCTCGGAACACGAAAGCTCAATGAGAAAGAGGACTTAAAAATAAGTTGAAAATTAATATGGCAGTTTCCAAAATTATGTTCTATAATAATTTTGGAGATTGAGATCACACATGCCTGTCTCCAATACATAAAGCTGGGTTCAGAACCAGTGAATTCACCACAAGCCACTGAACACAGACATTTCCCCCTACAAAAATTCCCAAATTTTATCAATAATCAATAATAAGTTACCTTGGGAGAAAATGTAGCGTTAATAAATCACTGATAAATGAATATAAATAGGTAAACATACTGATATGGTCCTTCATTCTGTTTATACAATATGATGACAAATATTGCTCTTGAAATATTTGCTTAAGTTTGGTAAGTGTTCTTCCTGATTTATTTTGGGGAAAAGTATTTAAATGGTTTTATTAATAATGATTACTGCTACTAAGAATCACATTTGTCTAAAATATTATTTTAGACAAATATTATTTGTAAAATAATATTTTAAATAATAGATATCCATGTTTATATAATGAGATAAATAGAAATACTTTATAATCACAAAGCAACGATTGTCATGAGGATATTTTTGTCATAAGTTTAGTGAAATAAATTACCCGTAATTAATTGAGGGTAGATGTATGGAAGCAGAAAAGCAATATTGATTACCTTAAAATAAGTGTGATACCTTGTAATCATTATGATTCTCAGAGGGAGTAAGGGTCAAAAACTTGTGGAGCTCGATAAACAAAAATCTAATAAAAAATGTTTTCATAGATGACTAAACCAAAAGATTATAACCTTAATAAATTTATATTTCTTCAAAGTGCTTGAATTTTCAAATAAATATTAAAAACTAAATAATCGGCAGCATAGTAGGACAAATACAGGACAGTTACAAACAGCCAGCATTGAAGGTTGAAAGACTGATACCCAGAAAAAAAGCTTGCTCATATAAAATGCTGAAGGGAATAAAATAAATTGTGTATTTTCTGTAATAAAAAATAGATTAATTGCTTCAGACAGTAAAATTTTTGATTTGATTATAATAACCTTAAAATGATATTTAAATAAATAATTTGTAGATTCAAGAGAGCATTAAGCTCAGAAAAGTAAGCAAGAACTTAGCTACTTTACATTTTAGATCTGGAATATCGCTGCCTATACTAGTGATAAATTGACAGAAAGTTAAAACCATATTTAGCATACATTGAAAAATGATAAAAGTCAGCAAACTTACCAGAAAGGATTAAGAAGAAACTTAGCCTTATTTTAAATGTAGGAGAAGTCATCGGAAGTAGATATTGAAATTACATACTGAAGAGTTCATATCAATTTTTATGAAAATGTACTTGTAAGTGATAGCTGATGTGTGGAAAAGGAGCACTCATCAAGGGCTGACAGAAAGCCTGGACCACTCGATTAAGTTGTCTTGAGTTACTTGACAATATTAAAATATTTAGGTATGTAACTATTCAGAAGACAGTTGTATAATATGTCTGTATAACTGGCAGACCAACAATAACACTTCATATGCTGATCTGACACAATCTTTGTCATTTGCACTGCCCTTATCCAAAAATATTTTTATCATTTCTGCATATACATAACAATTATAAAATGATTTGTCATTTTCACATGTTGTGATATCTAATTTATACTGCTCAAGTGGATCCTATTACATTAATATGTTAAAAACCAATAATAACTGTTTTATAAAATTCACCTGTGTGAGTTCCCTGAAGGTCAAATAACTCATTAAAAATAATGTATTCAAACAATAAATTGCAAGGAAGCTCAATGAGATCCAAGACAAGGTTGAAAATCGACACAAAGAAACTTCTAAAGTAATCCAGGAAATTAAGGAAGGTCTAAACGTCTTAAAAAAAAATCAATCAGAGCTTCTGGGATTGAAAAACTCACTTAGGAAATTTCAAAATACAATTCAAAGCTTTATCAATAGACCAGACCATAACAGAAGCATTTCTGCACTTGGAAGTCAGGTCTTTTGAAATAATCCAGTCAGACAAAAATAAAGAAAACAGAATTTTTAAAAATGAACAAAGTATTTGAGAAATATGGAGTTATGTAAAGTGACCAAAGCAATGAATTATTGGCATTCCTGAGAGAGAAGGAGAAAAAGCATATTTGAATATGCCACTTTGAATATGAAAAATATATTTGAGGGAATAACACAGGAAAACTTCCCTAATCTTGCTAGAGAGGTAGACAGTCAGATAGAGGAAATCAGGAGACTACCTACAAAATACTATACAAAATAATCATCACCATGACATCACCAGATTGTCCAAGGTCACCAATAAAGAAAAAAATCTTAAAAGCAGCTAGAAAGTAAGGCCAGATCACATATAAAGGGAACGCTGTTAGGCTAACAACGGACTTCTCAGCAGAAACATTAGAAGTCAGGAGAGATTTGGGGGCTTATTTGAAGGATTTACAAGGAAAAGAAAATCCAGTCAAGAATTTCATATCCTGTCAAACTAAGCTTCATAAGCAAATAACAAATAAAATATTTTCCAGACAAACAAGCACTAAAATAATCTGTTACTATTAAACCCATCTTACAAGAGATACTTCAAGGAGTACCAAACATGGAAACAAAAGAATGATAGCCACTACTGCAAAAACACGCTTAAGTACATAGCCCACAGACCCTAAAAAGAAACCACACATTAGAAACTACGAAACAACCAGCTAAGAACTTCACAATAGGTTCAAAACCTCACATATCAGTATCAACCTTGAATGTAAAAGGTCTAAATGCCTGATGTAAAACAGACAGTGTCAAGTTAGAAAAAAAAAAATACACAAGCCTGGCACGGTGTCTCATGCCTGTAATCTCAGCACTTTGGGAGGCCAAGGCGGGTGGATCACTTGAGGTCAGGAGTTTGAGACCAGCTTGGCCAATATGGAGAAGCCCCATCTCTATTAAAATACAAAAATTAGACAGGCGTTTTGTTGGGCACCTGTAATCCCGGCTACTTGGAAGGCTGAGGTAGGAGACTCACTTGAACCCAGGAGGCGGAGGTTGCAGGGAGTCAAGATCACGCCATTGTACTCTGGCCTGGGCAACAGAGCGAGGCTCCATCTCAAAAAAAAAAAAGAACAAAAAAAAAAAAAAAGAAAGAAAGAAAAGAAAAGAAGACCAATCTGTCTGCTGTATTCAAGAGACCCATCTCAAACATAATAACAACCATAGGCTCAAAGGAAAAAGTTGGAGAGAGATCAAGGACACAAGCAAAAAGTAAAAAACAAAAGCGAGCAGAGATTGCTATTCCTATATCTGATAAAACAGGCTGTAAACCAACAACAGTAAAAAAGGAAAAAATATAAAGAATTCAATTTAACAATTAGAATTTGCTATCTAAACATATACACATCTAATATTGGAGCACAGAAATTTATAAAACTACTTTTTTACTTACAAAGACTTACACAGCTACACAGTAATAGTGGGGGACTTCAATACTCCACTGACAGCATTAGACAGATCATATAGGCAGAAAACAAACAAAACAATGTTTGCTGAATTTAAACTGATCACTTTAGCAACTGGATATAATAGACATGTACAGAATAATCCACCCGTCAATCACAGAATACACATTCTTCTTAGCTGCACATTTAGCATACTCCAAGATTGATTACATTCTCAGCCATAAGGCAAGTCTCCATAAATTCAAAAAAATCAAAATCATACAAACCATACTCTTGGAGTAAAAACAGAAATCAATACCAAGAAGATATCTCAAAACCACACAATTACATGGAAATTAAACAACTTGCCCCTGAATGATTTTTGGGTAAACAATGAAATTAAAGCAGAAAGTTTTTAGCACTAAATGCCTACATCAAAAAGTTAGAGAGATCTCAAACTGATGAATTAACAACACAGCTAGGGGAACTAGAAAAAGAAACAAAGTGACCCCAAAGCTAGCAAAAGAAAAGAAATAACTAAAATCGGAGTGGAACTGAATGAAATTGAGACCCAAAAATCCATTCAAAGAATCAACAAAACAAAAGTTGGTTATTTGAAAGGATAAGCAACATAAACAGACCACAAGCTAGATTAGCAAAGAAAAATACACAGAAGATTCAAATAAGCACAATCAGATATGACAAATATGACATTGCAATTGATCCCACAGAAATACAAAAGATCCTTTGAGACTATTGTGAATACCTCTACACTCAGAATCTAGAAAATCTAGAGGACACATAATCTCCCAGGATTAAATCAGAAAAGAATGAAAAAACTGAACAGAATAATATCTAGTTCAGAAATTGAATCATTACCAACTGAAAAATGCCACAGGGCCAGGTAGAGTCACAGCTGAATCATACCAGATATACAAAGAAAACTGGTACTAATTCAAATGAAACTATTCCAAAATATCAAAGATGGGGGATTCATCTCTAACTAAATCTATGAAGCCAGCATTACCCTGATATAAAAACCTGGCAGAGACAATGAAGAAAAAAAAAAAAAAAAAACCACAGGCCAATATTCCTGATGAACATAGACACAAAAATCCTCAACAAAATATTAGCAAATTGAATCCAATGACACATGAAATTCACAACAATCAAGCAGGCTTTATTTTGAGATGCAAGGTTGGTTCAACATACAGAAATCAGTAAATGTGATTCACCACATAAACAGAATTAAAAATAAAAACAACATGATCATCTCAATGCCTGCAGAAAAAGCTTATAAAATAATCCAACATTGCTTCATGATAAAAATCCTCAAGAAATTCACTGTTGAAGGCACATACCTCGAAATAATAAGAGCCATATGTGACAAACCCACGGTAAATATAATGCTGACCAGGCAAAAACTGGAAACATTTCCCCTTGAAAATTTGAACAAATAAAGGATATTCACTCTCACAATTCCTATTCAGCATGATACTGGAAGTGGTAGCCAGAGTAGTCAGGAAAGGGAAAATAATAAAAAAGAATCCAAATAGGAAAAGAAGTCAAACTACCTCTTTTTGCAGACAACGTGATGATTTAATTCTATACCTAGAAAACCCTAGAGACTCTTGCAAAATTTTCCTGGAATGGATAAATAACTTCAGTAAAGCTTTAGGATATAAAATCAACATACAAAAATCAGGGACACTTCTATGCAACAATAACATTCAAGCTGAGAGCTACATCAATAATACAATACCATTTACAATATCTGCACACACACACAAAAAAATACCTAGAAATATGTCTAACAAAAGAGGTGAAAGATCTCTACACAGCTACAAAATACTGCTAAAAGAAATCATAGATGACAGAATCAAATGAAAAAACATTACATGCTCATAGATTGGAATAACTGATATTGTTAAAATGAACATATTATTGAGCTACCAATATTATTTTTTTCACAGAATTATGAAATCTATTCCAAAAGTCATATGAGATAAAAAAATGAGCCTGAATAGCCAAAGCAACCCTGAGCACAAAGAACAAAGTCAGCGGCATCACGTTGCCAAACTTCAAACTATACTACGAGGCTACAGTAACCAAAAAAGCATAGTACTGACACAAAAACAGACTAATGGAACAAGTTAGAAATCCAGAAATAAATCCACATACCTAGAGCCATCTGATCTTCAATGAACTCATTAAAACTAAGCAAAAGATAAAGGACACTCTAATATATGGTGCTGGGACACCTGGCTAGCCATCTGCAGAAGAATGAACTGGACCCATACCATTCATCATAAAAAAAAGCCTCAACGTGGATTAAAAATTAAAATATAAGATCTAAAACTATAAGAATCCTTGAAGAAAACTTAGGAAATATCATTCTGGTCATTTTCTGTGTTACAGAATTTATGACTATGTTCACAAAAGCAATTGAAACAAAAATAAAAACTGGCAAGTAGGACCTATTAAAACAAAATAGCTTCTGCACAGTAAAATAAACGATCAACAGAATAAATAAAAAAACTACAGAATGAGAGAAAATATTCAAGAACTATGCATCCGACAAAGGCCTAATAGCTAGAATCTATAAGGAACTTAAACCAACAAGTAAAATACAAGTAACCCCATTAAAAATGGGCAAAATACATGAACAGACACCTCTTAAAAGAAGACATACAAGTGGCCAACAAATATATGAAAAAATGTTCCACATCACTAATCATCAAAGCAATGCAAATCAAAACCACAATGAGATACCACTTCATACCAGACATAATGAGTTTTATTAAACAGCAAAAAATAACAGCTGCTGGCAAGGCTGTGAAGAAAGAAGAATACTTATACACTGTTGGTAGGAATGTACATTAGTTTAGCCACTGTGGAAAGCAGTTTGGATAGTTCGCAAAGAACTTAAAATAGAAACACCATTAGACCCAGCAATCCCATTACTGGGTATATATCCAAAAGAAAACAAATCATTCCACCAAAAAGACACATGCACTCACATGTTCATTGTCCCACTATTCTCAATAGCAAAGACATGGAATCAACATAAGTGCCCATATGGTTGATTGGATAAAGATTATGTGGTATATGCAAACCATGGAATACTATACCACCATAAAAATAAAACAAAATTATGTCCTTTGCAGCAATGTGGATGTAGCTAGAGTCTATTGTCCTAAGTAATGCAGGAACAGAAAACCAAATATGGCATGTTCTCATTAATAAGTGGGAGATCACTGGGTATTCATGGACATAAAGATGGCAACAACAGAACCTGGAGACTACTTAGGGGAGCGGGGAAGGAGTGGGGAAGGATTGAAAATCCAAATATTGATCACTAGCATCCGAACTTCAGCATCATGCAACAGACTCAGGTAACAAACATGCATATGTACTCCCTGAAACTAAAGTAAAACAAAATAAAATTTAAAAACTCTATATCCATTAGAGAGTCATCTCACATTCTCCTCTCCTCCAGCTCTTGCAAGCTGGCATTATGGCGTTCTCATCATTCTATAGCCTATTAAGTTTTGAAAAAATAAAATAAAATATTTAAAAGATATGTAAGTATATAACATCAGAAAAAATAATGCAAGCTTTTCCTGGTTGAACAATGTATGTACCCAAAGACTTTTTTTTAACCTATGCATAATAACCACTTGAAAGCTTGAACTTAGCTATGAAAACTTACTGTCGTCTTGATTTCACACACCATATTTAGTCCATTAGAACAATAGTTTACCAAGAACTCTTCATCATGCTTTTAACAGGTCTGATTCTCATGCAGTGTATGGTAGAGTCTGTTAAATGCTTTTAAAAAGTTGTTTGCTGCTGTTCTGTTCATCCTCAGAAAGCACATAATTATTTGTAGTACGAGGTGGCCATGTGACTGATTTTTGCCATCAAGTGTAAGCAGGAGTGATGTGTTCCTTTCAGACATGGTTTGTGAAAACCCAGCATCTGAACTTCTCCATAGGCTTTTCCAGCTAGCAGAAATGGGATTATACATCAGAGCAAACATAAATACCACTTAATGGAAACAGTAGATCACCTACACAGTTCCAATGCATAGGTAAGAATTAACTCATACTTATATTTGAATCATTAATTGTGGCATCTATTACTTGCAGCAGCGAGCCTAACACAATTAATAAATTATGCTTAGCAATGTCACTAGGCTCTTTCCATTTTATAGACATGTCGATGGCAGAAATTCCCATAATCTCAAGGAAATTCATTTTGTTATCAATGCATCACTAGTATTTTCTTAATATGGTTGTGATTATTAATTATCTTTTCGTGCTTTTTATAATTATTAATACATTTTAAAAGTTATCAGACTATTTTAATCTAATTTTTTGTTAATCTGGCCATTTACAATAAGACAAACTTACATCAACCCTATTTTAAGCTATTTTTTCCAATAATTATATATGTCTATTTTGTTCACAAATTAAATACTGATACAATGATACATGTCAAGAAGAAGTATATGAACACGTGTGTGAATTTCCTGTAAACAATTTGCATATATACTGCCAACTCTTACTTATCTTTCATTTATTTGACTGATAGAAAGTAGGAATATGTATGGTAAATGGGTGCCAAAGGGCAAATTGCCCCAATGAAGCAGCACATCATCAAGAAAACTTGAGGGCTGTTGCCGAAGAACTCATATATGGCTGAACTGGTATACTGTATGGCAGCCAAACGCTAACTATTCTTTTCTCATATTTACCACTGCATCTGTCCATTCTGACAACTTCTCCAAGTATTCTACATGTATGGATTTCAAATACCTGTTCACCTTTTCCAGGGTCTTCTCCTCAGTAGGAACGGTGGCCAAGCTGAAATACATGGGTCTCAGAACTCAGGCGTGTCTACCGTTACAATGCCAGCAGAAAGACAGTCTTTCTCAAAACAACAGGCTCCTTCTCTCTGCTTTCTTTTATTCATATGTTCCTTATTTCCTTTTTGGCAATACCTGACTGACTGGAAATAAAGGCACATTTCTACATATGTCCAAGGCAAAGCATGTTTGCACTGTGATTTAGAGTACTACGATTTCTCCAAGGGCAGTTGTTAAGAACAAATCAGATGATCTTTCTCTGAATAAAAACATAAGAGAAAGACAATAAATATTTGTTTCCTGATTTAGAAAGATACTTTAGGCTATTATCAATCCGGGTGTGTTTCCATGTTGAGTGGCCCTCCAGTGATTTATTTCACTTTTCTTTTTCATGCATCTATGAACCCATACACCTATTTTTTAAGCTTTATTTCACATCTGTTTTGCACTTAGAATTGTGAAAAAAAATTCAGTACAAAGATGAAAAACTTGCTTTTCTCCTCCAGCAAATTTTAAATATATTTGTTGATAATAGTAACAAGTACTACCAACATTTTTGGATGCTTATAATATACCTGACCCAACACTAATTGATTTGCAAAAATGATCTTACTTAATTCTTACAATTGCTAGGGTAGATTTCTCCCCCCCGCATAAAAATTTATAGATGAGAAAATCAATGTACAAAAAAATTAAAAATGATCTCTAGGTATACAGCCAGCTACTGAGTGGTGAACCTACGATTCAATCATAGAGAGTTTTCTGAAGCCCTTCTTCTGAAGCAAACACATGAAGAGTATAGGTATGGTGATCACATTTGTTAATAACACTAAATTTAGTGGAACATATACTGCAGTGAGTGGCCAAATCGTAATTTTTTAAGATATCAAGAGAGTGAAAAAAATCAAAATCAAAATAAAGTTAATAGAGTAAATGAAGCATATGCACATCTTAATAACATCAAACTAAATATGCATTATTAATGATGAAATTATGTGTTCAAATATATTAATGATCAAATTATATATTAATGATCAAATATATCAAATTATGGCATCACCTTGTAAAGACAAAATTTTAAATTTTACACTATTTTTATCACTCTGTTTATGAATAGCTTGTAGGACTGAAAGTGAATTTAAGTTGCATCTTGCAAATTATTTCCCAGTGTAGAAATTACCTTAACAACATCGATACTAATTGATTACCAACATCTTCTACTGAAACATTTCCTGGGAAAAGGAGTTCAATTTCTTGTAACAGAGCCCAATCTATATCTTGTGATCTTTTTGAGTCCTAGGCTGCTGCTTTTTAACTTTAACTCATTGATCCTGATTCTGTCTTTTGAGTAACACATAATTAATTTACTTGCTCACTCTATTTGACAGCCCTTCAAATATTCATAGGGCTCTTAATGACTCCAATAAGTTTTCTCAGTTCCATAATAACTCCAATAACTACTTAGTTGAGATGCATTGCATCAAAATTTGCACAATGCTATATGAGCATGCACTTCCTTCCCACATTTTCACCTCCCATTTATACACATAAAGAGAATCAGATCTTTAGTTAAATAAAATTTGTTTAAATAATAAAAAAGTTAAAAATCATGAAAATTTCAGGTTAAGTTCAGATAATAAGTTAATTACACAAATGGGTGGAGTGGCAAATAAAGCAGCTTGATTTTGTCTTCTGATTTCAATCTTTTTTCAAGTTTTCTTGTTTTTGAAGGCCCCTGCCCACGCTACGTTCAAGGAACACTCTTGTCCATTTGAGCCTATGCTGAAAATATGTGAATAATTATTTCCTTTGGTTTCCCATCATAATGTGGAATTTTGCAAGTCTTGGCTAAATATGCATGAATTTTTTTAAAATGGAAAAATCAACATGAGAAACTGAAAAAGATGCAATTTTTTTCCATTCTTATAATTTTCAGGTTTTGTTGTATTTTATATATTATCGCTGGAGGAAGATGGGTGTATTTCCCCTTATTTGAGGTGCATGACTCTTATCCTTGAATAAGGTGAGATTATATTCACTATATATCTTATAAAAAGAAAAATGGGCTGAAAATTGACTATGACCCTTTTTGCATTCTACCTAAGAGCACAATTAGTTTCTAAGGTAAATTATATTTTGCTTAGAAGATGATTTGTCTGGGTGTTTAAATGGCATGTAATTAGGTCTCTGAAACAAGCTTAAACTGGGAAGTATAAAATAAAGTTCTATAGATTGCAGGGTATTGAAATAATAAGGTGAAAATGCTGTAGTGGTTCTTGCAATATGAACTGATATTTGATTTCCTGTGGGCAGGCTCAGATAGAAAATTTCTTAAGATTAGGAACATGCAAAAAAAGAAGTGGTGGTAGTCTCTATAAGAAGAAAAAAGCATGAAAGACAGGACACAAATATAATCTAGAAAGAGACTTCTTATATTGGGTGTGGTAAATGAGCTTGATGGATTTTGATGTTTGATATCTAGTTTAAAGATATTGCCTATTTTATATTGTAATTACTCCCTATTGCTTTTTCCCTTCATTTCTACAAATCTCCAGGAAAATTTAGTTAGCCATAGTTAGTACTGGGAAAGCAGGGAGAATTCTTTTAAAGACTTGGGTAAAGTGGAACAAAAAGATCTTCATCAATCTTGCCAAATTATGACAAAATAGGCTGAAGTGAAAATAGAAGCAGAAATCAACAGCATGAACTGAAGATTAAACAACTAGGACCACTAAACACTTCCTAGGCACATTTTAGGATATTTCTTCATTCACTTACCCGATAGAGGCTAAAGTTAAACTTTTACTACTTGCCTTAAAAGATGGAGTGACTCTAGAAGAAGAGGACTTCTAATTCTTGAAGTCATAAATAATAGGATGATGTCTTTATTTTATAAATACTATACTAAAAAATGATAATTTTTACTTACATGTAGATGTTTAAAATAAATGTTTACATAATTGAAAAGTTTGAATCTCAGATTGTTAAAGTAAACATTGTTAAGTTTGATGAATATTTAGTATCAGGTGGTATAAATATATTTATTTTCTGAAGTTTGTATAAAATCTTAACCCCAAATGGATGTTTAGACATTTTAAAGAATATATGACTCATTAACACTTTATATATAAATTCAAATATTTTTCAAAAAACCTCAAGATATTCTCAGATAAATAATCTCAAGAGAAGTAGATCATAACATTACCTGAAAGAAATCATCATTACAATGGAGATTTTAAAGTCTGAATGAAGCTAGCTCCCGTAAACTTGTCTAGTTTCATCTGTAACATGTACATTGCCAGTTAAAGATTTTACTGTTTAATATTGTGGTAGACAAACTCAAGGAATAGTGTAACCTATTATAAAACCTTTTCTTCCTCTCAAATGTGACATCTGATAACAGAACTTATTTGTGATCCCCAACAGTAAAAAGATTATAAGGTAGTGTGGTAAGCCTATCAGTGAATTTCTACAAGTGGGAAGTCTGCCATTTCCGTCTTTTGGAATACTACCATGTGATATATATTAAGGCAAGTGCCTTAATTCCTCTGTTTCCCATAACGAAATGAAATGGTTACAATAAGTCAGTATTACAACTCCTTGGAACAGTCACTGGTTCCATCACTACTCTCCCTCATTCTTCTAATTGAAAGTATTAAAGCTCCAGTAATACGCAAATGCCTAACAGTTCTATTTAACAATATAATTGCAGTTGGTGCCTTGAGATACTTGGAAGATTAATCTATGTTTTACTAAGATCATTTTGATGTTGTGCAAAGTTTCCATATCTACCTTCTTTGACAAGTGAAATTAGAATAGTTACATAGTTTTTTGTTTGTTTGTTTATAGTAAACTATATATGAGTCAAACACTGCATGGATTCTAGAAGAAAGCCATATAGATCTATGTTAACATCAAAAGAATTAAAATATCACAATGAAAAAATCCCAAAATCAAGCTACTATATTGGTATGAAAATGCCTATTCTTCCACTCAAGAAAACGTAAATCTTATCAAACCCCACACACCTCTAATGAGATTTTTAACCCAGGACAAATATCACTATGTATATTATTTACACAGGGAGAATGAATTCCTGAAAGTATGGGTGTAAATTAAAACTGGTGTAGACAAAATAGCATGCATCCAGCACTGCAAAACGTGCTCTTTCTACAGAATCTATGGCTCATTTCTTAAAGTGAATACTAAGTAATATTCCACTAAATTGAATAATAAGTCACATACTATCTCCTTCCCTCCCTCCCTTCCCTCCTTCCCTCCTTTCCTCCCTCCCTCCCTCCTTCCTTCCTTCCTTCCTTTCTTCCTTCCTTCCCTCCTTCCTTCCCTCCTTCCTTCCCTCCTTCCTTCCTTCCCTCCTTCCTTCCTTCCTTACTCCCTTCCTTCTTCTGACTTTACCTAGAAAGATACCCACCAAGAATACTAATGAATATTTGGTGAAATAACTAAATAACTTTAGAATTTAATGAATATCATCACAAAACTATAGCTACATACAATATTATATAATACTAAACTAACCTAAGGCATCTTGGAAAGAGAGAAAGATCCAAGTGAGAAATCAGTCAACATGGACCATATGTTTGATGTTGAAGGTATGTTTAACACTCAAGTCTGCATACCGCCATGGTAGATACCTAGATAATCAAAGGAAACCCAATTTTCTCTATGTACCCCACTCCTACTCCCAGAAAAGAAATGGATGGAAATTGAGTAGTGTTCTCCAGTTCCCTATGCTTTGTTAGCTTTTGTTGCCTTCTGTTGACTTTGGATTTGGACTCTGTGATGGTTACTATTGTTACTCAACTTGATTGGATTAAAGGATCCAAAATGTTGTTCCTAGTTGTGTCTGTGAGGGTGTCGCCAAAGGGGATTAATATTTGAGTCACTGGACTGGGAGAGGCAGACCCACCCTCAATTTGGGTGGGCACCATCTAATCAGCTGCCAGCATGGCTAGGATAAAAGCAGGCAGAGGAACATGGAAGGGCTAGACTGGCTGAGTCTTCTGGCCTCCATCTTTCTCCCGTGCTGAATGCTTCCTACCCTCGAACATCAGACTCCAAATTCTTCAGCTTTTGGACTCTTAGACCTACACCAGTCATTTGCCAGGGGCTCTCAGGCCTTCAGCCACAGACTGAAAACTGAGCTGTCAGCTTCCCTACTTTTGAGGTTTTGGGACTCAGACTGCAGATGGCCTACGATGGGATTTCACCTTGTGATCATGTCAGTCAATTCTCCTTAATAAGCTCCCTTTCATATATACACCTATCCTATTAGTCCTGTTCTTCTAGAGAACCCTGACTAATACAGACATGGACTTGGATACGATCTAAGGCCATGCTTGGGTTTTATTGTTGTTGTTGTTGTTGTTGTTCTGTGTTTTTTAAACTATGATAGTGTCTACCTCTTGTCATAGTTTTATACGTGAAATGGGTCCTGTCACATATGAAAGATATTTTGCTTAGTGTTGACTTAATTTCTTCAACTATACTTTAAAAACTTGAAGTGTAGTTATTCCATTTAGTCTACATAATACATCCCTCCCTATTGCAATGATTCAAGGATAACAAACTTGATCTGATGTCTAGGAAAAACGTTGCAAATCTAAACTTGACATTTTAGTAACTTAAGCAATTGAAGAAGCTTTCAAGAAATCAAACCTCAGAATGCAATGCGAATGACATCTTTTCTTTTGCTGTAGTATCTAAAGCTAGTAGGAAACTAAATAGAGCAGACTATCTAAGCCTAGCTCTAGAGGTAATTTGTCATTTTGTTTACACTATAACAGAGTTAAGAATTACTTAATAAAGGACCTTATATAAGTCTTGGATATTGAAAGAAATGTAAATTTGTTATTTTTTCTGAATATTCTAAGTTGACTCTATGGTTGAAAAGGTAAACTTTAAGTACATGGTAATCTAAGGGCTACTTATCATTTCAACTCCTATTGTCCAGAGGAGAAAATAGTTTATTTGTACCGGCACTGCTACTAGTTATGATATGTGCATATATTTTATTAAGAAATGTTTGCAGACCAGAATATGGAAAGAAAACAAATGATGCATATCAAAACATAAGTGATGTTAAACGGAAATACATTGAACAAATTTTAGACACATGCCTGTTTTTGTCTATCAGTTTATAATACAATTGCTGTAATAGTATTTTTTTTTTCCTAGTGGGCTGTGTCTTGCTTACCTGTACTATCTTATACTATCCAAGACCTCTGTAGAAATAATGACAGTTGATCACATTTTAATGTAAGATAATGTAATTTTAGACTTAGAAAAGGTAAGGAGTTTTAATTAAGAAAAACTATCATATAGGACCTTCATTTCACAAAGGACTAAATACATAGTTAGCAATATATTCTTGTTGTCAGTAAAAGGGAATGTTTCTTATGCATAGTTACAAGGTGTGATGGTGTAAGCAAGTATATATGAGAAAGTTTGCTTTTCCCCCACAGGCAGAGTATAGCTGATTGCAAATGCAAAATAAATAAATAAATAAATAAATAAATAAATAAATAAATAAATAAATAAATAAAACAATCTTTTTTCTTCAGCTTTCAGTGCAGAAACTAGGCAGCACGCCCATAATATTGAAAGAATGCTCAGCACAGGTTAATTTGCCTTACCCTCTCTAGGACAGTGGCCTTTCAAAAGCCTCACAAAAATAGTTAATCTGCTTTGTCACTGTTGCTCTTAAAGCTTCACAGGATACTCTGCAAAGCAGTGGCTGCACTGCAGATAGCTCTAAAGCTTCATTAAAATCAAGAATATCTTTGAAAAAGGATTGTAATCCTAGACTAGAAAAAAACAAAGTCAGATTTTTCCCTTTGTGGCTGGTAGAAACCCTGATAACATTGAGAACTCTTACACATCTTTCTACAGTATCTGTACAAGCTGCACTAGAATCACATCTCAGTTCACTGAGTTAGTGACCTAGAAGAAAATAAGTAGGTTTCTCAGAAATTAATGCTTAAATGTAATTGAAGGTCAGGCAGATAAATTACGTTAAAACAGTAAATGAAAATCCCTGAAGAGGAGATCTTCTTTTTCTGTCCAAACAGAAGTAATTATGGACATATTCCTTGGGCAATGATTTCATTCAGAGTGGCTCATACAATGTTATTCATGTGGCTCCTCTAGTATTGCCCACCTGCCAACTGCCTCCCGTACTATTTAAAAAATATTAAAATGAGCCAAACCCTTTTTCTAACAATATAATTCATTTAGGCATTTATTTCTGTTATCGTATGGGTGTGTTTTGAGTTCTTCATATCTTATCTTCAAAAGTGAGTTTTTACTTAGCAGAGACACACAGTAGATCAATACTTTATAGACATTGTCCTGATTTTATTTGTGAATTGTAATTTAAGATTGCAAAAGATGTTGATTTATTCTTCTGTCAAAAGGCATATATTTTCAACTAGGCTTCTATGTCCATTTGTCCAATTTATTAGACAGGTGCCTTATGACAGCACTAGTGAAATTTGATTGATTACACTTACTACCTATGACTGAGTATCAAAAAGAGGAAAGAAAAAATAGCTATTTCTATAGCCACACTTAAAACTGACTCATATTTTATATATTGAGCCTATACAATGTGGGGAAATCAAAGATAAATAAAATACTTAGATAAGAAAAGCTTTCAATTCAATGTATCATAGGAATCTCAAATGACCTCTGGGTTATGTTATCTGCTGGCAGCAAACAGGTAGTGGTTTTACTGAGTTGTAAAGTAATCAAGGAATAGAAAAATGGAGGACACTCCCCAAAAGACATTTGCCAAACTGGGTGAGGCTTAAAAGTCTTTATTTGAGCTGCTCATCTGAAAGCTCATATTTTCCATCTCATAATCAAATCTTTGAAGACTCTGCTGCAGTACAAAATCTTTTATGACACTCCTTTTGGGTCTAGCTCAGTATATACTCTTCCTTCTTATTGATTGATTTATCTCTCCATGGGTTTATTATGGGTCCCTGGACTCAAGAGGAGATAGTTTAATATCTCTGGAATTATGAACAATTTATCCCAATCTTTCTAATATTTCAGATTGACCAAGCATGTCTGTGTTCCTGACACCCACATTTGAAAAATAGAAGACTATTTACTGGAACTTCAGTGGCTATAATGAGTAACACCACACAAGTTCTTAATTTATTTCCCCACATGCATACTAGAATAGAACCTTTCTTATGAATGAGAAAACAAAATCTCATAGGCCCTGTCAAAAAAAAAAAAAAATCTGTGTAATGTAATGTCAGCCACACTTCTCAATGCTAAGTACTTGGTCCTCAGCTCAATCCTTATTCTCTAAAAGAGGATCAAGAGTACCTGGATTCTAATGTAGAGAATACTCTATGTGAGCAGATATAAGCAATGAATTTGTCTGATACTCATTCTTTTTTTTTTCCAAGAAATACTTTTTAAGGCTTAAAGATGTATCATTTAACAGGAAAGACAAAATTTTCTGCTCTTGTGCAGTTTATACTCTGTTGAGTAGAACTTATATTCATCATGTTAGGGACAAAGAGAAAAACTAGCACTAATTATCTGCTTGAGATAACTGCTATGCTCCAGTAGTTTAAGATGAAATCCGTGGTCCAGTCATCTGGAATTTAGAAGCTCCATTACCATCACACTTCACAGAAAAGCAATCAGCCACTAGTTAGTAATTTTTATTCTTCACATTGGTTAGTCGAACAAACACCTCTGTCTTTTTCAATGCTAATCTATGGTGAACACACCTACAGTAATGTCAGCAAACAAATTAAAATGTAGTAGGACAAATAATCACTTTTAATGTTTTTCATGTTCTGTTAGTATAAAATATCTAACTACTTTTATTATACATGATAATATATGATGTTTAATATTTATTCTATATTTATCATGTTTTATTTGCACAAGAGCTTTAAAATGTACTTTTCTTTCAGTGTGTGTTCCCTGGTACAAAGGCACTTCAAAACACAATTTTATTTTTAATGTAAAAGTAATGCCACCCATTTTGTAAGCACATATAGCATAATACTTCCAATGGACACACCAACAAAAAACGTGATCTATGAGTAAAGACCACACATATATTTACAGAAGGAAACCATGACTCTAGATTTCAAAGAGTTATCTTTTGACTGGCTTTACAAGATGACATTATTTGGAGATGACTATAAGATGGGAAAAAGAGGCAGAAATATCAAAGTTCCATAGTTGAAAAAAAATTACATGCACAAAGACAAATACACAGATGTAAAATCATACACAGACACAGACATATATATGTGTGTGACATTATCAGGAAGCAATACTAACACTTTCATGTTTCTGCAGTGTATTTGTTTCCTGTTTCTACCTAACAAATTATCACAAATTTAGTGGCTTAAACATTATACAATTATGTTAAAGTTTTGCAAGTCACAAGTCCGATGGATGTCACTATGCTACAATCAAAAAGTGTCAGCAGGACTGAGTTATTCCTAGACACTATAGTGGAGGCCCTATTTCTGTGTTTTTTTGCAGTTTCTAGAGTACCCCACATTCCTTGCCATGTGACCCCATTTCTATAACTTCAAAGTCAGCAGGGTTGCGATGGGTCTTTTTCTCAGTCTTCCATTTATCTGGTTCTCTGTCTTCTGCCTCCCATTTCTACTTATAAGAATTACTGTGATTATGTCTGGGTCACCTGGATAATCCAGAATAGTCTCCCCATTAAGGAGGCTATCATATAGTATTTTTTAATTAGCAACCTTAATTCCATCTCCAAGTTTACTAAGTAACCTAGCATATTCACATTTTCAGGCATTAAAATGTTGACATTTGGGGGGCCACTATTCTGCTTACATATTCATGGTTAGGGCTTTCTGTGCAAAAAAAAAAAAAAAAAATGATGGGTTATAAAGATTCTGAATGTTTTTCCACAGGCCCATTTGCTTTTTACATCCTACTGGTGTTTAACCTGGAGTCTTTTGCTATTTTACGAAGAGTATTGAAACATGTCTCTCTGGAGTCAAATATTTCATTTCAGGTAGGCACTTGCATATATATATATATATATATATATATATATATATATATATATATATATATATATATTTCCAAGTAAGTTGTTTATATTAGGGATATAAGATTTTTCTTCCTCTCTCATGAGGGCTACTGTTGGCAACTGGGCAGCATGTAGCCTATATAAACTTCCAGAATCATAATTTTGGGATTATTCTCTTGCAGACACCTCCCTTTATGATGTCAATCTAAGGGTTGAGCTAAGGGAAATAAATGTGATTATTGTAAGTAACAATACTTCTGATCTCAGCTATATAAACTACATGTACATTTTTAGGAAAAAAAAGAATAAATATAGATGTTTAAACATATGAAGTATATCTCAAATGATAAATGTTTGTATTTAGCTGTGGCCTAGAATAAATACAGAATTTTCTTATGGGCCAAAGACAGAAAACGGTGTTAAGATCAAGTGATGAAAAGCTTTGAATACAAGTTTAAGGAGGTAGACTTCATTCAGTAGGATTCGAAGAACTATGGTGGCTCTTTAAACAGAACTGCGGCATAGCCATTAAATGTATCTAGGAAAAATATCTACCATCAATCAAAGTACAGGTTGAAGTTAAGATGAACAGGCGATGTATCAATTATTGATTTACTAAACTGAGGGAAACTGCTGCATGTATGATGAGGAAGAACCACCCAGGGTTAGATTTTGGGAACAGAGGAAGAGTGAATTAAAAAGTTGACAGAAAAATAAAATGAGTTAGGTTTGAAGAGGTAAATATTTAAAATTCTGTGGCAGATATAGTTGGAAGAAGGTGGCTGTTTAAGGCTAGAGTTTGAGAGAGAAGTTAAGACTACAGATGAATAAATGCAGAAACTTTGCACAGTAAAGTGAAAACAAAACCAAATTAGCCTGATTTTGAATCTTGATTCTGCTATGTACTATGGTGAGCTACTTGGGAAAGTCAGTTATCCTTTCCAAAACTCAGCTTACTTAACTGTAAAATTGGAAAATAATAAGCATTCTGCACAAGTATTATAAAGGAAGGATGACATATAAATTAAGTGCATATTTGAATGCCTTGTATATAGTACATGCTCAACAATCATTTTTACTTTTATTATTATCATTACAATAATAAAAACCATTACTAGTATTATTATATTTAATCTCTAATTTGTTAGAGGTGTTAAAGAAAATTGGTAACATAGACCAGGGAGAGTACGTCTTCTACCAATCAATAAACCGACTCTGTATGTACTTCAATTACACTAATAAGGACAGAAGAATCATAATAAAATTATTTTTACTCAAAAATGAAATGGGCTGTATCATACTCAGATATCAAACAGCAAGTAGATTTCTTCTTATAAATATCTATAGTCATAAGCTTATTCCTATAGACTTGTTCCTAAGTCCATGGTGCCAAAAAATTGTCTTCTGAAGCATTTTACTGTCATAATGTATTCATAATATAAGGACAAAGCAGACAGCAGCATTATACACAATATCATGAGTAGACCTAGTGCTCATGAAAAAATATACAAAAAGTAAATATCAGTGGAGAGCTATATAACATATATGTGATAAAATGAACTATGTTTATTCACCAAGATAAAATACATTGTCCTTCAATTTCAGTAGAAAAAAATCTTCTTCTATTACTAATATAAAAAATAAGGCTGTTTGTTGAAATATCATTAGATAGTAACTAAATTTTTTGAGACCTTTATATGCTAGGAACTGTGCCAATTGTTTAACGTACATTAATTTCATTCTCCTTTGAGTCTGTTACTTCAATACTTTCAATTTCGAGCTCAGTAAAGCGATAGAGGGAGGCCGAGTAAATTCTCTAAGGTCAAATAGTTAGAAAGTACTAAACTTGATTATTGCCTAGGCAGTTTGACGCTACAGAGCTGTAATTCAACTATGATTGCTGAATTGGCCATCAACAACAGTACCCTCTCAAAACTTTTCAGTGCAAACATAAGTAGCAAAGATTTGATTGTCTATTACTATTTTCAGTTCACAATTTTCTACTCAGTATAGCTCTGAATCATTACTAAATATTAATGTCATCATCATGACTTTCTTAGAGAACACTTTTTCTGATAATCATGGTTTTTTCTGATAATCATGGTTTCTTCTTCCATTCATCTTGAAAAATCTGACAAGAATCAGACCACAAAGGAAAGAATGTGCATAATATCAAGTGTTCACTGATAATCAGTCATGTTTGAATCTCTTAGCTAGGAGGTAGTTGAAAAGTTTAACATAATAAATAATCTAGCTAAATAATGATAGTGGTAGACACAGTATTAAATTATTGCTAGTCAGAGTATAAAGTTCAAATATTTAAACAATTTAGCATTATTTTAACCTATATGCCATCAACGACCTTAGGGAATAGACATTCAGAGGAGATTATTACTACAGAATGATGAACACTCACTTAAAGCAGAAGTACTGAGCACTGTGAGAACTATATAATTGGCTTTAATATAATTGTATTGAATATGCATTACGTACATTGTCAAAAAAACTGTCACAAATGATTAATAAATTTTAAAGTCATGGTATAAATTTCAGAACATTTTATTAAATCCATTAACCTGCCAAGTAGTTTAGTCAGGGTCCTTGTTCATGTATGCACACCTTTAATATCAGATCTACTGTAAAAGTTGTTAACATTGAGACTCATTGGTCTGAAAATGACCTCAATAAGTCTACTGTCTCTATACCATTCATAACCAGTTGTGCATGTTCATAATCGTTCCAGAAAAGAGACACTTAGATTTTCTCTGGAAGAGCGATTTGAAAGATCTAAATCCAGATTACTTAAACTTAAAAAAAATTAAATTCCAATTTGCCCATGAAATTGAAGCAATAGTTTAGAGCTCAGAATCGAAATAAAACCAAGACCTGGAATCAGGAAGAACATTGGAATCAGTTTCTCTGAGCATTTCTTTCTGCTTCCTCTCTTCCTTCTTTATATTCTTTTAATCAATTTTTGCTTGGAAATACAGTATTATTAGTAATATTAGTCATATATATCTATTTCATCATATTGTTATATGGATTAAAATAGAAAATGTTAATATTAGAATTAGGAAAACATGACAAAATTATGCAAAATATGCATGTCAAATTATTTAGAAGATTATTGCTAAAACTAGCTAGCCTAACTTGAAAAACCTGTCATGGAAAGAATTAAATTACTGAAATCAATGACCAAATAGCCATTTACCTTCAGAAAAAAAAAAAAAAAAGAACTCTTGTTAAAATAGGTGGAACTCCTTATTAATTGTCTTCTTAAAACAGTAAACAGTGGAAAGACAATCTATTAAACAAAATATGTTTTTTCTTTAGAACATTCATTGGAAATCATTGCCAATTATCTTTCAGTCCTAAAATTGATTCCAAATATAGAAAGATGCATCCTCTCTGTAAATGATCAAAATAAAGATAGCTTAAATAGTTTAATTTTAAAATGTCCATATTTAAATAAATTATAATAGTCACAACCTGCATAAGTGAAAGATTATATAAAATGGAAAATAGTGACATTTTAGAGTATCAGACATGAGAACAATAAAAGGGTTAAGAAAATGTAGCATTTCTAGCAGGTCTGTCATTTTAATATGTTTGCAAAGGCAAGTACAGATATTCTGAGAATAACCATCAACTGTAGTAAAATGATTAAACATACAACAAATTTTAAAGACACTTAAAATATACCAAAAAACTGCAAAAGCCTTATTACCTAAGAGGTAAGAGGATATTGCCAAAATATATAATCAAAAAAGTGAAGATTTATTTATATGTGAAATATAACTAATATAGGAAAATAATGGGAACACTCAAAGCTATGGCAATAGGCTGCTAAACTGAAGGCAAGTGCTTTGTTAATATATAGTTAGTTGTATGCAAGACATTCTTACACTTTTTTCTCTTTAAATAATAATGTATCCTTTTTATCTTTGGTATTTCTGTACTATTTTCTCTGAATCTCAAACAGTTTTTCGTTTTTAAAAAAACTCTTAGGTCTTGAGTGTTCCTGTGCTTATTCCTTGCCAAAGGATGTGCATTTCTTGCCAATATCTACCTAATTGTGGTTGCAATGAATCTGAGAAATCTAGCCAATCTCACTTAATCTAGATCATTTTTTAATACAAAGTGCTACCTTTCCTTAGAATATGCATTTATATTTTTCACCCTTCTTTTGCCAACAAACTGCCCCTCATTCTTGAGTACCCAGTTTAGACTTTATCCTCCCTAACAGCGATCTCTGAAATGCCCCAGACTAGTATACTTACATCTTAGTTAACCAAAACATTTTGCATATTCTTATATCACAGCATTTGTCACAGTTTTATTATTTTCTGTTCATTTGGATATCTTCCACAGGAAATAGTGAATACCTTAAGGATAAAAAGTGTCCTATATTTGTATGGTTGTTCTCTTAGTAACTAGTACTCAGAAGCCTCTCAATAAATATGATTCATTAAATGATTTTTACAGTCAACCAGTAATAAGAAAATAGCTTATGGAAGGCAGGAAAACGTAGTAACACCCCTCACACACACACAAAGTCAAAGTCAGTAGCAGTTACCCTAATAATAGCTATCATTTGAGTGCATGTTATTTATCAAAGGCTTATAGACACTATAATTATTATTATTATCTTTTTCTTTAGACGGAGTCTTGCTCGGTTGCCAGGCTGGAGTGTAGTGGTGCAATTTCGGTTCACTACAACCTCTGCCTCCCAGGTTCAAGGGATTCCTCTGCCTCAGCCTCCCCAGTAGCTGGGACTTCAGGTGCGTGCCACCACGCCCTGCCAATTTTTTTGTATTTTAGTAGAGACGGAGTTTCACTATGTTGGCCAGGATGGTCTCAATCTCCTGACCTCATGATCCACCCACCTTGGCCTCCCAAAGTGCTGGGATTACAGGCACGAGCCACCGCGCCCAGCTGACACTATAATTCTTAATATTCACAAACATTATGCAAAATTGGAATTTTATATCTGAGGAGATTGAGACTTTAATGGACTAATCTGTTTCTCCAGGATTTTGTATCTTGTCTGCCTAACTCACCTCATGGCCTATATGCATTCAGTAAATACTTGCTTAAAAATAAATGCAGAAATACCAATTTTCCCAAAAATTCACAATTTACAGAAATTGGCAGAAAATATAGTGAATTTCTCATTGTACTCACTAATGCTATAAATTTTTATTCTTATTTTTTTTCTCCAGTAAACATAAGGATCATTGAAGTCTTGTGTTCGTGACCCATAAGATGACCAGATGCTTGGAATAGAGCTTGCTTTATTTCTTTTCTGTTACTTAGAACTTTCACAATTATCAATGAAAGAACTAACATAAACATGGAAAAATGTTCCCTTTATCTTTTACAGTAGGTGGCCAAGGAGCTAGATCACAAAGTAAAGAATAAGGTTATGCATTGAAGACTTTCTATATAAAATAGAAATGCAATCATAAGTAGGAGCATAAGTTGAAACAGCAATATTTTAATACAGAAAATGGAGTAGAACAAACTACAGACTTAAACCTAGGAAGCATATGCAAAGTATTACTCACTTCACTTTTCCTTTATAGAGACTTTGATAAAATTCTAATAGGGAAGAGAAGCTTTTGTTCAACAGATAAAACAGAAGTAGCTGTTCAGAAAGAGTACATTCAGAGAGGAAAGAAATGACTCCCCATGGACCTAAAATTTAGAAAGTAAAATAAAATAAAAGATTTTTATCTGAGATATTATTGCCTTAGTCCTTTTTGGCCTGAAGACTTTATAAATATTTGGGCCATTTGCTTTGAACTCTGCAAATTGAGTGGAGTGCTCTCTCTGTGTGAATTCAACCAATAAGTGCTATTTGATTAGTGTCAAAATGTTCTACTAGTAACTAACAAATCTGAAGAGAAAGCCAGTCACCTCCAAATAATTCAGGTCTGTGGTCAGATCCTTTACACGAAATAAATAAAAGCCTCACAACTTCTTAAATTCAGTTTGTTTCTGTCTGTGCTGATATGTCTAAAATTATCCTGATATATCTGAATGGTTGTATAAAGAATTCTAATTTATGCACAAATTATTGCTCTGTTAACAATGTCTCACTATGGCTCCATATTTTCATGATCTAAATGACCCTGGAAATATATTAAGCACTTTTACATCTTCCAAAGAGTCTACTATTTTGACTTGCACTGCACAGGTGTACTATTAAATTGTAGGTGCATGTTTAGTTTTTGCCTTCACATACCCAGAGTAGGCAATTTATATTTATTCAGGTATAGCAGACACACTTCTTCAGAGTTCACATTAACCTTATTTAACACAGCTACTTAGGATCAACCTTGATTTAATCCAGTGTAAAATTCACTGCCCACAGTAGATGAAAACAGGCACCTATTTTATAACACAACACAACTTGTTCTTCAATAAATACCAGATTATCTTTATTTTTGTTTATTCTTATAATTTGCTGAGGCGCATTAAAGAAATTATGAGGAACTTATACATTGAGTTCACAAAATGTAGTAGCTGAGCTCACGGAAGCATAATACTTTGATGAGATGGTATGTTGATCGGCCAGTGCATGGGATCATAAATTAAACAGCATAACCAGTTCTACTAAGCTTGGGTATATCTGGCATGTGAGGGACAACTGACACCAGAAAATGACAGCTGCCTTAGTCTAGAGCTTAGTTTGGGGCTGATTCAAATTCCTCAATTTTTAAAGAACACACCAAAATTTGATTTCTCTATTTTTATTTTCATGAGCCACTAAATTTCACCAACTTTAAATTTATTATTTTCCAATAGTTTACAGAGATAGTAGGCAAGATTAAGAGTGGAGAGTGGGTCAGTAGGGAAGTGAAGAAGGAGAAACAGGCGATATTAATTTAAAATGTTAATTTTTGAAGTATCTTGAGGTGAATGAATCCAAACCCATATGATAGAGAGTTCTAAAAAAGTTAAAATTAAGGATATAAATCTGTTTCTGCCTGGGTTGACAATGTGCTTTCTATTAGTCATTTAGGAAAGATCAAAGGCTATTGGAGATTGTAGGCATATAGAAGCTAATGTCTTTTTCTTAGAATGTAGTAGGATCATTGTTATTAGAATTGATAACAGCACAGTTCTAAATAGGCTTCTACAGCCAGTTTTGAATTAACACTTTGCATTCTTCACATAACCTACAGAAGCATGTGACACCATTTCTTCATACAGCATTTTATGGACATTCTAAAATATGAAAAGTAAGGATTTCATGTTTTGGAAAGCAAATAAAGAAAAATGTATATATTCCAGCCTTCATAAAGGGATAATAGAGGAAGAAAGTGCTTATCATTAGATATGCCTAATTTGAAATTAGCATTTTAAAATTTAGTATGATAATTATGAAAGCCATAATTAGTATCTCCTTGTGTGTGGACAAGGAAATGCTTTTTTAGTACAGCACTTGTTCTGCTGTGATATAGAGTAGTGTTAGGGTGCAGTCAAATAGTCTTTTAGGAATAAAAGGAGAATACAAGGAAAAGTCAGAGGCCAGAATTAACATTAGCATTTGACTAGAAAACCATGAGGTTTCCAGATAAAATGGCAAGGAGGTACAAACAAAACCATGCCCTTGGTCAAAAGGATTGTGTTCATTAAGCATTAGAGCTTATGGGATCATTGAAACACAAGGCTAAAGCAGACAAACAGATGAAATAACATGAATTTCATTCAACGCTCTACAAATCTCCTTAAATGTATATCCACAGCTATGTTCTGGAGGTAACAGGCCCAGAAAAACAGCATATTTCTCAGCTAACAGTCACCAGAGGATGTAAATGCTGATGACTTAGATTCCCAGAAAAGTTCCTAAAAAGTACAAACTACTGGCAATGCTGATTTTCTTCTCTCAACATTCTTCATTTTGATGCTTGGAATAATATTATTCCAGCCAGAGCTCCAGTTACACAATAGAAAATAAGAAGACCTTAAAAATGGACATCAAATACTAAAATGCTAAACTCAAAAGACAAAAGGAACTAGGTCACTAATAACCATGTGCATCCCTGGATTCTCTAGCTTTACTGAGAGAAAGAAAAATGAGCTAGTTTTTCAAACCACTGTGAAATTGAGTTTATTTTTTAAACATAGCTATGCCTAATCTAAATCTAAATGCCTACCTTTTCTTAATAGTTTAGAAAATATGGCAGAATTTGGGTCTGTATAACCCAAATGACATAGCAGGCAGGATCCTGATGGCCACCTGCCAGCATTCATTATGTTCCCCACTATAGTTTAAATGGGCTTCTGCAGCCAGAATCAATCAAGTTCACCTTGTTTTTTTTTTTTTTTTTTTTTTTTAGACTGAGTTTTGCTCTCGTTGCCTAGGCTAGAATGCAATGGTGCAAACTTGGCTCACCGCAACCTCCGTCTCCCGTGTTGAAGTGATTCTCCTGCCTCAGCCTCCCAAGTAGCTGGGATTACAGGCATGTGCCATCATGCCAGGCTAGTTTTGGGGTTTTTCCATGTTGTCAGGCTGGTCTCAAACTCCCGACCTTGGGTGATCCACCCACATCAGCCTCCCAAAGTGCTGGGATTACAGGTTTGAGCCACTGCGCCCAGCCCTCAAGTTCACATTTTTTGGTATTTTAGTTTGTCCTACATCTACGAAGTAGACAAAGAATGTCACTTAAGAGAATAATAACCTTTTCTCATTTTAGAGATCTTACACATTGTGTATGTGTGTGTGTGTGTTTTGCATTGCCATTACTCATCAAATTTCAGATTCTCAATCCTTGCAATTGGACACAGCAGGAAGAGTAATTTACACTAGAAAGATTGCTAACATATGCAAAAATTATTTGGACTCTCATTTTGCTTGCAATATAAAAATACTTGTAATTTTTTCAGTAGTTAGTTCCACTAATGGATAGTATTAACAATTTATGAATATTTATAAATTCATAGGAATGAAATTCTGACAAAGCAAAATCTGGAAGAGAGGTACCTGTATGACATAAATTCGCCATTTGCAAATATTCATATATAGAACACTACTAACATATCCCACTACAGGGCAGAGAAAATTCAAATTTATAAGAAAAATATGCTTTTTGACCTGCTGAAAATACAATGGTCGTTCCAGGCTTTTCACCCTGTTTAGCATCTATACAAGAAACAATCATAGAACTAAGGTTTCTATTAATTTCTATGTAGGCTATCATAGATTCATGCAGTTTGGTTGAAGAGTTTTTAAATGGGTCAGTAATTTCTTATGATACAGATATAAATTAACAATGATATGCTTTAAAATGTATACTTCTGCGCTTATCCAATTTTCACCGTTTCTAAGATGAACAAATCAGTATAAGTAATTTTTTGTAAAAAATGCAACTAAATTATCTTTATTATGTTAATATGGTTGAAAGTTCTCTAGGAAGAGTTATTTGAATATGCTTTGAATAAGTGAGAGGTAAACAATTTCAAACATTTTAAATTTTATACAGAAAAAATTCTTTATTTTTAAATGCCAGATGTAAATCTTTATTTTTTTCTGTATCCAACCAACATAATATACCCAATAATAAAAATAATTGCATTTTGCTCCAAAATTCAGGACAATGTATCAGACTAGTAACTTAAAAAAGGAAAAAAAAATTGTGTAGAAAAAATATATATGTTCTGTGGAAACCATAAAAGTTTAGATGATCAGGGAATTTAAAATATGGTTCATCTATCATTTTGACTACAGAAAATTTGTTTTAGACCAAAAATATAGTTAAACACAATTCACAGGAATCAGTAAACCTTAATCTGTTTGGGTGATCCTGTTCCACTGGGGGAAGCTTAGAAATATGTGAGACTACTTTTGAGTTTCAAATGCAAAGGGTAAATAATAGAAGAGTTTAATGTTTGGTTCATAGGTGCTAAATATTCTGCAATGAGAAAGACAGTATCACACAAAGTAAGGTTTTCTCATAAAATTTCTATCCTGCTAAGAAAATAGGAATCTAGGTATTATCTATCATGAGAATATTTAAATTCAATGATTAAAAATGGAGAGATTGAAGCTCTTAATTGAAGTAAATATATCATATTTTCCTACTTATAATAATGAATTAAAAGGATGCAGAATGTATTTTTCAATGCTAAAACATATTTATATGAAACATCTCAAGACGTTATAACCTAATGCGTACTCCGTCCCACTTAACATATTATTATTTTATTCTATCTTATGCTGAAATCTTTCCATGACATCCCGCTATACCTCACAACAAAACCTACCCATTCATTAAATTCATAAGAGAAAATACTACCATAATTTTTCTTTCAGAGTGATTATACTGCAACAGATATTCTCTCTATCTCTCTCTCTCTGTGTGTGTGTGTATGTGCATGTCTCTCTCACACATGCATGCACACATGGAATTCATAGCTATGAAAGTTAGAATTGTGTCTGTATACTATTTTCTGTAACATACAGAGCTTCTACCAGACACATGGGTGTTTGCTATTTAGGAAAGATGCCTTATCTTTGTCATCCATCAGCAAGCTGGCTTAAAAAAAAAAAAAAAAGGAAAACAAAATCTTCATTTACTAAGCATTTTAACAAAAATGATATATGCAGGCTCTCACCAGAGAACATGTTTTGTTTTAAATCTATTTCATGTTTTACATATTTCTGGCCTTTTTATAATAAGGTCCATGGCTTGTCAGGGTAGGAAAAACTATAGTAATCTGAGAATCAAAATTGTCTATAATTAATAATACAAAATTCACAAAATGAAGAGCCAAAAGGTTACCATCTTTTAGTATTCCTCAGCATGATGCAGAATGTGGGAATAATGACATTGTAAGCCAAGAATTCCTCACTAATGCCACTTTGATTAGTGACTAAGTAAAAGTATGGTTTTTGAAAGTGAGAAGATGCTAGAAGTATGTCAGCAGCATCACTTCACATTAAATGATACAATTTGGTTTAATTAAAATTTGACTATCACTAGTATAGAGAATAATCTTGAGGACTTAGTTAAAATTAAACTCTTTGTTTTTAAAGCTACAACTGAAACACGAATATTATAAAAATAATTCAAACAAAATTTTGGCTATCAAAGTTTCTTGATTATCCTTGTTCAATGCTTGTACTTATACATGTGTATGTATGTATATTTTGGAGCATATCATTTCTCTCTCTTTAAAAAGGAACTGGATGACACACCACAAATCATTAGTAATCCTTCCCAGAAACCTCAACTTATTGTCACTCCTCCATCATGCCTACATCACCAAATCTTGTGTATTCCACCAGATATGACTATCTTATATTTACCCATATTACACCATCTACACATACACTACCTTTAGTTTAATGGGGTCAAGTCTCTCCCTTTAACATCCTCTAAATAATCACCTTACCTTCTCTGTTTTATCAGCTGACGCTTTCACTCTTAGTTTTGCTTTCTAGAACACAAATCTGATCGTATACTTTCTTTCTTGGAATCCCTCAACGACACCTTACTGCTGTCACAACAAAGTCCAAATTTCTGAACTTAACAAGCCACTTAAACACTCTGTCTTGGCTTACTGATCCAGTCTCATTTCTCTGTCACCATGTCCCCTTCCCTCACCAGATGTTTGAGTTCTCTGTGATGCTTGCTACCAATTTGACTAAGCTATACTTTCGTGGCAGGCTTCCTAAGTTACTACTATCAAGTTATAGTATTTTATTGATTTGTTTATTCTAATGCTTTCTCTTAGTGGTTTGATTTAGGGCAGTTTAGCAATGTTTAATGTTTAATTATCAAAGCTGAAAATGGGGTGCTAGTGGCATTACATAATAGAAACCAGGGACTCTTCTAAACAAACTATGATGCACGGACAGCCCCACGACAAAGAATTATACAGCCCAAAATGTCATGGTGCAGGGGTTGATACATCTTGTTTCAGGAAAGAATGGTATCATCTATGCTGGAATTTTTAGCAACTAGCAGAGGGCTTGTCGCTTAAAAGGTGTTTCATAAATGCATACTAAGTGAATGTAAATAAATATATGTTCTTTGTACTACAGAAATTAAATACTACAGTGAACTATTTGGTTAAGAATTTTAAAATTAATTTACCACAGCTCATTGTCTCCTCTGTTCCTAAGTGCACAATATTTTCTTTGCTGAGATTAATTGCCACCCTTGGTACAGTCGTGATACCTCACTAAATATTTTTTGTTCTACCTGTAAATACACTGCAGATCTGGCCATTTCTCACTGTTTCCACTGCCACCATCTCTTAAAAGGTCTTCTAAGTGTTTTTTTTTTTTTTCCTATTTAAACTCTTGCACCCTTTCATCGATTTTTGTACAGAAACCAGTGATCATTTAAAAAATATATTGATCCTGTATACCTCTATTTAAAATTTGACAATTTTTCCCATTTCATTTTAGATAATAACAATTTTTAATAAAATTAATATATTTGAGGCTCCGTATATTTGGATATCTGCTTATTTCTGCATTATCTAATTCAGCTACCTCTATCCTAGTCTTTCTAAATTCTTCAGATTTTATGAATAAGAAATCAGAATTCTCAGGAATACTCAGGAATCCCTTAAATCATATATGAGTATCTAATATTTTATACTTTCCAGCCATTATTATAGAAACAATATATACTTAATAAACAGATAGTATTAAGTTTTGTAGCATTTCTAAAGAACTATAAACTATGCTAAATATTCAAACACTGGAAAACATCAGGGAACATTACAGGGTAGCATTCAAATAATACAACCTTTGGATCTCCTAGTAATGTAAATAAGAATGCACAGAATCACTTACAAAATTGCCAGATTAAGGATTTATTTTACTTCCAAACTTGACATGTCATGGAACACCACTCATAAGATTTGTATAAAGTATGTAAATTAACTTCTTTATATAGATTATATTTACAAGAATATTCCACCATTAGCAGTAGATGTGGCCAAAAACCAAAAACAAACATTATAATGTGACAACAGCTAAAACTAAGCATGATATTTGATTGTGGCATTTCTTTTTTACTGCTATAAACCTGTTTCCCTGAAATGTAGATCTTAATTCTTCCACTTGCCTGTCAGTATTTTCTATTAAGTTATGAAAATTTTTCTTAATGTTTTAATTTCCTAACTGATTGTTCCTAGAACTAAAATTAAGAAAAACATTTAAGTTTCTCAAGAAATTTCCTAGAAATAATTCATATATGGGAACATTAAGACACACGGTTATTCTTTCTGCAATTCCTATGCACCAAGTTTTTCCCAGAACAGGGAGCCATTTATTTGCTGCTCCTCCTGCATAACATGCAACGCCTTTCAATCTTTATAGAACTGACTTCACTCATTCTTCAAGTTTCAGGTTTCAGATAGAATGTCCTTTCTTTAAAGGAGTATAGGACTGCATTTCTAAGCCAAATCCTAGTCATATAATTTATATCTAGCGAGATAGCTAGGTAGCTAGCATCTGTCTATGCATATGCCTATGTCCCATCAAGATATAAAGCTATATATTCACCTACATGTTTACTTGTTCAATATCTGTTCAATAGGTGTCAGTCACTCAAAATGTTGGCCAGTAAGAATGGTCTCCATTTAAACTTTGATTTTCACAAACAAAAATCTATTCTACTAATATTCTGAACCATTTTAAATTTTAATTGAAAATCATATGTGCTCTATGAGGAGTACACATTATGATCGTTTGGGTTAACTCTAAATTTGAGCAGAATGCCTGGAACTTGAGATGAAGTGTATAGCTATTATTTAAATGAATGGATGGTAAATAACTATCCTCTTTTGTAGTCTGGCTATAATTAAATAATAGAAAATTGAATAGTGTCATTTTTCTCCTATGACCCGATAAGAAGATCAGTGTTTAACAGAAATGACTGTAAACAACAGTTCTTCCATTCAGGCTCTGTGAGAAGGTATTAGAAAGGTAGATGAACAGCAGTACATCCCAAACGTATTAATTTCCTATTGAAGCTATAACAAATTACTAGAAACTTGTGGCTTAAAATAAGACATTTCTCCAATGTCAGGAGGATAGCATCATCAACTACACTAACTTTCCCTCTCTTATCTCTGTTTCTATGGTCACATCTTTTCTCTGGTTCAGACCTCCTGCCTCTCTTTTTTATATTTTGATGAGAATGAGCCTAACCAAATAATCCAGAAAAAAATCTCCCAATCATAAGGTTCTTAATCTAATCAAATCTTCAAAGTCCCTCTTGCCATGTAAGGTAACATATTCCCAA
Source organism: Pan paniscus (assembly GCF_029289425.2). Classification (NCBI taxonomy): domain Eukaryota; kingdom Metazoa; phylum Chordata; class Mammalia; order Primates; family Hominidae; genus Pan; species Pan paniscus. The sequence continues at coordinate 59,402,416 of NC_073249.2, read as the reverse complement.
ATTTAGAATATTAAGACATAGACATCTGTGGGGAACCATTATCCTGTCTACCACACCAAGTAATCCAGGTCTCCCATTTGAATGAAAAGTAATCTCTCATTCATTTAACTGTTCATTTAATAAATATGTGGTTGACTTCAGTAATTTCATTAGGCAAGGTTCACTTAAGAAGTTGGAAGGAGAAGGGTGACTGAGGAGACAACTAGTGTTAACAGGTACTCTACAGAGGGACAGAGTGACAAACGCTTTCACAGACACATGGAAATGATTTGGGGGATGATGATTACCACTTGGCATACTGATGTTCCCCCATTTCTTTTTCTTCCTCCTTTTTAAACCCCAAGGATTGTAATTTACTTTCATGACCAAACTTCTATTTTATATCAGTCAGGTTAGAAGTGATAATGTAGCTATAAGTTTTTTCAGATCAGTTAGTTGCAATAATAAAAGGAAAACAGTCCTATGCATCTTTTTTAAAAAGACATTTTGAAATTGACCGCATTGAGTGAACTGCTAAACCTAGATTTTAATTTGACTGATGTTTGTGCCTACAAAGGTTTTGCTTGTAAAGAAATTGAATTTTAAAAACAATTTCCAGAGGAACTTCGATTATAGCATTGCTTCACTACTAATTTCATTTACTTAACTGTCTACATTTGATAGAAAATTTTGATTATTATTAGTTTAAAATTTTCACAGTTTGGGTGCTGAATTTATGGTTTTGGTATACTGCTGAATCTGTACTCAGCGTGGTATCTTTTAATAATATCCAAATACAAGAGCTTTTTGTGTAGTAAAGAATTTAACTTGGGCCTGTAGCCTTGTAGTATAGTTTGAAGACAGGTAGCATGATGCCTCCAGCTTTGTTCTTTTGGCTTAGGATTGTCTTGGCAATGTGGGATCCTTTATGGCTCCATATGAACTTTAAAGTAGTTTTTTCCAATTCTGTGAAGAAAGTCATTGGTAGCTTGATGGGGATGGCATTGAATCTATAAATTACCTTGGGAAGTATAGCCATTTTCACAATATTGATTCTTCCTATCTGGTACCAAAACAGAGATGTAGACCAATGGAACAGAACAGAGCCCTCAGAAATAATACTACACATCTACAACCATCTGATCTTTGACAAACCTGACAAAAACAAGAAATGGGGAAATGATTCCCTATTTAATAAATGGTGCTGGGAAAACTGGCTAGCCATATGTAGAAAGCTGAAACTGGATCCCTTCCTTACACCTTATGCAAAAATTAATTCAGGATGGATTAAAGACTTAACTGTTAGACCTAAAACCATAAAAACCCTAGAAGAAAACTTAGGCAATACCATTCAGGACACAGGCATGGGCAAGGACTTCATGTCTAAAACACCAAAAGCAATGGCAACAAAAGCCAAAATTGACAAATAGGATCTAATTAAACTAAAGAGCTTCTGCACAGCAAAAGAAACTACCATCAGAGTGAACAGGCAACCTACTGAATGGGAGAAAATTTCTGCAATCTACTCATCTGACAAAGGGCTAATATCCAGAATCTACAATGAACTCAAACAAATTTACAAGAAAAAAACAAACAACCCTATCAACAAGTGGGCAAAGGATATGAACAGACACTTCTCAAAAGAAGACATTTATGCAGCCAACAGACACATGAAAAAATGCTCATCAACACTGGCCATCAGCAAAATGCAAATCAAAACCACAATGAGATAACATCTCACACCAGTTAGAATTGCGATCATTAAAGAGTCAGGGAACAACAGGTGCTGGAGAGGATGTGGAGAAATAGGAACACTTTTACACTGTTGGTGGGAATGTAAACTAGTTCAACCATTGTGGAAGTCAGTGTGGCGATTCCTCAAGGATCTAGAACTAGAAATACCATTTGACCCAGCCATCCCATTACTGGGTATATACCCAAAGAATTATAAATCATGCTGCTTTAAAGACACATGCACACGTATGCTTATTGTGGCACTATTCACAATAGCAAAGACTTCGGACCAACCCAAATGTCCACAATGATAGACTGGATTAAGAAAATGTGGCACATATACAGCATGGAATACTATACAGCCATAAAAAATGATGAGTTCATGTCCTTTGCAGGGACATGGATGCAGCTGGAAACCATCATTCTCAGCAAACTATCACAGGGACAAAAAAAACAAACATCGCATGTTCTCATTCATAGGTGGGAATTGAACAACGAGAACACTTGGACACAGGAAGGGGAACATCACACACCAGCTCCTGTTGTGGGGTGGGGGGAGAGGGGAGGGATAGCATTAGGAGGTACACCTAATGTAAATGACAAGTTAATGGGTGCAGCAAACGAATATGACACATGTATACATATGTAACAAACTTGCACATTGTGCACAGGTACCCTAAAACTTAAAGTATAATAAAAAATAAAAAAATAAAAAATGATAAAAGGAAAAGCTATTAAAACAAACAAACAAAAAAGAATTTAACTTGGGCCAGAAAGAGGTCTAGCCTTTTCTCATCGCTCCTGGGAGGTATTTATTTCCCTTGGTGGTTTGGAATAGACAGATATTAACACTGATTTACCATGGGGACTGACCATATCAGAAAGACCAACGGTGTGATTTAAGGTACAGACATTGAATCATGGGGTACTAGTAAACCTAGAGATTAAATCAACCATGTAGACATTTATCAATTATGCCTATATAATGAGGCCCCAGTGAAAACTTTGAGCCTCGCAGGGTACGATGGCATGCACCTGTAGTCTCAACTACTTGAGATGCTAAGAGGGGATGATCTCTTGAGCACAGGAGATTGGGTCCACCCTGGGCAACATGGCAAGACCTGTCCCTAAGGAGAAATCAACCAATCAATTAATCAATCAATCAATCTCTGAACCTCAAACCTGTGGGAGCTTGGCAATACCTCTTGCATACTGTCATACATTGAAGCTGGGAAAGTAACAGGTACTTTCTCAGATTTCACCCTATGTACTTCATCCTCCTTTGTCTAATTTTAATTTATAACCTTTTCCTTTAATTAAGCATATATATGGGTATAGTAGCTGTCAGTGAGTTCTTTGAATTATTTTGTCTAATTATCAAACTGAGGATAGTTAGTTTCATAGTCAGTGGAGGACTGTACTCCCTCTAACAGAATACCGGGCTAAACTCTTTTCACCTCCTAATATATGTGTGGGGGTGACATACAAGCTTATTTGGGTTTATTACTAGAACACTAGAAAGCTTTCATTAGCGAGAAAAAAGATTCACTTCAGGCTATAAAGGATTAAATTTGAAAAAGGCAGTGACACAGGTATCAAATTGTTAATCATTTCCACTATGTAAGTGGCATCTAAACTGTAAATTTCCCTCACTCTACTATTCAGATTCTTTTCAAAGCCAGTAAACATCTTCAACAGATATAAAGTAATCGATGGTGGTTATTCAGCCTTTCTAAAGTGTTGTCCTTCAAAGGTCTGTGTGACACTTTATTTAAACCACTAATGTTCTCTGTAATTAGAGAAACCGCATAATTATTGTCCAAACCAGAATACTTTTGATAGTGAAAGGGGATATTGTTAATAATTTATACTAGAAAAGCATGTAGGAAGCAGGACTATCTCAACAAATTGTGATATATGTCTCTAGCTTGCTGTGGAGGCAGATTTGCCTAGGAAAATTGTTTTAGACAAAATGAAAACAAAACAAGACAGGTGTATCATGAGTAAGTTCTATAAATCATATCTAAGTGTGAACTTTAAAATGTGAGAGTGTGTTACAAATGAATTCTTTCATTAACTTTTTTTCTGAATAATTCAAATTGCCTTTTGAAATTATGAATTTCTCAAAGAATCATATTTTGCCCATGTAACAAGAATGTAATAACATATGACAATTTTAAATGGGGAAGTCAATGGCATTGATTTTTTTTTTTTTAACCAGGCTTTATCGTTGCCTTGGTGGAAAACATGTGACTTGTATTTCAATCTATTCCCAGCTGTGTTTTTCCTGTTCTCAAAAACAACTAGGCGGTGTGTTGAGCACAGCAGTTATAAAGAAAAATAATCTGCAGTTTTCTCAGGGAACTTGCAATCTAGAGAAAGATACAAGGAAGAAAACAAATCATTATAATTTAATGTGGCAAAAGTTATACATCTACACAATATTAAAGGGGCATCAATAAAGACATATCTAACTCCGGAAGAGTAGTCAGGGAAAGTGTCACCAAACACTTGAAATGTATTTGTTCAGTATGTGGGAAGAGATAACAAATATTTCAAGGATGAGAAAATATGTGAAACCTTTAAAAGTCGGGGTGGGGAGGTGGTTCAATTTGCTCAGAGAATAGTGAGCAGCTACATTTGACTCAAGCATAGATACCATGGTGGTTTGACAGGGACAAGCAGGAATAAGACGCAAGGAGGCTGTAAGAAAGAGACTGGGGTCAGTTTATGAGGGCATTAAGGCTCAGAGGAACCATTGAAGACTTTAAAGTTAGGAGATATTAATCAAGTAGGTTTTTGATGAAATAACTCTAACATAATTTCCAAAGAGATTAGAGATATCAGGAGCCAGGAACCCCATGGTGTAGATCATATAAGAAAAACAGAATGAATATGTAATTTAGGAAAATATAAGACCAGTTTTTGTTTTTCTTTTGTTTTTTGTTTTTTTGTTTTTGACGAAGTCTTGCTCTGTCACCAGGCTGGAGTGCAGTGGCACTATTTCAGTTCACTGCTACCCCCGCCTCCAGGGTTCAATTGATTCTCCTGCCTTAGCCTCCTGAGTAGCTGGGACTACAGACACCCATCACCACGCCCAGCTAATTTTTGTATTTTTGGTGGAGACAGGGTTTTCACCATGTTTGCCAGGATGGTCTCAATCTCTTGACCTCGTGATCCGCCCACCTTGGCCTCCCAAAGTGCTGGAATTACAGGCGTGAGCCACCATGCCTGGCCAAGACCCAGTTTTTATAATAATAATATTCTGAATGCAGTCAATAATATTCTGAAGACTTCCATTAGGCATATTATGTACAAGGCGGCTACATGCAAACTTCATCATCCACAAAGTAGGCACTGTAGAATTTATGCATTTCTTATATTTTTGACAGGTGGCGGTAAATGTTTGAGTTCTCCCAAAATTCGTATGTTGAAGGTGTAACCTTCAACGTGTCTGTATTTGGAGATAAGGCCTTTATAGAAGTAATTAGGGTTAGATGAGATCATGAGCTTATGGTCTTCATGATGAAATTAGAACTCTTATTAAAAAAGATACCAGATAACTTGGTCACTCTCTTTCTTTTCTGCCCACACATAGGTTATAAGGGCATACAGTGAGATGGCAGCAGCCTATAAGCCAGAAACAGAAGCATCACCAGAAACTGACCATGCTGGTACCCTAATCTCAGACTTCCAGATTTCTGAAGAACTTCAAAGAAACAAAAGTCTATTGTTTAAGCCACCTAGTCTGTCACATTTTGTTATGGCAATGTGAGCTAACTAATACACTACCTTTAAAATATAAACTAATAAGCACGGTCTTAAGTTAATATGACTCATGCTACGGGACCTACAGACATAGCATACTCTAACAGCAGAGCAGAGAAAAGCTTAGCCGATTTTGGGAATAAAAAGAAAACATGTGTTTTGTAGGATATTATGCCTAAGCTATATCTTAAATGGTAAGAATTCACCAGGAGCAAAATGTTAGGAATTTCTTGTCAGAAGAAATAATGTAAGCAAAAGCATCACTATTCACAGCAAACCCAAACTGGCTGATATCTGTGATAGGCAAAATTCTAAGATGGCCTCTAATGTGGTTTGGCTGGGTTCCCACTCAAATCTCATCTTGAATTGTACCTCCCATAATTCCAACATGTTGTGGGAGGAACCCGGTGGGAGATAATTAAATCATGGAGGTCGTTTCCCCCATAGTGTTCTCACAGTAGTGTGTTAAGTCTCACAAAATCTGATGGTTGTATAAGGGAAAACCCCTTTTGCTTTCCTCTCATTCTGTCTTGTCTGCTGCCATGTAAGACATGGCTTTAGGCTTCCACTATGATTGTGAGGACTCCCCAGCCACGTGGAACGGTGAGTCCATTAAATCTCTTTTTATTTATAAATTACCCAGTGATGGGTATGTCTTTATCAGCAGCATGACAATGGACTAATACAACCTCTATTTTTTTAATTTTAAAATAAAATCTTGATTCCAGAGAGAACTGTGATCATGATAGGATATTACTTCTATAAACAGGTTATTAATCACTTGACTTTGAGTTAAATATAATGATACTATCTGAGTGTACCCAACCTAACCAGGGAATCCCTTGGGAAAAATCTGGGCCCTGCCTAAAGGAAGAATGACTGATGTTTGAGAGGGCCTATTGGGATAGTCACATGGCAGGGAACTACGAGTGGCCCCCTGGAGGAGCTAAGAGCAGACCCTGGCCAACAGCCAACAACAAAATGGAAACCGCAACTGCAAGAAATTAAGTACTGTCTACAATGTAAGCTTGAAAGAGGACCCTGAGATTCAGAGAGGAATCTAGTCAACACCTTGATGCTAGCCTTGTGTTACTCTGAGCAGAGGACACCATTCACCCCTGCCCAAACTCCTGACCCGCAGAAATAGTGTTTGTTGTTTTAGGCAAATAACTTGATGTTCATTGGTAGACAGCAATAGAAACTGAATACATTATTAGAGATCATAAAATATATAACCAAGAGAGGCAAGATATGAACGAGAAAGATTGAATTTTCATGAATCGTCTAATTTTTTATAAGAAACTTGGAATTTTTATGTGAGGGATGGGAATCCTAGAGTGACTATAAGGAGGGGCATAACAGGTGAGATTTCAAGATTTCATGTGCTCAAGACTGCCCTGACTGCATTTTAGAGGACAAATATGACAATGTTGCTATTGATCATGTAAGAGGCTACTGGGATCATCTGGGAGATAGCAATGGAGAGTCTGGGCTAGAGTAATCATAGTAGGAATGGAGTAAAAATGAATGCATTAAACAAAATTAGGAGATAAATGCACTGGTGTGGAGATTATTTGCATGTGGAAGATGACAGAAAATAAACGTCTGAATGACTCCCAGATTTCTACTTAGGATGTCCCGAATGATGGGCTACAACTTTCAATGGGAATGCAGGAGGAGGTACAGATTTGAATTGATGGATGAGAGAAAACAAATTAAATTTTGGAAATGCAGTGTTTGGAGTATCTATAGAACAAAATATGAAGAAAAATGATATCCCAAATATTAGAGTACACTTTTATGTGAAATGCAATTCACAATCTCCTTCTTAGAAAAAAAAAGTAGTATCTCTGATAAAATTTTCAAGCAATTTCAAAAGACATTTTAAAACTTTTAATAATATTCAGACTGATTCTGGGAAAGTAATCCCCTTCCCACCCTGCTGTCAGTCAATAGTTTAATAATGTAAGATTTGTGGGGTAATTTTTGAGTTTTGTATAAGTATTTTATAATTTTTTTTTCCAGAGATATCTCTAGTAAGCGTAAGTTGGAACTGGTCTGTATCAGGAATCTACCCTTGTATCAAGATTGAAATGATACTTGAATGTGTGGTCTTATCTAAATGTTCTGAAAATTTTACTTCAGATAATATAAACAAGTATTTCTGGTAAGAAGTTGGTATTTTCAGCCTCTATATCTGATATCAGTATCAGACTATGCAATAAACAATGTGGAGCCCAGCAAAGAGACAGAAACGTGGCAATCAAAAAGTTAAGGAGCAGAAGAACATCAAACAGTCTTGCCCTATGAAAATATGGATCAAACTCTAATGGTTACACTTTGGAACAGTTATAATGGTAAATTATAACAAGCTATATTAAATATATATTTTATGTAAAATTATAATAAATCATAGTAATCTAACAAATTGCTCTTCCAGTAAAGGTTGGATAATTCTAAGACATCTTGAGTAATCTTAAACAAATTTCAGTAAAATATAGTTGAACCATAAAATAAATTTTAATAATGCTTGCAAAACTGTCTTTGCTAATAACATTTATAATAAAGCTTAAAAACTGGAATTGGACTACCAAACTAGCTAAGTCTAAAGATATAATTTGAAGGAGAGAATGGAACTAGTTACTGAGTGACAAAGAGACTATGTAGAGAATTAATTCGCCTCTGTATAGAATTTCCAAAAAGGAATTAACTGAAGACTCTATGGACTGATAAGAATCAAATTTGGCCTGGAATCAGTTAACTGGCAAGACTTTGACCTCCCTAAAATCAAAGATGACATGGGAGGGCAGGTTGTTTATATCCCTAAAATCAAATATGCCTTGTGAAATATTAAGACATTAAAAGATACTAACTACAAAATCATTTCTGATTGCATTATCATCTTTAGTAAATATAATTTATAAAAAGTTCTCAAACAAATCAGAATCCTGCCTGACTCCTGAACATGAAGTGGGACCACAGCACAACAGAAACTGAGACTCCTCCCCAGCAGAGATGACCACTGTGAATGAAGTTTTGGAAATTGTGTAAAAGAGGCATTGTGTTCAGTCATCCAGTCATCCATCCATTCCGTTGTATGCACATTCATATAAGCATTGATTTTACTACATTCTATGCCTTTAATCTGCTGGGTGCTAAACCTGCAATTCTGAACAAACTAGACAGAATCCCAGCTGTCATCAAGCTTACATTTCTTCATGGGAGATAGGTATTAAACAAATATTATAATATTAATTATAATGTTATATGATTAATATGATAATTATAATTGTAATGTGATGTACATTTAATTACAATATAATTATATTTTAGTTTTATGTTATAATATTCATTTAATATTATAACAATTATATTAAAATATATTAATAATATATTTTATAATTGTAATATAATGATATAGTAAAATATATTATAATTAATATAATACAATATAATACACAATATAATATTATATTATAATGGTGCTATAATATTAAATATTATAACATTATAAAACTAAAATGTATATTAAAATATAAATGCTGCAAAGAGTACAATGAGAGCAAGTGTGTATATATATATATATACACACACATATATAATGTATATATCCTGTAAAAATTTGAGAGATAAGAAAAAAATATCTTTAAGAAATACAGGTGGACCTGTAAGAAATAGAAGGAAGGTAACTGGAAAAGAGAAATAATGGCTTTCCAAAGAAATAACACAAACCTTCCCCTGAGGCATAAAGAATCATGGCCACTGTATCTTGCAACACCTAGACACAAAAATAGCTTCTCCTTAGAAACTTAGAAGGGTAAGATGAGAAAGGATCAGATTGAATAAATGGAAATTTTTCTCTGTTGTTACTTTGTCTCAGTGTATTCGTCTGTTCTCACGCTTCTATAAAGAGCTGCCTGAGACTGAGTAATTTATAAATGAAAGAAGTTTAATTGAATCACAGTTCTGCAGGGCTGAGGAGGCCTCAGGAAACTGTCATGGCAGAAGATGAAGCAAGCATGTCTTTCTTCACAAGGTGGCAGCAGGAGAAGTGCTGAGCAAAGGGGGAAAAGCCCCTTAGAAAATAATCAGATTTCCCGAGAACTCACTCACTAGCACAAAAACAGCATGAGGGTAACTGCAACCATGATTGAATTACTTCCCACTGGGTCCCTCCCATGACATGTGGGGATTATGGGAACTACAATTCAAGATGAGATTTGGGTGAGGACACAGCCAAATTATATCATTCCACCTTTGGCCTCTCCCAAATCTCATATTCTCACATTTCAAAACACAGTCATCTTTCAACAGCCCCCCAAAGTCTTAACTTCTTCCATCATTAACTCGAAAGTCCTATGCCAAAGTCTCATCTGAGACAAGGCAAGTTCTTTCCACCTATGAGACTATAAAATCAAAAGCTAATTAGTTACTTCCTAGATACAATGGGGGGTACAGGCATTGGGTAAATACACCCATTCGAAATGCAAGCAATTGGCCAAAACAAAGGGGCTACAGTCCCCATGCATGTCCAAAATATAATAGGGGAGTCATTAAACGTTAAATTTCCAAAATGATTTCCTTTGACTCTGTGTCTCACATCCAGGGCACACTGATGCAAGAGTTAGCCTCCAACAGCCTTGGGCAGCTCCATCCCTGTGGCTTTGCAGAGTATAGCCCTCCTCCCAGCTAGTTTCATGGGCTGGCATTGAGTGTATGTGGCCTTTCTAGGTACACAGGTACACGGTGCAAGCTGTCAGTGGAGCTACCATTCTGGCATCTGGAGGATAGTGGCCCTCTTCTCACAGCTCCACTGGGTAGTGCCCCAGTGTGGACTCTGTGCGGGGGCTCCAACCTCACATTTCTCTTTTGCATTGCCCTAGCAGAGGTTCTCCGTGAGCATTCCACCCATGTAGCACACTTCTGCCTGGACATGCAGGCATTTCCATACATCCTCTGAAGTCTAGGCAGAGGTTCCTCAACCTCAATTATTTACTTCTGTGGACCCACAGGCCCAGTATCATGTGAAAGCTGTCTGAAGCAATGGCCCTACCTGTACCTTGACCCCTTGTAGCCATGGCTGGAGCTAAAGCAGCTGGGATGCAGGACACCATGTCCCGAGGCTGCACAAATCAGAGGGGACCCTGGGCCTGGCCCACAAAACCATTTTCCCCTCCTAGGCCTCCAGGCCTGTGATAGGAGGTGCTGCTGCAAAGGTCTCTGACATGCCCTGGGGACATTTTCCCCATTGTCTTAGTGTTTAACATTCAGCTCCGTGTTACTTACGCAAATTTCTGCAGCTGGCTTGAATTTTGTTCCAGAATATGGGTTTTTCTTTTCTATCACATCATCAGGCTACAAATGTTCCAAACTTTTATGCTATGCCTCCTATTGAATGCTTTGCCACTTAGAAATTTCTTCCACCAAATACCCTAAATCATTTCTCTCTAGTTCAAAGTTCCACAGATATCTAAGGCAGGGGCAAAATGCCACCAGTCTCTTTGCATAGCAAGAGTAACCTTTACTCAAGTTCCCAAGTTCCTCATCAACATCTAAGATCACATCAGCCTGGACTTCATCATCCATATCACTAGCAGCATTTTGGTCAAAGCCATTCAACAATCTCTAGGAAGTTCCAAACTTTCCCACATCTTCCTGTCTTCTGAGCCCTCCATGTCTCTGGGACATTCCAAGTATTCCCACATTTTCCTATCTTCTTCTGAGCCCTCCAAACTGCTTCAACCTCTGCCTGTCATCCAGTTCCAAAGTTACTTCTACATTTTGGGGTATCTTCAGAGCAGCACCCCACTACCCAGTACCGATGTACTGTATTTGTCCATTCTTACACTGCTAATAAAGACATACCTGAGAGTGGGTGACTAATAAAGGAAAGGGGTTTAATTAATGCAAAGTTCCGCATAACTGGGGAGGCCTCAGGAAACTTACAATAATGGTGGAAGGGGAAGTAAATATGTCCTTCTTCACATGGTGGCAGCACGGAGAAGTGCCAAGCAAAGGGGGAAAGACTCCTTATAAAACCATCAAATCTCATGAGAAAAGACTCACTATCACAGGAATATCATGAGGGTCACCACCCGCATGATTAAATTACCTCCCGCTGGGTCCCTCCTGTGGCAGGCCATGTCTCACTATTGCAGGCCTCCATAACAACTGTTTCAGTAGTGACTGAGTGGTTAAGTTAAATATTAAAAGCCCATGCCCTTATACAAAGGCTAGGATGTAACAAAAGCCCATCAAGAGTTTTGCCTAGGACTTTCCTGGGCCTTAAAGCATGACAAAATAATGAAGGAATTCTTAACAGGGCCCATTTAAGATTAAACAAGTTTTATTTTGGGTCTGAAGAGACTCCCCAGGCTTCCACAAACAAGTTTATTGAGGGTCTGAAGGAACTCCTGAAACCTCTGTGATTTATCAGGAGACAAGATAAGGGTAATCACCCCAGCACGTGGACCCATTTAGATTAAGTAAATTTCCTCAGGCTCCAGAGGAAGGTCTTCAGGAATCAGACCTTAGTTATAGATTAAAGGAAGTTAATCACTTACGTCTTTAGATGAATGTACACTTAATGCGTAGACATATAGATTAGAAGGTTTATAAGCTCTGGAAAACTTCATAATTTTGACTTGGTCTGGCGTTAATTTTCAGGCCTTCTCCCTGTAACTGGTTACAGAAAATAAAAACTCTTTTCCTCCCTAGTTCATCTGAATCTTGTTATTAGGCTGTGAGAAATAGCAGCCCAGCCCTCAGTTTGGTCTGGGAATACTTCCACAATACTTGGGGATTACAGGAACTACAATTCAAAATGAGATTTGGGTGAGGACACAGCTAAACCATATCATCCAGGTAAGTATTCTCATTTAATATCTGTAATATTAATAAAGAAGGTATATATATCTGAGATAAGTGTTTAATATACTGAGATTAAATATCTTTTGTTGTTATTATAATCGGGACTCCAACATCATATTTCAGTGCAAATAGGTAATCTCTAGAGTTGTGATAGAATTAGTGATAATATATTATTCTCATGATTAAAGTAGCTTTGTCAACTATGAGATAACAGTTGAAACATTTTCAAATAAATCTACTTAACATTCCAAATTTCATTTTAAAACCAGAATTAATATAACTAAGCTTTAAAGGAGGTAATCAGGTTTTACAATTCAAATAATTATTTGAATTTTAAAAAGTAGTCTTCAAAATTATAGAAAAATCTTTCATAAATCAATATGTGAAAAATTTTAGAATATTGAAAAGGTATTCACATTAATATTAAATATACAATCTCTGAGTATATAATGACAAAACATTTTGACAAAAAGACAATGTGTTTTCTAAAATACTATAAAATCAGCCACACTAATTTGCATAGACTTAAAAAAAAAGTATGTTCTTGTGTTTTTTAACAGATAGAGTATTTATGTACTTTCTGTGACTAGCTTGCAAGGAAAACTTAAGTCCAGGACAAGTTTTATAACAACTATGAACTTACTGACCCGAATATGTGACATAATGGTCAGATCTAAATTTCAATGTAATGCTTCATAATGTTAAATATATTATGTTTTTAAAATAATCTTTAAACTAATAATTAATAGCCACTAATTATTAATAAAAAGGAACCTGAATAAATATACATTTGCACTTTTGCAAATAATCTGATTTATTAAATATTTTAAACTCATTATGGAGTTGGTCACTGAAGACTCCTTGGCTTCATTTATTTCTAGTATCATACTCCTCAGCCTGCCAGAATGAACCACACACTTTGACCATCTCAGTGAAGAAATTGAAGAAGTACAAAGAAAGAAAGGAAGATACTGCAAGAATGATTCTAAATAGTTTTCATCCCCGTAACATTTTCACAATTGTCAAATTAATCTATGAATGCATACACACATACACAAGCACAATTTTGTAAGCTGGTTCTTTAAGAATAAATAAGTCAATTAGATAAACCATTGTTAACCTAATCAAGAAAAATAGAGAAAGTCTAAGATGGAAATTATTATAGAAACAGAAGATACTTGTAAAATACTTAAGAAACCAATTTAACAAGTCTATAGAAATAAATTTGAAAACCTAGATAAATGGATAATTTTCCAGAAAAGAAAGAATTAATTCATCAAAACTGTCTCCTGGAGATGATATAATTCTCAACAAACCAGTAAGTAGAGTAAGCAGAAAAATTTGGGAGGGAAGGAATCTATCATCAAAAAATATATATAACAGTGGATTCAGAAGAAATTACTATCCAATACAGAAGTCTCTACATTTGAATCTTTATAAAGGCACCACAAATCAAAATTGTATTTAAAAATAACCAGACTTATGCGAAAAGTAGGTTAGAGGATATTTGGCGGCAGTGGGAGAGGCTGGCTTGGCTAAGGTAAGGCAGGGCCTTCATGGCGAATCCTGTGCCTCCTGCCACAGAACTAGAACCTGCCACTGACCTTTGCAGCTACTCTGATCCTGAGAGTAAGAGCCAAGCCTAGAGTGTTCACTTTTCTCTACATTCTCACTACCGCTAGACATCTTTCATCTTTTTGACAATAGACTATCTAAGAGGTGTGAGGTAACATATCATTGTAGTTTTAATTTGTATTTTAATTAAATAATTTTAATTTAATAATTTTAATTTGATGATTAATAATGTCTCATGATCATTTTATCAAATACCTGTTGGTTATCTGGTTGTCTTCCTTTGAGAAATGTCCATTCAAGTTATTTGCCCATATTATTATTGAACTATTTGTTCAATTGCTATTGAATTGAATTCCTTATATATTTTCAATACTAGCCTCTTACCACATCTTTGGTTTGCAAGTATTTTATCCAAATTTGTAGGTAGATTACTCACTCTGTTTCTTCTTTCCTTTGCTGTGCAAAAACATTTAAGTTTGATGCAATCCCTTTTATGTATTTTTGTATTTGTTGCCTGTGTTTTGGCATAATTTCCAAAAAGTAATTTCCCAGATCAATGTTGCGGAGGGTTTCCTCTAAGTTTTCTTCTAGTAGTTTTAAAATTTCAATTGTTATGTACAAGTTTTTAATCCATTTTGAGTTGATTCCCATAGATGGTGTGATAAAAGGTTCTAATTTTATTCTGCTGCATGTGGATATCTAGTTTTACCAATATCATTAGTGAAGACACTGTCCTTTCCCCATTATATGTTCTTGGCACCTTTGTGAAAAATCAATTGACTGTATATTTGTAGGTTTCTTTCTGGATTTTCATTGCCTTTCCATTGGCCACTGTTTCTGTTTTTATGCCATTATCATGATGCTTTGATTACTATAGCTTTGCAGTATATTTTGAAGTCAGGTAGTGTGACGGCTACAGGGATATTCTTTTTGCTCAATAGTTTTGACTAGTGTCTTTTATGGTTCCATATTAATTTTAGGATTAAGTTTTTCTAGTCCCATGAGAAATGTTATAAGAATTTTGATAAGGATTGCATTGAATCTATAAATGATGTTGAGTAGTATGGATATTGTTAAATTTAACGATATCAATTATTTTAATCCAGGGGCATCTGGCATAGGGGGCACAGCTCCTGAAGACATTCAGAGAGTCTCCGACCCCTATCACATCTCCACCTTGGAATATGAGGTCTGTACAACCAGTACTATTACCCCATGTCCGGCATTCACGGTGACATAAGCTTCAGGGGCTTCCTCATAACCTCATCAATGTTAAAATGGCACAGGATGAAAACTTAGCTGCTTGAAAAATAGCTACTGGTTTTTCACAGTGAATACGAGCATTTTAGAGTAGCCTTTAGCTTCAGAAACCACTTCTCCAGGGCACAGTGGGAAGAGGTGAAAGACTGCAGGCCTGACAGGCTAAGAGAGGACACAACAGTAATCCAGACCTCACAGACATTAAGAATTCATTGAACCTGCAAGGCTGGAAGGGACCTCAGACGTCCTTCATTCTGTTGCCTTGCATTCTGCCTGCATTGCCTCTGCAACCTGTTGAACCAAGCTCAAAGCAAGTGACCATTTCCATGGGTGGATACCTCACTGATACAGATGCTCCACTAACACAGATATTCCACTGTATCCTGCAATGAACCATCCTGTCAGAAAGTCCTTCTTTGCTTACTGAGGGTGTTTACTGACTGCTGAGATAGTACACATCAGCTGGGTGATTATAGACAGAAACAGCAGCCTTGTGATGCTCAGGTTACAACCCCATATAGTTCCAGAAAGGTTCTGACTGTCACAAGATCAAGACATGCATAAGCTGGAAATAAATAAGAAAGTGCCTCTGTAACAAGAGGTGACTGCAGGTCTGTGTTAATGTACTTTCCCTTCAGCAATTGTTATTTAGTGCCTTATACCCTAGGTGTGCAGAAAAGATTGTGCCTGAACCATGTGATTACCATATTACCTTGTCATAATTCCCCTCTCTTCTAATCGTTTCTAAGGCAATTTCAGTTCAGTTCAGGAATTACACTAAAACAGACAGTTGTAAAGAACAGATAATAGTAAAACAATTTGAGAGTATATATTTTCATCTAAATACTTTTTTATCACACAAGTTTAAATAAATGGACAAAAGTAACAAATGTTAAACAAATAGTTCACAGACAAAGCTCTGTAGTAATATCAACAAAAAATCTAAATAAAATATTAGAGAATAAATTCCAGGACCTCATTTAAAGAATATTGACTAACAGGGGTATATTCTAAGATAGCAAAATGTTTGTAAACATTACATATCTAAGATATTAAATATCCCCAAGACATTAAATAGCTGAGTAGAAAATTAGAATGATATCCTCCCTGGCCACTGAATATAATATGTTAAAATTCAACAATAATTATTGGTCTAAAAAACACTGAATAAAATTCAAATAGATATATGGGAGGCCATGGTGGGTTAATCGCCTGAGGTCAGGAGTCCCAGATCAGCCTGGCTAACATGGCAAAACCCCGTTTCTACTAAAAATACAAAAATTAGCCAGGCGTGGTGGTGCATGCCTGTAAGCCCAGCTACTCGGGAGGCTTAGGCAGGAGAATCGCTTGAACCCAGGAGGCGGAGGTTGCAGTGAGCCGAGATCGCGCCATTTCACTCCAGCCTGGGCAACAGAGTGATACTTTGTCTAAAAAAAATAAAATAAAGTAGATAATTCCTTAATGATATATATATGTGTGTGTGTGTGTGTGTGTGTGTGTGTACATATATATGTATATATGTGTTTGTATATGTGTATATATACACACACACACATACTTATACCAATGATCTTCATTATTTGCAAATTCTACATTTGTGATTTTGCTTGCTGGATAGAATGGATAGAATATATTTCTAACTCCAAAACTAATAATGGCAGCCTTTTGTCAGTCATTCAAAGAACATCCACAGCAGTGCAAAAACACTTTGAGTTTTTGATGTCAACATTCCCAGTTGAGGCCTAACAAGGCATTTCGCTGTCTTTTTGCTTCAGCTCTTATACAGGGGGTGAGACAGGTGGAGGAGCAGTAGTATTAGTTTGCTGCAAAAGTAATTGTGGTTTGTGCAAAAGTAAAACAATTAAAAGTAATGGCAAAAACCGTGATTACTTTTGCACCAACCTAACAGCCTCTTGGACTATACTACACTGCCTCCTACTGTCTATATTTGTATGAGCAGAGACAGTAGGAGGCAGTGTAGTGTAGCGTAGCCCAAGAAGCTGTTACTGCTCTGGAGCCAATTGCACAGGGTTTGAATCCTAAAGTGGGTACAGTTAGGGGCATGGTCTTAAGCAAGTCACTTAACACTTCTGAACCTCATTTTCTCTTTTAAAAAATAAAGCAAATATAATTTACCTGGAAGAATTGTTTTAGGGTTCAAGATTATAATCTATGTGAGATGTGTATGTACACATACATATGCACAAATTACACTAGGAACAATGGTTCAGTATTTGCTAAATCTCTATTTGTGAAGTTTATAGGACATAACATAATAAGAATCAATTGTACATAACACACACACATTTTGTGAAAAGAAATCTATCTATCTGTCTGTCTCTCTGTCTATCTGTCTATCTATCTATGTTTCAACCCAAAAATCATATAGATGACATGGGCTAATACTGGAAGCTTTATTGCTAAGTCAAGAACATGGAAATATTATAATCACCATTATTATCCAACACAGTACTAGATGTTTTTACCAATTTAATTAGTCAAAAGAGAAATTAGAAGTGTAAACACTAAAAAGGAGGCATCAAAAATATCAATATTTGTGAATAATATGATTTAAACTTGGCAATTTCACTAGAGTAAACTGAAAAACTTATACAAACAATGAAAGAATTCAGTAAGGTAGTGGGGTGTGAAATTAAAACACAGAAATCAATAACCTTCATGTATAGACACAAAGACCCATAGAGGACATAATGTGAGAGACAACTTATTTATAATATAAATAACAATAATAAGAACAAAAAGCATGAAAATAATGAAAAATGAAAAACATTCATTTGAGGAAAAATTTAAAACATTTTTAACAATCACAAAAACAGAATGAAACAAATGAAAATATATAGAAAAAGTTAGAAACAGCCTCTTAAAGCTGTCATGAACAGGATATATGGAAAAATACACAGGTATGAATATCTAGGAAAATTTTAGAAACAAGGTCAACAAGGGACATTAAGTCCATTAGAACAAACAATAATTTAAGTACTCAATAATTTAAAAAATGGGTTAATAGCATCTGGATAAACAGACAAATAGAGTAAACTAATTTTTCAGAAATAGACCCAAATATGTAGAGAAATTTGCTATATCATAAAGGTAGCATTTCAAATAAATCAGGTATAATGGAATTTTAAATAAAAGGTATTTTTTGTAGTAATTTGGGAAAATACAACAAGGTAGTAATTTAGGAAATAAAGGAGTTGGGTCAATAACTCATCTCACACTAAGAAATGCAAATGGTTTAACATATATATACACACACATACAAATCATACATGTTTGTATATATTTGCATATGTAAATGTGTATATGTATACATATAAATATATGTGTGTGTGTGTGTGTGTATATTCAATAATAGTGTAAAAGATAAGGCCATGTCACTTATGACCATGTACTGGAAAAGAGCATTCTAACTATGCTTCAAAATGTAAAAATCATAAAAGAAAATATTGATTTTTACTTTATAGAAATAAAAATATATGTTTATCCCCAATTAATGTATTCAAAAGCAAAAGGCATAACAAACTGAATAAAAGCAATTCATACTACAGATAAAAAGCCTAACATATCTAATTTATAAAAATCTCTATATTTTAATAGGAAAGAGACCAACCCAACAGAAAACAGGCAACACATATGAACAGGCAGTTATATAAATTGAGTCACAAGTTCATCACCTCATATACCTGGATTCTGAAGAAACAATCTTGGCTGCTAACCTAATTACAGTTGTTCATACACATGTATGGAAATTCAATTTTAAAATACTTTCATCTTTTATTCTCGTAATAATGACAGAATAATTTCAAAAAGGCCCTCTGATATATTTGACATCTGGAAACATTACTGGTTTTCACTATTTTGAGGACATAAAAATAAATATGTTAGTGATTTTGTTTTTCCATTTTCTATAAGGATAATTTTAATTCCCTTTCATGACATTTTTAGATTTAAATGAAAATGTAATCTCCATCATAATAAAAATTAAAAAATCATCAGGCATATATATTATAGGATTTCTGACAGCAAAAGTATATTTAAAATTTAACCCAACAGAATCCTTCTAATGACTGTGGGCATCTTTAAATTTTAAGGCACTCACAGTTGCCAAGACCACAGAACAGTGTAACTACAGAACTAATTCTGCCTCTTCAGGGTTTAGTAGGCATAATTTATGAACATAGCTTTTTTTTTTAATATAGTAGCAGCTGTCTGAGAAACAAGACCTAAACAGGTTAAATAGCTGATTACCTTTGGGTGTTCTGAGGCTGTTTCAGTCATTCACTGTTTTGACTAAATGCTTTCTAGAAATTGCCTCATATCTAGAATGTTCAATGCAGTCAAAGGAATGCACATTTAAAAAATTCAATATTAAAGCTGTAAACTTAACTCAGATTTTGATGCAGGCATAAATAAATCAGTGCTGTTAAATGAAATCAGGCTATCATCTGTCTGCCTACTTATTTATAACTGGTTTTAACAGATATCTCTTTGTGTTGTGACTCAGTATGCATTTTCAATGTGGAAGACGCTGCTGTAAGCTTTGTTTTATTCTCATAAAAATCCAGGCAGGTACTCAAAATTACCATATCCCCATTGTATTTATGAAGAAACAGAGAATTACAAGTAATTGTTAATTTGTTTTGAACTAGAAAACAAATACAAAGTTTGATATCATATTATAATTGCTTAAACATCAAACATTATTTTCTTCCAAAAAATACTGTTATGAATATTAATTGATAGTGAATCTATTTCATTGAATCTTTGACATAAGCAAATCCTTCTAAGTTCTGCCAATGTTAATTGACATGTGTGTTGCTACATTAGTAAAATAATTTATCTTTTTAAAGGTTAATGTTTGTGTTTGTTTTTAAACTCATTTTCTCTTTTTAGCCATGAAGATAAAGAAAGGCAGAGACAAATATCCACGCATGGTCTAGAGCAGTGCTATCCAGTAATTATTTTTGCAATTATGAAATTGTTTTATATCTCTATCCTCCAATTTGATGGCCATTAACCATATGTTGGTACTGAATGCATGAAAAGTGACTAGAACAAATAAGAAAATTTTAATTAAGTTCTAAATTTTTAATATAATTTTATTCTGATTATTTTTAATTTTCAATATCCACCTATGGCTAATGGTTGCTGTATTATAAAGTGCACCTCTAAAGCCCATGCCTAACCACCCCTGTACATGCTAGAAATACTGTCATCCTACATCCACATATATCTCTAATCTGTCTGCTTTTTTTTTCCATTTCTCAAACCACTGAGCAACAAACACTGTAAGTGTTTTCTAATTGGAACACCTGCTTTTAATCCCTTTAGACCGTTTTCCAGACAGCAATAAAACTAACCTTTAAAAATCAAATCAACAAACACAATACTTAACGGTGAATGATTGAAAGCCTTCTCCCTCATATCAGAAATAAGACAAGGATGTCTGCATTCACCACTTCTATCCACCATAATATTGGAAGTTCTAGCCAGACCACTTAAGTTTAAAAAAGAAATTACATCCAAACTGAAAAGAAGTGAAACTATCTCTACTTGCAGAGGAAATGTTATATACATATATATATATATGTAATCTGTTGCTATATATATATATATATATAATATATATAACCTGAAAGAACACACACACACAAGTACACACATACACACATACAAAGTGTTAGAGCTAATAAATTCATCCAAGTGAAGGACTCAAAATCAACCCTCACAACAATCGTGTCTTTATACAGTAGCAATGAAAAATCTGAAAATGAAATTAAGAAAACTATTCTACCTACAACAGCATCAGAAATAAATTACTTAGAAATAAATTTAGCCAAGGAAGCTACACTGAAAAGTACAAAATATTGCCGAAAGAAATTAATTTTTTTAAATTTCTAAATAATTGAAAAGACATTCCATATTCATTGATTGGAAGATGTAGTCTTGTTAAGATAACACTACTACTCTAAACAATATATTGATTCAATATATCCATATCAAATACCCACAGCATTTTTGCAAACATGTGAAAACTCATCCTAAAATAAATATGGAATCTCAGGGGACGGAATACTGAAGCAATCTTAAAAGAAGAAAACAAAGTTGGTGGTCTCACACTTCTTGACCTCAAAACCTACTTCAAAGTTAAACCAAACATGGAAATTACCTCCTTCTAGGCAGTATTTGACAGTATTGTTTGTCTAGAGGTAAACATGCGATCCAATTCTGGCCAGAGTCTCAACATAAAGTCTCCCGGCACCTCTCTGAAAGACTTCCATCACTAACAGAAAAAAAAAAATGCCGTAGGAAAAAATGTTTCTTTTACATTGCTCTGTTCTTTTTGTCTGAACAGAGTTGTGTGAAGACTTCATTTTGGAGCTACAGTAGCCCCTTTGCAACATCAGACCATTGTAGGCAATTCTCCATGGGGTTATCTATTCCTCCTATAAAGACTTTTGCCCTGGGTTGTCTTTTGAAGGATGCTTGCATGGCAAATAGTCTTGAAACCTAGAAATAGTGTATTCCTTTGGGATAAAGGCAAATTCGTTTTCAGACCAGAATAACATATGTGTGTTGCTACATTAGTAAAATAATTTATCTTTTTAAAGGCTAATGTTTGTGTTTGTTTTTGCTTTTAAACTCATTTTCTCTTTCTAGACATGAAGATAAAGAAAGGCAGAGACAAATATCCAGGCATGCTCTAGAGCAGTTCTATCCAGTAAATTTTTTTGCAAAATAAGTGGTCTGGCTAGAACCAGAATAATGGTCCCCTCCAATGCAACAGTGAGTCAAGTTTGCTAGCAGTCCCATTATAAGATCTGGTATTTCCTGGCTTGGGGTTCCTCAGTTGTGACACTAACTGAGTGTGTGCAGCATCTATCTGAGCTGTTCACATGGCCCCTGTAGGACTTGCTTGGCAAGGGGAACCAATGCAAACATGAAGTTCATGCTGCCTGCTATGCCATGAATCACAAAGTATTTTATACCTGACCCAGAAATCTCACGTCTTCCTTCAGCATTTATGAACCTGTGACAGGTTAATTACTTAAATTATAAACAGAGCAAAATCTCAAGCCTTTCACAGTTCTTGATAAAAATAACTTTAAGTACAAAAGCTGACCTGCTGAAAACAATATACAAAAGATGGAAATGTACAGAGCCACTGCACCAAAATTGGATTATCTACCACCAGATTTTTATTACATG